>NC_141696.1:1555781392-1556381392 GCF_964263255.1 Lissotriton vulgaris | reverse complement strand
CATATACTGCGCTTGATAGCTCCAACAAGGTGCAAAAGCACATTTTCAAAGAGTATAGTACCCTTCTCTGTGGGAGTGATATGGATGAGAAAGCACTTATGGACGGAGAGTGTTTTGACACAGAACACTAATGCCTTGGATTCCGGTGTATGGATGTGTGACTGACGTATTGCCTATGTTATAACTGTTTTGGTATTGTACCTGTATGGCAGAAACTGACCAGTCTATGTCGGAGCAAGTATTTAACTGAGCATGAGTGTAAGGGCCAAGTATGAGAAAATATGTGCTATGCCTGCAAGTGGATCCCTACTGGTTTTGGCCTGGTCTCTGTTGGATGTGAGCGTAGGAAGTGCCCAGTCATGAAAGTATGCTATCTTTGGGGAGGGTACAACCTTTCATCATCTGCAACATGGGTGCTCACCAACATAGACAAAAATACTGTCGTAGATTCTGTATTAGGATGTTGGCCTTCTTATTTTCAGGTCTGTATTTTTTCCTATCAATTCTTACTCTTAAGTGCCTGGCTGCCTCACTGTACCCCGAGCATTAGATGACAGGTAAACAATAATAGGACGGCCACTGCACATCTGTGGGAGTCTCCCCTAGGGGCTTGCTTTTTATCAGACCTTGATTTCCATAGGAGAGGTGCTGCAGGAGTAACCCCATCGTGCAGATGAAATTCAGTCGTAATAGGTGTTGGTGTGATACAACTGGGCATCATGTCACTCGAGCAATAAGAAACACTAACAGAACATCTAACGACAATTCATTAAAGGAATATAAACAAGAGAGATACATACAGTAAACTAACAATACAACCTATCCTAGAGAGTACACGCACAAGACAGTATAGTTTGTCATTAGAAGACATACATCCGTATTGGAAACAATAAAAGCTGGAACTCCTTGTTGTGAATCTGTAGTTCAAGCCAATACACAAATTATGAAATGATGCGTCAACGCATTTCAATGGAAGTTTCAATTAGACCATCTTTTTCAAGACCAATAATGTGACTCTCATTAAGCATGAATGTTGCCAGGAAAGAATAAAAGCAACTCTTCTTTCAAGGGAATTTTATTCGAGGTAATAGGTCGCTGCCAATATCCTCAAAACAAGCGTGGGATGAAAGTTCCCTTCCACTGAATCTTCGTCCTAGGTTTGAAAGGTCTGGACGTATCTTGTCCACTAAATTGTATGGAGATGATGATTCAATATTGGCGAATTCCTTGAATTGTGGCTAGTCTTTAAACACGTCTTTAAACATCTCACTGAATTGTTTCTTCTGTGTTCCTTAGGCTTCAGTCCTACAGACTCCCTCCCTCTAGAGACCAGCTGTGCACTCCACCTCCACTGCCCTCGGATTAAAATAAAAAGTAAGTGTTCTCTTATCCCCCATAAACACTCAGAACTATCGGAAAGTCTATTCCTCTCCACTTCCTTTGTATCACTGTTCTCCCCAATTGTGTTTTCCAGCTTGTCTTCTACTTTTATTCACACTTGTATCACTTTCCCTTTATTTCTCCTGTCTATTTTATCCTTGCTTCTGCTTTGTTTCTTTTTCCTTTGCAATTTTGTCTCCTTGCCCCCACCTTTATCGCGAGAACAAGGCCCTTTATTAAAAGGAAGAAAAAGGTTATCTTCAGACTGGCCCTGTAAGCAGGATTCTGTGAGCAATAGTCAGTTTTCCCAGTTTCAATTTTGTGAAAGTGCAGACAGCCCAATTCTGCATGTGTTAAGGGTGGTGTCTCCTGATTTTATTTTATGTGTCTGGAACTCTTCCTGCGATATTCATCACTGCACCACATCCTTGTGAAAAGCACAACATGCACCCACAGCTCAACTAAAGAACATTACTGGGAGGTAACATAAAAGCCACAAAAGAAAGAGAAATAACTGAGGTGACACCAAGGATTAAATCACATGCTGTAGCCTTTCACCCATAATCACTTGACAAAACAGACGTCTGTACCCAGGCCGGAATTCTGGGACGAATGTATTATGCTAATTAAGCTATTTATCTTCTGTCCCAGGATCACTTTCATTCACTGTGAGCAGACAGCTGGCAGAACGTCCCACAATATGTTATCTTAAATAAATACATCTTGACCACATCCTCGCTCTCCTGGCTTCCACAATGAATGCTTTTCAGTGTTTAGTCTAGCCCTGGACTCATTACATTTTCCTAGAGGGTGTTGGGGGGGGTTCTACACACCCCACCTCTAGTGATTCTGGGTTGAAACCCCTCAATAAATGGCTGCAGGGTTGGTGCAGCGTGCAGTCTGTTTTGTGGATTGCAAACTCTGCTGCGGAATGTTAAGGTGGGTGTTTATCTGCTTAACTGCTGATTCCTGGGTGATATTGGGTTGCCTTTTCGGAGCAGCACACACATACTACGAGGAGTCATTGCAGACAAGTAGTATCTGACAGAAGACTATAGGCCAGACAACTCTGGTTAAAGGAAAAAGAAACTCAGGCTTTCAGTTTAATGAGTATTTTCTCTTGGCTTGTGTTGGCCTTCCTCCTTCGAAAACCTCTTGTGACAGATTTGCTGCTTCTTCATTCAGGGGCTTCAGCCTGGAGGACTGGGTAGCTCAGACAGAACAGACAGAGGTGATAGATAAATGTGGGTTATTTTACCTGTTCATGTATTGCCCTGATCTTCTATTCCTCTTTTCTGGGTATATACCTAAAGTGTTATGTTATTCTCTGAGGTTTCTTTTCGGGCATCCAGAGTCCTTTCCAAGAGTTCAGAGTTTCCTCACGAACAGTATTTCGGAGAAAGAGCAACCTAAACTACTCTGGACTCGGTTGCGAATAACGTATAGGTAATCCCTCTATTCATCTTTCTATTGACCAGGGCAGCCAGGGCTTCTCGGTTGGCCTTGGGTTCCATACCCATCTGCTGCCCCCTTACAGCAGTCTTCCGTGGGTGATAATGTAGTGGTTCCTAGCTTCAAAATCCACTCATGGAATGTTCATGGGTTAGGAGATAAAATTAAACTGCGAGTAGTATCACAATTCCTCAAGAGACATTCATCAGACGTAGTCCTCCTTCATGAGACACATCTACAGGGAAATACATATCGTTCCTTAGACAAATGTGAATACAAAATGGTAGCACACGCTGGTTATACCACTGGCTCCAGAGGGGTTCGTATCCTCCTGTGAAAGTCATTGCCCTTTATCATACGTAACACTTGGCCAGACGCGTATGGGAGAAAGGTGGCCCTTTCGGGGCAGCGGGAGGGAAAATCACTCAATATTGTTTCACTATTGTAGCGGGGAAGAAAAAGACGCAGGGAGACTTGATAGTGTTAAGCTGGATTATATTGGCCTTAATTCACATTTTTTTCTAGGTCCTAGTCTGTAATAAGGAAGGGGCAGGTCTGAGTACTTTTCGGGTGAGGCGCGAAATTTGGCGGAAGTCTTACCCCGTCTTTTCCAGTCCGGTTTGACGCCGTCCGTTATAAAGGACCCGCGATGATCCAGCATGCAAGAAAAAGAAAGAGACTGGATTCAGTCTGGTGTCCAATAGTGAGACGTGAGAGGGAAGGGAGGTGAGGAGACACACAGTGCACACTCCAAGAAAACACTAGGTGACGGTGGTGCTCAGAGCAGGGATTCGGGGACACCGGTTCAAGGCACTGCTTTGTGCTTCCATTTTTACCTGCCCAACGCGAGATTCGAGATCGTACCTGTCCAAGCCACGCTTCTCCAGAAGCGCGGCGGGGCGATCCGCAGGGACGTTGGCCTCCTGTTTTCGCAGGGCTTGTTCTCCGCTCGTCTCTCCTCCGGTTCCCTCTGTCTCGGCAGGATTCTCCGGTCTAGCGAACAGTGCAGCTCCTCCGGTGTTCAAACACACCGGACTCCATCTACTTCCTGCTTTTGGGCGTCCCGCGTCTTCCGTGGGGGCGGGGTTTAGGGAGAACTTGGCCCAATTAAAGAAACAGTCCTTTCTCGTCCTCTTCGTAAGGCGGTTGCCAATCCAAGTCCTTCTAGGCTTCCGGGTGCTGAGGAAAGAGAGGGAGAGGGAGTCGTTTGTACCATTCCAGTCATTAGGTAAGTCAGTTCTATCTGTGATCCGACTCTCCTCATCACACACCACCCCCGCCCCCCCCCCCCCCCAGATTCTCCCGATTGGGGAGAGGGAATCTAGAGAGGCAGTCCACACTGCCATTCTCCGCGCCTTTTCGATGTCTCACTTTAAAGGAGAAAGGTTGGAGGGATAAAAACCATCGAAGGACTCTGGGATTATGAGCGATGTTCCGACTCATCCACTGGAGGGGTGCGTGGTACGTGTATAGGGTGAATGGGTGGCCCTTGAGATAGTATCTTAGTTTATCCGTAGCCCACTTTATTGCAAGGCACTCTTTCTCGATTGTGGGGTATTTTAGCTCTTAGGGAAACAGCTTTCTGCTAATGTAGAGGATGGGATGCTCTATACAGTCTGGTGACAGTTGGGATAAAACCCCTCCCACCCCCTAATCGAAGCATCAGTGTGGAGAATGAAAGGTTGGGAGAAATCCGGTGAGGATAGTACAGGATTGGTGGTTATTACCCTCTTTAAGGCATTAAAGGCCTTCCACATGCAGGGGGTGGGATGGAGAAAGGTTTGGAGTTTGCCTCTTGTTTGATTGTGTCTGTTAGGGGTGTAGCTACCTTCAAAAACTGGGGAATGAATCGGCGGTAATATCCTATTAGCTTAGGAACGCTCTAATTTCCTTCTTATTGCTGGGAAAAGGGGTCTCTGCTATCGCTCTGACCTTTTCTATTTGGAGTTCGATTACTCCATGTCCCAACACTTACCCAAGGTATTTTTTTGAATTTACGTGTAGGCATGCCTTCTGTAGGGCCCCTAGTATGATCGCCAGGTGCCGGAGGTGACTTTCCCAGCTGGGGCTGAATATTATGATATCATCCAGGTAAGCGGACGTGAAGGTTTGGTACTCCCTCAGTACCTCATTCATGAGATGCTGAAAAGTTGCCGGGGCTCCGTGTAAGCCAAAGGGAAGGATGTTAAACTCGAACAAATTATCTGGAGTAGCGAATGCGGTCTTCTTGCGGTCCTCCTCGCGTAGCGGTACTTGCCAATATCCTTTGGTCAAGTCCAAGGTGGTAATGTATTTTGCTTCTCCTAGTTTCTCTATGCGTTCGTCGATCCTTGGGATGGGTTGAAAGAGGAGATCTCGTTTAGAGCGCAAGTCCATGCAGAATCTTGTGCTTCCATCGGGTTTTGGTACTGTCACTATTGGTGAGGACCATTCGCTCTTTGACCGTCCTATCACCCCAAGCCGCAACATTTCCTGCACTTCTTTTTGGATCGCCAGCCTTTTGGCCGCGGAAATCCTATATGGTCGTTGTTTGATGATAGCCCCAGGGGATGTATCAATTCGATGTTCTATTAAGCTTGTTTTTCCAGGTATGTCAGACAACAGGGAGGAGAATGGTGACAGGGATTTCTGTAGGCCTTCTTTCTCTTGGTCTCTGAGTTCCTCGTTTATTACCAATTGTTCCATGGTAGAGGGAGAAGAGGAATGGGTTGGGAGTGTGAGATGTGCATTTTTCGGGGGTGGTCCAATCTATTTTTTTAACATGTTGATGTGGTCGATTTGGGTTTTTCGGGGGGTTGTCTGGATATTGTAACTGGTCTTGCCTATGGTCCCGGCGACCTTATAGGGCCCCATCCATTCCGCTTGGAACTTCTTGGTCGATGAGTGTAGTAACACCAAGACCCAGTCATTGACTACGAGCCATCTCCACTTTTTCCCTTTGTCGTAGCAAGTTCTTTGTTTCTCTTGGTTCTTTTCCAAATTAGAATAGGCTAACTCCCTCACGTTTCCTAGGGTATATTCCAGCATGCCGCGTTCTTCCTCTGCTTCTTCCTTCTCCCAGGCTTCTTTGGTCATCTCTAGTAGAGTTCTGGGTTGGCGTCCATAAAGCATCTCAAAAGATGAACAGCCGAGGCTGCTCTGAGTCTGGCCTCTGATGACATATAAAGCCAGAGGTAACATCTAATCCCACTCTCTACCATTTACCTTAAGCATCTTTTTCAGCGTCGATTTGAGGGTCCCATTATAGCGCTCGACGAGGCCGTCCGTTTGGGGGTGGTAGACTAAAGTCCTAATATGCCTAAGATCCAAAAGCTTGCAAACCTTTTTCATCAATCTTGATACAAAAGGGGTGCCCTGATCTGCCAGGATCTCCTTTGGGAACCCTACTCGGGAGAACAGCTCAATGAATTTCTCAGAGATTACACGTGAGGTAGGGGCTTTCAGGGGAAAAGCTTCGGGAAATCTTGTGGCGTAGTCCACTATCACGAGTATTGATTCCCCCGACTTGTTTTGGGTAGGGGTCCTACTAGATCCATCCCTACTCTCTTGAAGGGCGTTCCTATAATCGAAAGAGGTTGTAAGGGCACTGCTGGGAGACAGTGAGTATTTTTCTTCTGACAATGTCACAAGCCTGACAGTAGTTTTTAATGTCCTTATAGTTCCCTGGCCCAAAAAAATGCCTTAGTATATTCTGAGAGGTCTTTTCACTTCTGATATGACCCACTAATAGGTGTGAATGCGAAAAGAACAATATTTGCTTCCTAAAAGTGATGGGTACCAGTAGTTGAAGCGGGTTCTCCTTATCCCCCTGACGATATAGTAATCCGTCCTTGATAAGAAAGCGGGGAAACGCTGGGTTAGGTCTGTCCTGTGCGCTATGAGCCTGTTTCCATACGTTATATAATGTGGAGTCATTAGCTTGGGAGACCTTAAAGCTTTTATCTGCAGTCCATGGCTCTGGAGTTATGAGGGCTGGACTAGGGTTGTTGCTTTTCTGTTCTAGGGGTTCTTTGGGAGAATGGCCCTTCAGGGTATGCAGAGGTCCAGGAACTTGGGGTTATCGGTCCCTATAATTAGATCTTCTGGTAGAGTATCCAACACTACCACCCTTATAACATGTATGCCACCCTCGGATAGGTCTAGGGGTATGGTAGCTACTGGATAGGGCCTGACATCCCCATGAACACATTGAATATAGACCAAGGTGTCTGGGATCACCTGAATGGGCTTTATCACCCCCCCTGTATAACAGACTGCCTGCAACCCGAGTCAAGGAGGGCGTTGACCTTTTTCCCATTCACCCGTACACTGGCGTGGTATGCGCTTTATATCTCAGCGGAGTAAAGAACGGACTTGGGGACGTATCCCACCTCCATAGGCTCTTCGGCAGGTTTTCTTTGAGGACACATCCTAGCAATGTGTCCCCATGCCCCACATTCAAAACATTGGGGTCCTTTGAAGCTGGGTATCTCTGGTTTGTAGGGTCGTGGTTTGGCCGTCTCAAGGCTCAGGCGAGGCTTTTTCTCATACTTGATTGCCAGTGGTCGATTTGGTTTTTCGAGTTCCCATCCATACTGTCGGGGTTGTGCCCGGGAGTATGTAGAGGCCATCTCTATGGCTTGAGCTGTGGTCCGATGGGAATGCTGACGTAACCATTTTTGGGTATTATAAGGTAATGCCTCTAAATACTGCTCGAGATACATTTTATCCATTATCTCTTCTTTGGAACTGGTGGCCGGGGTGAGCAACTTGTCTGCTCCCATTTTGAAACGGGTTCTCTCTAGGCATTCCCTTCTGTTTTCTGAACTTCACCCGGTATGCTTCTGCATCAAGCCCGAGATGGTCCAATATTACGGTCATTATGTTGGCATAGGGGGTGTTTCCTGTAGCATTGGCCACCTGATAGGCGGCTTGAACCTCTCCGGTTACCGTAGGGGCCAGAAAAAACAGCAATTTTTCCACAGGCCAACGCAGGCTAGGACAGCCCGCTCAAAATTGAGAAATACGGCGTCGGGGTCCTCCCCTGACACGTATTTTTGCAAGGAGATCCCAGAGGGCCCGGGGCGAGGGTTTCTCTGTTCACGGTGTGCGGGGAGGGCTGGTCCACCATTTTGTGTAACCCCTCTATTTGTGCTGAAATGGTGTTCTTGAAGGTGTCTCTATCAGCTTGGGCTGAAGTTAATTGCTGTTCTACGGCCCATCAGAGCTGCTCCTGACCCTGCACCAGGTGTTGTATTAAGGCCTCCATCTTTGGCGTACAGATGGCTATCAGACTACTGCGCGCAATCTCCACCATTTGTAGTGGGGTAGAGGCAGACGCAGGGAGACTTGATTGTGTTAAGCTGGACTTTATTGGCCTTAATACACATTTTTTTTCTAGGTCTTAGTCTGTAATAAGGATGGGGCAGGTCTGAGTCCTTTTCGGGCGAAGCACGAACTTTGGCGGAAGTCTTTCCTCGTCTTTTCCAGTCCGGTTTGACGCCGTCCATTGTAAAGCACCTGCGATGATCCAGCGTGCAAGAAAAATAAAGAAAGAGACTGGGTTCAGTCTGGTGTCCAGTAGTGAGACGTGATAGGGAAGGGAGGTGAGGAGACACACAGTGCACACTCCAAGAAAACACTAGGGGCCATATGTATGAACACATTTTCCAATAGACACAGAATGGGTAAAACCCTTTGATACATCTGGCCCTCAGTGACGGTGGTGCTCAGGGCAGGGATTCGGGGACTCCGGTCTCAAGGCAATTACTGCTTTGTGCTTCTCTTTTTACCCGCCCAACCCGAGATACGAGATCGTACCTGTGCAGCGATCCGCAGGGACGTTGGCCTCCTGGTTCCTGTGGTTGCTGGGCTTGTTCTCCGCTCGTCTCTCCTCCGGTTCCCTCTGTCTCGGCAGGATTCTCCGGTCTCGCAAACAGTGCAGCTCCTCCGGTGTTCGAACACACCGGACTCCATCTACTTCCTGCTTTTGGGCGTCCCGCGTCTTCGGCGTCATCCGTGGGGGCGGGGCTTAGGGAGAACTCGGCCCAATTAAAGAAACACGGTCCTTTCTTGTCCTCTCCGTAAGGCGGTTGCCAATCCGAGTCCTTCCAGGCTTTCAGGTGCTGAGGAAAGAGAGGGGAGAGGGAGTCGTTCGTACCCTTCCAGTCATTAGGTAAGTCCGTTCTGTCTGTGATCTGACCCTCCTCGTCACAAATATATATACCCCCAATACTCTATAATGCATCTTTCTCTGAACTAAACAAAACCTTCCTACAGTTCCCAGACAGTGATTTCCTGCTTGGCGGTGCGTTCAACACTGCTCTGTGCGACAGCAATGACCACTGGCCCTCTCATCAACCCAGGTCTCCCCATGGCCCACTGTCAGGTTCTATGACAGCACTCGGCCTTATTGATACATGGTGTTCATACACCCCCACATCAAAACTGTACACATTCCACTTGGAAGCTCATGGCAGTCTTTCACGTATCTACTACATACCCACCTTTTCCCATCAGCTCCCTCCCTCCATAGAGGCATCGCTGATCAGGTCTCCTGTTTGGGTGGTCTACGGCCTACTTGCCCGCAGTGATGGTCAACAAATTGTCCTTGGTTCTCAAAATACCCCTCATTCATGCCGGCCTCCGATGAAACTATTGTGAACTACTTTGTCGCAAATCAGGGTGCACTGACTTAATCGCTGACTGTATGGGAGGGATGCAAAACAGTCATACGGCCTTTCAATAATCGCAGAACACAAAAAAAGGGTCTGCCTGGAAAGGCTTGAACGGGAGATCCAGGAGCTGGGGTCCTGACTCCTTGACACTACTCGGGGAGACTTACACCATACTTTAACCTTAAAACAGAGACCATTATTGAAGCATCGCAATGAAAGCCGCTAAAGCCAACCATCGTGCAACAGAATATAATCTCTACAAGGTTGATAAAAGGGACGAGGTGAACCGGTGGGTGCTTGAAATACAGGGTGAAGGGGGAGATTGAATTAGAAATAGGCAAGGAATAGCCAACACCTTTGTGGCCTAACATAATTGCCGGTACTCCCTGACTTTTACAGCTATGACTAAGGACTCCTGCAAACTACTGCTGTACCTCCCACTACCAACCCTTTCGCAGTCAGATAAGGCACTGCTTGAGGAGGAGTAAACGGACAATGACTTGACCCCGGTAAAGAAGTGAGCCCCAACGGTCTTCCTATTGACCTTTTCAAACTCGTAGCTTCAAAAGTTACTCCCCACCTCCTGTGAATGTACCAAGAAAGCCATGAGGCTGGCATTTTGCCAAGGGACCAGAGGTTAGCTGGTATAGTGGTCATAACTAAGGAGGGCAAGTCGCCAGAAAATTGGGGCTCATACCAACCTATTTTATTGTTAAACGTAGAGGTCAAGATTTTAGCAAACTTATTGGCTTCTTGACTGGTACAGGAAATTCAGACACTAGTTCATCCGAATCAATCCAGCTTCATACGAGGGAGAAACAGATCACTTAACTTACGACGCCTGCACGGCATCCTGGGTCGCACAGCTATGATCCAGGAGGATGTCCTAGTGGTTTCGCTTGATGCACGAATGGTCTTTGATATGGTCGCGTGGCCTTTCCTTTTTTAGGTACTGACTGGACTGGGTTTTGGTCCTCACTTCATGTCACGGGTGAGAATGCTTTATACTGAACCTCTAGCTCCGGTCCAGGTCAATGAAGGCAAGTCTTCGATGTTTCAACTCACACAAGGCACGAAACAGGGATGTCCACTCTCACCCTTGCTCTTTGCCCTGGAGTTTGAGCCACTAGCTATATGGATACGGTCTGACCCTCTTGTTAGAGGGCTGAGATGGACTGCTGAACATGAGGATAAGATCCTCTATTTTGATGACATTTTACTATATTTCGCAGACCCGACATTTACTCTTGACAGAATAATGCACTTATTTGCACTGTTCCGCCGGTTTCCGGTTATATTATTAACTGGAGTAAGTCCCTGATTTATCTCCTTCATGGCCGTGCTTACCCGATGATTGTGAGGCTCATATTGTCGCAAAAGGGTTTTCGCTACTGGGGGTGTAAATTACCAGAGACCCAGTCACTTTCCACACTTACAACCTGGAGCCGTCGCTTGCCCGCTGGCCCAGTGTCAGCCATTGGAGAGCATTGCCTCTGTCACTTTTGGGTAAATCCACTTTATTTAAAATGATGGCACTGTCCTGTTTTCTATATGCACTTCAGAACACACCCTATTCAGTCCCGAAATAATATTTTCAGGCTATCCTAAGTAAAATCCGTACATTTCTCTGGAATGGCGGTCACGCATGAATGGCTGGTAAGAAACTCGTCAGGAGTTGATTTGATGACAAGATTGCTCTGTCCGACATGCAAAAATATTATTGGGCGACGCAGTTTGTTACCATTAACCACTGGGCCCATTTCCCTGAGAAAGAATGGCCCTACCAGATGAATAGGAAAGTCTGGCAATCCCAGAGCTCTCTGTGGGGAAACACATATCGCGTCCTTTCCTAACCGGACCGCTGTCACGCTTACCTTCTGGCACACAACAATCAGTGATTTGGGGTGGCGAGGCAAGATCACAAATGCCACTCCCTTATGGACACTGTACATCTGGGCACTCTCGCTACGCAACAGGGCTTTGATAAGTGGGACCAAATTGGCCTGCCCATGGTGAGAGATGTGTGGACACTGGGTGAGATAATTTCATTCTCTGACCTCCAAAGTGAATACCATTTAGCACCTACTGAAACCTACTGATCTCTCCAAATACACCACGCCATGCAGAAGGTGCTGCCAAGGGGAGCGTGCTAGAGGGTAGATTGATAGCTGAACACATGCCTAAAAAAGTGACTTCCCTTGACTAATAAACAACTCGCCTCATCCCTTGGCTAGTGTACGTTATCATTGGGAACAAGGTCTTGGTGTTTTGAACGGAGATGAATTGCCGGAGGCCCTGGCGTCCCCCAGGGAGGTGGCCATATGATCACGGTTTTGTTTAGTGCCACTAAAAATTATAGACATATGTTACAATGCATGTACAACTTTGGTGAAAATAGGTTTGGCCATGTCCGCCCTGTGCCCTAAGCAGTGTGGCCAGGTAGGGACGTACTTCCACATGATATGGAGTTGTCAGGTGCTTCAAAGTTATTAGAAATTAGTGGTCACCTATCTAAATATTTGTTGGAGAAACATAGAGATGTCCGCAAAGTGATGTCTACTAAATGTTTGGGAGGCAGCTGACCTTGCCCGCATGGACCAGATTTGGATCTCTCTGGAGTTGATGGTAGTTAAACACAATATTGTGTGAATGTGGAGGGTGGAGAAAGCATCACAACTATATGATTGGAAGCGAGACATGGATTGGTGCATGCTGGCGGAGAGAGAAGTCTCTGAAAGCAGGAGCTGCCCTAACAAATGGACAAAATATGGGAAAAATGGAATGATTATCGGTGGAATATGCACTCCATCTGAATGTTCCAATAGAGCTGTGCTCTGTCTTGAACATCTGAATTTTTATGCCACTTAGTGAATTGTGAGGGGAATGGGAAGAGGGACTAAGGGTTCCCAAAACAGATTGGAGATGGTTACTGCATGCATATCTCTTGCTGCCACACAATGTTATTATTACTATCACTGTATGATTGTTTGTTTTACTTGCAATAAAATATATATTTTTTAATTCTCTCAAGCCCACGAGGGCCCTGAGCTTCTACATCGATCGCACAATGGGAAATTGGGTGGATGATCAGCACTTTCTGGGCTTCTTTGTGGCGAAAAAGGGGAAATCAATACAGAAAAGCAACATCTCCAGACAGATTATCTGGAGCACCTAGATCTTGTATAGGCTGGCCAAGAAGTAGCCAGAAGGTTCACATGCACATTCTACCAGAACAAAGGCTGCTACCACTGTGCTGGTGCCCGGTGTTCCAGTCTTCGACATCTGCCAGGCTGCAACATGGCCATCAGTTCATATGCTTACAAAGCACTACTGCCTGCATATCCAGCATCTTACAAAGCACTACTGCCTGCATATCCAGCATGATGGGCATTTTGCCCAGTCTGCCGTACAGGATTTCCTGGACTGATGCAATCCACTGACCCACCACCTGGGGAGGTACTGCTTGGGTATCTATGAACAATACGGGGAATCTGTGGTTGGATGCATCTGTCAGAAGACAGTTTTACCTACATCAGTAACGCTCTTTCTGGTGGATACTGTAACTGCAGATTCCTTGTTTGTGTCCAATCTCTTAAAAAAATTCTGTTGGTTCAGCCATTTCTTTCACCCTGTAGACAACTTTCACCACTTCCATATTTGAAAAAGGATGGAGCTTGTAAAAAAGTTTGTATCACCCTTTTACAATAATCGGCCACAATCTGTAAGGCAGTCATGATCCTATTGACATCTGCTAGACCCTTCTGATTGCGTGGATATATAGGGGTTTTAGGTTCTCCAAGAACCCAAAGTACACAGAGCCAACAGCTGAGCTGCACTGTACAAGTATAGACCAATTCATCTAGTGAAATGCATAGAGTAAAAAATGGCTATCAAGGAAACCTATGTATTTTCGAAATGGACCCAAGATATGGAATTTAGGAGCAGTGGTTATTTGTACATCTCTGAATTTGTGGGTACACGTGCTAGCATATAATTTAGGGGGTATTTTTCAAAATGTCTTCTTTCTTATACACTGGGTTACATTTAAAAGGCACTAATGCAGCGAAATTGAATTGGTAATAACAACAGTTCGACTTTTCTGTTCTCCCAAAAGTCTTTCAATAAAAATGATGCCTCATTTGTGTGGGTAGGCGTGGTGCATGCAACCGGGAATGGGCCAAAACACAACATGAATGCAATACATTTTCCCCTCAAAACTGACCCTTTTTTGTGCAAAGTGGGTAGCTGTAGTATTTAGAGCTAGGGAAACCTAGCAAACCATTACGGTATGTAATTCCAGACACCTAGGGGTATCCAGGGTGGGCTGACTTGTGTGGCTTTCACCAGGTTTTATTAACCAGAATCCCTTGCAAGCCTCACACTTTGACTTAAATAATACATTTTTCTCACATTTCTGTGATGAAAGGTTCTGGAATTCTGTGGTGAGCCACAAACGTTCTTCTACCTCGTATTCCCCCAAGTCGCCTGATAAAAATGGCACCTCACTTGTGTGGGTAGGCCTATTGCCCACGACAGGAAACAGTCCAAAACACAACATGGACACTTCACATTTTTCCAATCAAAACTGACCCTATTTTTGCAAAGTAGGTAGCACTGGATTTTGGGCCCTATGCTCAGCTTGTACCTAGGGAAACCTAGCAAACCTGCACTTTTTAAAAAATAGACAAACAGAGGAATCCAGTATGGGGTGACTTGCGTGGATCCCATGAGGTGTTTTTACCCACAATGCCCTGCAAACCTCAAACTTTGGCAGAAATCACATTTTTCTTACATTTCTGTACTGGAAACTTCTGTAATCTGCATAAATCAACAACATTCCTACCACCCATCATTACCTCACTTGTGCAGCTAAAAACACTGCCCCATTTGTGTGGCTGGACCTAATGCCCTCGACAGGAATAGATCAAACCAAGGTTAATGGGAACCCTTGCATCGAGACTCCTATTGACCTCAGTTTAATCCGTTCCTGTTGCTGGCACTAGACCCAACCACACAAGTGGTGCATCGTTTTTATTGGCAGAAGTGGTGCACAGCTGGGTTGTAGGAAGTTTGTGGATTCTTGAGGGTGTACAAAAGTTTTCATCATAGAAATGTAAGGTTAATACGTGATTTCAGGCAAAGTTTGAGGTTTGCAGGGCATTGCTGGTAAGAAAACCTCACAGGATTTAGACAAGGCACACCACCCTGGAAACCCCTGGTTGTCTACTTTTCAAAAATGTCTGTGGTTGGTAGGTTTCCATGGGTGGCAGCCGAGCATGGTTACAAATCCCGCAGCTACCCCTATTACTGATCTCTCTACTTAGCACTATAGGACCTTTAGTGTCAAGGTCTCTTGGCCCACCCACACAAGTGAGGTACCATTTTTATTGGGAGACTTGGTGGAATGCTGTGTGGTAGGACATTTGTGGCTCCCCACAGATTCCAGAAGTTTCTGTCATAGAAATGTGAGGAAAATATGTGATTTTTTAGTCCATGCTTGATGTTCACAGGGCATTGTGGGGAAGAAAATGGTGTGGGGTGCTTGCGTAGCACACCACCCTGGTCTTCTCCAGATATCTTGTTTTTAGAACTGTCTGGGTAGTTTTTTCCAGGTAGCAGACTACCCTAGCCCAAAAGTTGCAGCCGTTCACCATTGCAAGTGGGATGATACTGGGAGTTAGCCACACTCTCCTGGCCCATGTGTAAAAACAGCGTCCAAAAGAATCAATTGTCCTCTCGCTTCCCATTGAGGTGGGATGCTTTAGTCCACAGGGGAGCAGAAAGACCGTTGAGGTTTTAGGGGTGAAGGTGGGGCCTGATGTTAAGATGGGAAAGACCCACCGCATTATTGTATAAAAAAATATATATGCTGACATACAGCAGGCATTCTGCCCTCAAGTGAGGCAGATCGGATTAATTACCCTATCTGCGCCCGGCGGGGGCAGAAAGACTGTTGTCCCCTTCAATTGGGGTGGTGACGTAACCATGCACATGGTGGGCCGCTCCACCCCTCTTTTTTGTTTTTAAATGTCCTCAGTCTAGTGGCCTTTCTTCCCCCATAGGGGTCATACCAAGGGTACTGAAAAACTTTGTCCCAATTTATTTGTGGTGAGGGCTTGGCCCAGCCCATGGTGGGCAGCCTGCACCCCTCTTCTTCTTTTTTTTTTAACAGGATAATTCCCTGGTGTTTAGTGTGCTTTCTGCCCCCTTAAAGGGCAGATCTGGGCAATTACACCCCATCTGACCCTCCAGGGAGATAGAAAGACTGTTTAACCCTTTATTAGGGGAGGAGGCTTGCCCATACCCATTGTGGGCATCCCCCAGTTCTCTATTCTTATTTAAAAAATAAATCCCTGGTGTGCTTTGCTCCCCCACCCCCTCCCCTTAGATAGGGAGCGGAAAGGCTGTTTGCCCTTTTATTAAGGGTGGGAGCATGGGCATGCCCATTCTGGGTTTCCCACACTGCTCTATTTAAAAAAAAATCCTGATGCCTAGTCAGCTTTCTGCCCCCCACCCCTCCAGGGAATGGGGGGCGGGGGGTGGGCAGATCGTGGGCCTTTACTCCATCTGCCCCTGAGAGTGGGCAAAAGACTGTCTAGAATGGAACACTTTCCTGCACAATGGAAATAAATACAATTCAATAATAAAATCCTTTCCAGAAGATAGACGATATCCATGTCTACTTCTCACGTCTCTAAGATGTTCCATAATTTTACTCTGTCAAAGGCTGAGGTATGGTTCATATGGGTCATATGAATAGATCCTAATTTGACTACTGTACACTTGATAATAAGGTACAGGTTTAAACACTCATTGTTTGTGCACAAACCCGGTGTAGGAGATGCTTTCGGGCGCAATATGAGAGCAAGCAGTTCCATGATCTAGATGCGAAAATATTAGGCAGTTCACAATCTCCCAAAATAAATAACTGTTGGTTAGACAGCTGGCTTGAAGAAGCTGTTCCTAAGTTTGATCTTTCAGAAAATGATTGCACTTTTTTACCTCAGATTTATAAATAGACCAATGAATAGGTAGCTAGCAGCATCTTATCCCCACTCATTGTAATTCGGCTATTTTTACTGTTGCTTTAGATCATGGGTACTCACAACCTTTCTCTCGGGGGCAAAATTTACAGTTCGGTTTGTGTCCAAGGGCCGCACCGGTGGGGGAGGGGGCAGGCTAGAGCAACAAAAAAAACTGACCATGAGGTTGATCACAGGTCCCTGCAGCGGACGCCTTCGTCCACTGAGCCACCAGACCCGGCATACACATATCTCTCTCTCTCTCTCTCTCTCTCTCTCTCTCTCTCTCTCTCTCTCTCTCTCTCTCTCTCTCTCTCTCTCTCTCTCTCTCTCTCTCTCTCTCTCTCTCTCTCTCTCTCTCTCTCTCTCTTTCTCTCTCTTTCTCTCTCGGTCTCCCTCCCTCTCTCTAGCTCTCCCTCCCTCTCTCCCTCTGTCTCACTCACTCTGACCATCTCACTCTCTCTCACTCTCTCTCACTCCCTATCACTCCCTCTCTCTCCCTCTGTCTCACTCACTCTGACTGTCTCACTCCCTCCCTCTCACTCTCCCTTCCTCTCACTCCATCTCCCTCCCTTTCACTCCCTCTCTGTCTCCCTCCCTCTCCGTCTCTCTCCCTTTTCATCCCTCTCACTCCCTATCCATCTCCCTCCCTCTCACTCTCACTCCCTCTCCAGCTCCCTCCCTCTCACTCCCTCTCAGCCTCCCTCCCTTTCCCTCCCTCTCACTCCCTCCCCGTCTCACTCCCTTTCCCTCCCTCTCACTCCCTTTCCCTCCCTCTCACTGCCTCTCTGTCTCCCTCCCTCTCACTCCCTCTCTGTCTCCCTCCCTTTCCCTCCCTCTCACTCCCTCTCTGTCTCCCTCCCTTTCCCTCCCTCTCACTCCCTCTCCGTCTTCCTCCCTCTAACTCCCTCTCCGTCCCCCTCCCTTTCCCACCCTCTCACTCCCTCTCCGTCCCTTTCCCTCCCTTTCCCTCCCTCTCACTCCCTCTCACTCCCCCTCACTCCCCCTCCCATTCCCTCCCACTCCCTCCCACTCCCTCTGTCACCCTCGGTCATCTCAACCTGCCTGTGTGCCAGCCTGGGGACACACACACCCGAGCACTTCCCAGGTCTTTAAAAGACAATTTGCATGTTAATGAGGCTCTGATGTATTTCACCTCTTCTTAGGCCCCTGCAGCTTTACTCTGGCCATCGCTAGGATCGCCCGGTCCCCACAGAGCAGCAGAGTCTCTCGCGCTGCTGCAGACACTCTTTAAAAAAAAAAAAGTAAAACACAGGTATAATGTCTCGGGGGGCCGCGGGCCGCCACGGAAGGCTTGCCGGGCCACTGGAGGCCCGCGGGCCATACTATGAGTACCCGTGCTTTAGATGTTTCTGTCCTAAGGTTATTGTGTTCCTAATTCAATGCACGCTGCCATTGTCTGCCCTTTTGAGGTTTATCTGAGTGAATGTCTTGGAGGGTTGCATCTGGCAATCTCCCATGCATTTTAGAATATATGTTCTGTTGGTGGTTGGAGAAGGATGGAGTTGGTGCTGCTGGGACGCATTCATGGCAGTTATACATGTTGTCTGCAGTTTGCTATTCAAGTGTAGTAGGCTGGCCTCTGGTCTTGTATGGTGCTTCAACCAATCAACCATTTGTATAGCGCGCTACTCACCCGTGAGGGTCTCAAGGCGCTGGGGGGGGGGGTGGGGTGTGGGATGTCCCCCTGATTGAACAGCCAGGTCTTGAGGAGTCTCCTGAAGGTCAGCAGGTCCTGGGTCTGATGCAGGTGGATGGGGAGGGTGTTCAGGGAGAATGATCTGCCGCCGGTGTTAGTTCGGCGGATGCGTGGGACGGTGGTGAGGGCGAGGTCAGCGGATCGAAGCTGGCGGTTCGGGGTGTAGAAGGAGAGCTGTTCGTTAAGTTATGCTGGTCCAGCGTTATGGAGTGCTTTTGGAGTGTGGGTGAGGAGCTTGAAGGTTATCCTCTAGTGTACCGGGATCCAGTGCAGGTCTCTAAGGTGGGCTGTGATGTGGCCCTGGCGAGGGATTTCGAGGATGAGGCGTGCGGAGGCGTTTTGTATGCGTTGTAGACTTTTCTTGAGTTTTGCCGTGGTCCAGCCTGCTGCCGAAGAGGGCTTGGCTTAATGTCCTTCTGGTTTCGGTGGGGATCCATCTGAATATCTTGCGGAGCATGCAGAAGGTGTTGAAGCAGGAGGAGGAGACAGGGTTGACTTGTTGAGTCATGGAAAGCATTAAGTCCAGGATGAAACGCAGGTTGCGTGCGTGGTTGGCGGGTGTTAGGGCGGCTCCCAACGTGGCCAGTCACCAGGAGTTGGTCCATGCAGAGGAGGCGGGACCGAGGATGAGGACCGCCATCTTGTCAGAATTCAGTTTCAGACTGCTGAACTTCATCCAGTCTGCGATGGCCTTCATTCCCTCTTGTAGGTTGGATTTGGCGATGGCCAGCTCCTTGGTGAGGGAGAGGATCAGCTGGGTGTCGTTGGCGTACGAGATGATGCTGGGGTGGTGTGCTCGGACGAAGTTGGCGAGAGGTGCCATGTAGATGTGGAAAAGGGTCTGGCTGAGGGATGATCCTTGGGGTACGCCGCAGGTGATTGTGGTGACTTCGGATCGGAATGGGGGAGTCAGACTCTCTGGGTTCTGCCGGTGAGGAAGGAGGAGATCCAGTTCAGGGTTTTGTCGTGGATCCCTGCGTCGTGGAGGTGTGTGCGCAGGGTGTGATGGCAGACGGTGTGGAAGGCGGTTTCACCATTGTCCAGCAGAGTCCTGATGTGGCAGCGATGAGGGCGGTATCGATGCTGTGATTGCTGCGGAATCCGGATTGGGAGGAGTCCAGGATGTTGTTCTCCTCCAGGAAGTGGGTCAGTTGTCTGTTGGCAGTATTCTCAATGACTTTTGCCGGGAACGGGAGCAGGGAGATGGGTCAAAAGTTCTTGAGGTCTGTTGGGTCCGCCTTGGGCTTCTCAAGTAGGGCGTTGATCTCTACGTGTTTCCAGCTCTCCGTAAAGGTGGCGGTCTCGAAGGAGCTGTTGATGATCTTTCGGGGTGTGATGATGGACCTTGCTTTGTTGAAGATGTGGTGGGGGTAGGGGTCGGAAGGTGAGCCAGAGTGGATGTTTTTCATGATTTTGATGGTGTCTTCGTCGTTGACGTTGTTCCAGGAGAGCAGGAGGTTGGTGTGTTTGGTGGGCGATGGTGTGTTTGGTGGGTGGGGTCGGTGTCTGTCATCGGTGTCTGGGTGTAGAAACTCTTGTGGATGTCTGCGATCTTGTGGTGGAAGAAGGTGGCCAGGGAGTTGCAGAGTTCTTGTGATGGCGGGATGTCGTTGGAGCTGGGGGTGGCGAGTTCTTTCACGATGTTGAAGAGCTCTTTGCTGTTGTGTGCGTTGTTGTCGATGCGTTCCTTGAAGGAGCTTCTTTTGGCAGATCGGATGAGTTGGTGATGCTTGCGTCTGGCGTTTACGAGGGCTGTGTGGTTGTCCGGTGTCTGGTCTTGGCGCAACTGTTTCTCGATTCTTCAGCAGGTCTGCTTGGAGATCTGGAGGTCGGCGTTGAACCAAATGGGTCTCATGTCGGTGCGCCTGTTTGAGGGTTTCCTGATCGGGGCGAGGGTGTCGGCGCAGTCGTCAATTCACTGTCTGAAGTTGTGGGCTGCTGCGTTGGTGTTCGAGGGTTCGGATGGAGGGTCTCGGGAGAGGGTGGTAAGTAGCTGGTCTTCGGTGACTTTGTTCCAGCTGCGGTGTGGGAGTCGTTGTGGTTGGTTGTGCGTGGTGCATTTCTCAAAGGAGAAATGGATGCAGTGGTGGTCGGTCCAGTAGAGTTCGGTGGTGTGGCTGAAGGTGACTTGGTTGCAGGCGGAGAAGATGGGGTCACGCATGTGTCTGGTGGAGTGGGTGGGTGTCGAGACGAGCTGTTTGATTCCGAGGTTGTCGATCGGGGTTGTGCAGTTGCTGTCGTTGGCATTGTTGAGGTGGAAGCTCAGATCACCCAGGAGGATGTAGTCTGTCAAGGCGAAGGTGTGCATGCTGATGAGGTCGGCGATGGAGTCGCTGAATTGTGGTTGGGGTCCCGGGAGGTCTGTAGACAAGGGTTCTTCTGAGTGTGGTGCACAGGGATGTGCTCAGACATGGCGGTGGTGTGGCAGAGCTGCTTCTTGTCTGTGGTGTTATGGCTGGTTGCTGAGCGTCTTTCATGTGCTGCTGTTCTTGTACATAGCATTAAACAGAGTTTTAGATTGAGATGGGAAAAGTCGTAACTCCCAATACCTTTTCTTGGTGACCGTTTCAGTTGCAATGAGTGCACCAGTAAGAAGGTGCTTGGTTCCCTTAACCCCTTGGGCGCGACCGCGATTCTGCCCCTGTGCGGCGCTTTTAATAAGTGGGCGGGTTCATGACGGCCCCCAGCCATCATCAGCACGTGCCCACCGCGGTGCATGACGGACGGGGGCCGTCATCAGCATAGAAGGGGTTAAAGCACTAGTTGTTTTTTTAATGTATTCTGAGATGTGTTTGATCTACAAGCTCCCAATTTCTGGTGCACTAACTGACCATGTACTGATTGTTTTGCAATTTGTTTTATTGGTCTTTAAATACAGGAAGCAAATAAAGAGTGATGTGGGCGATATACCAGCATTACAAGGTATCAATTATAGCGTGATACATATTTGCAAAGTATAATATTTCTAAATCAGTTATATGTTGGTTGAAAGCTTTTATTCGATATGCAAGATATCTTGAAAGCATACATACACGTAAAACACATTTTTAAAACAGTGATATGTACGTCAACATTTATATACTAAGACAAATAAAAAATGGGAATGACCCAAGATAAATTAGCTAAAAGTGAATTAAATTGAAACTGACAGTCTCTTGCAGCGAATCAACCATGAATGTTTTAAAAATTTAGAAACACCACAAACTATTAAAGGGGCAGTATCAGTCAATAAGATACGTAGTGCAACCAAATGCCTACGTGTTCCCAGGCGTTTAAAAAGAGGTTTAAGCCAATGCCTCCTAGGTTCAATGTAATCCGGGCACTCAAAAAATATATGTGCTCAGTTATACTTACAAGTGCACTTTACAGGAAGACTGCCAATTATTTATTCAAATGCGGTAATGTTTTAGAGAGGCAAAAATGTATGAGGCATAAAGCATTTTACATCATGTTCCCAGGTCCACATTACATGTAGGGTCATTCTTATGCGCTACATGTGAATCTTTTCAGCGGAATTCCAGTAAGCCACAGCTTTAAGCCACTTGCTGAGCCATGAACCTGATAGGTCAAGTCAGTGTATGGCTGTTCTTCTCCTGCCTGATAGCAGGGTCAATGCAATAAATGTAATTTGCAGGTTAAAACACCCTCATTCAATATGTTTACTGTTATCTCCGTAGGAGAATTCTAGTAGTGACAGGACTATCTTATTTGTATAAAATCTGCTGTGTGATTTCCACACCTCCTACCATTGTATATTTTACGTAGATCCTTAGGAGCCACCTATATTATGTGTCAGTTTAAATGTGACACTCCCAGAGCTTATTTTGACATGTGCATGAGCCCTGTGCCAGTGGGCTTCCGGTAGCATCACATAACTTCCTCTCACTTGCATGCCATTGGTAGAAATATTTGCTCCTTGTCTGAGCTCAGCATGGGCTGTATAATACTGAAATCTCACGATCATCTCAAATGATTGTTAGCAGTTTGTTCACGACTGGAGTATTGTGACCGAGTTTATTCAAGACTGGAGTATTGTTAGTGAGTTTGTTCAAGACTGGAGTATTGTGACCGAACTTTGAGCATGCCGACCTAGCTGACATTTCTAATGCAAACACAAAGAACTACCCCTTCCTGAATACCAAATTATTAGTATGCCAACTTGAAGTTAATAAATTCACCATTTTCAAACACACAGCTAGTCTATGTGCATCCAAACTGTCCACCAGGTCATGCTAACTTCACTCAAATGTGGTAGTCCCTAGACCAGAGCAGTGGGAGGATAAAGGCATTGCCTGGCCACTCTCTGTAGTAAACCTACAGACACTATTATCATTGAAATGCTGCCTAATTCTCTCTACAGTCTCTGTTTTGACTTTGGGAATGATTCTATTATTTCTATTTTTCAACTAACCATGCTGTGATTTCTTTTTTCATTGTAATGTTATTCTTTCTTAAGATATAAAGATGATTAAGTGGAAATGTATTCAATAATTGTTTTACTGTGCCCTAGGGCTTGAGCTGTAACTCACTGACCAGGCCCAAGAGGGTCAAAACTATTATGTAGTTGTTTTTGTTCCTATTCAGAGGAACATGGGCTCTAGTTCATACCGGACTGTTTTGGAGCAGGATCAAGGCAGATTTAATTACTAATATTTTTGTGTTTAGAGACATAGTGGGCTAAAAGCATTGAACTGAATTGCTGACTAGAATAATTATCAGTGGCCGATTCTAATTCAAACGCTCATTTTTTTTACCTTTCATTAAATACATAGGGCCTGATTTAAGATGTTGGCGTAAAGGGTACTCCTTGCTGCCAATCTGGTAGGCCGTCCACCTAATTTATAGGTGTATCTTCAGTATTTTATTTTTAAAAACCAAATCCTGCTTTGGGCTTTTGTTTTTGAAAATAAAATTGAAATTGTGTGATGCTGTCGTGCTGTTCGTGGCCAGAAGGGACACTTACAATGAATTTACAGGAACTCCCATGATGGTGGTGCCTGTAAATGCTAGAGATGTCTGCTGGGCCGCCAAAATTTGGCGGTTGGATTACCCTCACCATGGCAGGAGACGCCATGATGCAGGTACTAACACCATCCACCAACATCTAAATCAGGCCTAAAGTGTACAACATATTAGAAAATACGTACTTATGAATTCTCCCACATAGTGTTCTATGTAATACTTATACATTCAGGGATTACAAATATTTTTGCATCCACAGAGAGCGGATCCATGAATACATAAGATGAAGAGTAATGAAGAAAATACTTTAATACTCGAAACATGTCCAATATTCAAGAAGAGCACGAAATAACGGCAAACAGTAATTATAGAGTAAGAATCTCGTATCTGAAGAGACAAATCCTGCATGAAACATCAGGTGCAATCTGGTGGCTTCAAGAGACTAAGGACAATCATGCTGCTGGACTCAAAAGAATATGGTAAAATAACAGCACAACAATGCACTGGTACAATACATCCGGTACGAAAAGATTCCAGGTACCGTTCTTCATCTGAGATAAGTATTAGATAGGTACCACAGTGCTCCACTTTCTAACATGGAAACATACATACTGTGGTGTTAAAAAATTCTAAACTCAGATTTTTGATAACCCTACAATCTATAGAAAAAGACTATAGGTATACAAAATGAGTCGTGAAGCAGCCATCTGAAGGATCAACAAAAGAATGCTTTCGCTATATACATTTTAGCACAGTATCCTAGAATGTAAAGACTTGGTAACAAGGTTTGTTCTTTGTTTATATGTTTCATGAATATTTCCTGAAATTGAAGGTGCAGACTATAGTAAATAAGCTGTGAGTTTTATTTTTTGCTCCCAGACTTTTAAAAATGTAACTTAGGTTGAAGACACAAGTCCTGATAGATATGTTATTAGTCTGGCAAGCATTCCAGTGACCATTCAACATTATTATTATATAGGGTCAAATATACATTGCAAATATTACAGATTTTCAGTGAATGTTAAAATACAGTTAGTCAGAAAGCACAGTATTTAGTCGGGGGCACATTAATAGGATTTATGGCACAACATAACTGACCCTTTGCCACTAAACCTTAGAGAAAAAACATACAAAAAGTAGAAAGTTAAGAAGAGCTTTGGTTTCTCCTTAGTACTAAAGTTGCATCAGCAAGCATGCACTGATGAAAACTGATATGGACAAAGTGATTGTTCACATTGATTGATCACAACTAAGAGTTCACTTATAAACAAAAACATAAGAAAAACATATAAGTGCCGTATTTGTGAGAAGAGTTTTAATCTCTCATCATCCTTATATTGTCATCAGCAGCAACTCAGTAAAACATTTTTTTATGCAAGATGAGTTTAAATGAGCAATCTGCTCTACAGGTCAAATATCAAACACATACAAGAAAAAAAGTAAATACATGCAATGTATGTGGAAAGAACTTTACCCACTCAGGCCATCTTAAAATCCATCTTCGAACGCACACAGGAGAAAAGCCATACAAGTGTATTGAATGTGGAAAAAGCTATACCTGTTCATCAACATTAAAGAGCCATATGCGATCACACACCGGAGAAAAGCCATACACCTGTAGTGAGTGTGGAAAGAGCTTTGCTTTCTCAGGAAAACTAAAGAGCCATCAGCGAACACACACAGGAGAAAAGCCTTACTGCTGTAATGAATGTGGAAAAAACTTTGCTCATTTATTAACACTAAAGAACCATTTTCGAACACATACAGGGGAAAAACCTTACAACTGCAGTGAATGTGGAAAGAGCTTTAGTAAGTCCGCAAATCTAAAGAGCCACCGGCTAACACACACAGGGGAAAAACCATATGTTTGCAGTGAATGTGGAAAGTGCTTTACTCAGATACCTAATCTAAAGAAACATCAGCGAACACACACAGGAGAAAAACCATTCCCCTGCAGTGAATGTGGAAGGAGCTTTACTCAAAGAGCAACCCTAGTGCTCCATCAGCGAACACACACCAAGGAAAAACCATACATATGCAGTGAATGTGGAAAGAGGTTTCCTTTTTCATCCTGCTTGAAAGGCCACCTACGAACACACACAGGGGAAAAACCATATCCTTGTAGTGAATGTAACAATAGTTTCACTGATTTATCAAAATTGAAAATCCATCAGCGAAAACACACTGGAGAAAAACCATACTCTTGCAGTGAATGTGGAAAGAACTTTCGTCTATCAGGAAACCTAAAGGTTCACCAGCAAATACACACAGGAAAAATAAAATCATATACCTGCAGTGAATGTGGAATGTGCTTTGCTGAGATACCTGCACTAACGAAACATCAGCGAACACACACAGGGGAAAAACCATTCACATGCAGTGAATGTGGAAAGAGCTTTGCTCGAAGAGCATCCCTAATACTCCATCATAGAACACACACACAGGAAAAACCATACACGTGCTGTGAATGTGGAAAGAGGTTTCCTTTCTCATCAAGCTTGAAAGGCCACCTACGAACACACACAGGGGAAAAACCATATCCTTGTAGCGAATGTAACTATAGCTTTACTGAGTTATCAAAATTAAAAATCCATCAGCGAACACACACAGGAGAAAAACCATACTTTTGCAGTGAATGTGGGAAGAACTTTTGTCAGTTAGGAACCCTACGGAGCCACCAGCGAACACACACAGGAAAAAAAAAAATCATACACCTGCAGTGAATGTGGTAAGAGATTTGACGAAATCAGCACATCTAAAGAGCATCAGCAATCACGGAAAATCCATACACATGCCGTGAAGGTAGAAAGAGCATTATTTGCTCCTTTGCCTTAATAGTCCAGCCACATATGCACACAGGGAAAGAAACATACATATGTAATGAATTTGCAAACATACCGTAAATGCCATCGGGGAGCTCACATGGAAAAACCACGTAAAATATATAGCATGTGTTTCAGTCATTCATAAATTCTCTTAACACACCATGTGTAAATCCATACATGTAGTCGATTTGGGAAAAGATTCTATGATTTATTATACCTAATAGTCAATTAGTAAAGACACAAAACGGGAAATAACATTCTCCTGTAATGGATGTGAGTAGAGCTTCCATTGATTTGCATCTACCTGTGTATAAGCAAATTCGCACAGAGGAAAACCTATACACATGGATCAAATATGGGGTGAGTTTCAGTCTGTCATCAATTAATAAGTTGTTGTCAGCAAATACAAACGCATCAAGGAAAGACATTTCAGTGCAGTAAATATGGGAAGAGTTTGTCACTTTTCAGCACGCAAAAGTAGAAGTTTTATGAAGTAACAGTGTCTGTACCGCACTCATATTAGTTACGTTTTCCACTATTTCCCTTCCTGGCCTTGGAAAAACGTTAGGACATCTTGATCCCACCCTCCCGCTGCTGAAGATGCCTTATTTGTGCTTGGAGAGAGATCTATTTGCTCCTATTGCTCAGTATCTCTGTAACATTGTTGAGCATGGAGCATCTTTTCCATTCCATCCACCTGCAAACGGTGGCTGCCTTAATGAATTATGTAAACTTTAAATTCCAGATAAACTTCAATTTATAATCTGTTTTTTTTGTTTTAATAGACATCCATGTGACATTAATTCATCTTGTCATCCTCATTGTGTCTCACTATTTCTTTTCTAATAAAAAATATTGTCTGTGTATTCTTGTAATTTTTTTAACATGTTTGATTTCACTTGCTGTCAATATTATTTGTCCTATCTGTAAACAACAATCCAGAATAAACATGTGTTTCTGCTTTGTAAACAGATTACACTTTAGTATAGATATTGTTATCTTTCCTTTTTGCCTTATTAGACAATTCTGCTAAAAGGATTTCATTTTTATTCATTTTTAAACAACAATTTTGACTTTCATAACACTCAATCTGTAGTGCACACAAGAATGCTTTTGGAGACATAAAAACATTGTTTTTATTTCTGATAGTCTGGGAGAAGCAGTGTGTACTTCATAGATTCAACATACTGCACTGTACGAAACCTGTAGGGAATTGGGGGAAAGGGAATGCAGCTTATTTTTAGGGAGTCCGAGCATACACATGACCAGGATGGACACAGCACTGTGAGCTGGTACTCACCGGCTGGATGACAAGCTCTTCCAATTAGGAGATGACGGCTTATGCCATTCTTTTGCTCCGCTCGACTGGAGGTTTGTGCCTTACTTAAGATGAGAGCATTTCTGGCTCTTCTTTGCAACGTGTATGGTGCTTTATCTGCACCAAAAATGCCTCACCTTTTAATTTCAAACTTCTGTCAAGGACGCTGCACCCTTGCAAGGAAACAGAATGGCTTTGACTAGGCCGGTTTCTTTTGTTTCAATGGAAGCACAATGGTCTATCAAAATAAGGATGTTTTTTCATATTTCCTTGCTACTTTTACACTCAGTACATATGACTTTATTACATTTCAGGTACAATTATCTTTTATTGATTTTGATGGCGATTCATTGAGGTTACACCTTAATACATTGTTTGTCTCAAGAATCTAAATCTCTTGATAATAACTCCAATAAAAGAAAACAAATACCTTTGCATCAATCTTAGGGGAGAGGAGTTGGCCTAATGGCTAGGGCGTTCGACCTCGTGCCTGACAAAAAAAATGAATGTGTGTCCTTCTGTAACGTAACTGGTGCTATGTAAAGTGCTCTGATACCCGATTCGGTTGTGGGTCAAGTTCGTGCTATATAAAATTCTGCAAAAAAAAAATCTATCACTTAAATATAAGATAGTCGACACAGAAGAACCCTCCCTAAATACAATTCTAGAAGAAATCGAGGCAGTTTGCAGCTTTGTAGATGTCATTACTCTAGATATTAAACATATTCAAAGGAATATTGCTGTCTTCTCCTTGAAAGTCTCTGACAATGAAAGTAAGCCAAAAAATAATCTGATTAGAATGAATCAATTATCTCTTCTTGTTTTAAACAACTTCTTGACTTGGAAAATTGTAGCAGGCCATATAACCTCCAGATTTGTAACCTTCCAGAGTCTGTTGAGTGCTTGTAGTGCTTATGTGAAAATACTCCTATCCAAACTCAGCACTTGCACTGACTTGCCTTTGGAAAAAATGCGTATTGCTGTTTATGCCGAGTGCACTGTGATTCCAGTCCTGCTTTTTGTACGAACCGGATGAACCGCAGCAGAAGCAAAGTGGGAGCGGGTGACGCTGAAGGAATCGCTCTGCTCCGCTCCGAAAACTCTTGGAGCGCCCAAACCGCCCCAGCTGCTCACACGCCGATTACCCTGCTGCTGGGGTCCCGCATCGGTTCCCCTATAGCCGCAAGTTGTGCCCCCAAGCTGTATGGGGTACTCCAACGCGGAAGGAGCTGCGAGCCTCACTCCACCGGCACAGGCACTTGTTGGCAGCATGACCCCCCCCCCCGCGGCGCCACACCAGACTGCTTTGCACCCGCTGGTGGAGTGTGAGAGTGCACGAGTGCGGGCAGGAGACCAGCGGCATCAGGCACAGCTTCGGAGCCCCAACAAGGAGGAGCTGCAGTGGGAGGCATGATTCTCGGCAGTAAAATGAGGAAGAAACTGCAAGTGGAGTAAGAGGAGCCCAGCATTCTCCAGGTACTGTAGCAACAGCATTGGGCACTGGGCTAAACTTAACTCCCAGCCGCCCCCCACCCTCCCTTAGCGGGGGGAAGCAGCGCAAAAGCAGAAGCGCAAAGCCTAGATAAAGCCTAGTTAAAGCTAACGGCAGCAGGAACTGTGCTTTCCGCCTGGTCCCGGGGATAGCACTGTTGCGAGTCCAGGGGGAGTCCCTGGGGGGTACAGAGTCGTATTGGCAACTTGCCTGCACGAGGGCTGTGACTGCCAAGCCCAGGCTGCTGTGGATGGTTTGGCTAGGAAGGCCTCTGTGCAGAGGACACAAGGAGTAAACATTGAGGCTAAAATCGTCCGAGCAAACAGTAGTTATAGCAGTGGGGGTAGCACAACAGTGTAACAGCGCCAGGAGCTGGGCTCGGCGTTTACCAACCCCACCAGTTCAGCGCTACGGTCTGCAACCACTGCACTCCCCGCCCTACCAACCATTGAATGATATGAGGTCAGGCCAAGTACAGGAGACTGGCTGCCCTAAGACCACAGTACGGAGAAGAAAGGGCAAGGCATGCTCCTCCAATCTCCAGGACAGCGAGGATCTGGCTTTAATTCTGACAGACGGCAACCCAATTGCAGGGTGGTCACCGAGAGAGAAATTTAAAGCACTTCTAGTTCAACCAAAAATCTTCACAAAATTACATTTTATAAAAGACATTGGGGCCGGCTTGTACTCTAGCAACGCCACTGGGAAAGGTCTTCAGTCCCCCCTGCTACCAGACCAAGCACCAGTATTGGCACCATATCTAGGGCAGACAATCCAGTCAACTCTTCAAACCCAGCGTAAACAGCAAATTACAGCACAAGTTCACAGTCAAGCCCTGATAAAAAACGCGGAGATTTCCACAATTTCCTCAACAACATCTTCAACCACAGGCTTAACCACACTAACAAAAATGGAATGCACAAAAAAAGTCTACAAAAGATGATAACACAGAGAAACCCCCAGAGCAATTAAACAGCGGAATCCCCTACAACCAGTCCTTTAGCCAGCCCTATGGTGCAGCATAAGGCACAGAACATGCAGCTCACAAGATATCTGATATCCTCTGGACTAACTCAATTTCACCCTGCTGCATCAACAGGGTCACCAGGACCTCCGGAAACTCAGAAATCTCCACAAGCAGTAGCAAAGAAATCAATAACAGCTACTAGCTCAATAAGGACAATAACTCCAATCACAACAACAGGACCCCTTTTGTATGCACAGGTACTAAAGTCCCCAAAAGGGGGAGGCTACTCATTGGCAAAGGAAAAAGAACAGACCAACTGAAGAAAGCAGTTCGGTTCAGTTTCACTCAGCCCAAAAAATCAGCTGTCTGAACAGCACTTTCTTCATGTCCCTGAAGTTTTAGCCACCGGTTCCCAGGATCCAAATATATCTAACAGTGAAATGACTGATACTCCTAGGTGTGACCTCAGCTCCATCAGCCAAGCGAGCCATAAGTCGACACCCCCATCAGCCAATTTAAAATCTCCAAAGCAGGAGGAAGGTAGGGCTGCGTTATCCTACTTAGAAACACAGGAATGGGAGGATATGCAGGCAGCATACTCCCCAGACCAACAGCTGGGTCCTCTCACAGAGAAAATGAATCCCCAGCACCAGCTCTCACATGACACTCAGTCCTTGTGGCGAAAGACGGAAGTGGGCTCAAAGGAACGGGGGGACCCAAACCTGCAAGATGGAAGCACCTGGGCTTCCCTCTTAAAAAACATGCAACTGTCAGTGGAGGTGGTACAATATCAATCGGATAAGATGGACATACAGCTTTCACTACTAAACACTGGTCGTGTTTACATCGGGGATCGATGGAAAGCTGGGGGAACTTAACTCACTGATCAGAAGGGCATAGAGAAATACCTCCATTGTGGGGGCAGCCAGATTGTGGATAAGCTGGCAACCCTTCCGTCAATGCTTTCCACCGCGCTCAACAAGCTAAAACAAAAATCAACCAGCGCCTCTAGTGTTAGTTGTCCCACTGACGACCTTGCCGTACTTCCGACAGCAGACAACAGCTCAAAGCAGTTCTCAGAGACTATTAGAACTGACATACATCAAAGCGTGCACAACATGGGCAATACCGGGAACCCTCCAAGGATAGCATCGGACACTCCAGCAGTGATAAAAACTAATGCAAAACAACGCCGCCAGCTGAAAAGAAAAGGTCGTAATCAGAAATCACTCCCTTTCAAACAAGCAGCGACTTATTCAATTTTCAGTAAAGAGAGCTCAAATCCAATTATAGCTTTAAAAGAGGGCGATACGCAAGAAAAACTAGCTCACACAACTAACCACTAAGACACAGCAGCATCCTACAACCCTGGAGGACCTCTAGCGGGGACAGAGGAAGTGTCATCGAAGCAAGCTGAGACAGCTCCAGGGCTGGAAAGAGACATAGCCATCGACAGTACTGGCCTGGATCCCCTTCTACAAACCACCAGTTCTAACTTAAACAGCCATGTTTGGCTAGTCAACCAGCACAAAATCACGGCCCTAATAAATACCAACCAGGAGCACACCCGTCAGGAAACGGGGCAAACTCACATTGGCTCCCAAGCTGGAAACGTTGAATCGGCAAAGAGAATGACCGGCACAACTCAGACAGTGGTATCCCCTACAGAGGGGAACCAAGCGGGGATAGCCCTGGACCAACCATCTCAGGCTTTTCTTCCTGGGCAAGAACAGAACCGATCAGGAATCTCAACTTTACCAATAAATATGGAAAAGGATTCCAATGCCTTTCGTGCATTTGTGCAACCAGACCAGAATGTGCCTCAGCAGTTAACCCAACAAAATTCCGCTGCTAAATGGTCTGGGCCACTCGAAAGCACGGCCTACCCTCCAAACGACCCGATACTGACCCCGAGATACACTCTGCTCAAACCAAACCAGAGTATATCACAAAAGGACACCAGGATGTGCTGAATCGAGGCAACGTTTTAAAATTACTTCGGGCCATACCCACCCTAGCAGACTTGAACACTACGGATTTACTAGCCATTGAGTTTCTCACGTCAGATAACCCAGCGCAGCCAGAGATAACAAGGGCACTATGGAAATCCGATGCAACAGCGCAAAGATCTCTACGCCATGCACCAGGGAACACATCGCTCCTTTTATCCCTGCGGCAACAGAGAACTCAACTGAAGAGGCTGAAATGGCACATCAATAACAACAACGAACAGGACATCTGGGCAAAACTCTTGCACAATATTAAGCACAACGCCAGTGATCGCTTCTGGCAAACAGTAAACACTATCATACACCCACACCGTGGGGGACTGACTTCATTTATATTAGAAGAAAGCTGGGCAGGCTACCTAGACTCCCATTTTAACAGCCAAAGTAACATTCAGCCCACACCGGAACACAGCAGTGCAGCCCAGGATGGGCACAATACCATCAAAGGGAGAAGGGAAAGTGGCAACAACCACCTCTCCGTAAGCTCTGCCGCCGCTTCCCGCTCAAGAGCAATTGATACACTCAATTCTTCCTGCTCAATCCATCACAAGGAGGAAAGCTCACCTGCTACTAAACATCTAACGATCAGGAAACAGATCAGAAAGGGAAGAAAGGAGGGAGCGCCGGGCCCAAATCGAATCCCACCAGCAGTGTTTAAAGAAAAGGCGGATGATTGGGTAGAAATACTTTATCCACTTTTTCTGGAAGTAAGACAACTGAGTATAATTCGAGAATCATGGAAGGGTTCAACGATCATCCCCATCCATAAAAGCGGTAGCAAGGTCTCGCCAGCCAATTATCGGTTAGTAGCTCTGATCGTTAACGAGGCCAAATACTTTGCGGGAACACTGCTGGAGGAATTGACAATCTGGTCGGAAAATAACGAAATAATCCTGCTAAATCAGACAGGATTTCGAAAAAACTCCGGTACGATATCTAACATCATGGCAATCTCATTGATAATGGACACAACAAAAATGAGAAGCACACAGCTGCATGTCTGTTTCATTGACTTCAGCGCCGCGTTTGATAGTGTGGAGAGGTCCAAACTCTGGTCCAAGCTAGCCAGATGGGGCATCCCAAACAACCTTCTATCAATGATAATGCTTTTACACACTGACACCTGGGTACAAGTCAAATTAGGCTCAGGGTCCCATCTATCAAGAAAAGTTTTAACAACCAAAGGACTCAAACAGGGCTGCGTATTGGCCCCCATGTTATTCAACTTATCTATGGCAGACTTAAGACAGTCACTTAACGCCTGCAATTCACATGCACCCAGACTGGGGGGGGCACCTCACTGTCCATGCTGTATTTTCATGTGTAGTAGTGTTTTTTGCAAAGTTATTTAACCATAACCAAAATACAATGGGTTAAATCTGTGCAATGAGAAAGAATGACTGTAAACAAGTCTTGTGTGTAGGGCCAAGTTAAATACTTTTGTTCAATGATTTTAGAATGGAATCTTTGACGCCAAGGGAACTTTCTCCTATGTCCTTCAAATTCACATGCACTCTCCCACACCCACTCTACACCTTTCTCATTCTAGCAGCACCCAACAATAGGCTCCCACACACCACACAACAATCCACACTCTTGTGTATGCTCCTCAACACACGTTCATTCACTAACATAACGTGTATTTGTAAAGCGCACTTTCACCCAAGGGTATCTTGGCGCTGAATGACAGATGTTTATTGTTACCCAACTCACTGGTACTCATTTTATCGACTTAAGAAAGGCTGAGTGAACCCGCAGGGGTTTGAACCTGTCACCATGAGGCCGAACACAAGTGGAGATCTGGGGCCTACTATATGAACACTCACCGAACTGACTGTTCTTCGCGGAGACCTGGCTGAATCCAGCATCAGCCCCAGTCATCAGCACAGCTGTTCCTCCCAAGCAAGCAGGTCAAACTTCACAAGCTCGGATGGTAATCACCATCATTTGCAAGGTTGTCATCTGCTGTACTGCCTCCATGGCACATCCCACAATAATGTGAAACACCTGTGATTCAAACTCTGCGCCACAACCAACTTCATTCTTACTAGTAACCTCATCTACAGACCACCGGGACCATGCACCAACTTCACAACACCATTGCGGACTTTCACACACTTCATACTCCATGCAAACTCCTTTATCCTCCTTGGGGACCTGTACTTCTACCTGGAAAACCAGGCCAATGCGAACTCCACAGCATTAATCTTAGACCTTGGAAACCTGGGACTTTTACTGCATTTAACCACAACCTGGATAGATCACGCTCTCAGCAAGTTCAGCATTCCCATCTCTAACCAACACAAACACGCCACCGCCAGACCAGCCAGCTGAAACTGGAATAACATCACTGAGGAAGACTGGACCACTGTACTCAATGCACATCAATCCTAACACAGCAGCAGCCTTCCAAAATCCATCAACAACTCCAACAACTGGGTCACCACCTTTGGGAGAATGAGCAAAGGGTGCATGATTAGGAACACTTTCAAATCTGCTCTGAGGCACTACCCCCAGGAATTTACGGACCACCAAGCGCAATGCTCTATCTACGCTAGAACCAACGGAAGCATATAGATCTTAACAATTGTGAAATATATATCCTCCTAAGCTGCACCCTACAACATCCCCCCCTCATAAGACCGCTTCAACAAACTCTCTCAGTCCTTCTGCAGCTAAATATTCTCCAAATACAGCAACTTTGACCCTGAACCTTACCAGACAGACCTCGAAACATGGCTCCCCGTCTCACCGTAAGAACCTACTCTGACCACATGGCTTACCAGCACCATGGACAACACTACCTCCACCATAGAGTCCATTCACTCTAACTCCTGCTCCACCTCTCCTTCACCAGAAGGCAGGCTGCAGTCCTCTGCCTAGTGATGAAACCTTCTGTGGACCTATCAACACTAGCTAACTACAGATTGATCCTCTAGACAAGACATTAGAGAAACTCATCAACTGATGCCTCGCCAACCACCTTAGAGACCAGTCAAGTCAAGTCAAGTCAATAAATTTATATAGCGCGCTACATACCCAGAGGGTCTCAAGGCGCTTGAAGAGGGGTGGGGAATTACTTCTCGAATATCCAGGTTTTAAGTTGCTTTCTGAATGCTAGGTGGTTTTGAGTGAGGTGCAGGTGCATGGGAAGTGAGTTCCAGGTTTTGGCCGCTAGGTAGGAGAATGATCTTCCTCCCATGGTGGTTTTGTTGCCGCGGGGAACAGCAGCGAGGGCTTGGTTGGAAGAGCGCAGCTGGCGGGAGGGGGTGTAGAAGGAAAGACGTGTATTGAGGCATTCGGGTCCAAGTTCGTAAAGAGCTTTGCGTGCGTGGGTGAGGAGGCGGAAAGTAATCTTCTTATTGACGGGGAGCCAGTGGAGGTTTTTCAGGTGACCAGAAATGTGATCTTTACGCGGGATGTCTAATATGAGTCTGGCTGATGCGTTCTGGATGCGTTGGAGTTTTTTCTGAAGTTTTGCGGTGGTACCGGCGTAAAGGGTGTTTCCGTAGTCCAGGCGGCTTGTAACCAGTGCGTGGGTGACCATTTTTCTGGTTTCGGTGGGGATCCAGCGAAATGTTTTTTTGAGCATGCGAAGAATGTTGAAGCAAGATGAAGAGACGGCGTTGACTTGTCTGGTCATCGAGAGTGAGGAATCCAGGATGACGCCTAGGTTCCGTGCGTGATCCGTCGGGATGGGTGCTTTTCCAAGGGCCTCTGGCCACCAAGAGTCGTCCCAGGCGGAGGGGGAGGTACCTAAGATAAGGACTTCTGTTTTGTCTGAATTCAGTTTCAGACGGCTATGCTTCATCCATTCGGCTACCTCTTTCATTCCTTCATGTAGGTTGGTTTTGGCGATGTTTGGGTCTTTGGTGAGTGTCATCAGCGTAGGAGATGATGTTGAGGTTGTGTTGGCGTGCGATGGTCGCGAGGGGGCTCATGTATACGTTGAAGAGGGTGGGGCTGAGTGAAGATCCTTGTGGCACGCCGCAGATGACTTCAGTGGCCTCTGACTTGAATGGTGGGAGGCGTACTCTCTGAGTTCTTCCGGCAAGGAATGAGGTGATCCATTCCAGTGCTTTTCCTTGGATTCCGATGTTTCTGAGTCGTTGTAACAGGGTGTTATGACAGACTGTGTCGAAGGCTGCGGAGAGGTCGAGGAGGATGAGGGCGACTGTGTCTCCATTGTCCAGTAGAGTTCGGATGTCGTCTGTTGCTGCGATGAGTGCAGTCTCAGTACTGTGTTTGGCTCGGAAGCCGGACTGTGAGGAGTCGAGGGATTTGTTGGCTTCGAGGAAGGCGGCGAGCTGGTTGTTGACAGCTTGCTCGATGATTTTGGCCGGGAATGGAAGGAGCGAGATGGGGCGGTAGTTTTTGAGTTCGGTGGGGTCAGCTGTGGGTTTTTTCAGAAGGGCGCTGAGTTCGGCGTGTTTCCAGCTTTCTGGGAAGGTGCCGGAGTTGAGGGAGCAGTTGATGACGTCTCGGAGGTGTGGTGCTATGATGGAGTCTGGATTGACAGCAAACTGTCTGGATTGACAGCAAACCACAGCAAAGAAACAGCCCTTACCCCTGCACACATGACTTCTGTGAGATCTTGGAAAAATGGCACCCCTATGATCCAACTTGCAAGAATCATCTGCACCCTCAATCTCAGCATCCTAGGCGACGACTCTCAACTTTTACTTTTCCTCTCAAATAAGACTCCTAACACCCACAACAAGTTTATTTTCTATGTCACCGAAGTCGCTGACTGGATGAAGACCAACTGCCTCAAACTGTACTCCTACAAGATAGAAGTTGTGAACTTTGGGAAGAACATATCACTCTGGGACTTCATTTGGTGGCCGGCTGACACACTGCCAAGAACCACAGGATTGCCATTGACAGTATATTCAATATGACTGCCCTAGTCCTCACCGTCTCAGCCTTCCACACACTGAACATGCTCAGGAATATCTTCAAGTGGTCCCCAACTGGACCTGAAAAAATGCCACTCACGCATTTGTCACAAGAAAACTGGACTATGAGTCCACCCTCTACACCAGGATCAACAAGCAACTCACCAGTGGACTGCAAACCATACAGAACTTGCAGCCAGAAACACTTTCAACCTCCTACACTGCACACACATCACACTGTACTGCAAGAAGCTTTATTGGCTTCCCATACACAAATGAGCACAGTTAATGCATTTCACGCACAACTTCAATGCACCACACTACAGCAGTCCAACATATCTTAATATATCTTAATACCTACATCTTCTTTCACAAACCATCAAGACAACTCACCTCAGCTAGATGACTTTTTACACTTGTAACAGCCTGCTTTTGCACATCACGGCCTCCTATTACACATCACATCCTCCTATTATACAACACAGCCTCCTATACGATTATTGAGGTCTGCGGGAAGCTGAAAATTTGGCTTTTTCTAATAATTTCCCCATTATCCTAGGCAAGGCAACTCACACCTGCTCAGTGCCAGGATACCCTCCTGGGTGATAGTGTACTTTTCACATCGCCATAACATTACATGGACTTACAAAGAGGCCAGTGGACTTCACACCTCTCCTGATACAGGTCTTGCTACTTGGACCACCAATGGAGGGGGGTGCATTGTTTGCAGTAGTGGTCTGGGAGGCAGCTGAAGCCATAGACTTTCATTTCCTTTCGGTTATGACCAAAACTAATGTCCTTACTGAAATTTTGCAGCTTGGGCCTGACACTTGAGAGCCCTTACTTCCATTGATGAGCACTTGGTTGTATTCCTGTCCATGCCATCCAGTAAACAGGTAGGTGGCCAGGTGTCACAGATAGCGCCAAGACACCCTTGGGTAAACGTGCGCTCAACAAATTGCATTAAATAAAATAAATAAATAAATATGTGCCTAGTGATCCAGATTGTCTCTTTAAACACTACCACAGAGCCTGGTGTGTCAGGGTACAATAGGCAAAGTGCACTCCAGTTCATTCCCTATGAGTCCTGTGCCTAGGGAGTCCAGGAGGATTAGGTATTCGGAAAACAAATACTATCCTCTGCTAGCGTGGCAGTGAAATCAGTCAATGTTTTCTGTTTGTTGGGACCCTACATGCATGCCGTCTGGGACATGGCCAGCGAGAGTTTGCGAGCAGCCCCTGAAGACTTATCTCCATGTCTCAAACAATTCAAGAGGACAAGACGTGGCTAAGTCTGTGACTCACGCTGGCTGAGATTCAACTGATTGGTTGGGAAGGACAGTTGTCACCAGGGTTGTGTCCCCACCATACGGATGGAGATGTACACGCTTCTCTCATGGATATGCCTTTTGATGGCTCACATCTTGCTGAAAAAGCTGCTTCTCCCTCGAGCATTTAAAGACAGCAGAGCCCCGATGCATTCCATAGGGCTATTCACCACTGCTAAGAAGTTCCACCAGTTCAGAAAATTCAGGAAATAGTTCAAAGGCCTGGCCTTTATACTGTGACAGCCTTAGCCACTACAGGAATCACCCCAGTACTTTCAAGTCTGAGGACATGGGTCTGGCTGAAAACACAGGCCAGCATTGGCATCAGTCCTCCCACTCCCCCTCCCTTGTGTCAACAGCCACTAAGCTGCTTTAGCTTGCCCTTAGCACCACATACCCATCCCAGGGTGGGCAGAATTCAATACTTTTTCCCAGGGTGGTGATCCATCACGTCTGACAGATAAGTCATGCAAACATTGGCTATGCCCTATCCTTTTTCATTTCTGATTTACCTAATATTCCTACATTCATCTGACTTTCAGAGAAGCACCTCTCCTTTCTGTTAAAGGAGGAGCGAGTGTTGCTCTCTAAAGGTGCACTCGAGAGAGTACCGGACTCGGAAAGAGGAGAGGGTTATTACTCTTGCTATTTCCTTGTACCAAAAAAGGACTGAGGCATCTGGCCTAAATTTGACCTTTTGCAAAAAGAACAATTGATGGACAGAATGCAGAACAATGGCATACATTTTCCCCAGTACAGAGATCTGGGCCTAAATCCATCGTTTTTTTGCTCACCATACCATTCCAATTTGGAGAGCATGGGACCCATGTTTGGGCATTGGCAGTTCGGTCTGGACTGAACTGTTCCCATGAGGTACAGAGGGGTAGATCCACAGGTGAGGTACCACCTCCAGGCAGAGGGGGTAGATCCACAGGTGAGGTACCACCTCCAGGCAGGGGGGAGTGGAAGGGGGGATGGATCCATAGGTGACGTACCACCTCCCTGCAGAGGGGGATGGATCCACGGGTGAGGTACCACTTCCTGGCAGAGGGGGACTGATCCACAGGTGAGGTACCACCTCCCGGCAGAGGGTGATGTATCCACAGGTGAGATACCACCTACAGGCAGAAGGAGGTGAGGTACCAGCTCCAGGCACAGGGAGGTGGAAGGGGGGGAGTAAAATCCACAGGTGAGGTAGCTGCTACCGGCAGAGGGGGATGGGCCCACAGGTGAGGTACCACCTTCAGGTAGAGGGCGATGGAAGGGCGGGGTGAATCCACAGGTCAGGTACCACACACCCAAATTTGAGACCTGTCCTTTGTAAAGAAGAGACAAAGGAAGAGAGAGGGAAGAAAAAGCAGAGAGCCTCTGGCACAGCGTCAGGGGTAGAGACAGGAGAAAAGGAGGGAAAGTGGAATGAAAGTAGGGTAAACTAGAGATAGAGGGCACAGTCGGTGTGTGGTGTAAATACAGTCCTCATGCTGAAGTGCACACACTTTTCTGTAAATTATTTGTTAACGCATCATTTGTGCTTTCAGGTGATAAGATTTCTTCAGTGCCGCAGCACATACAGTATATAAGATAGACCACAGGTTGTTGGTGTTCATAGCAGGTTGTAGCTTTCTTTACTTCAAATACAAACAGCTAGCATGTTGAAGATTACACATCATATCCTTGCAGGATTCTTAATGACAGAACATTCTTATATGTCCTCAGTTTTATATATAAAAAACCTCAAGGTAGACTCAGACAGCCGCCGCACGTCCGCACTGCATATGTGCAGTCCTTCAAATAGCACACCATTGTGCAGCTTATCAGAATCACTTATTTAGAAGTGAAAGTAACCAGGGAACCTTTGGGCACCACCTCTGCTTGAGGCACCCATGACTGTACCCCACCACACCCCAATGAACGGTCACCCATGGGCTTCCCTGGGGTAGAGCCGTACGGTCTGGACCGTCAGAGGCCAGTCCCCCCTCCAGCCCTGCACCCGCCAAAGCCTCAAAGTGAGAGCGGAAAGGAAATTCCAAGGCACCATCTCTGCTCGAGTGACCCGTGACTGAACCCAGACGCACCCCAATGAACTGTCCATCTGTGGGCAACTCTGGGGTAGGGCTGTACTATGTGGACTGTCAGCAGGCCAGCCCCCCTCCAGCCCTGCACCCACAAAAGCCTCAAAGTAAGAGCAGGCAGGGAACTCCAAGGCACCATCTCTGCTCCAGTGACCTGTGACTACACCCAGACGCACCCCAATGAGCTGTCCATCTGTGGGCAACTCGGGTAGGGCCTGAAGGTCTGCACTGCCTGCAGGCCAGTCCTTCCTCTGGCCAACCCTGCTTGAATTAAAACCTCATAGCAAGAGCAGATATAAATAAACATAGAGTGCCTTCAGGTGATAATGCTAATGTTTTCAATGTACTTCCGCCTCTGTTCCCCAGCCTTTACCAGTGCAGGGCATGGGTGGGTGGGATATTTACAGCCTCAGCATTGTTGTGTCTTGCAAGTTTGAAATAATGGAACCCTTTTGGCTCCTGATAGACTCCGTAGAACTTTGTCGTCAGTGTTAGAGCGGAATGCAATGAAGACTGGTTTGGAATGTGGATTTCACAGTTACGTGCAGACTAATAAAGAAGTGTAATACCAAGCTCTGTGTTTGGTGTAGTCATTGGCGGGTACGAAGGCTGGGGATGATGTTGCAACTGGTGATGAGTTAGGGGATAAGTAACCCGAAGATTGTCAGTGCTCTCCCAGAGAGTTTGCTGTGGTCCAAGCAAACTGCTTGTGCATGCCACGTGTATTGCAGTTGAAGTACGGAAACTACTCTTAATGCGTGTGGTCAAAGCACAAATCAGCCACTGTAAAGCCGGTGATTGAAAGAGCAGCCCAGATGTCACAATTCATTGAAGAGAATGACATACTCTCAGACTTCCAAACAGGATTCCGTCTGGGAAGAGGCACAGAATCTGCCCTTCTTGCCATCTGGGATGACCTGAGGAATACAGTTGACCGCAATGGGGTTACTGCTTTACTCCTCTTGGAACTCTCAGTTGCCTTTGACACGGTTAATCATGACACACTGAAACAAAGACTCTATGAAGCCGGCAGAGAGGGACCAGCTCTAGACTGGATTGCGTCCTACCTTCGAAACAGAACAAATGTCATCTACATCCCACCTTTCTCGTCCAAACCATACTTCACAAAAGCAGGGGTCCCTCAAGTTTCTATCATCCTGCCCATGCTTTTTAATATCTACGTGACATCATTACCAGTACTGATCAATCAATCTCACCTCATGTGCTTTAACTATGCAGATGACACACAAATACTCCTTCAACTGGAATGCCCCAAAGACATAGGAAAATCACCAATTTTCAGTTGCCTCGGAGCCGTGGATCAGTGGATGACTTGGAGTCATCTCAAATTGAATGCTTCAAAAACGGAAATACTCACGTGTGGCGATTGGAAACATTACAACCCGCTTGGCGCATGGCCTAATGAACTGTGATCACCGCCTAAAGTATTGAAAGAAGTAAGAAACCTTGTAATGCCCATGGACTCCAAGCTGTTGATGAATGCCCAAGTGGACAAACTAGCAATTTCAAGCTTTGTACTATAAAAACGCATCAACGAATTTCCCCTTATTTGGGATTTCAACACAAGGTCCAAGCTACCATCTCCCTTGATCTGTCCAAACTCGATTACGCCAATAGCCTCTACCACGGATCACCTTTATCGACCATGAAAAGACTACAACAGATTCTTAACTTGGCTGCCAGACTACTCTTGCATATCAAACTGCAAAATCACATCTCCCCTGCCTTGAAAGCCCTGCATCGGTTACCGGTTGCCAGAAGATCCACGTTGAAGCTACTTTGTATCACCCACAAAGCAATACATGGAATGGGACAGCTCTTCATCAGGAATAAAATCACCAAACACATTCAACAAAGGAACCTCCGTGCCTAAAGGGGCATCGCACCTCAAAATTCCAAGATACAAGGAAAAAAACATGGGTGGCACATCCTTCTCTGTTCAAGCAGCCATACTATGGAGCTCTTTACCCCCCAACATAAGATCCACCTACAACCACCTTATCTTCAGAAAACTACTCAAGAATTAGCTCTTCCTCACATAAGCACCATAAGCAAACAAATTTGCGGCATATCCCTCTGTATATAAGCATTTGTTTTCTCTATAGATATGCACCTATCTTTGTGTATTGCTTTGTATAAACATGTAGAATAATTTTGTTGTTGAGGAAAAATAAATAAATAATCATCTCTGGTCTACATGTACTTACTTCCATTGAGCACCCATGTACCTTCCATGTACTCGGATCTGTGTGTCTGTTACTTTTCTCCTGAAAAAGCATACCCAATGCACTACCCTATTTCTCATCCTGTGCCTGTATCAATATCTTTAATCTACAATGTACTTACCTCCTTTATGAACCTATATACTTTCAATGTACTTATGGATCTAAATATTTATCACTTTCTTCTAATTTAGCATTTCCAATGCACTACCCTATTTCTCAGCCTATACTTCTCTCAAAACATCTTCTAGCCCACGGGTACTCATAGTACGGCCCTCCGGCCAGGGACGGCCCGGCAAGCCTTCCCTGGCGGCCCGCGGACCGTGCAGACATCGTACCCGTGTTTGTTTGTTTTTTTAAAGAATCTCAGCAAACACACCTGCGGCAGCGCGATGAAGAGACTCTCTGTGAGGGCCGGGCGATTTCCGTCAGAGTGGGGCTGCAGGGGCCTAAGAGCTGAACAAAGCCTCATTAGCATGCAAATGGTCTCTTAAAGAGGTGTGAAGTGCTCGGGTGCGGCTGGCTGGCTGAGTGTGTGTGTGCCCAGAAGCTGTGTCAGCCCGGGCACACACAGGCATAGTGAGAGGGAGAGGGAGGGAGGAAGGAGACAGAGACAGACAGACAGAGGGAGAGCGAGGGAGGGAGACAGGTAGACAGAGGGGGAGCGAGGGAGGGAGGCAGAGGCTGACAGGGAGAGCGAGGGAGGCAGCGTGAGGGAGAGCGAGGGAGACTGAGGCAGACAGGGAGAGCAAGGGTGAGTGAGGGAGGGAGACATGCAGACAGAGGGAGAGCGAGGGAGGGAGACAGGCAGACAGAGGGAAATCGAGGGAGACAGAGGGAGAGCGAGGGAGGCAGAGTTAGAGCGAGGGAGGCAGAGTGAGAACGAGGGAGGCAGAGGGAGAGCGAGGGAGACAGAGGGAGAGCGAGGGAGACAGAGGGAGAGCGAGGGAGGCAGAGTGAGAGAGAGTGAGGGAGACAGAGAGCGAGGGAGACAGAGGGAGAGCGAGGGAGGAATAGCGAGGGAGACATAGGGAGAGCGAGGGAGACAGAGGCAGCTAAAGAGAGAGCGAGGGAGGGAGACAGGCAGACAGAGGGAGAGCGAGGGAAAGAAAGAGCGAGTGAGGGAGACCTCAGAGTAAGTGAGGGAGACCTCAGAGTGAGTGAGGGAGACCTCAGAGTGAGGGAGACATCAGAGTGTTGGAGACATCAGAGTGAGGGAGACCTCAGAGTGAGGGAGACATCAGAGTGAGGGAGACATCAGAGTGTTGGAGACATCAGAGTGATGGAGACATCAGAGTGAGGGAGACATCAGAGTGTTGGAGACATCAGAGTGATGGAGACATCAGAGTGAGGGAGACCTCAGAGTGAGGGAGACATCAGAGTGAGGGAGACATCAGAGTGTTGGAGACATCAGAGTGATGGAGACATCAGAGTGAGGGAGACCTCGTAGTGAGGGAGGGGGAAGGAGAGAGAGGGAGACAGAGAGGGAAGGAGAGGGAGGGAATGAGGGTGAGGGACAGAGAGGGAAGGAGGAAGAGGGAAGGATAGAGAGGGAGAGAGAAATAGAGGAAGGTAGAGAGAAACAGAGAGAGGGAGAGGGAAACAGAGAGAGAGAGGGAGACAGAGAGAGAGTGAGACATTCAGAGTGAGTGAGACAGAGGGACACAGAGAGACAGAGGGAGAGAGAGGTAGAGAGAGGGAGAGAGGGAGGGAGAGAGAGAGGGAGGGAGGGAGAGAGAGAGAGAGAGAGAGAGAGAGAGAGAGAGTGTGACAGAGAGAGAGGGAGGGAGGGAGAGAGAGAGAAATGTGTGTATGCCGGGTATGGTGGCTCAGTGGACGAAGGAGTCCGCTGCAGGGACCAGTGATCAACCTCATTGTCAGTTTTTTCCCCCTCTAGCCCTGCCCCCTCCCCCACTGACCCCGCCCCCACCAGTGCGGCCCTCGGACACAAACCACACTGTAAATTTGGCCCCCGAGAGAAAGTTTGTGAGTACCCATGTTCTAGCCCAACCTTCTGACTCATCTCAAACTTTATTCTACTTCTCTTTCCAATGCACTACCCTGTCTCTCACCCATACATCTATCAATATATCCTCTACATCCACTCTCTCATTTATTCCAAACCCCATGCCACTACTATGATCCCCAAAATAACCCTTTCTTGACTCTCTCCTACTCTATCCCTCCTTGCATCATTTGACACCACTTTTACTATACCGATCCCCTAAAACAAACCTTTCTAAACTCTTCCCTCTGACTGTTCCCCTCCAAAACTCTTTTTAACCCTTCCGGAAGCCTCCTCCTACTGCTATGACCTAAAAAAAAAATCCTTCACTCTTTTATCCCTCCAGTATTCTTTTCTATCAAAATAACAGACTAACATGTTCACTTCTCAAATTCCATATTCCACTATACTAATTCACCACTAATCCTTTATGGGTTCCAGAGTAGCATGCTACTTGCCAATAAAGCAGCTCAACAGCCCATCAGGGTTACAAGAGCCATATAAATGCAAACCTTTTTCCCTTTTCAACCCCTCCCCAACCCTTCTCAATCCAAATAACTGACTAACATATCCACTACTAAAATTACTTTCATGTTTCACCATACTAATTCAACACTAATCCATATGGGTTCCAGAGTAGCGTGCTACTCGCGCTTCAAAACCCAATCAGAGGTAGCAAGAGCTATATAAATACAAACCTCTTTCCCTCTTCTATCCCGCCACCTACCCTTCTCTACCCAAATAACTGAATAACATATCCACTACACAAATTACTTCATATTTCACTATACTAATTTACAACACTAATCCTTTAAGGGTTACGGAGTAGTGTGCTACTCGCCAGAAATCACTTCAACACCCATCAGGGGTAACAAGTGCTATATGAACGCAAACCTTTCTTCCCCTTTTATCCCTCCGGTATCCTTCTCACTCCAAATAACTGATTAATATCCACCACTGAAATTACTTTCATATTTCACTATACTAATTCACCACTAATCCTTTATGTGCTTCTGGAGTAGCGTGCTTCAACACCCCATCAGGGGTCACAAGCACTATATAAATACAAACCATTTTCCTACTCTATCCTTCTGCTATCTTTCCGAATCCAAATAACTGACTAACCTATCCACCGCTTAAAATGTACTTGCATGATTCACTATCCTAATTCAACACTAATCCTCTCTGGGTCCAGAGTAGCGTGCTACTTGCCAAAAAAGCTATTTGACGCATCGTCAGGGTTAGTAAGCGCTATATAAATGCAATTACAATACAATGCAATACAATACAATATGGTGGGTCTAAACTGGGGTGGTGTGGTGAGCAAAAGAACGATGGATTTAACCCAGATCTCTTGACTGGGGGTGAATGTATGATGTATTCAGCATTCCGTCCATCATTTGTTTGCGTAGCACTTTTTACCCTAAGTGGGATGGGTATGCCCAGACGTGGGTCCCTTGCTCACTGTGCCACTGGATTCAAGCTAGCCTGGCTGATGAAAGGTAATATGCAGAAACCGGTCCCAGGATGCTTGTTTCTGGTCCAGGGAGGACCTGGCTTGGCAGTTCGGTCTGGACTGTTCCCATGAGGCACAGGGTCAAGACTGCTTTGCATATGGCTGGGTCTAAACTGGGGTGGCATGGTGAGCAAAAGAATGATGGATTTAACCCAGATCTCTTGACTGGGGTGAATGTACGATTTATTCAGCATTACGTCCATTATTAGTTTGCGTAGCACTTTTCACCCTAAGTGGGATGGGTATGCCCAGACGTGGGTCCCTTGCTCACTGTGCCACAGGATTCAAGCTAGCCTGACTGATGAAGGGTAATACCCAGAAACCGGTCCCAGGATGCTTGTTGCCGGTCCAGGGAGGACCTGGCTTGGCAGTTCGGTCTGGACTGTTCCCATGAGGCACAGGGCCAAGAATGATTTGCATATGGCTGGGTCTCAACTCTGGTGGCATGGTGAGCAAAAGAATGATGGATTTAACCCAGATCTCTTGACTGGGGGTGAATGTATGATTTATTCAGCATTCCGTTCATCATTTGTTTGCGTAGCACTTTTCAACCTAAGTGGGATGGGTATCTATAGGCGTGGGTCCCTTGCTCACTGTGCAACTGGATTCAAGCTAGCCTGGCTGATGAAGGGTCATTCCCAGAAACCGGCCCCAGGATGCTTGTTTCTGGTCCAGGGAGGACCTGGCTTGGAAGTTCGGTCTGGACTGTTCCCATGAGACACAGGGGCAAGACTGATTTGCATATGGCTGGGTCTAAACTGGGGTGGCATGGTGCGCAAAATAACAATGGATTTAACCCAGCTCTCTTGACTGGGGGTGAATGTATGATTTATTCAGCATTCTGTCCATCATTTGTTTGCGTAGCACTAAATTTGACCTTTGGCTTTAATTTCTTCCTGCTGAGGGACAAATTCAAAATGCCTGCATTAGATCAGATCTTGGATACCCTGTACTTGCAGGAGTAGATGGTATCTTTGGACCTACAGGACGTGTATTTTCATATATCTGTCCTGCAGTTCAAGGACGGGTAGGAACATTTTCATTTTACACTGCTCTCCTTTGGCTGTTGAAGTTGGGCTTGCCACAAGAAGTCTTAGATCATCTCTAGATCATTGTAAACCTCTTGACATCATTGGGGTTTGCAATCACTGAGCCAAAATTGCACCTGACTCTTTTGCAGAGACTGCAGTTTATTGCAGCTATCTTATATGCAGTGCAGCTTAATGCTTGCCCTCTGCCATGAGTTCAAGACATTCAGGCTGTGGTCTAGATGTTTCAGCAGATCTTGTTGAGTGCAGCTCGGTGACTTCTTGGCCAACTAGCCTCTTGCATCTCCTGGTCAACTGTACCAGAAGGCACATGCAGGCTCTGCAATGGATTCTGAAATTCCGGTGGGCCCATTAGCAAGGAAATCTGTTGGATTGCATTCAGTTTTCAGAAAAGAGTGCTCCCTATCATTAGTGGCTGCTTGATTAAACTTTGTCCAGCGTCGTGGACCTCTCCATCTCCCAAATTTGATAATGATGATTGGAGAACTCTGTTCCAGTAGGGGTGTGTGGGGTCCTGTGCCTGGAGGCTGCACATGTCTGTCGTTAGTTGGATTGTCAGAGTAACTCCCTGATTGCGAACCACCTGGCAGGATCTTTGAATGCCAAACTGGACGAGCTAAGTGATAGCACCTGGCAGATCACAAATGGTGGCTAAATCCCAAGGTGGCTCAGGGCTTCTTCTAGCTGTGGGAAGAACTCTGGTTAGGCATTTTCTCCACCATTGAGAAGACACAATGTCCAAAGATGTGAACGTTGGAGTACCTGTGATAGCAATCACTAGGACATACATTCTGTCTGAGGTGAAACATGGAGGTCCTCTACATTTTCCGCCCCTGCCTCTCCTTCCCCAAGCTCCCAAAAAGTTCAGGAATGTCTGGACCCATGTCATGATAGTGGCTCTGGATTGGGCACGGCATGTATGGTACCAGGAACCTCTGGGCATGAGTATCTGACCTCAGACCATGCTTCCTCATCAAGAGGATTTCCTGTTGCAGCAACATGGTATGATCCTTCACCTGAACCTGTGCAAGCCACACCTCCATGTATGTTGATTGAGCAGCACCCGTTAACAGTGTTTGGTTTGCAACTTGATCTAGTGGATGTCATCCTCATCTCCAGTTGCCTTCCACAAAGTCCATTTATACCAAGCGCTTGGACAAATGTGTTGCCTGGTGTAGTATCCACAAGACAGACTCCTTACAAGTAATGCTGTCAACTCTTATTCAGTTTTTTTGTCTTTGGCCCAGTAAGGTCTTGTAGTGGCAATTACTACAGGTTATTTGTCAGCACTTTCAGCCTTTCTATGTTTGCCGGTTTAAGGTTTACTTCTTTAGATCATATATACACGAGTCATGAAATAATGGAATACTGGCTAACAAAAATTTCCATTGTCAAAAAACTTGACAGTGCATGAAAAGTTGATTCCGGCGTGGGCCATTAAAGAAAACACAAACCATCATCCTATTGGCCAGTACCTTGAATTTAAAGTCGTTGGAATGGAATGTTCAGCATTCCTTCTCCTAAACATAGTAGGAGCAGCAGAATGTGAAATGTGGGTGAAATATTGTGACTTACAATGTACTAAAATGTGTAAGTAAGGGATTTTATATTTGACCGTTCGATTATTTATAATCTTTACACTAAAACGAACTAAAATCAGCACCCACCCTCCTTGCCTCCCCCCTCCCATAAGCCATTCATCTGCCTGGACCCCTATTTCCAACAGTCAATTTTTTATTGCAAGATCCCTTTTGGTCGTTGAACACGGGTTGGTTTCATGTTGCACAAGTATTACACTAAAGCCCATTAAAAGTGACTGTCTCTTCTTTGCCCTTTGAGGATGTAATTACCAGTTCCTTGTAATCCTTTAAACAGTCTGAAATTCTGAGAGCGCATGAGTTCGCACAGCCGTTCTATGTGGTAATGCATTTATGAACGCTGTAGGACTTGGCCCTTTTTGGCTGAAGTCCCTAAACTTTTTGCTTTCCCCCTAGACCTTTTTTTGATATAGCGTTGCCAACTTATATGCTTTGGACACTTTCCCACTTCTAAACAGTATCAAAGTGGAAGCCCTCCCTGTGTAAAGTATAATGGTAATTGGTTGTCCATGATTGGTATGTTTGCCTTACTAATAAAGTCCCTAATAAATTGCACTATGTGTGCCAGGGCTGGTAATGCAAATGCTACTAGTGGATGTGCAGCACTAATTGTGCCAACAACACAAGTAGCCTTAAAAAGGGAACACAGGCCCAGGCCTCAATAAATGGCTGTTTGCCGTATCAGTTGGCTTCGATTTCTGCTGGTTTTATATTCTGCAGGGGCCTTCTAGGGTCAGTTTCACTCGCCCGTTCATAGCAGAGTTTACTGTTCTTCGTCTCATTTGCCACTTGACACCCACTGAGAGGGGGCTGGGTCAGTGCTTTATGTTCCTGTGTTTCCTGGTCCCAGTTTCTGGAAAGCGGGCAGGTTTGTTGCCCAAGAGTGGAGCTTCCAGTGAGGGACGATTCCATATGCTCTGGGTTGGGCTCCAGGGCTTAGGGGTTGTGTACTGTAGCCTCATCGAAAATGTGAATTATTGTGTGATCCTAACACATGGGTGCACAGGTGAATTAGAATTGTTTGTAATTTTTATTTCATCACAAAATCATTATTGTTTATGTACTTAAAATGCATTTATTAAATATCTAACAATTGTTAACACTGTAACTTTATTTTCATTTGTTACATAACCAGGCAATATAGAATAACATGTTCAGCACAAGCGAATTGTAGAAGTCATACGTACAATTGTCACATGACTTTGGTTAGCATGATAATAAATATTTTGGGGTACATAATACAGTGAAATACACACATGAGCAATGGCGGGTTATTCCAATATAGGTACATGTTGTCTCAGCTAGCCGCCCTCCAGGGTCACTCGTAACCCTTGCACACACCCTGGGCCACAGCTCCCAATCCTTTTATGCCAGCTTGCACGCCACAAGTGTAACCACTCATGTCTAGCAGGTCACCAAACAGGGCTACTCGCTTTATCGTTTCCTTAACGTTACTCGCCTCCCCCTCCTCATTGTTATCATTTCATATAGGTGCCAAGTACGCATGGTATGGATACTGTATATCTTTTGGGTGGCTATGAGGTGGCATGGGGTTGTGATAAGTATCTGGTTTGGTATTCCAATACGTCATGTGTGTATGCCACTCTTGCAAAGTAGGGAGGGGTCGCCTCATCCAAAAGTATCGCTATCCTCCACCGCGATAGCTGGAGACCCAAGCTACAAGTTGCTGACAAACCTTCGGGACATCACTTTCATAATCCCAGAATGGCCACCAGTGGAGAGCATGACACGGTCTCCCCGTGATCGAGCACAGTTTTTGAAATATCGCAAGTCAAAAGTGCTGCAGACCAGGACAGAGCCACGCCATATGCGCCAAGCCACCATCCTCAACACTGCATTGTGGACAGCAGGAATCATTACGCAGGCCATATCGGAATTTATTTGAAAGTTTTATAGAGCGCGAACAAGACCCTTGTGGATATCAGAGCGCTTTACAAACATTGAGGTTACTTATACAACAAAGAGGATACTTATACAATAAATAAAGCAGATCAATCAGGTGTACATAACAACTTGTGCAACGAGAGCAAAGGAGGTGACAACGAGTAAAGTCCTGTTGAGTCAAGGCCAGGGCAACAATAATGTCAAGTTTTTCTAGTGGATCCTTGTCATAGAAGGAATACTGGTGAAGGTACGAATGATCATCAGAGTTTCTTTAGTCTATGTTCATGTGAATTTAGCGACGAGGATCGATTTTACTTCCTTTTTAGGTCGAGCCTAGACGTGCAATCAATGCAAAGCATTGATTGCTGTCTGCTCGACAACTATTGTCACCCGTTTCTGGGAATGTGGATACGAGATGGGCCGAGCGCAGATTTCACCTCGTGGGCGCGCACGGCGCCGTGCCCATCTCCTGCCTCGGAAGCTCCAACACCACACACGCATGCGCATACACAGAGACACACACACGAGCGCCCATGCACGCATGCACCCATACATACAGAGAACCCACCCCCGCCGTCGCATACACACACGCGCACACACACACACAGGCTCCCCGCCTTACCTCACCGGGCTCTTTTCTTGATGAAATCCCTGTTTTCTTGTGGGCTCCTTCTGCCCGGCTCCCAATGGATGGATGGGCGGGCGGGCGGGGGAGATGCGGCCAGGGGCTCCAGTGCTGCTACGGCGGGCGGGGGCGACGCGGCCAGGGGCTCCAGTGCCGTCCATCGCCTCTTGTACGCCATCAGCAGGCGGACCCGGAGAAGCGGCCAAGATCACTCTGCGCCTGCGCGGAAGTGCGTGCGCCCGCCTGACGTCACTTAGAGGCTGAACCTTACGGTAGGCAGGCGCGGGCCGCAGGGTCCCTCTGACCAGATTCAGATCATCTTTCACCGCCACTCCTGTCCAAAGAATCGGATCGGATCGCGTCGTGCGCGTACAGCACTGAACCGTGTACGTTGTTGAGAAGCCGGTGGTTTATGGTTGTATTTTTTTTATCTCTGAACGCGCGCATTCACATCTGTTTATCTCTTCCTCGCCTCGCTGGCCTAATTACTTTCACGGCCATTGAAAGCAGCTTCCCTTTCACAATCGCTGCGGTATCCCCGGCCTTGAATGATCGTGCATCAACCGAGACTGCGTACAGTTTAGTTGCATTGCCAGTCGCCGAGGCCGAGCCTCCGTTTCCTATGCTCGTTTTAGTTCAGTTCCATCCAGAGGACTCCGCGTGACGATGCAGTGCCAACCATCATCTTCTCGTCTAGACCGTGTTCAGGCACACACCCGTCAAGTGGATTAAAATGTTTATTCATTCCATTTTACTGCCACCTTTCTAGTGTTGTCCTTAGTAAGCCTAGCAAAGGGGGGGAGGTAGACAAGCTCCCGCCCCTTCTCCGTCCTCCACCCCAGTGACGCACCGAGGCCGCTGGCTCGGCTGCTCCAGAAAGGGGGCATGCGTTGCTACTGTGATTCAGCTGAAGACAAAGGGAAGGGCTAAGAGTGTGTCTCGGGAGATTACGTGTTGACCAAGTGTTCGAGAAGTGGGGCCACGCTCTCCAGCGGACAGAGAGGCTTCATCGCTGACCCACCATGGGCTGGAGCAAGGCTCCACGAATACCGCACAGAAAACCACTATACAGGTCCACTGTAGTATTGCACCCGCCACAATGTAACTTACAGACACAGTGATGACACTCGAGAGCCATACGTCATCAGTTTAATAAAAGGGTTTCGGCGTGTTGGAAGGCCAGTATTCCACGCCATCGCCAAGATGCCCGGTCACATACTGTCACCCCTCCCCGTCGCTCACCACAGACACCCAGCTCTGCCAAAGCATGTCAGTTCCGAATCCGATTTACAGACGCTTGCAGTAGAGAGACACACACTGTTTACACGGAACTCTTGGGCACGCACACAGCTCTGCCAGTGTACCCAAAATCAGTACCGACGTGCAGCACTCAGCCCATCTCGGCACTATGAGTCTATGACAGACATGTGCGCAGTTCTATCGGTGCAGATCAAACTGCACATGACACACAGGTTATTTCAGCACTGGGGCATTTACACAACTCTGCCGATTACCCTCGCTGTGACTGTATGTACTTAGACTATGGCAGCGATGGGCCCCACAGCTCTGCCAAGGAGCCCCGTCCAGACCCCCTCGCCTGTGCCAACTCTACACCCTGCCAGCGCTTCCTTTCTTGCAGCACTGCCTGGCACCACTGCTCTTCCAACACAGTCACGTGACATATCCCACTGCTCTTTAGCTAAACTAGCAAAGATTTAGCAGCTAATGCACCTGCACTGCTTGCTGCCGAAAAGTGGGATTAGCGTAAACACCGCGGAGAACGCCAAAGAACAGGAATTATTTGAAAGAAATGTGTTGTTCTTTTTAGATCAGCAAGGCGTGAGCTGCTGCCCCGGGCAAGAGGGGGAAGGTGGGGCCGACTCGCCCTGGCATGCACTGAAACACAAGCCAGTCCCTTCCAAACCACAGCGTCAACACCGGAGCCAGAATATTTTCTATGCATCTAACCTTCTCTGCGTTCAGTGGAGACTCCAAACCCATACGGAGGTTAGCCTCTTAGGGTAGCAGAATTAGATTGCACAGTGTTGGCATGGACATGCAACTGTCGAGAAGTAGGAGGTGGCAGTGCACTACAGTAGGTCTCCTAGGCAGTCAATCATACGAGTCTTAAGCCTACGAATCCCTAAGGGCCGCGGGAGTTGGGCAGTTAGTGCGAAGCCTATAGTTATCTGGGTTTCTAGATGCTGCCGGACAGGGCTTTAAGTGGGCCTGGTCTCACTGGGTCTGAGCACCAGCAGTTTTTAGGTCTCGCCTACGGCCACGGAATGATGTGTTTTATGTACTGTGTATGATGTGGACAGATACAAAGCTACGCGCATAGAGGTAGATAAAACTGGATTTGGTACTGTTGCCGCCACATCCCTTCTGATTTAGCATAAATGTAGTTTAAACCGCGGCCATGCCACTGAGGAACCGGTTCGGCTCTCTGGGAAACACTGGCTCTATTGGTGCTGCACACCGTTTGGTTATTTAAACTATAGTATTTTCACCTCCTGCAATTGTGTTTTAAAATGTTTGCCATCCCGACAATATATATCTACACCCTGTGGTATAACATACATTTTAAGTAGAGCTATGGTTGTGCATGGCGAACACGCCACTGTGATCTGCTTATTTTTACAGCAGAGACTGATGTTTTACGTATAAAAGCTTTTTATATTTACAGGTAAAATCCATAGTACTGGTAGCGAAGTGCTATGCAATAGGATTATTTAGTTTGAAATAAGCAGTCCGTGTGCGGACTGCTTACAAATGCGGACTGCATATAAATGTAGAAAACAAGTATATGCTATATAATAGTGTACTCCTTTTTCCTGTGCGTATTGCACATGTGATATGTTATGCAAAGTAGTTTGCATGGCATGCTTTCTTGAGCACAGACGCACATCTTTATTGCGCTTCCTAGAGATAAGCACAAGTTTTATAGTATCCTTTTGGTCCACCATAAAATTCATTGTGTTCTCTTTAGAAGTGAAGCTGGGGCGTGGGTTTTATCACTTTTCTCGACATTTGTTTACAAACCTGTTGCAGAGGTTAGCCGCATCTGGTGCTTTGTTATAAATGTTGTGTTAAAGATTTATTGTGTGATAAATGTAGGCCTTGTTTTCCTATGTCTTTTAATAATTGTGTATGCTTGTTTCATTCGGTTTTCAATATATGATTTTAAATAAAACTATAATCTTGTTTTACACCACGTTAAAAACCCACCGGTATAAACGATTTTCAAAACAAATAATAAAAGCACAAACTCTTTTAGAAGTCATTGCACTGTGGTCAGCAGTGTCAAAGAGAAGGTTCACCAACAGGACCTCGTGCCGCTCGTGAGTCAGCCCCCTGTGACATCTGTCTCAGCACGCGCTCGAGGGACTCGTCCAACATGATTGGATGAGCTCACGGCCGCCAGATGCTCCTGGGATTGTCATGCTTCCACTTTGGCTAACCACCTGTGGGTGACGTCATGGATGCGTGAGTCGGTTTCAAACATGAGGAGTCTACGGGGGCAGAGCATGGACAATATTATTATTACGATTTCAATGACAGCTTTTAGACATCTGGAAATGAACGCCACAAGTGGACCATACTAAAAACTTACATTAGGCTTGGAGCCTGCACATTGCTTCCTATTGGTTGATTTTATTGGGAGTCTCGTGCACTTGCTTCTGTGCGATGGCTTGCCTTCCTCTCCTTGTGTGTTTTCTTCTCCTCAGGGCACAAGTCCTAAAAAAAGAAGTGGGGAGACGCTGACGTCACAACAGGAACTGACGCCACGAAAGGTGGCTTGTCTTTTTCTTTTCTTTTATTTGTAAGAGGATAGGAGCGGGAAGGCTCAGCCGGGATGCAGGCCATGTCAGCAGGTGCCCTGTTAGTCCGGTCCAAATACTCCTTGCCTCCACCTGCAGTCCCCATGCGTGTCCTTCCACAACAGAAGGCGGCACGCTTTCTCTTTTTCTTGTGAGGTTCTCTCTTTAACTCCAATGCGTTATCTATAGACTGGGCAAACATGTGTTACCCTAATAGCGTATTCTAAAGTGTGATGTATTTATTTGAGGCTACCTTGTCATACATTGTTTATTATTATAGATATAGCGCCGCACTGCAAGTAGTATTGAGTGACACATGAGCGCTGCATGCCTAATAATACCTCTCTGCATGATGACTTGTATGATGTGGTATTACCAAGTTACCCGATAATATCGCAAGGCCACCTGCGTTACTGGTTCCACCTACGCAGAACAAGTGAACTTTCCGGAAGGTACAGGGCTAAAGTACTGAAAAATTTAACAAATATCCCTGTAATACTGCAGACCTCCTGTTATTCCCATTCCAGATCTCTAACTCGTAAATGGGTCATAATACTATATAATGGTCACACAGGGCTCCATTTGACAAATACTTGTGGTCAGAGCTCGGTACAGGCCCGTCCGTCAGCAACTGTTTCCCGGGCAATCACTCATTTCAGGCTAATCTGATGTCAGTGGGTTATGGAATATTTGTTGAGTTTCTTTCAGGTCCGGATAACCAATCGGTAGCAACTGTTGGATACGCATTCACGTTAAGGGTATTTCTGTAATAAAGTAGGTGTTCGTCCAAATCGCTGCAGGCCGGTAATAAAACCTTTCACTGTTCCCACACATCACAGAATTCCCTCTCTTCCTTTTTACGTCAGTTATGTAAGAACCCCATCAAAATGACGAGAACAGCTTGAGACTGAAGACTGGAGCATCCCTCACCTGCTCGTTCCCTCTGCACACCAAGCATGGCAAGTGTACAGCACATTACTGTATTGAGTAAACTTCAAAGACTAGTCAAAGTAGGAGAGGCTCTTGGCCAGGGAGCTCAAATGCAATCTTTCAGGCGCCACCCTCCTCCCTATACACCCACCGTTCTTCTTGCTCGGCTTCTCACCCTCCCCCGCCCAATTCTATCACAGGTCAGGAAGTCTGAGAGTGGTCAGAACAGAATCGCCCTGCTTGCCCTATTGACATATTCATTTGATTCTGGGCAAATCACTTACTCCCCCTGTGCCTACCCAAAAATGAATGTGTCTTTGTGTAATGTATCTGGCGCTCATGTACGGCGCTCCAATACTTTCAAGCCGGCTTCGCGCTATATAAAGCTACAAAAAAAAACTGGACATTCTAGTACTCTCTTTAGCAAATAAAAGAAGAGCAGATAGTTAATGACAGCGTTTCACCATTTCAAATATAAATTGCAGAGCTGGCCTGATTACTCATTGACTAATACATCCACAGCAGATGTCTGTCTCTGTGTAAATTGTGTGGATCCGGGTTCATAAAGTGGAAGGTTCCTTCAGCCTTTCATCCTTCTGATTATATAAAAGGAGCACTATTAAGGACTTTGTTACCACATCACTCACGGAACACCACCACATCACTCTGGGGCACCACCATATGACTCAGGGACACCACCACATCACTCACAAACACCACCACATCATTACAAATGCTATAGGTGACACATTTGCGAAAGTTAAAACTATTGGCATTGTAAATGACAAAGCTATTAATTTCGCTATTTTCAAAACCAACACATAAATAAAACAATTGTCATGTACAATACCAATAGCTCAAACTTTCCTAATGCGAGACCTTTTGGATTGCAAATGCTTGTTGAAAGAAGCAGTGGAGGAATTAAGTCTGGTTTCTGGAGGTAGTGCATTCCAGATCCTGGGTGCCATCCCTCAGAAGGATTTTGTATGTTTTTTTCATGTTGAATCTTTGTGGCTTCATTAATTCATCAGTATTTTAAGTCTGGGGAGATGGGGGACCTTCTTTTCGAGCCCGTGATAAGTCTCGCTGCAGCATTAATGGAGGCTGTAAGGGGTGCTGTTGTTGCTTTAGGAAGCCCACAGAGAGAGACATCTCCATAATTCACCCGCGGATAACTAAAGCTTGAACTGCCATCTTGAAGTTATTGGGGGACAGGAAGGGTTTCAGCTTCCGCAGTGTATTTATCTGGAAGTTTTCTCCCTTTTTGCGTTGCTAATGTGTTTCTGCATATTGCGGTTGCAGTCGAGGGTTATACCTAATGATTTTGCAGAGTCCACCAAAGTTGGTTGAACGTTGAATTCAGTAAGATGTTTGAGCCAATCCTGCAAGATGGGGACTTTGGCGGGTGGGGCTATTAGGAGGAATTCAGTTTTTAGAGCGTTTAGTTTGAGATGGTTCTCTGCCAACCATGTCTGGGTGTTCCCAAGCGCTGTATTAAGCAATTTAATTTCTTCAGGTGTGTATGTTAAGGTATAGTTAGGTATCATCTGCGTACATGTGATATTGCAAGTTAGACACTTGCAACAGTTCGGTGAGTGGTTCCATGAATAAATTAAACCGTGTCGGGGATAGCGAGGACCCTTGTGGGACTCCCAACGTTACAGGAACGGGTTTGGATAGGGTGTTGTTGACCTAGGATTTTTGAGTGCTGTTTTGAAGAAAGGAGGTAAACCAATTAAGCACTGAACCTGATAGCCCCATTCTGTGATTCAGCAGATCTATCAAGTTCTTGTGTTTGACCCTATCAAAGGCGGAGGAGAGGTCTAGTAGGATGAGTAGGCATGTACTTGTAGGCATGTACTTGTAGCCAAGTATTGGTAGTGCATCATCAATTATGTGTGTCATAGCTGATTCCGTGCTATGGCCTGCTCGGAAACCTGATTGGTGTTTGTTAAGCAGGTCGAAGTGATCAATGTGATTTGTCAATTGGTGGTGTACACTTTTTTCCAACAGTTTATCCAAGGTAGGAATGTTTGAAATAGGGCGATAGTTGTTTAGGTCTGTGGGGTCCGCTGTGGGTTTCTTTAGGAGGGGTGAAACCTGTACCACTTTGAGGGTGTTTGGGATGCAACCTTGTTGCAGTGAACTGTTAATGATTTTGGTCCAGAGAGGCAGAAGCAGTGGGGTCCAGTCTTTAACAGCGTTAGCGAGGAGATGATCCGTGAGGTGATTGGCAGGCTTCAAAGTACTGAGAATCTTGCCTATCACTTCTTTAGTGTAGGTGTCAAAGGAAGACCAAGCTACGTCGTGTTTTAGGTCAAGCTTTGCAGGGGTTTGGTGTGACGAACTTGGGAGTGGAGGGTGTGTTTTGATTTGGGAACTCGAGTGTAAGCTTAAGTCATTGAGGAGGGCTTTCTTGATGTTGTCAGTCTTTAGATTAAAGCAGTTAGAAAATTCTTCACAAGTGGGTTGTGGACGGGCTATGTGTTGTGGTCGTTGAGGTTCATCCTTAGATTGGGTTTTGATTAACTCAAACAATTTTTTGGGACGGTTTCTTGCTTGGTCTATTTGGTGGCTGAAGAAGTCTGCTTTTGTGTGCTTGATCTTTCTATAGTATGTGTTTCTCTTTTTTTCTTAGAATTTTGAGGTGTTTAGCGGATGGGACTGATCTCCAGATGCGTTCCGAAGTTCTAAGAGAACGTCTATCTTCATTAGGTAGACCATTGTACCAGGGTTTAGAGTCTTTCATGGAAACTCTCTTTAGTTGAAGAGGAGCAACCTCATTGATTATTGAGGTCATAGCGTTGAGGTAGTGGTTGGTGAGATCATGTACGTTGGATGAGTCTGCAGGGGGCAGAAGTAGATTGTAACAGGAAGAAGGTAGTGTGAGGGTTGAGTTTTTTCAAGTCTCTTTTCCAAACCTTAGGTTTTGTGGATTGAGCCGAGTTATGTTTCAATGATTCATTAATAAAGAAGGTGATGATATGACGATCTGACCAATCACAGGGTTGGATTGATTCCAGTTGAATGGAGTCACTTTTGGAGATTATTAAATCCAAGATTGAACCTTTATTGTGTGTAGGGCTGTTGCAAATTTGGGTGAGGTCTAGAGCGCCGAGGACGTTTTTGAGACTATTGACCACTGAGTCGTTGTGGTCGCTCCAATGGAGATTAAAGTCGCCAAGGAATATTTAGGTGTTTTGTCGTCCGGTATTCGTTGTGATCATGTCCATGAGGTGTTCGGTGAAGAGGAGGTTGTCACCAGGTGGATGATAGATAATGTGTAAAGAGCTTAATGGTTTGCCGTTGCTGGTAATGTCAAGGCATATGTATTCACACGAGGGGAATAGAGGGGATGTGGCTCTGTTTACGGTGATGTTGCTACTGTGTATACATGCGATACCGCCCCCTGTCTTACCAGTCCTGTCCAATCTAATGATGTCGTAATTTGGGGGGACTAGAATGTCGACATTATTAGGTCCAAGTCATGTGCGATTATCAGGTCCAAGTCATGTGCGATAATAATGATGTCAGCTATGTCTGCTGCATGTCTAAAGGCCGATCTACAGTTCAGGAGTGTGCATTTAAGACGGGGTGTGATGAGGGAAGAAGTGGGATCCTGAATGAGTGTGACTCTTCTAAGAATATTGTCGATGATTCCTCTATTGTTGTGTGTGGAGGGCCTGTGAGGGTTGGGGAGATAGTACGATGGGCATGTATGTGTGAGATATGGTTGTTGTGGGAGGGGGTTTGTAGGAGTGTAGAAGAGAATGTGAGTCATTCTCCGAAAAAGGGTTGATGTTTCGCATTGGGCGGGTAGCAAAATTACAGGGAGGGGATTGATTTCCAGTAGGGTAGACTATGAATGGGGGTGGGTGAGTAGGGAGCTTGCTTGATGAAGGAGTTCTTAAGGCTCTGGTGAGCCATGGTTGTCTCAATATAATTTCTTTAAAAGTGTGGCGTTCCTCTTTGATTTGATGAAGTGCGGACATAATCTCATCCAGTCTGGTGTCTGGAGCGGTTATGGATAGGGTAGTTGTCTGAGATAGGGGTGTGGACATCTGAGCATTGGCCTGGTTAGGTGAGTGATCTGGTGCAGGAAGGGGTAGTATTGGAGGCAGTGTTGCGGCCAGGTGGTGGGATGTCTTATTAAGTGCCAACAAATGGCCTGTGGGGTGTTGGCTGGCCTGGGGGGAGTCCGTGTTAGGGATGATGGTGTGAGGCAGGGTTGAGGTAGGGGAGAGATGATTAAGGAGGAGGTGATGTTAGAGGGTGGGGGAGCAATTGTTGTATCTGGAGGGCGTTCCGCTTCTGTTGTAGGTGAGTGAAACGTATCAGTATTGAAATGGGGGAGTATGTGTTAGGGGTGTCGTGTGAAGCAGGGATGAGGTAAGGGGAGAGATGATTAAGGATGGGGTGATGTTAGAGGGTGGGGGAGCAATTATTGTATCCAGAAGGGGTTCAGCTTCAACTATTGTATCCCAAAGGGGTTCAGCTTCAATTGTAGGTGCGTGGATGGTTTCAGTGCTGGGGTGGGGGAGTACGTGTTGGGAGTGTCATTGTGAAGCAAGGCTGTGGTGGGGGGAGAAATGGTTATGGAGGGGGAATGAGGAAAATTGAATTTTATATGGCCAAATATGTCCCCTATCGTGTACCCCAACGTTCAATGTACATGCATGACAGCCGTGCATTTTCCCTCCATGGCCGAAATGAAGACGCATATGCATTTGCGTCCAACGTTAACATGTCAGCTACTAGGATCTCCATGTTAGAAACGATAATTCTGCTTTTAAGCCTATGTTGCCAACGTCTTTATAAGATGCACCCGTTTTGTGGCCTAGTCGAGCCAGGACCCGAATTCAGGCTCTGAGCCTCCTGAACGCTCTGAAAGCTGCAGTTTAGTTATTCATTCCTGACCTCTCCCTTACTTCCTGCTCAGCCAAGAGGTGCCCGGCTTGGCCTGCCAAGACAGTATTTTGCCTACAGTTATCTGCTCTGCTCCACAGAAATGCATTCCTGCCTAATGAAAAGGATAAACATAGTCAGCCTGCAGAAGATAGGGCCTAGCCTTCCTGTCTCCATTCAAGTGATTTACAGAGCTCGCATCCATAGAAAGCCCCCAGCCCCCATGCTATGCACAGAGAAATATAGGTCCATACTAGCATTTAGTAATGAGCAGCCTTTGCCCGAGCGACCTTTAAGCCAGATAATACATCCTCCGAACTAAAGATACCAGATAGTACCCGAGGTACAGGTCGTTCTGACATCCGAGACTTCTCTACTAGCACGAAAGTCAACCCCCTCCTGCCTCCTCCAGCTACACGTCTGTTACCCGTCATGACTAGGTTACGCACACAAGTAGGGTAAAGGTTCCAGCTGGACATTCAGACCCCTTCCATGACCCCATCCAAGCTATGCAGACCACTTCCATGCATCCACCCACCTATGACACACCTGTGACTCATCGAGGGAACGCCCATATGTACGCCCTTTTACACGCCTTTGTGTACTTATCTCTCTATCTTTCACTTGCTCCTCCTTCTCCATGCAAGTTAATGTACATTTGTACTATAAATGATGTACTCTGTAAATAAACGTTAGATGTCGATCCTTCCTGAACCTTAGTGGTGATGGAACCCGATTCTCCATTTGCTGCAGCGAATGTAATAAAGCTCTTCTGAATCGGACACCACGGACTCTGCCTCTCATTAGATATATGATCCTTGTTAATGTATAGAAATTAGGTCGGGGTAATTATTTATTTACCACATTTACTGGCGCCCGAATAGGGACCAGTCCCCTTCCCCACTCGCCGGCGATGTAGGTCGAGCCCCCTACCCTTCTACAGCCGTGACGGAACACCAGTGTACACGACGCGGGATTTCCTGCCTACTCCCTCAGGCCCACGGAGGTGACGGAGACTGCGACCAGGCATCCACACGAGGCGGTGAGGATTGCGGACCATCCCAACCAGAGCCCAAGACGAGAGAGCAAGGTCCGAGGTATCCCGAGGCCCACCTGTTCCAAGGCGCATGCGTAGCAGCCGCAGCAGCAGAAGTATCCGTAGCAGTATCGAGTGTCCGAGGCCTTCAAGTTCAAGTTCTGCTTCCCGGTGAGTACCATTATTGGGAACGCATAAAGACGGGTTCATCTATTGAGTCCGGTAAAGACGTATCTTGGTACAAAGGTACGGTAAAGACGTGTCCCCTTTGGGGGCGCGGTAAAGACGTGTCTCTTTATGAGACCGGTATGACTGTGCTGCTTCGCAGTGCATAAAGTAAATAGTTTTCAGGATCATGTTATTCTTATGTACTAGTTAGGATATATCTGTTCTCAATGTTCTAGTGCTGTTGTATGAATGGTTGTTCTCAGTTTGTTTTTGTGTATATTGTGTTTTCGTTAAAAGTAGCTCCAACATGCCATTGTTTTCGAAATTACGTCAGATAGGGACAAGAAAAGGGATACTCGAGGAATCAGTTCCCGTCCCGCCCAGAGATACTCCCGGTCATTTTATGTATCAGAAACACGGGCTAGATGCCATACTGTTTTTAGACTTGTGGGTGGACTACACTAAAGATCTGGATGAAAAGTATAGATGGCCTGCCTCAGGAACATGGGATCCTGAATGTATTATGAGAATAGAGGAAGCCCTATGGAAAAAGAAATCAAGACAGTCCCAGAAAGATGCCATTGAATTATGGCGTAAAGAAGCGCATAGGAGAACCGAAAAAGAAATGAATAAAGCAGATAGAGTCAGACAAGCTGGGGAAAAAGCCAGAGAAAAAGAACTAAAGGAAGAGGGGGAGCGGGTCCAGAGAGAACAAGTAGACCGAGGGAGAAATGCCCTCAACATGGGCATGTATCCTGTCCTCGCGGAAGGACCTAGTAATTTACATCCACCTCTGATCGCGACCAAAGTACGTAAGCATAGACAGACAGAAGCTGAGGCATTTATTTCTTCCTATCTAGCGGAGCCTGCTCCGGACTATGTAGACGCAGCAGCCCCACCTCCTCGTCCCGTTAATAATCCGAACAATCCTTTTTTTCTCCCTCCGCCCGCATCACAGACTCAGTCCATACCGACTCAGCCTACACAGACGTTGCCTCTTGTGGCACAAACATTACCTCCACCGACTGTAACGACAGTGAGAGTTGACTCAGGACAAGGAGCAGTGGGAGGGGCAGCGGCACCCCGAACACCGCCATCAACACAATCACTGCCGGATTTACGGACGACCCCGACAATGTCATCACCCTATAGGACTACTTCTGTACCAATATCGCAATGTATATACGATCCAGTACCAGGCGCGGGTGCCCTGTTAGTGAACTCAATCCGACTAAGACGAGCTACAGAATATCTATCTCCGTTACCAGACATGAAGGAACACTTAGACAATATATACCGTTTCATTCGAACGGGGGAGGGACCAGAGAGTATAGAGAATGCCATGAAACATAGAAAGGTAGAGGTTAAAAACATGATTCTACGTTTTTTTATTAATTGTCTGATCAGGGAACAAGACCAGCCAGGAAAAGGAGTAACTAGAGGTATGATTGATTGGAGTGACAACATATCCGCCTGTAAACATGATACAATGGGAAAGACAGACTGCATGTATAGGAAAATACGAAAAGAGATTTTAAAGATATACCAGAAAGAGTCTGAAGAGAAAGACGATTCAACCTCAGAGGAGGATGACACCGAGAACACCGATAGAATTGCTTATGTAGGTAGAGCAAGACCATTCGACAGGCCCATATGTCTTGACTATCACAAGAAGGGACCCCTTATAAAAGAACGATTTTCTCTCGAAAATCTGTTCCAAGCTACTGAGAACGCATTGAAAAAACGAGTAGAGTGTGACAGACCCCACACCACACATGAACAAGAATTAGCCCGGTCAGCAGTTCAATGGGTGTCTAATTCCAATATATATAATGGTGACGTAGTGGCTCAGACTTTTTTGAGCCTCTCTCCAAATGAACAGCGTTTAGCTGGTATTTACATGGTTCAACATCTGATCACGTTGTATGAGAGTCAGTATGCTGATCCCGGTCCCTTGTACAAATTACTAGACGGCATACTTTTAGATAGATGGACAAGTGCAGGTACTGAATTAATTAATGTCATTCTGGACCAACGACATAAGTATGTGACTTTTCTGTCCACGAGCATGATTCCTGTCCCACACCACGACAGACATGGTTTACACATAGACAGACAGAACCCCCTTCGAGAAGTGCATCCCGTAAAAGACAATGATGGTGCGCTTCAACGAGTATTTGTTTACACACCCTTGACGAAAATGGAAATACTGGAAATGAAAAAGATGCTTCCCCGTCATGATAAAGATCCAGGGGGATTCCATCGTGAATTAAAAGACATTCTCCGTATAGGGGATTACACGAACGCTGATATTATTAAGTTACTGAAAGTACTGTTGCCTGCAGGTATTTATGAAAAGCTTAAAGAAAAAGACTGGGAATTGGGGGAGAAAAAGATTAATTGGGCATTATTGGAAACAGAGGATAAAGGACGGCTCCCTGGTACAGGTTTTGGGGATCTAGCTAAAGCATTACCTGAACTCCTGATACAGGTCCTGGCAAGATTATTGATTACTAAAAAGGAAGATTGGGATGCTATTTCAGCCTGTAAACAGAAGCCAGATGAAGACACTAGTGATTTTTATTCCAGATTCGAGAAATGTTTTTCTATTAATAGTGGCCTTAAGCCAAGTAGTGAATCATATCCACATCTTTTTGTGAGCACACTGGTAGAGAATTCCTCACCCCAGATCAAGAATAGAGTACTGAAGGTTGAGAGTACTTGGCAAGCAAATAGTCCTTCCCAAATGTTACAAATGTTACAGTACCACCAGAACAGAATTAGAGAAGAACAGGAACATGAAAAGAAACATTTGAAAGATACGAAAATGAAAATGCTAGTTGCACAATCGGTACCAGTTAATGGAAATCGAAAAGGTACTCAAGGCACTCCACCTGTTAAAGGGAATTGCAATTATTGCAAACAACCAGGTCACTATGTGAATGAATGCGCAGTCCTGAAACACAATATAGCTACAGGCAAGACAAAGGAAAGACCGCATCCTCCTAGACAGAATAGCACCCCACAGAACACGCAACAGACAGTAGCCCTACCACAACCGATCGCTGCCACTCAACAGGTCACACAACAGATGTACCAGTATGCACAGTCAGATTATCCAGACTTTCAGCAGTACTCATGAAACAGCCTAGAGAGGGAGGTTGGCTTGCCACTTATCGAGATTCCTGTAGATCAAGAAGGTCCTTATGTACATAGTCGTGTATTGGGAAAAGACAGAAAATTTTTGATTGACACAGGGGCAAGCAGAACTACCATCAGTCATGACGAGGTTCCAGGGGCACCCCTCTCAGGCTCACAGAATGTTTCCCTGGGTTTTTCAGGAAAGCCTATTGTTAACGAAGTGTCAAAGCCAGTTTCCCTAGGTGTTGGTCCATTGTCCCGTACTACAGACTTGCTATTGACTAAGTCCTGTCCAGAAAATCTGCTTGGTATTAAGACATTGAAAGAACTAGGAGCTGTTATTTGTTGTTCTCCGGAAGGAGTGAGATTGTTTTTACGTGATTTTAAAGGACATTATGTGATAAGAGATTTTGACCACAGACTCCAGAATGTACCACAGTATTTATGGGCACAAGGTCCGACTGATGTAGGTTGCATGCACATTACACCATATCGTGTCACGCTTAAACAAGGAGTAGTACTGCCACGAATCAGACAATACAAGTTGCCACCTGATGCCATAGTAGCATTACTGAAAATTGTTGACGAGCTCATTGCACAAGGAGTGGTAGTAGAAACAGAACATATGTAATTCTCCAGTCATCCCCATTCTTAAACAAACAGACCCTAATGCACCACCAGTCTACAGACTAGTGATTGATCTCCATGGACTCAACAAGTGTATTATACCGCAATACCCAGTGGTCCCAGACATTTCTTCCCTACTAACTGCAATTGATTCCGAAGCGACGTTCTTTACTGTAATAGACCTAAAGAACGCCTTCTTCAGTGTCCCGATACATCCAGAGAGCCAGTACCTCTTCGGATTCTGTTTAAATGGACGAAGCTTTAAATTTACGAGGGCTCCTCAAGGGTTCACAGAAAGTCCTAGTATTTACAGCCAAGCATTAAAGAGACAACTAGACAGTATTCACATGCCTGACAACACCGCGCTGCTTCAGTATGTCGATGACATTCTGATAACTGCTCGTACAGAACTTGACTGCGAACGTGCATCACTGACAGTCTTACACTTTCTGGCAGACAAGGGACACAAGGTGTCCCCTTCGAAGTTACAATTCTGTGCCCAGCAAGTTGTTTACCTTGGTCACTTGCTGTCCAAGAGGGGTAGACAGCTGACACAAGACCGTATCCAGTTAATTGCCAATCTTTCCCAGCCCAAGACACAAAAGGAAGTACGGGCCTTTATTGGCCTCACTTCTTACTGCAGACAATGGATTCCTCAGTATGCATATCTAGCCAAACCACTTATACAGTTGACAACACAGGAGGTAGCCTCTTCGACTGTCCTCCCTTGGACACAAGAACATACACTTGCATTTGAAGAACTGAAAAAAGCCCTATGTCAAGCACCAGTGTTAGCGACTCCTTGTTACAGCAAGCCTTTCACGCTTTTTGTCACTGAACGAGATGGTACAGCATTATCTGTCCTTACACAAGATCAAGCAGGAAAACACAAGCTATGTGCTTATTTTTCTAGTACACTCGATCCAGTGGCCCAGGCTCTGCCTGCGTGCCTGAAATCTGTTGCAGCCACAGAACTAGCTATCAGACAAAGTGATTCTATTGTGTTAGGCCATCCCCTGACAGTACAGGTCCCGCATGCAGTTGAAGTTCTCTTGAACCGAACACAAACACAACACCTGACTATAGCAAGACTGACAGGATATGAATTGACATTATTTCAGCCACACATAGAGATCAGACGTTGCAACATATTGAACCCTGCTACACTCTTGCCCTCAAGTACAGAAGAGACTGCACCACATGACTGTGTGGAAGTAATTGATACAGTGACGAAACCAAGACGAGACCTGACAGACATTGCATTGCCCGATCCTGACCTGACACTTTACGTTGATGGTTCTTGCATGAGAACAAGCACAGGAGAGTTAGTGGCCGCGTATGCCGTGACCACTGATACGGAAGTCATAGAGACACACAGAATAGACACACTGTCAGCCCAAGCAGCAGAGCTCATCGCTCTGACACAAGCCTGCAAACGAGCCAAGAACCTGAAAGTAAATGTTTATACAGATTCACAGTACGCTTTCGGAGTTGTTCACGACTTCGGTGTGCTGTGGCAGGAAAGAGGTTTCTTGACCTCTCACGGGACCAAAATACAGCATGGTCCCCTTATTCAAGCTCTGTTAGAAGCAATACATTTGCCTACAGCCATAGCCATCATGAAATGTAAAGCACATACGAAAGTCACAGACACCATTTCCCAGGGTAATGACCTGGCAGATCGAACAGCTAAATTGACCGCTCAGACTCCAACAGACACGGCAAAGACAGAAGTACCGTCTCTGACAAATAACATGGCAGCTAGGGATCCCTCGCAAGATGTACTTGATATACAGACACATGCCACTCCAGACGAAATAAAGAAATGGACAGAACAAGGAGGGGTCCAGACTGACCTGGGTTGGATGACAAAAGGCAAAGCTACATGGTTTCTCCCAGATTCTATGGTTCAAGTAATCATAAATACAGCACATAGTCCAGCACATTTAGGAGAAAAGGCTATGCTAGACAGTTTACAGAACATTTGGTTTAACAAACACTTGCGCGCAGCAGCTAAACAGAAAGTACGCACCTGTATGATTTGTTGCCAGTTCAATCCAGGTAAAGGCATTCCGGTGGAACAAGGCGGATTCCATCCCCCTGACCACCCTTTTGAAGTCCTCCAGATGGATTATATCCAGATGGACAGATGTCAAGGATACAAATACGTCTTAGTAATTGTATGTGCACTATCCAGATGGACAGAAGCATATCCAGTCCCAGATTACACTGCTGTAACAACTGCCAGGCAGTTGGTCCGAGAGTATTTCCCACGATACGGATTGTCACGTGTCGTGTATTAAGATAACGGACAGCCATTCTCCTCCAAGTTAATGAAACAGGTATCTCTTCTGTTAGGGTACCAGTGGAAGTTCCATTGTGTACGACATCCCGAGGCAGCCGGACTCGTAGAGAGACATAATCAGACCCTCAAGACCAAGTTAGCGAAAATCTGTGCAGAAAAAGGCGTAGATTGGATGGTAGCCTTGCCAGTTGCCCTCTTTTACATGCGTATGGTAGCTCATTACAGAACAGGATTGTCTCCTTATGAGGTTATTTTTGGTAGACCTCCAAATATGTGGGGTACGCCGATGCCAAAGAAAATCACTGATGTTGATAGTAATATGCTGACAGATTACCTGGCTTCCTTGATGTCTGCACTCCTATCTTGTCGTTCACAGGTTGCAGCCGCCTTCCCCGACAACACCCAAGTGAAAGAGCACGCTGTAGTCCCTGGGGATACAGTTCTAGTGCGAAATTTCGACCGATCAAGCCCTCTCGAGCCCCGCTGGAAGACGCCCAAGCTGGTACTTCTAACAACAAGGACCGCAGTGAAGGTCGAGGGAAGAAAAGGCTGGATCCATGCCCAGCATGTTAAGAAATTCCATGGGAAAACAGAGACTGTAACTAAACCAAAGGACTGCCTTAAAACCAGTGACTCAAAGCCCCCTTTGCTAGAAAAAACTCCGCAACAGGAGTATAAATTAAAACTACGGTCTAGTAAGTCAGACAGTTTAATTGTTTAAGTCCCTCTCGGGTGAAGCGGTTAGACAGGTTCCTGACATGTATGAGACTGTAGATCAGAATAGTACTAGACAGAGAGATAAGAGAGATAAGAGAGTGAAATACTGCAAGTCCCTTCGCAGTAGATGTATAGTAACCCTGATTATTATGTTTTTTCTAAGCATAACTGTCATATGTATCAGTTTAACGCTACATGTTTTCTTTCCTATTGTTTCACATATACATTCTTTTTTCACTGACACCACAGAGCACACGTTCAGTGATCTGCCACCCCATGAACTGTCATATCGACTAGCACTACGTAATAATACTTTTATTTGAATGTTGCACCATTCTCATCAGGCCAGCAATGCAACGAATTGCTGGGTATTTGGCCGACTCCCACCCTACCAGAAAACGAAGGGAGTTTTTCCTCTCTTCCCTTTCCCGTTCTCACACAACGGTTCATGCGGAGCATGGTTTGCTCTGATGTCCTCTCTAGACAAAAAGGTTACGGATCCCCCGATCAATTGGGTATGGGGTGATTTGAACAAAGTAATGAATGATGCATGTTACCCAGACACAGATGGCCTTCCCCAAAGGAAAGGAACAGATTTAGAAAACGAGGTGTATGTACAAGGAAATGCTTCCCTCAACTTTATGATATTAAATGTCCAGTCCGAGAAAAACACAGGTTCACCCTTCATATCGGTTTTACCAGTAAAAGGCGAATTATGCGTTAGAAAACAAGGATCAGTAAATTTAGGACACAGTGATTGTAATACTGTGATCGAGTTCAATGATAAAGGAAAGTCTACTTTCAAAGCTTCCCGTCATTCCTATTTCATTTGTGGTCACACAGCCTATATTCGTCTGCGTTTGGACTGGGGTGGAACATGTTATATAGCGTTCCTTTTGCCACCAGTTTTTCTAGCCCCGTCCCATTATCATCGAGATTCCCGACTAGTACACGTTAGGACTAAGAGGGAGACAGATTCCCCAATTGTCGATCAAACTGAGACAGCTTTGGAGCAATATACAGATTTCAATAAAGGATTCTTTTTTTTCATAGGTCCCATTCAAAACAGTAAATTAATACGTAGGTTGACAAGAACCCTTGAAGCAGTAATAAATGAGACTGCATCTGCTCTAGCAAACTTAACAGAGGAGCAGTCCGCTATGAGACTTGTTGTTCTTCAGAACCGCCTTGTTCTTGACGTCATCCTGGCAGATAGGGGCGGAGCTTGTAGAGTCATCGGATCCAGTTGTTGCGTGTTTATTCCAAATAACGCGCCATCCGTGTATGCAGCAATAACCAGACTACATAAGATAGCTCACGAGATACATCAGAATCCAGGCACATGGACTTGGTCCGGTTGGCTCTGGAATGTAATAGCAGCATGGGGATGGAGAGTACTGTCGTTCATAGGAATAGCACTACTTATTCTGTTCAGTTGTTGCCTCTGCTTACAATGTGGCCCAGCGATTTGCGGCTTGTGCGCCACTGCCTGTATTCCCCATCCACGTATCCAGAAGAGAAAAGATGAGCTAATGATGCAGTATGACCATATACAAGGTCTTATGCAATTAGATGTGACCTGAAGGGAACGTAGGGGACAAGGAGGGAATGAGGAAAATTGAATTTTATATGGCCAAATATGTCCCCTATCGTGTACCCCAACGTTCAATGTACACGCATGACATCCGTGCATTTTCCCTCCATGGCCGAAATGAAGACGCATATGCATTTGCGTCCAACGTTAACATGTCAGCTACTAGGCCCTCCATGTTAGAAACGATAATTCTGCTTTTAAGCCTATGTTGCCAACGTCTTTATAAGATGCACCCGTTTTGTGGCCTAGTCGAGCCAGGACCCGAATTCAGGCTCTGAGCCTCCTGAACGCTCTGAAAGCTGCAGTTTAGTTATTCATTCCTGACCTCTCCCTTACTTCCTGCTCAGCCAAGAGGTGTCTTGCCTGCCAAGACAGTATTTTGCCTACAGTTATCTGCTCTGCTCCACAGAAATGCATTCCTGCCTAATGAAAAGGATAAACATAGTCAGCCTGTAAATGTAAATGTAAATGTAATGGGCATTTATAGAGCGCTGCTACCACTCCAAGGAGTATCTTGGCGCTTACACAACCCAGGTGGAAGGGTTGGATAGGGAAGGAAGTCCAGTTTCTTAAACACAGCCACTACACTAGGGTTCTACACATTGAGTCAGACATGGAGAAAATCCAGGTTTTCAGTGCCTTCCTAAAAGGGGCCTCTTGGGAGAAAGAACGCAAGGGAAGGGGGAGTTTATTCCAGGCCTTGGTTCCCAGTACAAAGATGGATTTGCCACCCTTTGTAGCCAGTTTAAAACGGGGAATGGTAAGTAAATTCTGACTAGCAGATCTTAGGCAGCGTGCTGGGTAGTATCTTTTGAACCCACTTTGTAAATAGGTCGGGCCACGTTGATGGAAGGCTCTAAAAGTAATCAAGAGAAGTTTAAACAAAATTCTCTTTCCTATTGGTAGCCAGTGTAAGGTATTTAGAGCTGCAGAGGCAGATGATCTACGGGGCAGACGCAGTACGAGGCGGGCAGCCGCGTTTTGGATCATCTGTAATTTGTGGAGCACGATTTTGTTTGCTCCAGCATAGAGTCCATTACAGTAATCTAGCCTAGAATTTATTAAGGCCACTGCGACTGTTTTCCTCGCCGAAAGGGGAAGGAGGTCAAAAAATTTCCTAAGTGCTTTGATAATTTGAAAGCACATACCTGCCACTGCTACAGCCTGAGGTTTGAAGGATAGGCAGTTGTCAAACTTTATGCCTAGGTTACGGGCGGATGCAATTGTGTTAGGTGGAGCTTCTGCATCCGATGGCCAGCATGCTGAGGGGGAAAAAAGATTATTGATCCCTATGGGTAAAATTTCCGTTTTTCCGGCGTTGCACTTTAGATGGTTGTTAGTCATCCACTTAAATGTCGCTGCAAGACAGTTCCTAAGGTCTTCCTCGGCACCTGGTTGTTCCTTATCCAGCACCAAAATCAGTTGGGTGTCGTCAGCGTATGAAATAGAACTGATCTTGAATGACTCGATCAAGTTCATCAGGGGTGTCATATATAGATTGAAAAGGACAGGGCTCAAGCTAGAGCCCTGTGGCACCCCTGAGCTGACGTTTTTAGCCTCAGACTGATATGGGCCAAGCACTGTTATTTGGCGTCTGTTTGTGAGGAAGTTCCTACACCAGGTCAACACCTGTCCTCCCACACCTGCGGCAGCCAACCGGTCCAGTAAGATGTTGTGGGACACGGTATCGAAGGCTGCCGACAGGTCAAGAAGGATAAGGACAGCCTGTTTTCCCCGATCCATTGCTGCTCTTAAAGTTTCAGCAGAATATAGTAAAGCTGATTCGGTAAAATGTTCTGACCGAAAGCCAGACTGATTCGGATGGAGAACGTTATTCTTCTCTAAAAAGTTTGTCAGTTGACTATTGACAAACTTTTCAGTCAGCTTAGATAAGATGGGTAGCAAAGAGATCGGGCGCAGGTTGGACAGGGTAGTAGGATCGGCCAGGGCCTTTTTTTGGAGTGGCTTGACAGCTGCAAGTTTCCAGTCCTCTGGGATACTTGCTGTTGCTAGAGAAGAATTGATGATACTGTTAATCATAGGATTAACTATCTCTATTAGATGGTGCAGAAGATAGGGCCTAGCCTTCCTGTCTCCATTCAAGTGATTTACAGAGCTCGCATCCATAGAAAGCCCCCAGCCCCCATGCTATGCACAGAGAAATATAGGTCCATACTAGCATTTAGTAATGATCAGCCTTTGCCCGAGCGACCTTTAAGCCAGATAATACATCCTCCGAACTAAAGATACCAGATAGTACCCGAGGTACAGGTCGTTCTGACATCCGAGACTTCTCTACTAGCACGAAAGTCAACCCCCTCCTGCCTCCTCCAGCTACACGTCTGTTACACGTCATGACTAGGTTACGCACACAAGTAGGGTAAAGGTTCCAGCTGGACATTCAGACCCCTTCCATGACCCCATCCAAGCCATGCAGACCACTTCCATGCATCCACCCACCTATGACACACCTGTGACTCATCGAGGGAACGCCCATATGTACGCCCTTTTACACGCCTTTGTGTACTTATCTCTCTCTCTTTCACTTGCTCCTCCTTCTCCATGCAAGTTAATGTACATTTGTACTATAAATGATGTACTCTGTGAATACACGTTAGATGTCGATCCTTCCTGAACCTTAGTGGTGATGGAACCCGATTCTCCATTTGCTGCAGCGAATGTAATAAAGCCCTTCTGAATCGGACACCACGGACTCTGCCTCTCATTAGATATATGATCCTTGTTAATGTATAGAAATTAGATCGGGGTAATTATTTATTTACCACAGGAGGTGATAGAGGAGGGGGGAGCTATGATCGTAGCAGGTGAGGGTTTAGTTTCTGTTGTGGGTGCGTATGTTGTCTCAGTCCTGTTAGGTAGAGGTGGCGTGTGAGGGTTAGGTGAGGTGATGAGAGGTGTGTTGGTGGTAGGGGTGGTCAGGGTGGAGGAGGCATATGGATCCAATATCCGTGGTGACCGGGGAGCAGGGGGGAAGAGGGTGATAGAGGGTGTTGGCACTGTGACATCTTGTGCATTGGGGTTTGAAGTGGATTGGGTAGTAGTATGGGGATTAGATACTTGTGCTTTAATAATGGGGAATATGTTATCCAGTAGATTTAAGCTACGGTCCGTGGGTTGAATGAGTATAATACCGTTATTGTAGATGGTGATGGTTGCTGTCGCTTACTAGACCATGTGCGGATTTCTTAGTGGCAGATATCGAGAATAAGGCTAGGAATGCTTTCCTCCATTGGGCTCTACGTTTGGTGTGGAAAATGATCAGTGGTTGTGATCCCGTTGTGTAATGAGAAATAGGGATCAGTGAAGGGAGTTTCAGGGTGTGATTTTATAAAATTGTGCTTGAAGCGTTTAGCAGCTTTTTTGAGAGTTTGGGGGGGAAATGATGTAAGTATGTGTGCCTGTGAGTTCCATGCTATGCGTTTGAAGAGTAGGTGAGGTAAAGGCGGTGTAGGAGTGTGTGACGAGGGGCGTTGGGAGGGGCGCGTAGGTGTGTATAGGTGTATCAGATTTCAGGAGGGATCCGTGGCGTAAGGTGCGAGGAGTTTGGGAAGGAGAATGGGTAAGAGGGTGAAGATGACAACGAGTTTCTTATTGGCTGCGGGGAAGACGTGGGGTAGGGTCCAAAGATGTCATGATGGGTGTGTCCTGATTGCCGGGTGCTGGGTAGGCAATGTGGTAAGTAGAGGGACTAATGAAACGAAAGTCAGGGGTGAGATGAGAGAGAGGGGCCGTCGGTGGTCGACTGGGGCTAAGGTGAGATTGACCACAAGTTCCTTATTGGTTGAGGTGGGGACGTGGGGTAGGTTCAAAAGAAGTCATGATGGATGTTTCCTGAGTGCCCGGTGCTGGGTAGGCAATGGGGTAAATAGAGGTAGGCAATGGGGTGAATGGAGGGACTAATGTAGCGAAGGTCTGGTGTGAGGTGAGGGAGAGGAGCCGTCAGTGGTCGACAGGGCTAAGGATATCATGAAGGTAGTTCCCTAAGTGTAAGCTTTTGGGTGGGCAGTGTGGTAAACTGAGGGACAATTGTAATGAAGTCTGACTGTGAGGTGAGGGTGAGGAGCTGTCGGTAGCTAGTTGGGGCAAAGGTAAATCAGAGCTATAGCACTGTTGTGAAGGCAATCAAAGATGGCCGACTCCCTAGTCGGGGTCTTCCTAAACTAATGTGTGGTCCTCTGTTTGTTTACATTAAGTGAGGGGGAACCAGTGTAGTCCTGTTTTACTAACCATCAAACTAATGGGGAAATGTGGGAGAGCCAGAGAAGTCCTGTTTCGCTGTCAATCAGCCTATGCTATCATTTCAGGTAGAGTGAAATTAGTTCCCAAAGGACGTGGGGGAGGCCCCTTGCCCTTGTTTTATAGACAATCAGCCATTTTGGGATAAGTAGAGATCCTTACAGCCATTTCGTAATAGTAATAACTCTGCACTCCTGACATTCTAATGAGTCAGTGGCAGGAGGTCAAAAAGCTCAAATAAAACAAGTCAATTGAGCAGAGAAACATTTACCTCACTCGCGCTGTCTTGGTTGTAGTCGTATCTGTTGTGGGCTAATTTATTAGTTTTGCTAGTCGCTTTGTGTCATTTTCGACCTCCACTGTAGTCTTGGCCGTGTATTCCTTCATCCTTTTTAGGTTTTGCCTGGCCATGCGCTTTGCGCATGTGCCAAAAAACCTCTTGAGTTGTGTGTGTGGGTCGGGATACGCCCCCTCCTCCGATTGGCTAGCTCCATGAATGGAGCATAGCCATTGGACGAGGGGCCTGTCCGTCAATGCCGGACCAGATTCGGGGGCGTTCCCGAGATTCTTTGGCTTTTGCCGACGTCATGCGACGTCAGCCAAAAGCCGGGAACGCCCCCGAATCTGGTCCGGCATTGCCGGCACCTGCCTCTGCCTTCCTGCTCGGGACATTGCACAAAAGTCGCTCGATAGCCCCTCCCTCCCGCTCCGTGGCAGCCCGTCTCACTCCCTCTCCTCAGGCCGGCCAGCCGAAGGAAGCAGTCGTCCGCCTCCAGCCAGGGCCGCGCTGGGATTGGCCCAGCCGGCCGAGCCTCCACCACGTCATCGGGAGGAGGAGTGGAGAGCAGGAAGCAAGAGATCTGCCGGAAGATGTCCAGGTGAGTGCTTTGTTTTTTAGTTTGTTGCTTTGTCCGTGTGTGTGTGTGTCTGTTCCCGCCCCTCACCCTCCCGCTGTCAGTGTGTGGCAGTTCCTGAGCCCCCTCCCGCTCTTCGTGCCTTTCCGCCCCCCCCCTCCTCCGTTTACCTCGTGTGTGGCCGTTCCCGACCCCCCTCCCGCTCTTCGTGCCTTTCCGCCCCCCCCCCCTCCTCCGTTTACCTCGTGTGTGGCCGTTCCCGACCCCCTCCCGCTCTTCGTGCCTTTCCGCCCCCCCCTCCTCCGTTTACCTCGTGTGTGGCCGTTCCCGACCCCCTCCCGCTCTCCGTGCCTTTCCGCCCCCCCCTCCTCCGTTTACCTCGTGTGTGGCAGTTCCCGACCCCCCTCCCGCTCGCTTCGACGGCCCTGAACAGTCACATACAAAGTCCGACAAGCTATTGGGAGACAAAATAAACAATTATTTGGGTGCATTACCATCAAACATGCTGGACTTTAGAGGGTCATGTAATTGTAAGCCCTTCAAAATACATATAACTGGAGGTCACTTCAGTATCCCAATTCATATTGTAATTAATTCATACAAATCCGCATCGAACTTGTGTTATGTGACCTAAATTCACGTTAGCAGTCCTAAATCAGTGCTTACTCTCACTGTGTTATGATGTCAAATAGACATTCCTAATAAATATTTAGGTTCCACATATAACTATGGAACGGACAAAACCTTACACTCGCACGGAAATTTTTACCGTTTGCATAACTTAATAGAGCCATCGCCTGATTGGTCCATTGGTGTCGCGTGTTACAAAAAGCTATACATGGTTAATTACATTGGTTGTTGCTGTTCAATTTAGCTAATTGCGACATGATGTTTACGTTTAAGAACAGATATCTGAGAGATGTACGTTTTCAGGACCTGCTGCCCATACGATCGAAGCACATCTCCCCCAAAATAACGACGAACAGGCGTTTTACCTGCAATCAGCTTCTAAAGTAAAAGCTTCTGAAAACAGACTCCAAAAGTTAGCTTATACCTCCTTGCATTATCTAGTCGTGTGATGTCCTCTACAAATCACGTTAGGAGACGGGCCTTGCGTTACCTCAGAAGGAAAGTCCTGCGTGTTCGTAAACATTTCAGTTTACTGGATGTTACACGCAGAAAGAGCGCAGCCGTCTCGTGATTAATGCGTCTCTTTCCTCCTCTGAATTCCTGCGTGATGCAGTAAGAGATTCTTTCCAGACCGTTTATGACCGCTCATATGTCTACCACCGAAGCACCAGTGCATAAAGACACCGACTCTATACATAGGGCTACTTAGGTTCAAGATTATCCTCAGGGGCGTGGCTTGGCCAGTAAAATTGGTAGGGGGGGGGTTAATGGGGGAGGTGAGCTTCAGAAAAGTTAAAATACATTATACATAAGCGGGCGCATGAGATGGGCTTAAGAGGTAGTGGGAAGAGGTAGGGGGACTAAGTCAGAGAAAACACAATATTTTATAGAATAACCAATATTTTTGAATACCTTCAAAACAGTGCGAGGGAGAAAGTGTGTGTGTTTGGTGCACGTAAACATTCGTAGTGAAATTCGACAAACACCTCATCATGCACGAGGGATAGCACCAGTACCCAACTATTTATGAGAAAATATATTTTGGGAGGGGGTGTAACACCTCACACACACATACACTCAAGCTAGGCACCTGAATATCCTACCCCGAGCCAGAACTAGGCCAATAAATGTTTATTTACTTGGAGGCTACATCACTTGTGTCTGGGAGGAAGACATCAGGATCAGCTGCTGTCACTGTTCTTCACAGCACTGAGAGGTTTTGTGATTACATCGTGGTCCTGAAATTACCTTTCATGGGACGGATATTATTGACATTTGAGTAGGATGTGAACGATTTAATATTCGTCAGCTCTGCTTTCCTTTTATATCAGTGTTTTATATTTAAAAATTCTAACCAACAATAATTTAATGTGTACATGTAATTAAAAACAATATTTCCATTAAGTACCAGGACTTTTCCCTGATCCTCGCTGTTAAAGGGAGGTCCGCACACTATTACTGGTGAGAGTTATGCTGTTCACTACTACACAGACAGTGGGTACTCAGCTTTTCATGGATAGATGGCCTCCAATCTACCTTAATTATCCAAGTAGTTGTGGAAGAGCACTCAAAGTTTAGCTTAGCCCATTAACTACTGGGCTTTCAACCGCGCCCCCTGTGCACAGCCTTTTTAGGTTTTGCCTGGCGAAAAGATGCGCTTCTGCGCATCTTTTTCGCGCAGGCGAAAACCTCTTGAGTTGTATACGGGAGACAGGAACGGCCTCCGTCTTTCATTGGCTAGCTCCATAAATGGAGGCTAGCCATTGGAAGACGGGCCTGTCCGTCAATGCCGGACCAGATTCGGGGGCGTTCCCGAGAATTTTTGGCTTTTGGCTACGTCACGCGACGTCAGCCAAAAGCCGGGAACGCCCCCGAATCTGTTCCGGCATTGCCGGCACCCGCCTTCCTGCTCCGGTGTCTCCCGCCGTCCATGTCCTCTCCCGCCCCCTCCCCCCGTCCCTCTCGTGTTTCCGAGCTCCAACGGCCCTGAAAATCTTGTTGGAAAAGTGCCACAGTATGTGTAAACACAACAGCACTGATCTCTTTGGCAAACGGAGCAACTCTGCTACATTACCTTCTTATTACGTCATCTCACGCCTGCTGAAAATATTGTGCAAGCCTTTATAAGGTGATTATAGTCTCCCACATAGAATAAAGCAGAAATTAAGAGTGGGTGTTTATTTACTCCACAGCTGGGGTTCAGTACAGGAAAGCAGGATTCCACCTGCGTATTACCGCACATTCAACACTTTAAAGCTGGCCTCGAATCTGATTTATAATGAACTACTGGTGACGTGTTGGCACAGTTTACAAGCTGCGTAATGGTGTGTTTAATTCCACAGTATAGATTTCAGACACCCCGTCAGGCTATCACATGTAATCACATGGATTTTTATGAAATCATGGGGAGCTCGAAGATGTATTCTGGATGGAAAAACACAGTTCCCTAAAACATGGATTTAGTAGGTTCTTACAGTCACTTCCTATGACTGCCCGTCAACCTTAATGTGGTCCCCACCCTATCCCAGGGGCCAGTCCATCCAGCCAGGGCAGACTGCAAATTGTTGCTGGCTCTTCAGAGCTGTTGCTGCAGCAGAAGACACCAAATATTCCAGCTATGCTGAACTCCGGCACGAAGAGGAGCACGAGGCACATCTGGGGACGCTTAATTCCCACCCAATTCTGCGGTGTGACCTCTGTGGACAGTGCGTAAGCTCTTCCCTCGCACAGAAATAATTTCATTCATTTTCGGGGCTTGTTTTCGTAACCGGAGACATGTCAAGGCCTTCCACCTCCAGAGTGATTTAACAGCTTGTGCGTCAAAAAACCCAACCCGAGAGGACAGCCACGCTAAAATATTATTAATCACGCAGCCTGCACCTCCTCTGGGAGCCCCTGGAAGAGCGGCGGGGATGGGGGTTTCATCTGCCCTCACTTCCAGGTTACTGTCAGTGCCACACATATATACTCCCTTTCCTGGAGCGCAAGCACGTCTGCGGGAAAATATCTGCCTCTCTGAACCTGAATGGCAGACGTTTGACATCCGCACACGGTGACCTTCACTGAGCATGGGGTGTTGCGCAAGTGGTACCCAGACTACAGGCACTCATACACATCTTTAAATCAAGGGAGGCGAGTGGAAGCCATGCTCTGTAAGTGACGTCCTGGCTCTTGGCATAGTGATAGTCAAATTATCGCCGCCCTAAGCAGCAGTGCCTCCTACTAAGACATCTATACCTTGATCTTCATCCAGGAGTGCGTACCATAAATATCACAACTGGTCAATTGCCACCGAGGTGCCCAGAAACGGGGCCTGGTATGGTGTATAATCAGGGTGAGCAGGCGTCCCGTGTTTGCCGGGGCCGTCCCGTTCAGAGTGCAGAGTGCAGATTGAGAGTGCAGATTGAGAGTGCAGATTGAGAGTGCAGATTGAGAGTGCAGAGTGCAGATGCAGAGTGCAGATGCAGAGTGCAGATGCAGAGTGCAGATGCAGAGTGCAGAGTGCAGATTGTGTGGGTGACTCTATGTGTGTGTGGGTGGCTTTGCGTGTGTGGCTCTGTGTGGGTGTAAAATGCAAGAGGTCATGCATTTGCGAGCAATTAAGCTATTGGCATTGTAAATGACAATGCCATTTATTTATGTTTTAAAAAAAAAACATAAATAAAAATAATGTCAAGAGCAATGCCAATAGCTCTAACTTTAACAAAGGCAAAACCATTGCATTGTAAATGCTTGTTAAGATTGGGGTTTATGAAATAGTGGAAACAACAGACTCGCTATCAGCGTTGTTTTGCGTTTGTTGCTCCTGAAGGGGGCGGGGCTGTGTTGCGACCTCACTCCGTGGGCCGCCACGAAAGGATATGGCACAATAGTTCAACAATCTCTCAAAACTCTGCGCTCCACCGGCGCTATGCCCCCGCTGCTGTGGGGGAGTCCTTCCAAGTCCAGCTGAAGCAATGCTCTAGGTCCCACTGTGTCCACTGGGGATTACCGCCGCAGCACCGAGGATCTCCAGGAGACCCGGTGCCTGCAGACTCGTGCAGGGAACAAGCGGGGGGTCCGCCACTGCCGCATGACCGCCGTGACGCCCTTCCGGGACGCCTGGGGCAGCAGTGAGCCTCCCGAGCCAAGATGGCCACGAACCTTTTCCCTCCAGGCCAGGCTCCTCAAGCGTCGATCATTATCGCTCCCACCCGGCTATCGGCTTGGCGGCAGATCCAAGGCCGAGTCTGATCATGAGGACGGCCATGTTGTGCGATGTCCCTAGGAGGGACCTGCCCTCTCCATAGATCGGCGAAAGCCAGACGGTGTCACGGGTGGCGGACGGCCAGAACGGCCAGAACATCCAGTTAAAGGTCTGAGAGAAGGTAGGAGCTGATATTAAAATGATGCTCTAAGCGATGCGATGTGTAGTTAGTTCAATGTGCTGCTGGTCTTCATCCTGTTACTCTTGGGGGTTCCGTTACGAATAGTCGAATAGTCGAGCTGGCTTGTAATATACCCGGTTAATAGATTTAAAATGCAAATGCCGGTGGCGACCTTTTAAGAACACAGTGTGCACCACAGAGCTGTAGTAAGCCCACTGCTGGTCACTAATGATTAAACCTTGGTCCTCCTGCCAGTCGCTGATAACTTTGGTAACACCCGTTTGTTGGGCCCTCTGTGAGAAGGCACCCAACGTGGCAATTGCCTGCTGCAAGTATGTTAGGGCTAGTATCCCCGCAGGTTGTATCAGGGAGTAATCCCTGAAGGACCGCATCATGAGGCTGGCCTGGTAGAAATTAAACTGCAAATATAGTCTGTTCAGTGCTTTGTGAGTTAGCCTGTGCCCAGGTGTGGAGCACCCCATTTTCAAAGGAATCACCCACAAATTGTATTCCAAGCCCCAAAAATGCTGTTGTTGCTGCCTTATGTTGCCCCAGTGAAAATCACTTACACCACTTGAGTGGGAGCTGCAGGGAGTAGAGTAAAGATCCAGCCTGTGTTATTTGTCAGTTTCTTCTAAAGATTTTGTGTAGTACCTATGAGGCCTATAGTGTGCACACAAAGCACATATGCATTGAATACATACTGGGGGAGTGATAAGGGTAGCGCAGCATCCAGCTCTAACCATACATGCAGAGCAAGTCCTCTGGGCCATGAACCCAGGAGTCTGCAAACAAGCACTGAGCAGCACTGTCATAGGCTTTGAGATTTGGGGAATTCAATCTCCCCCATCTCATATGGGAGACTCTGGATATCCCAACTCACATGTGGTTGCTTACTGGCCCAAGCCAGGTGCACCAGCATGGTGTGTAGTGTCTTAAAGACCACACTAGGCAGCAGCATTGGGAAGTCTGCGAATAGAAATAAGAACTGAGGTAATGCCACCATCTTCATAATGGCTATGCGGCCACTGAGGGAAAGAGGCAGATAAATCCAACGGTATATCGCCTCCATCAGGCGGTGTTTGCTCTGCCGTGGATTTCATGCGTTACTACTTCTGGGTCCGTATGCACCTGAATACCCAAATAGCACAAAGGCTCCATCATCTACATCAATGGATACTCTAGCTGCACCTGTGTTGTGGTTGCAGACGAAGGGTATATCAGATACTTGTCCCAGTTAATACGTAGTCTGGAATGACCCCAAAAAAGACGACCTCCCGAAGAACGGGCAGCAGGTTTTTCTCAGGATTTCTAACATACAAAAGCGTGTCATCTGCAGAGGCAGACACTATCAACGTATAATTAGGGAAGCAAATGCCATGATATGTATGATATTCTTGCAGTGCGCAATCCAGCGACTCCACGACTAGCGCACACAGCAGTGGGGATTAGGAGCAACCTAACGCGTGCCTCTAGTGATGGGGATTGGTGCTGATACTTGACCATTAACTTGTATCTTTGCTGTCAGTTCTGCATTGATAACCTGTGTTATCTTCAGAACAACATCTCCCACCCCCATGCGGCACAGAACCGAGAGCATGAACCCCCTCTTGACAGAGTTGAATGCCTTCTCTGCATCTAGAAAAATTGCTGCAGCATGTACATCGGGTCAATGCGGGTGATCACCCCAGAGAAGGTGCGCAGATTGTATCAAGAGACCGGCCAGGCACAAAGCCAGATTGTTCGGGTCCTATGATGCCAGGAAGCAACGCTGCCAAGCTGTTCACCAAAATCTTAGCAAAACATTTTGTATCGGTATTCAAGAGTCACAGAGGCCTATAAGACAAGCAACGATGATCAGTGGCCCTATGGAAAAGCTCAGTCACAGTCAGCCAAGAACCTGCTGAGAAGGCCAAAAAAAGAAGTACTGCGCCACGACATAACAAGGAGGCATCTACATACATAAAGGTAACACTAAAGGCAGCAAAAACCAGGTGCAGAGGAACGCTAAAGTCAGTGACAACCCGGTACATAGAAGCGCTTGAGCCACGATAGGGAGGTGCAAAAGTGCGCAGAAAGCAAAGATATCCAGGCAGAGAGAACCCCTTTGTATTCACCAGTAAGAGTGAAGAACGAGTCATCTGAACTTGACTTAAGGTCTGGTCAGAGAATAATGTGTTCAAAGTAGCAAGTAGCATGCACAATGATCCAAGTGAGTTCAGGAAGGTTGTGCTAACGGAGCTGTTGGCACCTGAAGCGACGACCACCACAGTTGCCAGTTGTGCTCAGCACAACTCAAAAAGTCTTTGAGATCCGGACATTCTCCATTGGCTGCAGAGAAGAGTGACAAGTATAGCGCCACCACTTTCATTTGATACCGCCAAAAAGCTGAATATTGGCGCCAGATGAACTGCCTGGTTTGAAACATTTGTTGACTTCATTGCTGTGAGGAAATATAAATTTTATGGTCAAGTTATGTTCCCTAGCGCGTACCCCACCGTCTCCATGTACGAGTTAAAGTGCATGTAACTTCCCTCCTGTACCAGCTATGAAGACGCAAATACATTTGCGTCCAACGTTAACATGTCCTCTTTCAGATCCACCTTGAATGGATTGAATGGTCCGTTCCTAAATATGCTATGCCAACGTCTTTTTGTAGTGTACTTCAACGTTTTTCAGCTCTAGCTGAATAGGCCCCTGAATTTCTGTCACCGAGCCTCTTTTCTGGCTTCTGACTCCAAGGGCCTCTGCCCAGGCTGCCCCTGTACTCGTGAACTCTGACTTACTTCTAGCGCGGCCCCTCGCGCTCAGCTCAGCCTGCTGCCTGCCAAGATTGACTATAACCTTCGAGTTATCTGTTCCGCTCCTCGAAAATACATTCCTGCCTGCTAGTTTCAGTAAACATCCCTCCTCAGCTGCAGAGCCAAAGGGCCGACCTGTCTCTGTGCAAGTAATTCAAGTAATTCATAGCCCCTGTTGCCATGCTCCCATGGAAGGCCCATGCCCCCACGCTTCTCATACAGACACTCAGGCGCTTATACACGCACTCACAGCAAGTATAGAATAGCTTCTGCCCTAGAGACCTTTCCGTCCAGATAGCTTAGTTTCTAAACATCAGATACCAGATATGATAGAAGCACAAGTTGATCTGACATGCCAGACTTCTGTCTCTTTCCGTCAGTGTAAATGTCAAGTCCCCTGCACCCTCCAGCTTCACGTCAATCACACGTCATGCAGCTACGCGCGCATCCAAGCTTCCGATTTCTGCTGACATTGCAACATTTCTGTTAGTGCCACCCCTTTTGTGACACCTACCTGTGACGTTTCTAGCATACACCTCTAGTTCACGCCTCTTGATTACGCACTTGTAACACGTGTATACTGTTATCTTGTCTTCTCTCAGCTGTTACGCCTCCTGCACTGTTGCTTATGGCATGAATTAAGTATATAAGCTATGTACTGTTAATAAAAAATAGCGCTCTATCCCTTCTGACACCCCTGTGGTGGTCAGAACATGATATCCTGGCCATGACCATTCCTTTTTAAGGAATAAAACCCCTAAGAACTCTAACACCACGGACTCTGTCTTTTTCTTCCGATCTGAGTTATTATTGATTAAGTACTTACCTGCATAGAAATTAAGAGAGTAAATTAATTATTTACGTCATTTGGCGCCCGAATAGGGACCCCTCCCCCACCTCACGCGCCGGTTGGCGCATTGCAAGCTCTGTCCCCTGCCATCAGTTAGATGGAACCTACGCGTACCGGCAGGATTTCCTGCATCTCCCTCTGACCCACGGAGGTGACGAAGACTGCGATCAGTGCCCAGACGAGGCGGTGAGGAGTGCGGAGGATCCCGACCAGAGCCTAGCCGAAAGAAACAAGGTCCGAGGTGTCAAGAGGCCCACCAGGTTTCCGAAGTTTTCCGAAGTTTCCCGAAGTTTTCCGAAGTTTCGAGTCGAGTCCAGTCGAGTTTTCCGAGGCCTTCTGTTTTCCGTGCTTCCCGGTGAGTACCATTGCTGGGACGTATCTAGACGGGTTTGGGTACACAAGTCCGGTCTGCACTGTTTTTAGGCAGTGTATCTGTACTGTTTAGCAGTATATCTAGTATTCCGAATTTCTGAATTTCTGCACTGTTACAGCAGTGTATCTGTACTGTTTAGCAGTACATCCAGTATAGGGGGTAGTCATCTATGTCTCAAATGTCTTTTCATGTGATTAATGTTGTGGTATGAATGTGACCGTTTTATGTGCATTATTGTGTTTTCTTGTATAACCAGTTATATTCAGAATTAAGTATCAAGGATCGCGCATTCAGTATCGAGTAGGCAAAATGCCGTTTTTCAACAAGTTAAAGCAGATAGGAACTAGGAAAGGGATACTAGAGGAAGAAATTCCTATCCCCCCTAGGGACACTCCAGGTAACTTTATGTATAACAAGCATGGCATAGATGCCATATTGTATCTAGAATTATGGGCCGATTATACGAAACATCTAGACGAGAGACACAGATGGCCAGTTAATGGAACATGGGATGCCGAGTGCATCATGAAGGTAGAAGAGGCATTATGGAAAAAGAAAGCCAGACAATCTCAGAAAGACGCCATAGAATTTTGGCGTAAGGAATCACATAAACGTACTGAAAGAGCACTCCGTAGAGAAGACAGACTTAAAGAATCAGATAAAGCTCAAGAAAACGAATTAGTTACTGAAGGAATCCGAGTAAAAACAGAACAAATAGATCGCATCCGAAATAGCCAAGTAAACGGCATGTATCTTATGGCCGAGGGTACACCTGACGCCATTTCAGAAATACCGAAAAATCTGCCGCCACCACTGGTTCCAATTAAAGTAACACATAGGACCACTAAAGATATATTCCTGAATTCCTATCTAGAAGATGTAGCTCCCGCTTACACCAATCTGCCTGTCCGCGCCCTGCCTACTGACAGGGACGAGGGTGGCACCCCGCCCCCAAATCATGCTCCGCCAGTACCACGACAGACCTCCCCCGTTCCGCCAGCCCCGCCACTTCCTGCACTCAAAACAGATCTACCGAAACCACGTTTACCTGATCTAACAAAAAGACAAATTCAAGTACAAAAACAGACTCCACAAGGAGATAACACCCAAGCCTCCGCTTCAGGGGGTGCGACCGCGGGTCCTCGGACCCCGCCATTAACTCACAGATTAAATGTCAGGGATATACAGAGTCCTCTCACGTTCAGATCACCCCGCTTTGATGCATTTAAAGAAAACATTTCAGTTTGCAGATACGATCCAGTACCCGGAAAAGACGACCTAATGATATTGGCATCACTACGGTTAAGATCTGCTACTGATATGTTGCTATGTTATGTAGGTATGAAGGATCGTCTAGATAGAATATATGAGTTTGTTCAGACAGGAAAAGACCCTGACAGCATCAAGGATGCCATGGAGAAACAGAAAGTTGACATTCAAGCACAGATATTACGATTTTTCATAAACTGTCTAATAAGAGAACGAGATAGGCCTGGAACAGATCAGAGTGAATTAGATGCACTGAACAAGTGGGGTCAAAATATAGCTGAAGGAAAACATGACAAAGGGACCTGCATAGCCACAATGTATAGGAAAATTAGGAAAGCAGTGCTAGAGGTACACCAAAAAGAGAAAGACAAAGCTTCCTCCGAGGAGGAAGAAGAATCTGAAGAACCAGAAAAAGCTGCAGATACTATAGCATATGTAGGTAAGGGAAATTACCTTAGGAAAGGCATCCGTCCAGAAAGCAAGAGAGTTTTCTTCTCTGCCTTGACAAATCCGAATTCTGCTGAACATCAGTTCCAGGAAACTGATAAAAGGCTTCGAGATCGAGTTGGGTACCACGTACTAAATTCTATGGATGAACAAGAACTAGCCCGATCAGCTGTATCATGGGCCGAAAATGCAGACATATATAATGATGACACGGTAGCGCAGACATTTCTGAACCTCTCCCCCGACGAACAGAAATTAGCAGGTGTATACATGATTCAGCACCTTCTCATCAAATACAGAAAACATTATTCTGATCCAGGTCCCTTACACGAAACACTAGAAGCACTACTCATGGATAGATGGAGAGGCTTAAGTACCAAGTTAATACAAATAATTCTAGAACAACGCCGTAGATATGACACGTTCATCAGCTCCGAATATGTTCCCGCCCCGCCCCCAGAAAGGAAAATGTATCACATGCAACGCCTGAGTGGCGTTGAAAGTCAGAATCCCTTACGAGAAGTACACCCAGTTATGGGTACAGATAATACCTTGAAACGTGTATATGTACACACGCCATTGACCAAGCTAGAACTGTTAGAAATGAAGAAACTAGTCCCGTGTCATGATAAAGACCCTGCAGGTTTTCACAGAGAGCTTAAAGACATGTTACTGATGGGGGATTACACATATGATGACATCATGAAAATGTTAAAAGTACTGTTGCCCACGAGTATCTTCGAGAAATTGAAGGAAAAGGAATGGGAGGTGGGGGACACAAAGATTGCATGGGCAGAAATAGAGGACGAAGAAAGAAAACGGGTCCCGGGGGTAGGCCTTGGGGACAAAACTAAAGCATTACCAGGTTTGATAGTACAGGTCCTGCCAAGATTATTAACGACTAGAAAGGAAGATTGGGACGCCATCTCGTCCTGTAAACAGAAACATGATGAAGATACTAGTGACTTCTATTCAAGATTCGAGAAATGTTTTATTATTAATAGCGGCCTCAAACCAAGCAGCGAGTCATATCCGCATCTTTTTGTATCAAAGTTAGTAGAGAATTCCCTACCATTAGTTAAAAACCGAGTGTACAAGGTTGAAAGTACTTGGCAGGCAAACACGCCATCCCAGATGTTACAAATGCTCCAGTATCATCAGAACAGAATTAGAGAAGAGCAAGATCAGGAACAGAAGCGCATGAAAGACACGAAGATGAAAATGTTAGTAGCCCAGACGGTCCCAGCTGACGGTCACAGAAAGGGTACGACCCAGACAAGTCACCCTACAGCTCCCGTTAAAGGGACATGTAATTACTGCAAGCAGCCAGGTCACTACGTACATGAATGCCCGGTTCTAAAACATAATATAGCGACAGGTAAAACTAAAGAAAGACCGCATCCACCTAGACAAGACCATAACCAGCATCAGTCTTCACAGAATACACAGAATACACAGCCTATGCATGCTTCTTCAGCTCCAGCACAGAAAGTAGCGGTACCACAGCCACAGCCCATTGCCGCGTCTCAGCAAGTTTCACAACAGATGTACCAGTATGCCCAGTCCGCTTATCCCGAATATTCCCGATATACATGAAACAGCCTAGAGAAGGAAGGTGGCTTGCCTCTTATTGAGATTCCTGTAGATCAAGAAGGTCCTTATGTACACAGTCAAGTATTGGGAAAAGACAGAAAGTTTTTAATTGACACAGGGGCAAGTCGCACTACGATCAGCCATGATGAAGTCCCAGGGGCACCCCTCTCAGGCTCACAGAATGTTTCCCTGGGTTTTTCAGGACAGCCCATTGTAAACGAGGTATCCGAACCAGTCCCCCTGGCTGTGGGTCCATTATCACGTGTTACAGACTTGTTACTTACAAAATCATGTCCAGAAAATCTGTTAGGAATTAAAACATTGAAGGCTCTAGGAGCTATAATATGCTGTTCCCCGGAGGGAGTCAGACTCTTTCTACGGGATTTCAAGGGTCATTATGTTTTGCGAGAATTCGATGTCAGATTGAAAAATGTACCAGATTACTTGTGGGCAAAAGGCCCAACTGATGTAGGTTGTATGCACATTACACCATACCGTGTTACACTTAAGGCAGGAGTTGTGTTACCCCGAATCAGACAATACAAGTTACCACCCGATGCTGTAGTGGCTTTACTGAAAATCATTGACGAGCTCATTGCCCAAGGAGTGGTCGTCGAGACCGACTCCAATGTCTGTAATTCACCCATCATTCCGATTCTTAAACGTACTGATCCCAATGCACCGCCAGTATATCGGCTGGTGATTGATCTTCGAGAATTAAATAAATGCATTGTACCACAGTATCCTGTGGTCCCCGATATCTCATCCCTATTGACTGCTATTGATTCAGAAGCAACGTTCTTTACCGTAATTGATCTCAAGAACGCCTTCTTCAGCGTGCCTATTGATCCAGAGAGCCAATATCTCTTCGGATTCAGTTTAAATGGACGCAGCTTCAAATTTTCACGCGCACCTCAAGGATTCACAGAAAGCCCCAGCATCTATAGTCAAGCACTGAAAAGACAACTAGATTGTATTCAAATGCCAGTTAATACCGCTTTACTGCAATACGTCGATGATCTACTGATCACCGCACGAAGTGAGCCCGAATGCGAACAAGCATCACTGACAGTTTTACATTTCCTGGCAGACAAGGGACACAAGGTGTCCCCTTCGAAGTTACAATTCTGTGTTCAGCAAGTTGTGTACTTGGGTCACTTGCTGTCCAAAGTGGGGAGACAGCTCACTCCCGATCGCATTCAGTTAATTGTAAATATGCCGCAACCCCAGACACAAAAGGAAGTGCGGGCCTTCATAGGCCTCACCTCGTACTGCAGACAATGGATTCCCCAGTATGCATTTCTAGCCAAACCACTCATTCAGTTAACAACGCAGGAGGCAGCAACTTCGACTGCCCTCCCTTGGACTCAAGAACATACACAGGCTTTTGAAGAATTAAAGAAAGCTTTATGCCGAGCACCAGTTTTAGCGACACCATGTTACAGCAAACCGTTTACACTTTTTGTTACAGAACGTGATGGTACAGCGTTGTCTGTCCTCACTCAAGATCAAGCAGGTTCACATAAGCCTTGCGCTTATTTTTCTAGTACATTGGATTCAGTAGCTCAGGCACTCCCTGCGTGCTTAAAGTCAGTAGCAGCAACAGCATTAGCAATCAGACAAAGCGACTCAATTGTTTTAGGTCATCAGTTAACAGTACAAGTTCCACACTCCGTAGAGGTTCTGTTAAACAGAACCCAGACTCAACACTTGACTATAGCACGACTGACAGGTTATGAATTAACGCTGTTCCAGCCACACATAGAAATCAGACGCTGCAGCATCCTGAACCCCGCAACACTGTTACCTACAATTATGACAGATCCAGCCCCGCATGATTGCATAGAGGTCATTAATGCAGTAACAAAGCCACAACGAGACTTAACAGATGTCCCGCTGACAAATCCAGACCTGACACTTTATGTGGACGGTTCATGCATGAGAACAAATACAGGAGAATTAGTGGCTGCGTATGCCGTGACCACTGAAACTGAAGTTAAAGAAACACATCGTATTGACACACTGTCTGCTCAAGCAGCAGAGCTCATCGCTCTGACCCGAGCCTGTATTCTAGCCAAGAACAGAAATGTTAACATATACACAGATTCACGTTATGCATTCGGAGTTGTACACGACTTCGGAGTCCTTTGGCAAGAACGAGGTTTTCTGACCTCTCATGGGGCCAAGATACAACATGGTCCCCTCATTCAAGCACTGTTAGAAGCAATACATTTGCCCTCGGGCATATCAGTCATGAAGTGTAAAGCACATACTAAAGTTACAGATTCTGTTTCCCAGGGTAACGACCTGGCAGACCAGACAGCAAAACATACAGCACTGACTCACACCCAGATTACGGATGTGACAAAGACAATAGTACCGACAAAGTGTATGGCAGTTAGAGATCCCACCCTAGACGTAATCGATATCCAGACACACGCTACTCCAGATGAAATAAAGAAATGGACTGAACTAGGAGGGATTCAGACAGATCAAGGTTGGATGACGAAGGGAAAATGTACATGGTTTCTCCCCGACTCAATGGTTCAAAGCATGATAAATACAGCACATAGTCCTGCACATCTAGGAGAGAAAGCCATGATAGATTGTTTGCAGAATCTCTGGTACAACAAACACTTACGAGCAGCAGCAAAACAGAAAGTGCGTACTTGCATGATCTGTTGTCAGTTCAATCCAGGTAAAAGCGTCCCTGTAGAGCAAGGTGGATTTCATCCTCCCGATCACCCTTTTGAAGTCCTCCAGATGGATTATATCCAGATGGACAGTTGTCGAGGTTTCAAATATGTCCTCGTAGTTGTTTGTGCACTTTCCCGTTGGACAGAAGCTTACCCAGTATCAGATTACACCGCCCCAACCACTGCCAAGCAGCTGGTTCGTGAATTCTTCCCACGGTACGGTTTGCCCCGTGTCGTGTATTCAGATAACGGACAGCCATTCTCATCCGAGTTGATGAAACAGGTTTCCCTTTTGCTAGGATATCAGTGGAAGTTCCACTGTGTCCGACACCCCGAAGCCGCAGGCCTTGTAGAAAGGCATAACCAGACATTAAAGACCCGACTTGCTAAGATATGTCAGGAGAAAGGGGTCGACTGGATAGTCGCCCTGCCAGTGGCACTATTCTACATGAGGATGGTCGCCCACTCGAGATCAGGGCTATCCCCATACGAAGTGGTCTTTGGCAGACCACCGAATATGTGGGGGACGCCCATTCCGAAGAAAATCACTGATGTTGATTGTAATATGTTGACAGATTACCTTGCCTCCTTGATGTCTGCACTCCAATCATGTCGTTCACAGGTTGCCGCAGCCTTTCCTGACAACACTGATGTAAAGCCACATGAGGTCCGTCCGGGGGACATAGTTCTCGTCCGGAATTTCGACCGGAAAAGTCCGTTGGAGCCCCGCTGGAAAGCCCCGAAGATCGTCCTCCTTACTACCAGGACCGCCGTCAAGTTGGAAGGAAGAAAGGGGTGGGTCCACACGAGTCATATTAAGCTTTGCAATGAACTGAAAAATGAACTAAAACAAGACTCTGACTCGTCCACCCCCACCAAAGACTGTATCAAAACCAGTGACTTTGAAGTATCCGAACGAGAGAAAACTCCCCAAGAGGAATACCGTATGAAACTCCGATCTAGCAAGTCAGACAGTTTAATTGTTTAAGTCCTCCCCTAGGTGAATCGGTTAAATAGTTTCTGACATGTATCCCCTAGATCGAGATAGAGAGAGAGAGAGACAAGTCAAAAGAAATACATACTGCAAATCACTGCGTAGTCACTGTATAGTGACATTGTTAATAATGTTTTTTCTAAGTGTTCTAATTATTATTGCCAGTATACTGCTTCCTATATACTGCCCTATCTTCAAGCATGAACAATCTGTCTACAATGTCTCTGCTGAACATTCTTTTAGTGAGTTACCACAACATGAACTCTCCTACAGACTGGCGCTGCGCAATAACACATTCATTAGTATGTTACACCATTCCCATCAGACGAACAACGCTACAAACTGCTGGATATGTGGCCGACTCCCTCCCTACCAGAATTACAAGGGAGCTCTGCCCCTCTTTCCGTACCCGTTCACTCACAACGGCTCCTGTGGTGCATGGTTTAAAATAATTAATTCCTTAGATCCTGATATTGCTGTTTTCGATGGGAGCTGGGTTTGGGGAAACCTGAACTTAGTTCTGCTCAACGTCTGTTACCCTGATAAAGAGGGACTCCCCACTCGAATAGGAACTGATCTAGAAAATGAAGTATATGGATTAGGTAATTACACAATTAGCCTCATGATCCTTACTGTAGAATCCGAAGCCGCACCAGCTCTGCCTCATATGTCAGTATTACCAGTCACCGGTGAACTATGTGTTAGCAAGAAAGGTTCAGTACACTTAGGTCATAGTAAATGCACTACTGTGGTCGAATTCAGTGATCATGGTAAATCGTCCTTTAAAGCTACTCGTCATTCCTATTTTGTTTGTGGTCATACCGCATACATACGTTTGCCTCCAGATTGGGATGGTACCTGTTATATTGCATTCCTTCTGCCACCTGTTTTTCTAGCTCCCCCTGATTATCATAGAAATACGAATCTAGTAAAGAATAGACCCAGAAGAGATATTCCACTTATCGACTACACAGAAACGGCATGGGAACAGTACACTGATTTCAATAAAGGATTCTTTTTCTTTCTAGGACCTGTCCAAAACAGTAAATTAATACGTAGATTAACTAGAACACTTGAAGCTGTAGTACATGAAACTGCCTCCGCCTTAGGTAACTTAACAGAGGAGCAATCTGCTATGCGGGTTGTTGTCCTTCAAAATCGTCTTGTTATTGACGTCATCTTGGCAGATAGAGGTGGAGCCTGTAAGGTCATCGGGTCAAGTTGCTGTGTTTTCATTCCACAAAATGCGCCATCTGTCTATCAAGCTATTACCCGTCTGCATAAAATTGCAAATCAGATACATCAGAATCCAGGCACCTGGACTTGGTCCGGTTGGTTCTGGACAACGTTAACCGCCTGGGGATGGAAGATCCTATCCTTCCTAGGTTTCGGCCTTGTCATAGTATTCAGCTGCTGCCTGTGCCTACAGTGTGGGCCGGCGATATGTGGACTGTGTGCCACATCATGTATTGAACATTCCAGTTTCCTCTCAAATCGTCAAAGAAAGAAAGATGAGCAACTGATGTTGCAAGAACAAACTGATCAATTTATGATGATTAATATATCATGAAGGGTCCGTAGGGAACAAGGAGGGAATGAGGAAATATAAATTTTATGGTCAAGTTATGTTCCCTAGCGCGTACCCCACCGTCTCCATGTACGAGTTAAAGTGCATGTAACTTCCCTCCTGTACCAGCTATGAAGACGCAAATACATTTGCGTCCAACGTTAACATGTCCTCTTTCAGATCCACCTTGAATGGATTGAATGGTCCGTTCCTAAATATGCTATGCCAACGTCTTTTTGTAGTGTACTTCAACGTTTTTCAGCTCTAGCTGAATAGGCCCCTGAATTTCTGTCACCGAGCCTCTTTTCTGGCTTCTGACTCCAAGGGCCTCTGCCCAGGCTGCCCCTGTACTCGTGAACTCTGACTTACTTCTAGCGCGGCCCCTCACGCTCAGCTCAGCCTGCTGCCTGCCAAGATTGACTATAACCTTCGAGTTATCTGTTCCGCTCCTCGAAAATACATTCCTGCCTGCTAGTTTCAGTAAACATCCCTCCTCAGCTGCAGAGCCAAAGGGCCGACCTGTCTCTGTGCAAGTAATTCAAGTAATTCATAGCCCCTGTTGCCATGCTCCCATGGAAGGCCCATGCCCCCACGCTTCTCATACAGACACTCAGACGCTTATACACGCACTCACAGCAAGTATAGAATAGCTTCTGCCCTAGAGACCTTTCCGTCCAGATAGCTTAGTTCCTAAACATCAGATACCAGATATGATAGAAGCACAAGTTGATCTGACATGCCAGACTTCTGTCTCTTTCCGTCAGTGTAAATGTCAAGTCCCCTGCACCCTCCAGCTTCACGTCAATCACACGTCATGCAGCTGCGCGCGCATCCAAGCTTCAACATTTCTGTTAGTGCCACCCCTTTTGTGACACCTACCTGTGACGTTTCTAGCATACACCTCTAGTTCACACCTCTTGATTACGCACTTGTAACACGTGTATACTGTTATCTTGTCTTCTCTCGGCTGTTACGCCTCCTGCACTGTTGCTTATGGCATGAATTAAGTATATAAGCTATGTACTGTTAATAAAAAATAGCGCTCTATCCCTTCTGACACCCCTGTGGTGGTCAGAACATGATATCCTGGCCATGACCATTCCTTTTTAAGGAATAAAATCCCTAAGAACTCTAACACCACGGACTCTGTCTTTTTCTTCCGATCTGAGTTATTATTGATTAAGTACTTACCTGCATAGAAATTAAGAGAGTAAATTAATTATTTACGTCAGCTGTGGTAGAAGAAGCAGATGACAAAAAGATCATCAAATACTAAAAGAACCTTGCAGGTGATTGAGTGAAAGAAGTGATAAAGAAAATACACAGGCTGATGAAATATGTTATCGGCAGATCAAGGAGGCCTTAGAAGTCAAGTTCAATCCGATGCCGAAAGATGAATATGAAAGGTAAATCTTTAACCAAGCAAGGCAGCAAGTTGGAGAAACGATGAATGAGTTTGCTGAAAGGCTCAAGGCCCTAATTAAGCACTGCAAGTTCAACTATTTCAATGATGAAGAAGCCATATGTCTCAGAGTCATTAATAGTTGCATTTCTGAAAGAGACACTCAGTCTGAAATGAGTGCTCTTGGTTGTGAGAGCCGAAGAACGTGCTAATCGACAAGCTGCAAGGGTGACAGAAAGTTCCAGAAGCCATCTAGCGACGCCCTCTAGATCAAACCTCGACATCAATTGAGGCAAGTAGAAACTAAACCAAGTTGATCGCCTTCAAATTCTACCACAGGCTCTTTACCGTCAATGTCGAGTGACGGTGAAGAAGATGGCTGTGCGATAATTATGTCCACTAGTGAACTCCATGCAAATGTAGGTTGGCTTCATTAAGAGAACAGTTAAATTCCAAGAGATATCGCCACGTGAAACAACCAAAATCCTTTGGACATTGTCCTAAAATCACACTAAAGGTAAATGGTTGCTCCATACCTTTTATCTTCGACATCGGTACATCGATAAACATCATGCTGGCAGAACAATACAACGATTTTTCGATCTGCCTACTCTCCCCATTCGGAAACTGTCACTACTTTGCCCTCATAACTTTATACCCAATATCAACTGTCATCGTAATCTGCCCAGTATTTTTTTACAGGGCACCTGTCTTTAATTACCATTTCCATTTCTGGTCTCACTACACAGGTGCATTGATATCGAGTATTCACGTGACTTAGTGACCTTTTGTTAGTCTTTCCTCACGCCATGGTCGGCCCATTACTTACACTTCTGTCTACACTGATACAGTCTGTTTCCAAAAATGGAGATGTAAACTTATTGACTATTTCGATATAGACTGTGTAGGGTGGTTCTCATTGGTCCTCTTTTTTGTTATTTGCATTATGCACTGAGTTATTTTGATTCATCTGTATACCTATTTCAAACGCCCCCCATACGGCTGTTTCCTGTGAATATTCTTAGGCGTTTACATTAATCTATCTAAGCCACCCATCAGCCTATGCATTGCGAGGCCCCTGGCCTCTTCAGCACTGCCCTGAAGACCGTGTTCCAAGGGACTACTCCTAAGGTATGCGAGTTAGCGCAGATCCCCAATGATTTGTCTGATGCTGTTCTTTTTCTGCGCATACTAGTTTTTCAGATGCATTGACGTTATGTTGATCTATCTCCATCAGGCTCCTTTTTAAACTTTGTACCTCCAGGAGGTTCTATGGGATTTGCGCATTATCCTGCAGTACCAATTTTTCTCTATATGGAGCTGTCCCACTAGGACAAGTAAGTATCTGGTCCACTATAATGTTGTTCTCTATCCCGCTTATGACTTTCATAGATGCACAGGGGTCCGCGGTCACTGTTTGGAGGCAATTATACTACACCTTCTTTTATTTGGTGTTTATTAGGTGGTAACATCTTTGCGCTTTTTGTTCTGTATTTTACACTAAGGTCCTCTGGTGTTAGCGGTTTTCTGTCCCTTGCCTTCACTTGATTCACCCGGTACTCTTTCTACTTAGAAACGTAGCACTTTATTTCCTTTCTGCTTCCTACACTTCCTCCATCGTCTTTTTAGCCTGTGTATATAACTTGAGCCAAGAAACTTCGCTTAAACCTGAATTTCTTATTTGTTATATTCACCCACTGTTGATACAAAGACTCCCTGGTCCCCCTATGTTTTAGCCCCCTGAGGAAGGTGCAACCTTATTTGTGGGTCAGCACCGAAACTTGTGTCGGCGCACTATGTGGAGACCACCAAGAGAGGACTGCTATATACTACGTCTTCTGAACCAACAAACCAACAAGTGATTTAGAAGTGCATCTGTTCAGGACACTTATCTTATCAAGTCTTACCTCTATTAAATAGTGATCTCTTGTATAACCATTATTTGCAACAAGCAGTCTCAAAAGATACTGAGATTGATCTACTCCTATACAAGCAGACATCACATTTTAAGGCTTCTGTCTATACAGTATAGCAGGTTGCTCCTCACTGATCTCTATATATCTTTTGTTGGTTTTAGAATGTGTTAACTGTATGTTGTATGAATGTGATATGTGTGGAAGTTGGTGATCAGAGATGCTGATTTTCTGTATCTTGGTGTTGCTTTCTTATATTGTGTTATCCTGATGTATATAGAAATACTTGTTAATGTGATTATACAATATTCAAGTTTCTACTAGTTGATACATATAATAAAAACGAGAATGTATCTTTTCCCTTGTTTCATTGTTTAATATAAGTGTGTTCAATGTACAATTTTTTTCAAATATATGTACATTTACCTTATTTGTATATATAGTTAGTGCAGTGTTTCTTGGCAAGTTTGTAACTTATATTGAGTGAATCTGCCCATTAAAGTACTTTGCAGTCAGGATAGTTCGTACATACTTTAGTGTGCCACTTTCCCTTGATTTACCTGCCTGCTTATCCTTACCTCAGGGGCCCTCTCTCAACTGTATTTACAGTCTTCACATAATGACGTATCCAGTAAGCAATCTTCAAATCTCGGAGCACATATACCTCCCTATACCATGGCCACTCTGCGCCTGTCCAGAAGCAGCCCTTGGAAATGTTCTCAGGTACCTCTTTGACATGTCCCAGCAAGCTCTTCATAGGTGTCAGTTAGAAAGTATGATCTGTCATATCAAATTTAGCTGTTATTGTCTGACTCTAAAATTCAGCCCCCGCCGGGCAGGACCATGCCAGGGGGAAGAAATCTTCCCCCCTTCATGCCACATGTCCTACATTTGGTGTCCGCATTAAATGAATATGCCGGCACCATCATTGGGGGATAGCCCCCTCTTTTGTTGGCAACAGAATTGCCATTGTTCATCTGAAAAGCAGTGACCCAAATCGCGCACCCATGCAACACAGGCGCCAGGGGCCTCCACAGGCATGCAATCCATCACCATAGCATACAATCTAGTAACAAGTTCAAATGGGACCAGATTGGAAAACAGCATCGTTAGGACGGGCAATGCCACAGGTTCCTCCGGGGACCCCGTGAAAAGAAGGTGAACTTCCTAGGAGAGTTTACCATATGTAAGAACATCTAGTGATGTTGCTGGGGAATCACCCCGGTATTCTGGATACGTTTTAAACTTTTGTGCTAAGAACAGATCGCCCAATGTGTTGATATCTTTCTTTGCCAGGGATCGCAGCAGTTCTGGGGTGCGGTCTAAACTGCAGTACGAGGTAGTGCTTAATGAGCACCTAGGGCAAATATGGGATTATAATAGAACATAGAGAGGCTAGTCTATGCCAGGCGCAGACCGTGCACCTGACAGTATGGATTTCAGAGGTTGGTCTCGGGAAAGATGTAAAAGGAGAGGCAGGCAGAGGGATAGGGGAAATCAAGCCTTGTTCAATACTAACATGAGGGGCCTGTCGACTATTACGGAACCAGTGATGGATGAATTGTACTTGTGCCACCAGGAAGTACACCTCAAAATTGGGAGCAGCAAAGCCCCCATTATGATACAGGAGTTGTAATACATACCACCCTATCAGTAGCTGACGGCTTGCCCATGCCAATCTAATCATAAGAGAACGGAGCTGAGCAAAAATGGCCTTATTTAAAGGATTAGGGCTCTTTTGAAACATAGTGAGCAATTTAGGAAATATAATCATTTTCAGCAGGGCCACTCTGCCCGCCAATGAGAAAGGCAAGGCAATCTAACTATCAGCCTGAGATTGCAAGGTCTCTACATAGTGCCCATAGTTCTCCCGAAGCACAGTGGAAATGTCTGTATGCTAAATGATGCCAGGGTATCTAACCGGTGTAGTTTGCCATTGTAGTGGGTACTGTATGTCCGGTCCAGCGGCAGTGCAGGTTAGAGGGAACATAATAGGCTTGACCCAGATAATCTTTATGCCCGACCAATGGGCAAACTCTACAATTTCCCCAATAATGGGGGACAAATTAACAGCGGGATTTTTGATGATAACTTCGCGTCATCAGCATACTTAGAAAGTAGTGTATAACGGAATCCTATATTCACTCCCCAGTGACAGTGGAACTCACGTAGAGGCCAGGCCAAGGGTTCAATGGTCAGGGCGAATAAAAGGGGAGAGCATCTCTGCTGTGTCCCTCTGCCAATTACAAATGGTGTGGATAGGCCTTCATTCAGTTGCAGTCTAGCCAAAGGAGTGGCATACAAGAGCTGCACCCACTTTGCAAAGCCCTGGCCCCGGCCCAGACTAGATAGCACCATAAATAGAAAGGGCCATTCAATAGTGTCAAAGGCCTTGGTGGCATCTAAAAACGCTGCAAAAGTTGGAATATCTGGGTTTAACTGGTGGTTGATGGCAAAGAGTGAGCAAAGGTTATCTGCCATGGACTGATGCGGAATGAAACCAGACTGGTCCAGACGTATCAGCCTTGGCATCAAGGGGGGCAATCGATTTGCAAGAGTATGGCAAGAATCTTGCTGTCCACATTGATAAGGGAGAGACGACGGTATGACTCACACTTAGTTGTTTCCTGCAAAAAAAAATAACTTTCACCTGGTGGCGGTTAAGATAGGCTAAGACCTTGTTTACATTTCTGAGGACTGTTAAGACCACAAACCTTCCAGGTGATACATTCAATAGGGTGATCACAGCAATCATAAGTATGTACCATAGGAACCCAAAGAGACATGACTAACCAGATAGTGAAAAGATGCTGCCAGACTGATGTTAAAGGGTAACATTGATGCATTGTAATTTCAAACCCTCCTAAAATAACACCCAAATTCACCCACACTAGGACCCAAACTCCTAGTGACTTTCCCATCCATTGAAAATCAAATCTGAAAAACAGAAAACAGACTGTAGCAGGAATCATATTCCAATTTATAAAACTCAGCCAAAATCGGGGGCGGCTAGAGAACTGAGAATGTGATAGTTAACCAACCATTATAGATACACATGAGTTAAGTGTTGAAACATCGCGGAACCAACAATGTAAGTCAGACATGACGAGCAACTAGTCATGACATCAAGTCAGAGCCACACAGTGTTAGCATGACCTCAGGTTTATGTGGAACAGGATACCAAACATTAACTATTATTAGACATAAAGACACCGGATTAACCATTGTATCATATATGTGAAATAATAAATGTAGACAGTCATTCCACCTACTCAAGAGGCTAAGTGGAGTTAGTGTGTTTGTGAGCCGGAGACGCTCTCTGTGATGAGGGGTGTTGTTGCAGAAAAGCCAGCGCAGCTGCAGATTCTGTGAAGATATTTTGCTTCCCCTTCCAGTAAAAATGCAGCTTAGCTGCATAAGGCATAGCATACTTGATACCCCGCTCCTGTAATTTATTTTTTACTGGAAGGATTTTCCTGCAAGCATTGTGTAAAATCAAAAAAAAGGGTAAGGCGCATACCTTCATGGCGCATTTCCTTGGCCTCCCTCGCCAGACGAAGCACTTGATCTCTGTCCCTGTAAGTCAGGAATTTAACTGTCATAGGGCTGGTAGGGGCACCTGGAACACGATTGATGCACCCGTTCTATCACAAATGATTGAGAAACGTGTTCAGCGCCAAATAAGGTCATTTCTCAATGTACTCCTCTGTGCATCCCATTGCCGTAGTTTCAGGAATGCCAACAATGCAGATGTTATTGCGTCTGGACCTGGCTTCCAGGTCCTCATTCTTTAACTGCACAATGCGTAGATCCACTTCAACTCCTCCAGAATTTTGGTGCGTTGCGTGCCCATGTCTTCAGCATCAGATATACATTGCGCTACGTTGGACAGTTGTGTGTGTTGTTTGTCCTTAGCATCCTTCATGTCATCCATGCGCCTAGTTAGTAAGTCCAACTTGCAATCAATGGCATTGAGGCTTGTCCTCATATCCAGCAGCAGAAATGTAATGTCCTCGAGTGGGGTAGAATCACTCTACCCATCCTCCCCGCCCCCCGGGGCTGATCATCAGATGACGTGGGCTATCGCGTCTGTCTACACGCCTCGAATGCCAGGCGCTGCTGTTTGGTATCTGTTTTGTCCATTGTTTAAGCAGTGACGTTTAACTGTGAAGGCGCGCACAGCCAAGTAAGATGGTGATGTTATTCAGGTAGGAGACACACACCAGAAGATAGGTAAGGAGCCATTGTCCCTGCCAGAGAACGAGCCCCTCACTGGACAAAACAGAGCAGGGTGCTGGTCAAGAACACTCCCAATGTAGCTCTATTGGACCCTAGTGACAGCACAACAACTAGGCCCCACAAAGCACCCAGAAGGAAGCAGTAGAGTGGCGGGTACGTCTCACCCTCCAGTCGGCAGGTATGTGCAGGATAGTGAGTTGATTACTGCTTAAGCTAATGCCTATGCCTTGGAAGCCCAGTGTGCATACAAGATGCCAATCCAGTGCTAGGAAGATATTGGTAGGCTGTAACTAGGTGACAGGTCCGCACAGCATCCAATAGGCCAGGCTGTCCAGCACCCCCGGCTCCACTCCAATTGCACTGATTCGACTGCGCAGCCCATCGCCTCTGCAGCCAAAAGCAGACAGTGGCCATTCACGGTGGGAGTCATGGGCGTCGGGCCGGCAGCCCAGGTGGTCTTCCTTCGGTGCTCTCCCGCTAGGCACCACCACGGGCCCTGGTCAGGTCCGCAATGATTCCAGCTGTCTGGTAGGCTATATGCATCCTGATGCCGATGAAGGGACAAGTGATAGAGCGGGATAAACAGCAGGATATTTGCTCCGGTCGGCGGAGTGACATCAAAGCGCCATCTTGGTGTAGTACGTAGCCACGCCCCCGTCAAGTGCTTTTTACTCTGTTTCAGCACTGCTGCTGACATGGGACTGAGCTCGATCAACCATAACATAAATGCACATACAGGAATAGTTATTGAATTCTAATCATTGTTTCATGGACTAGGAAAGTTTAAGACCATTAAAGTGGACATTGATACCCATAGAAATCGTCGGATTGCGTTTAATCTGCAGGAAGCAGTTGAGAAAGAACTAGAAACGCTTGCTGTTGATGCATGATATCATTGAGCGCTCTACTGACCCACGCCATAGGTTTCACCCATAGGGGCAGTGCCAAAAACTGACAGTCAGGATGCCATGCACATATCTGTCGACTTGCGCCAAGCTATCTAGGTATTTGAGAGAGAAAGACATTCAAGTCCACACATCGCAGACATAATTACACACCTGAATGGCGCCAAAGTCTTTTCCTGCTTTGATCTGAACAAGGGGTATCATCAACGGGAACAAGAGGAAAATTGCAGGTACATTACTACCTTTTCAACCCATGTTGGTTTGGACAGATACAAGTGACTAACTTTTGGGGTGTCGTCAGCTGCAGAACTTTTTCGGGGTGTCATTCGCTGCAGAATACGGCCTGTCATACATGCGCTTGATTACATTGACGATACACTGATGTTTGGAGCCACTAGAAAGGAACTTGAGAAAGCTCTTACATAAGTATGCCATTTACTTACTGACGCAGGTCTCACTTTGAACACAGACAAGCTTGAGTTTCACAAAACAAAGCTCTACTTCTTTGGATATATCTTCTCTGAAAGGGGAATGGCACCAGATCTGGCAAAAGTACAAGCTTTATGGCCCACTAGTCCCCCACAGAATGTGACTATGTTGTGATATTTCCTTGGCATGGCCAGTTACTCTTCCAGGTACATTCGTGACTTTGCCACAGACAGGGCCCCTGTGAGAGGCTTAACAAAACAGAATGCCTTGTCCATGTCCAAGTGGCCACGTGAATTTGATCAAAGCTTTAAGAACATTAAACATGCAATTGATAATGCTACTGAGATTACCTATTTTGATCCAAAACGACACACTGAGATTGTGGTAGATGCCGGCCTGGTAGGGTTGGGTGCGATCCTCGGCAAGCAAATGGACACAACAAAGCTCAGACACACCGTGTGGCTTATGCAAGCACAAATCTGTCGAAGAGCAAACGTGCTTATTCCGAACCTGAGAAAGCCTTGCTGTAGTGTGGGATTGTGCACATTTCAATCTGTTTTTATACGGAAAAAAATGCACTCTTGTCACTAACCGCCAGGCGTTGCTTAGCATTTTTGCAAATCTGAAAACCAAGAGGCCCCATTGCATAGAGAGGTGAGGGTTGCGACTACAAGAGTATGATTACACTTATGTGCATAGGCCAGGAAAAGATCAAAATTCAGCTATTTTTCATGAGTGCCATTTCTGTGTCAAAGTGCATTGTCAATGGCAGATGAGGCCTATGGTAATTTTTAAAGTCAATTCAAGTACGCGTTCCGCTTTTCTGTGTAACAAATCCTTGCAGCTAGGAACACCGATCGAGATGTGCTTGCCATCAAACCATTATTACACAACAGTCCAGAGGGAAAAATACTTGACCACTTACGGACGGCTTTCAATATGAAAAGTGTGAGAAAAGAGGTTTCTGTTAAGCAAGGAGGCATTATCTTCCAAGGTAAGAAAATTGTCAACCCCGAGAGTGTGAGACAAGAAGTAACTGAACTCGCACACAAGGGTCATTGTCGCCATGAAGAGAGCTCTCCGAGACTGAGTGTGGTTTTCTTGTCTTGATGAAAGAGTTGAGTGAGAATTGGAGGTCTGTTATTTGTATAACTGTTTATCTCCCAAAACAACACAACACCCCCTAATCATGTCTGACCTTCTGAAGCAAGTGTGGGAGACCTGCCATTGATTTCTTTAGGCCTCTCAACAATAGACATCATCTCATGGTAATCATGGATGGGTACTCATGATTTTCCCTTGTGGAAGATCTGTCCTCAACCACATATGACAAAGTAATTTGGACATTGAATTACAGTTTTGCATCATGTGGTGTTAATTTCATGCTGAAGTCGGACAAAGACCCACCCTTAAATAGTCGAGTTTTAACACTTTCTCACAAACAAGTGTTAAACATTTAAAAAATAATACACCTCTCTGGCCACAGGCAAACAGGGTTGTCAAACGTTTCATGGGTCCCCTGGAGAGTAGTTCAGCGAGCTGCGATAAAAGGAAGTGACCTTAGATCAGCTTTGTGTTCATCCCCTTGTGCTTACAGATTTACTCCCCATTCCACGACAGGTGAAAGCCCTGCCACCTTGATGTTTGGTAGAGACATGGTAACAAAATTGCTGCAATGGACAAATCATAGATCGGCTGATGCTGACTAGGTCAGTTGAAATGGATTCTTTGCCCAAGTCCAGGATGAGGACCTACACTGATAAGCGTCGATGTGCTTGGTACATGGCTTTCAAGGAAGAAGACGGAGTCCTGGTCAAACAAAAACGGAAACCCAAGTGTGATGCGCCATTTGATGCTGATCCCTTGAGGGTTGTGACGAGTAAAGGACATATAGCGACTGCTCAACGTCCTGGAAATGTTATCACACAAGACTCTTCATACTTCAAGCGCCAGCCTTGATGGTTGTCGGCTCCAGATATTAGAAGTGAGAGTCCACAGAGCCCCACTAATACACCTGCCTCTGCATCACCTGTACCCAATGCAGGCACCTCTCCTCCACCTCATTGACATCAAATGACTAGACCTGGCAGGCTGGTTCGAGCCCCTCGATGAGTCATTGAGGAACTATAATGTATACATGTATGTTGTGCCTTTATTCCACTATCTCTAAATGCGCGAGCTGTCCCCAGCACGTAATTGGTTAAGCCTGCTGGAATGTTGACAGCTGACGTTGTGTTTGACAGTTGAGTGAGTTAGTGCCTGGCTGCGATGCTCAGGCATGCTGCGGTGTGTTGTCTTGAGAAATAAATTATTACAACACTTCTACATGTTCCTGGAAGACCATACCTAACAATTTGGCGACGAGGACAAAGACTTCACACCACGAACCCACAAGAAGATACTCCGGTAAGGAAGGAGTGGAAAATAAATAAGGAAACTAAGTGGAATAATTCATAATTTGACAGCAAGCGGAATATGATGAGAAGGCAGTCAGAAATAATAATATAAATGATAATGTACGGGCTTGTGTACGAGTCGAGTATGAAAAGCGAAGAAAAGAAAAGATAAAATAACGTGAAGCGAAAAACTCTGAAGAATCTGAGCAGCGAGTGATAATTGGGCTGTGTAAACGTACCTGTGAGAAGTAATGAGGAGATATTGACGCACACGAAGAGCAGCGGATCGTTATGGCTGTGTTGATTCTGGCTGTGTGCAAGGAGTGTGAAACTCTCCTCAGCGCTAAGGCGCGAACGGCTGAGAAAAGCGGTGAAAAGATTCGGGAAAAAAAACAGAGCGTGAAAAGACAAACTCTGAAGAATCTGAGCAGCGTGTGACAATTTGGCTGTGTAACGTACCTGCGAGAAGTATGAGGCAATATTGATGCGCATTAAGAGCAGGGGTTCGTTACGGCTGCGTCGACTCTGGCAGTATGCAAGGAGTGTGAAATTCTCCTCAGCGCTGAGGTGCGAACGGCTGAGCAACTTCAAATGACGTATTGAGCGCCATCTTGGGAGTGAAATTCAAGGAAGCAAATGCGCACAAGACTTTCGCACACAAGTGAAATTGACGACTAAAATAGGAAGATACTATTTTAAAACTGAAGAAAGATTTATAAGGAAAGTACACCCTCTAGTGGAATCAAGAAGCAGGAACATAGCGAACTGTTGAGGAAAATAAATAAGACTTTTGAGGAATCCTTGTTATAAGGAAAATATGACAAACAGCAGCAACTACAATTTGCAACCACCAGAACCTTATTTAAAAGGGACAGGTACACCACCAGTAAAATGGGAAACATGGAAAGAATACTTTTGCAATTACATATCCACTTTTGAGAAAGAAGATGAACCAATGAAACCTGAAGAAAAGAAAAAAATACTGCTACATTGTTTAGGAGCAGGAGGTTTAGATGTTTACAAAAATATAAATAAGAAAGCACGCGACGGTGGTGACAGGAATGTGTATGATGAAGCACATGAAGACTTAGGTGGATACTACAAACCCACAATTTGTGTAGCAGTTCACAGATATATGTTCTACAGAAGAAAACAAGGGAAAGATGAAAGTGTCGATGACTATGTGGCTGCATTAAAAAACTTAGTGTTGACTTGTAAATTTGAGAACATGCATCATGATTTAATAAGGAATCAAATTGTCATGTGTGCAGCAAACCCCAACATACAAAATGCGTTATGGGCTAAAGGCGAGAAACCACTACAACAAGTCATTGAGATTGTAAAGAAAGCAGAATTGACTGGAAGGTGTGCTAAGGAAGTAATTAACGAAAACAAAAGCAAAGAAGACATTTCCACGGTTTAAGCGAAAGTAATTGGATCAAGGAAAAAGAAAACAGACTACAGAAATCAAAGCAAAGAGAAACCCAAACAAAGCAGCTATGGAAAAAAATATGAAGAATTAAGATGCTTTCATTGCGGTAGCAGTAAATACCTTGCAAACAATTGGAATTGTCCAGCGAAAAATAACAAGTGTGGAAAGTGTGGTCTCATAGGGCATTTCCAAAAAGCGTGCATAAGAAAAGAGAGAGCAAGAGTCAAGTATGTTCATGAGGAAGAAAGTGATGATGCAAGCGAGTCATCTTAGGACTCAGAGTACAATTTATGTGTACTTAATATCACGGATGTAACTGAAGAAAATGAAGATGAGGATAACATAGCTTAAAAAAAAACAAAGTGCAAAATGACAATTGGTGGTGTAGAGGTGGAGATAATAGCCAATTCTGGTGCTCCGTGTACTATTGTAAACAAAGAGGTGTGGAGAAACAAATTTCAAGAAGTTCTAGGGAATAAAATGGAAAAACCAGATATAAAATTGAAAACATTCACGAAACAACCTATAGAACTCGTGGGTTATTGACGAGCAACTAGTCATGACATCAAGTCAGAGCCGCACAGTGTTAGCATGACCTCAGGTTTATGTGGAACAGGATACCAAACATTAACTATTATTAGACGTAAAGACACTGGATTAACCATTGTATCATATATGTGAAATGGCTTTTAATTATTTATAAATTTTATATAAGTGTTTTTAATATGAGGTCTGTAAATTCCATTTAATGTAAAATTTATATGTTTCCCTTATGAACTGTAAACACTTTAAAGTGAACTATAAATAATCGGATCTTGTATGGGGATTGCACAACAATTTGCACTATATTTTTCTAATTAGATGTAACCTTGTTTTTATGTTTATGTAAAATGTATTTTATGTTGCTTCATGGCAAATTGCCGAATAAAAGCTTACAACAACAAAATAATAAATGTAGACAGTCATTCCACCTACTCAAGAGGCTAAGTGGAGTTAGTGTGTTTGTGAGCCGGAGACGCTCTCTGTGATGAGGGGTGTTGTTGCAGAAAAGCCAGCGCAGCTGCAGATTCTGTGAAGATATTTTGCTTCCCCTTCCAGTAAAAAGCTTAGCTGCATAAGGCATAGCATACTTGATACCCCGCTCCTGTAATTTATTTTTTACTGGAAGGATTTTCCTGCAAGCATTGTGTAAAATCAGAAAAAAGGGTAAGGCGCATACCTTCATGGCGCACTTCCTTGGCCTCCCTCGCCAGAGGAAGCACTTGATCTCTGTCCCTGTAAGTCAGGAATTTAACTGTCATAGGGCTGGTAGGGGCACCTGGAACACGATTGATGCGCCGTTCTATCACAAATGATTGAGAAACGTGTTCAGCGCCAAATAAGGTAATTTTTCAATGTACTCCTCTGTGCATCCCATTGCCGTAGTTTCAGGAATGCCAACAATGCAGATGTTATTGCGTCTGGACCTGGCTTCCAGGTCCTCATTCTTTAACTGCACAATGCGTAGATCCACTTCAACTCTTCCAGAATTTTTGTGCGTTGCGTGCCCATGTCTTCAGCATCAGATATACATTGCGCTACGTTGGACAGTCGTGTGTGTTGTTTGTCCTTAGCATCCTTCATGTCATCCATGCGCCTAGTTAGTAAGTCCAACTTGCAATCAATGGCATTGAGGCTTGTCCTCATATCCAGCAGCAGAAATGTAATGTCCTCGAGTGGGGTAGAATCACTCTACCCATCCTCCCCGCCCCGGGGCTTATCATCAGATGACGTGGGCTATCGCGTCTGTCTACACGCCTCGAATGCCAGGCGCTGCTGTTTGGTATCTGTTTTGTCCATTGTTTAAGCAGTGACGTTTAACTGTGAAGGCACGCACAGCCAAGTAAGATGGTGATGTTATTCAGGTAGGAGACACACACCAGAAGATAGGTAAGGAGCCATTGTCCCTGCCAGAGAACGAGCCCCTCACTAGACAAAACAGAGCAGGGTGTCGGTAAAGAACACTCCCAATGTAGCTCTATTGGACCCTAGTGACAGCACAACAACTAGGCCCCACAAAGCACCCAGAAGGAAGCAGTAGAGTGGCGGGTACGTCTCACCCTCCAGTCAGCAGGTATGTGCAGGATAGTGAGTTGATTACTGCTTTAGCTAATGCCTATGCCTTCGAAGCCCAGTGTGCATACAAGATACCAATCCAGTGCTAGGAAGATATTGGTAGGCTGTAACTAGGTGACAGGTCTGCACAGCATCCAATAGGCCAGGCTGTCCAGCACCCCCGGCTCCACTCCAATTGCACTGATTCGACTCTGCGCAGCCCATCGCCTCTGCAGCCAAAAGCAGACAGTGGCCATTCACTGTGGGAGTCATGGGCGTCGGGCCGGCAGCCCAGGTGGTCTTCCTTCGGTGCTCTCCCGCTAGGCACCACCACGGGCCCTGGTCAGGTCCGCAATGATTCCAGCTGTCTGGTAGGCTATATGCATCCTGATGCCGATGAAGGGACAAGTGATAGAGCGGGATAAACAGCAGGATATTTGCTCCGGTCGGCGGAGTGACATCAAAGCGCCATCTTGGTGTAGTACGTAGCCACGCCCCCATCAAGTGCTTTTTACTCTGTTTCAGCACTGCTGCTGACATGGGACTGAGCTCCATCAACCCTAACATAAATGCACATACAGGAATAGTTATTGAATTCTAATCATTGTTTCATGGACTAGGAAAGTTTAAGACCATTAAAGTGGACATTGATACCCATAGAAATCGTCGGATTGCGTTTCATCTGCAGGAAGCAGTTGAGAAAGAACTAGAAACGCTTGCTGTTGATGCATGATATCATTGAGCGCTCTACTGACCCACGCCATAGGTTTCACCCATAGGGGCAGTGCCAAAAACTGACAGTCAGGATGCCATGCACATATCTGTCGACTTGCGCCAAGCTATCTAGGTATTTGAGAGAGAAAGACATTCAAGTCCACACATCGCAGACATAATTACACACCTGAATGGCACCAAAGTCTTTTCCTGCTTTGATCTGAACAAGGGGTATCATCAACGGGAACAAGAGGAAAATTGCAGGTACATTACTACCTTTTCAACCCATGTTGGTTTGGACAGATACAAGAGACTAACTTTTGGGGTGTCGTCAGCTGCAGAACTTTTTCGGGGTGTCATTCGCTGCAGAATACGGCCTGTCATACATGCGCTTGATTACATTGACGATACACTGATGTTTGGAGCCACTAGAAAGGAAAATGAGAAAGCTCTTACATAAGTATGCCATTTACTTACTGACGCAGATCTCACTTTGAACACAGACAAGCTTGAGTTTCACAAAACAAAGCTCTACTTCTTTGGATATATCTTCTCTGAAAGGGGAATGGCACCAGATCTGGCAAACGTACAAGCTTTATGGCCCACTAGTCCCCCACAGAATGTGACTATGTTGTGATATTTCCTTGGCATGGCCAGTTACTCTTCCAGGTACATTCGTGACTTTGCCACAGACAGGGCCCCTGTGAGAGGCTGAACAAAACAGAATGCCTTGTCCATGTCCAAGTGGCCACGTGAATTTGAACAAAGCTTTAAGAACATTAAACATGCAATTGATAATGCTACTGAGATTACCTATTTTGATCCAAAACGACACACTGAGATTGTGGTAGATGCCAGCCTGGTAGGGTTGGGTGCGATCCTCTGCAAGCAAATAGACACAACAAAGCTCAGACACACCGTGTCTGTCGAAGAGCAAACGTGCTTATTGGGATTTCTTCTTTTCTCGCTGCACGGACCTCTGACCTTCCTGGACCCGGACCCAGCCTGCTGAGAGCCGCCTCGCCGGACCCGCTGCGCGGGTCCCGCTTCGCGGCTTCCAGCGGCTGACCATTGTAAGGGGCAACACCTGGTGAGCACAAGACCGGCAGGGCTGCGAGGGTAGAGCGGAGGACTCCACGGACCAGGAGTCCCCGCGCGCCCGATCACAGCTGGGCTCCTCTCCCTGCCGGCCCCGCCCCCGCGGCATACTTTGAAAATCCATAAAAAGGAGGCACTAGCCCCGCTGCGTGGGAGCGCGTGGGAGGGCGCCGGGAGAAGCCCGGGACAAGGGCGGGACCGTCTGTGGCCGCCAGGGGCCGAAGGAGGCCGGGCTGGGCCACCCCCCTTATTAGTGACCCACAGCAATTTCTCCAGTAAGTGACATTGACTTATAGTTTCTGACTGGTGGGAAGTATGGCAACGTCTGTGTTGACAAGTGCTGTTAATGGCCATTTGACAACTCCTCCGGTTGAGTCTTGTCCTCAAGCGATAGGCCCTTTAGATAAATTCTTTTTTAACCGGTCATTGTCAATTGATAAAGAGTTATCCTTGGCAGAGAGGCGCGCAGAGCGTAGATTATCCATAGAACTACTCAAGAATTCAACGGATAAACTCCCAACTCTAGCATACCCCACCCTGGTAACCCCTCTATCCTCATTGAATCTTCCGGTTGCCAACGAACATTTTGAGGGTCCAGTACAGACACCGAACAAGGACGTTGCAACTGAATTGAACAATCCCTGTGGGAGTAATCCCCAACCTTCATCGTCCCATGATTCTGGTGCTCAGGTTACATTGACCCAATCTAAGCTCGGGTCTGAAAGGAAAAGACCAGCCCCGGCAAGAAAATGTAAACTGGTGGTTAAACCCCCTCAAAAGCACAGGAAGCTGCATAAATCGGTGAACACCAGAGAGGCTGTCATTGAAGAAAATCTTAACACAGAATGTGCTCCACACATTAATCTTGCCCCTTTGGACAGTCAAGACAAAGAAGACAATACTTGTACTGACTCCACTGTACCAACTAATGAAAAGGTGTTATCACTTGTAAATGTGCTCCCAGAGTTGGAAAAATTACTTAGATTATTGCTTAACCCTATTGAGGATAGAATTGCCAAGCTTACAGATAGGCTAAATCATTTCGAACAGGCAACACTAGGCAATTTCTATTCCACAAAATCTCTGATTAAAGCAAATACTAGGGTGGATGAAAGCACAAAGTCTCAGGTTCTCAATAACCCTGTTACCCAGGATAAGGGAATAAGGTCCCAAAATAACTCTCCTTTACCTTCCAAGCAAAGCAATCCTACGGCCAAGACAACCGTAAAACCCGCAGATAGATCTGACAGAGCACACGTAGGTTCTGTTCTATCCCAGCCGACTACTATACATCCTTCACAGTCTGCAATACCCCAGATACAAAATCCACCAACTGCTATGAGTGCAGAGGCTACAGCTTGCCCCCAAGCGGGCAAAGCACCAACAACTGCAAAAGTAACCAACAACAAGCAGATAGTCTCAAACATCCCTGTGTGGGGGAACAGGGCTAATGTATGCCCGCTGGTAGACAAAACTCTAGTACTGACCCAACCAAATAATAAACAGCAGGCGTCGAAACCTGCCCCCCAACCCGTCCCCCAAGTTCCTAAAACAATCCCACCGCCCTTGGCAAAGCCACCTCACAGAAAACCCCCGGTGAATCTCACTCCAGATTCCTTCCCCTATGTAGCAGTTCTTATAAATGTACCACCATTACCCTCAGGACAGAGAGAAACTTTCCAGATGCTCAAAAACAAGATCATGCACTGGTTAAGGGAAAATCGTCCTCTGCCTGGTGATATCGATGGGTTAATCATAGGGGTAAGGAGAATAGACTGGATGGGGTATACACCGAAAACCTTGGGTGGGGACTGTATCGTGGTTAATTTCCAAGATCCAAGGGTGGCAGGATGGATAACTAGGCAGGGATGGGGAACAAACAAGGGAGGTATTGGAATTGTAGACCTTACCTTTTTTTACCCCCGACCAACCAGTGTAACGACTAGCTTGCTCAATGAACCCCTAATCCCCCCTACTGTATCATGGCCAGTCAATTCCTTACCAGCTCCTCCAGTTGGTCATAACCATACTACATACATAAATTACAACTCTCATGTAGGATGGCAGGACCCGGGATGGGGATATTGACAAACCAACACAGATAGGAACAGCAGGACAGGAGGGAAAAATAACGAGTCAAAAGGGGTTTGTGATGTTTATGCTGATACCATTGTTACACATCCAACGGTTGGTAATATTGAGACGGGGAGCTTTGTTGAAGAAGGTGGTACTAGACCGGGAATTTTAAATACTAATGCCGTGACATCACACTCAACAATAGCTAACATGATTGTAGATCCCATTGATGACCAGGAAAAGCTGATTAATCCTATTGAAAGCCCGATGATCGCTAAAGTCTTTCCAAACATTAACATTCACGATGGGACTGAGGCTAGCATTGGTACGCTTTTATCTTGGAATGTTGCTGGGTTGGGCAGTAAGTTGGATTCCCAATCCTGGGTGGACTATATCAGTGGGTATGATATCTGCTGCTTTCAAGAAACCTGGGCTTGTGACCCCCTTTTTTGTTTTGGTTATCTAAACTATTGCATACCAGCATCAAAAGGTGGAAGGGGGCGGCCCAAGGGAGGCCTCACTGTTTGGGTCAAACAGGACTTGCACATTAACATCAAAATGTTGGACCTGGGAAGTAGTGACTTACAAGTATTAAGAATCTCCACAGGCAAGGGTCCACCAATGGATTTGTATAATGTCTACGCGAGAGGTAATAATGTAACCAATTCATCCACCATTGAGTTGTTGTCTGCTGCCATAGAGACCAAGTCCCAAGATAGCATGATGATAATAGCAGGGGACCTCAACAGGACTTTTGAACCCTTGGACTGTACAAATGACCCCTTGGGGAACGAAGAGGACAATCTCTGGGGAGTACCCTCTCTATGTTTAAAACCTGTAAAGAGATGGACAAAAGAGATTTTATTATTGAATGCAATTTGTATGGAACATGGTTTAAGAGCACTGAATGGGAGGACATCAGGGGACAAGGAGGGCAGCTACACTTTTGACAACGGTAACAGCAGGAGTAGAATTGACTATATATTGTGTAGCCTCCAGCTGTGGAACGGGGTTGTTGACATGGCCATTAGGCCCAGGGTTGAAAGTGATCACAACCCCCTCTGTGTGACTCATAGGTGGTGGAACGTTGGAGTGGGAAACTCTTATCAAACGAATAACGAAGTCCCTGTTATGAGTAACGACGAACGCAGGTTAAAATGGCCAAAGGTATTGGCAAATGAGGATACCATGACCTATATCAACAACGCGGTTGATAGTGCAATTTCCGCTATGGAGGCAGCGGATCCAGTAGTTCCGGGGGATAGTGGTATCACCGAAATCCACAACAAGTTATTCTCCCTCCTGAAACCAAGTTTCTTTATCAAAAACAGGAAAGGGAAGAAAACTAAAGATGTGGGAAGGTGGTTTGATAGCCAATGTAGATCGGCACGACTAGAACTGGGACAAGCTATAAGGAATAGGGACCGTGCTGCACTAATAGAGAATAGGAAACTGTACAAAATGGCCATTTACCGAGCTAAAAAGAAATGGGACGAAGACCATTGGGCCGAACTAAAAGAGGCTTCAGGTAACAAAGATTCTAGGACATTTTGGAAAATTATCAAGTGGGGTAGAGGAGCTGGCCCTGCAAAGCCAGATAATAATGTAGCAGAAGATGCTTGGGTTGACTACTTCAGACCACAGTATGCCGAAGTCAACCATCCTGGGGTGGCCGACGGCATAACACCAGTCTATGCAACCGATAATTTGTTTTCCCTCAGAGAAGTGGAAGTTGCGATTAGTTCCGTGAAATGTGGGAGGGCGCCAGGGCCAGACGGGATTCCCCCGGATATTTTTAAATACGATATGACTAGATGGGCGAGTTATACCTTCCTAGTAGCAAATGCCCTAGCGAAGGGGGAAGCGGTCCCAGACCTTTGGAAAGGCGCAACTATTATCCCCATTCACAAGAAGGGTGATCGTTCACTGCCTGCCAACTATAGGCCTATAAGCCTAATAGCTACCATGCAGAAAGTAGTTGGGAGAATGGTAACAAACCAGCTTATGGACTGGGTTGATGACAACAACACCCTTTCTCCATACCAAGCTGGATTCAGGCGAGCAACCAGTACCATTGACCAGGTCTTCCGCTTCACTATATTGCGGTGGAAGACTGTTGTACTGGGAAGGGGCTGTCTGTATGTCGCGTTTGTCGACCTGCGGGCGGCATTCGACCTAGTCCCCTGGTTCAAGTTATGGTTGGTTCTGCAAAAGTTGGGGATTCCTGCCGATCTGCTTACACTAATCATGCGATTGCATGAATCCAACTTTGCAAGAGTCCAGTGGGGTGGAAACGGGGAGACAACCCCGGACTTCCCAGTGGAAAGGGGTGTCCGACAAGGCTGTTCCATGGCTCCTTTACTCTTCTCGTTATTTATTAACGGGATTGTTGAGAGAATGTTGAAGGCTAGTGTAGACGCCCCGTCGTTAGCGGACACCAGGGTTCCGATCCTGATGTTCACTGACGACACCCTTATCTTGTCTAAGACCCCTGCAGGGCTACAACGTGCACTAAACATTTTCGATGCTTTTTGCATAGAGCATGGGCTAGAAGTGAACGTGGGAAAAACAAAATTGATGGCCTTCTCCCCACGTCGCAGAAATTACCCCAAGGTAACCTTAAACAACAGCAGGTTAGATACTGTCGCATAATTCACGTATTTGGGAGTACAGATTGCAGAGGGCGCTGGCTGGACGCATCATTTGGATAAAGTGGTCTTAAAACACCAACAGCTCTCAGGTGCTTTAAGGGGGGAACACCGTAAATCCAAGACGAAACCTATTAAACCCGCACTTATAGTGTACGATGCGAAGGTCTTGGGTGCTACATTATATGGTGCGGAGTTATGGGCTTGGGACAATCTTGCGGCTCTACAGACTTCTGAGAACAAGTTCTTGCGAGGGATCACAGGACTTCCACAGAGCACCCCCTAAATCCCATTGTTTTTGGAGCTGGGTAGGCGTCCTATTGCCGACAGTTCCCGATTGCGCCCAGTCCTTTACTGGAGACGTCTCTGGACGACTCCAGAAATTAGACAATATGCGGAGGGTTTTCTTTGGATAATCAAGGAAGACATCTTCCACAAGATAAAATGGCTAAAAAACCTGAAGGCCATGTTAACTAACCTAGGGTTTTCAAATCTCTGGAATAACCCTGTGGGAGAAATCTTCCCAAGTAAAGAAGCCCTCAAAGAACAATATTGGGATTGGGTGGGTGGTAATCTGCTGAAAGACGCTAGGGCAGACTCTATGGCTGGTCGCTTCCTGGAGACAAAAATCTTTCCTATCCTAGAAAACTATTGGGATACCATCACGGTACCAATGGATAGGAAACTCGTCTTTCAGTTAAGATCCGGATCTATCCCCCTAAAGAAACTGACAGCTGGTTGGCACAGACCAACCAATAACTTATGTCCAGCATGTGAAAATGCCGAGGAGAGTGTAGGCCATTTCCTATTTGTATGTCAAGCTTATTCAGTACCGAGGAGAAAATGGCTTACGCCTGTATGTAAAAACCTGGGGACACGCGACAGCGCAGTGGCTTTAAGAATCTTATGTACAACAACCCAGGATTCGATAGTCATAGGGGTAGCCAAATACCTGGGCTGGGCTTGGGCAATTAGACGACGATCTGGAGTTCTGGACTTTTTGGTTCCGTCCAGAGGTGTCAGGGAACAACACCCAAAGACCCCGGAGTTCCACCTGCCTTGGTGCACAAATGAACAGAAACACGGGCTTCTCGATGGTGGCGTCAAAGACCAAAGGTTTATTACTGCAGGGACACAGAAGTCACAGAAACTACGCATGGGCAGTATCTAGGAGCCTGTTCAATTTGTACAAAGAGGGTTGCTCCTTATATACTAAATTTTGGCCTTCAGGCGAATTCCTCACATGTTGGTACATTCCCAAAACCTTTGTGTCATAAACAATAAATATTTGGCGTACACAGGAACCGTTGATAAAATCTGATACAAAACATCCACGAAGAGGGGTTCCCACTAGTTCATCACAATCCCTTGTCAATATTGTATTCAAGAGCCGGACCGCCTCATCGTAAATTTCGTTACCTCCCCCTAATAAAGATTCAGAAAGAAAGGAACGGAGCCAGGTGTGGAAGATAGGAAAGCGGGATAAGAGATGTTTGTGGGTTGTAAATGGGCAAGGCTACCGGCTTCGGCCGCCTAATCATGATCGGGACAATGGACACGAGAACCAGTTCAGTTGGGCTGGCCTCGGGCAGAGGAGGCAGCCTTTGTCGAGTCATGTAGCTACAGCGTGATCTGGTTTAAGGTGCACGTGTCATGAAAGAGGTGAATCTCCGGCTAAGGCTACGTGTCCTTAATCGAAATGAAGTGATCAGAGGTTATTGCGTATGTGAGGGCAAGAAACACAAAATGGCTGCCATGATCTAAGATGGATGCCGTGGGTAGATCAGAAATGTGTTCATAACAGGAGTACTCTTGCTCGTATCGTAGCGAAAACACCAGGATATGCTAAATGGATCATTTGCGGTTCGCCGATACCAATATTATGTATTTCCGACAACATTGAAAACACGGGTTCAAATCGTCACGGAACCTCAGACCCTCCTTTTGCCCTTACATAGGCAATTACTCAGTCTATGTCAGAATCTAATTCTATGCTCATCAGGTCAGTGACATGCTGTTGTATCATCATCCTTTCTCGTGCCTTTTCTCCAAACACAGGTGGTTTTCTAAAACAAGTTGCAGCACAAAGACTACACAGAGCAGGACCACACTGGATAATCAGGCAACATGAGAAGAGGAATACTACGATGACACCAATGACCATTAGAACCTTCCATCCCCACGCTGAGATCAGAGTCCAAAACCACTCCATGAAGGACCAGCTTCCCTTGTCTACGTGTATAGAGTCGGAAATCTTATGTAGCTTAGAGATCGCCTCGTAGACTGTTGGAGCATTATTAGGAATAAAGACACAGCAGCTCGATTGGATCATTCTGCATACCCCACCTCGATCTGCAAGTATAACATCTAGAACCATACGGTTCTGCAACGTCATGAGTCTATCCGCCTGAAGCTCAGCTGTCAAATTGCTAAGGGCACCAGCAGTTTCGGTAATAGTAGATTCAACTACCCGTGTTAGCTGACGTATGTTTCTACTATTGGCCATAGGCCCCCAGAACGGAAGGAAGCCTTTGAAGAAGTCTCCAGCTTCCTGACCAGCGGTATCTTCCTTGCTGAAGACACCTCTTGCTACTCTGGTTCTGTGGTAGTCAGATGAAGCAGTGTATGTTGGAGGCAACAATCGAGCAATATAACATGAACCTGAAAAGTCAGCAGGTATCCATGTATAGGCTCTGTCTCGACAGATGAAGTAGGTACCCCTAGCAGTAAGGAAGGCAGGGGAAGAGTTAGCCGGAAACACATAAGTCTCTACGCACTCACTCCTCCTTAGCTGAGCTCTCGGATTTCTCCCATTACCTTGCAAACAGACCTGACCTCGGTGAGGTACGACCCAGACTGGAGTTGAGCTTTTACGCTTGCTTTCTCCCAAACTAAGGCGATACTCTGAAGAATTCCAACTTAAATATACTCGCAATTCGTCTCTAGGGTAAGATGGAGTATTATTGACGTCCTTGATCATGTCAATAATTCCCTGGACTAAGGCTTTGTTGGCAGAGTTATATTTAATAGAACGTGGTGGACGTGGAGGATAAGTTTCAAGGGCATAAGCAAAGATGGTTTGAAGGGCCTGAAATGATCCATTGTAGCTGAAAGGCAAAACCAGATAGGGAATGCCTTTATCCATAGTGTGGGGTATCAAGCCACACACCCAGCAGTCTGTAGTGTTAACTACCAGTTGGTGTTGGTGCAAGATCTGTACAAAAGTGTTATTAATGAATTCTGAGCGTCGGGCTTGCTCATGTTCAGGAAACGAGTGGAAAGAGTGTATAGAGGAAACAGTAGAAGTAACAGGATCAAGGGGAGGTACTGTAGTAACTGGCACAAAAATCAAACTCATGCCAAAAACGATTCCACCCACCAACGTTATCAAAACAATTAAAAATGTAATGGCACATTGCATCAAAAAGCATTTGCTGTGAAGGATTCTGTAAAGTCTGTTTCTGCGAACATAAATCACATTTTCTCGTTGCAGCGCAGGAAGCTCCATCTTCTACAATCCGCTCGCGACCACTGATGATGTGTACGTAGATGAAAATGCCTCTATCAGCCCTGGGAGTTCCCAGAACCAACAGAAAGATCGACCTTGTGTCAGACCCCCGCAGATTCAACTAGGCACACAGCCACGACCCTACGGCTACCCAGACGGCAAGGCAATTTTAAAAACAATAAAACAATAGCAAACTTCCTGGCTGAAGGCAAAAGTTCAATTTTTCAAAATATCACAATATGCAGTTGCCTGCTTTATTTGTCCATTTTACGGTTTCGTAAATTATATCTTTGCTTAGCAGGTACTGTTTGATCGGCAAATAGCGTATCACTGGTAGCTGTTGCAGTGTTCAAGTTCGCAGATGACAGAGTTTTTTCTGATGCAGGAGACAAATGTTCGGAGTTCAAAGGAGTCTTTTCAGGAGGAGAGTCAGAGTTTGGGGTGTCAGTAATCAATTTGGCATCGCTGAAAGGGATGAACTTTGGCGTGCTTTCAAATTCGGAGGCACCAATTCCCTTCTTCACCCAGTCGTCGTAAGGAAGTGGCAAAGGTACACGCTTAACATGGGATGCGTGCACCCAATGCTTGCGACCAGCTACACGAACTGCTGTTCTCGTTGCAAGCAGGACCTGGAAGGGGCCGACGAATCTCGGCTGAAGGTTCTTCGTCCTCGCGAAATTCCTGATAACCACTTGATCTCCGGGTTTCAGCTGATGCCCTGGACTCTCCGGAGGCTTTGGTAAAGCATCGAAAACCTGTTGGTGAATAAGACTCAATTTAGCAGTCAAGTCGTAAAGGTAGTCTATTAACATAGGATATTCTAGAGAACAAAACTCCTTAGGCCTCGGCACACCCCAAATATTTGCCGGGCGGCCAAACACTATCTCATAAGGGCTAAGCCCCACTCTAGAATGTACAGTTGCTCTCGTTGATAACAAAGCCAAAGGAAGTGCGTCTGGCCACGGTAAACCTGTGGATGCTTGTATTTTAGCTAGTTTCAGTTTGAGGGTGCCATTGTAACCCTCCACTAAACCAGCAGACTGGGGATGGTTCGCACTGTGGAACTTTTGTTTCAGACCTAGGCCGGCACACACACTCTGCATAACTTTCCCTATAAACTCACTTCCGTTATCTGACCATACAATCCGTGGCATACCGAATCTAGGGAAATATTCTTTGAGAAGAATTTTGGCAGTTGATAGGGCAGTGTTGTCCTTTAGTGGGTATGCTTCGATCCATCTGGAAAAAGCACAGACTACCACCAGGACATATTTCAAATTATTACAGCGATCCATGTGAATGAAGTCTAACTGAATCACTTCAAAGGGGCAGGAAGGAGGTGCGAAGTGACCAGCAGGAGTTGGAGTTCCCTTGCCAGGATTATGCATCAGGCATACCATACAATTTTTCACCACTCTCTCTGCACACTTATTGATCCCATCATTCTTCCAGACTGGAGCCAACATCTTACAGATTCCTTTAGAACTTATATGCGCTACTCCATGCGCCATTGTCACCACTGCAAGCACATACGCATCAGGCAACATCCAACGCTGCTGTTCTGTCAAATCAATCCAACACCCATTTGAATCCAACTTGCCCGTACTCTCTCTCCATACACGTTTTTCCTCCTCAGTTGCTTCTTTCTGAATCTCTTTCACACTTTCCATTGTATCCTCACACATTCCAGATTCAGCAATCCACCTTGCAGACGTAGCAACATACATTCTACTCATCATGTCTCTAGCTGTCTGTTTAGCAGTTTCATCAGCAAAAGCATTCCCACGACCAACATCATCCGTGATTGCTTTATGAGCACTGCACTTCACAATCGCAACTTCAGTCGGCAAGGTTAGAGATTCCAACAAGTCGTTAACTAGCTGACCATGTTGAATCTTAGTCCCATGGGACGTAATGAAACCTCTTTCTCTCCACAACCGGCCAAAACTATGGGCCACGCCAAATGCGTACTGACTATCTGTAAAAACATTCACTCTCTTTCCCTTAGCTAAAACACACGCTCTTGTTAGAGCTATTAATTCTGCAGCTTGGGCAGAATTCTGACTCACTCTTGCAGTCTCCACAATCGTCTTCAAAGTCGTTACTGCGTAAGCAGCAGTCACATCACCATTCTCTAGTTTAAAACATGACCCATCCACATACAGCGTGCCATCTGGATCTGATAATGGAGTATCCTTTAGGTCAATTCGTCCTTTTGTCTCTTCCTCCGTTCTAAAGCAACAATCATGTGGCTCGGAATCACTCGACTCTTGATTAGCCGGCAACAACGTTGCTGGATTCAATACATTGCATCTTTTGATCTGAATATGACTCGCTAGTAATGTCAGCTCGTAACCAGATAGTCTCGCACTGGTAAGGTGTTGTGTCTTGGTTCGGTTCATGAGTGTATCCACCGCATGAGGAACCATGACCACTAGCATGTTGTTCATCACCAAACCAGCAGATTGTCGAATGGAAGCCGCAGCTGCCGCTGTAGCTCTCAAACAACTAGGTAACGCTCTGGCTACCGGATCTAATGTCGATGAACAATACGCACAAGGGCGTTGTTTATCACCAAATATCTGTGTCAGAACACTCAACGCGCAACCTTCTCTCTCGTGAACGTAGAGCGTGAATGGCTTACTGTAATCAGGTGTACCCAATACAGGAGCTGAACACAATGCTTTTCGTAATTCAGTAAAACTCTCCCGACATTCATCAGACCATGGCACTGGACTCGGAACATTTTTCCCAGTCAAAGCTACCAATGGTTTTGCTAAAAGAGAAAAATTTGGGATCCACTGCCTACAGTAAGAGGTAATACCTAAAAAGGCACGTACTTCTCTCTGTGTGCGTGGAACACTCATCTGAGTAATTGCTTTTATTCTCTCTGGGGTCAACTTCCTTCCCTCCTTTGACAAGAGATGACCTAGGTAGGTCACTTCTTGGCAGCAGTATTGCATCTTTGAAGGTGATACCTTGTGATTCAAATTAGACAAGTGATGTAATAACGAAACTGTAGCTGCTTTGCAAGTTTCCTTGTCATCGGCAGCCACTAGAAGATCATCTACATACTGCACTAGAGCAGAGCCTGGAGGAAGGACAAAGGAATCTAACTGACTTTTTAATGCTTGACTGTAAATAGATGGACTCTCACAGTAGCCCTGTGGAGCGCGTTTAAATCTGAAACTGCGACCTCCTAGACAGAAGCCGAAAATATCTCTGCTTTCCTCGGCTATCGGAATGCTGAAAAAGGCATTCTTCAAGTCGATAACTGAAAACCAAGTAGCTGTAGCAGGAATCAATGTTAACAAGGCAGTAATGTCTGGAACCACAGGAAACTGCGGGACCACAATCTTATTGACTTCTCTGAGGTCGATGACAAACCTATACACTGGAGGCTTTGTAGGATCAGTTCGTTTCAAAATCGGTAATACAGGACTATTACAAACATTTCCTCTAGTTTCTTCAACCACACCTTTCTTAATTAAATCCTGCACAATCAATAAAAGCGCACGCTCACCTTCACTAGATATTTTGTATTGAGGAATTCTTGGAAACTTCACATTTTCTTTCAAAGTTACTACATATGGTGGTATTTCTAAGAGGCCTACATCATTAGGACCAGTCGCCCAAAGAGAATCAGGGAGTGAACGCAGCTCTGGCGGGAGTGCATCCATTGACAAGTACATCGGAGAGGTGATTCTTCTACCCAATGTAAGCTGTACCCCTTCCGGAGAACAGTACAATGTCGCATATAGTCGTTTTAATAAGTCTAAACCAAGCAGATTTTCATTACAACCTGTCGTCAAAATCAGAGGTGCTTTCAGTTGACACGGTCCAATAGAAATAGACAAAGGACCAGATATGGGGTTATAAACAGGGGCGCCTGAAAAACCTACAGAAACATTTGTTGAGCCAGACAAAGGTGCGCCAGGGAGTTTCGCATGAATGATAGAACTTTTTGCTGCACCAGTATCCAACAGAAACGGTTCGACTACACCTGATGTTGCTACTGCGACATAAGGCCCACTCTGATCCACTGGAACTGATACTACTCCCTCTCTCTGTCCATGGCTGTCCTAGTACCCATTTTGCTGAAATCCCTCATCCACTTCACAATAGTCTTCAACAAGATATTGTTGAGATCTATTTTGCTGGGCTGACTGTCCATTTCGTTGATCAAAGTGATTGGAAGGACGATCATTCGTCTGTGGAGGCATAGCACCTCGCCCTCGACCTCTAGAATTCTGCACAAAACCACCACGACCTCTCTGAGCTGCTGCTGCATTATTTTGCGCTAAGATCGGACATTCATTCTTATAGTGACCCTCTTTCTTACAGTACGCACACTGGTTCCACTGATATTGAGGCCTCGTTGAACTATAATCTGTCCTTTGATACGAACCTTGTTGCGTATTAGTCTGGTTCATGCGAGGCGGATACGCCTGTTGCAAAAGAACTTTAGTTTTTAAATCTTTCGTTTTCTTGTCTGATTTCTCTTTTTCCTCCTTATCCCTATTTTCGTAATATTGTGCAGTTGCAAGTATTTGCGCAGTTGTAGAAACAGCCCACGCACTCTCTGAATCCTTTAATTTATTGCATAACTCAGGTAACAAATTATGCACAAATTTATCGACAAACAGTCTCTGTCCTCCTTCTGTGCTCATATCCTGACCACTATGATCTACGAAAGTCTCTTCAAACCTCGTGAAGAAGTCGGAGACACTTTCGTCTTTCTTCTGCCTGCATGCAGATAACTTGTCCCAATTAACACGCAATGCGGGCATCAGAGTCTTCATTAAGTCTATTATCCTACCTGGAAGATTTGCAATTAGGGGTTCGGGTTTGGCACCACCCATTTGCTGACCATCCGCTGCAGTGATAGCTGCCCAATCACCACCTAAGGCAACTTGATGATCCTCTCTACGAATTTTAGCCCACACTGGTTGCGGAACTACATTACCAAATAACATATCAATGTCCGCTAAGTTCATTATACAAGCCTCAACTGTATGTGTTAATTCCTTGTAATATCCAGCAGGATTCTTACGCGGATCTGGCAAGGCCTGCTTTACTGCTAGCACTTCGGCTCGCTTCCACGGAATGTGTATCCACACCCTTTGGAATTGGGCTGGAGCAGCTACAATACCACGAACATTATCAGCTTGCACAGCTTCGCGCCAAATTGGAGGAACCTCCCTCATTGGATATTGGCGACTCAGCTTCGTCTTACCTTTCTCTAAATCTCTCGGTGAACGAAGAGATGGATCATTTCTAAAACTTAAGATCAGTTCCATCGCTTCTTCTATATTTTCACCTACTATCATACCTGCAGCAAACTCTTTCTGAACCTTAATTAAGTCTTCTAAATTTGATTCAACATCATCTTCTTCTATCTCCTCACGTAACAACGAGCACATCTCATCAAAGACATACCGTTGCGTTGGTTCCTTCCACTGCATAAATGTATCTAGCACATCTCTCGTACTATATCTCCTACTCTTCGAAATCCATCTGAGAGCCGTGGAATCTAAAATTCCCCGTTCCTCAGTGCTTGGATGCTGACTACGTCTCTGAACAGAGTCAGAAGTAGGAGTCTTGATTAAAGTTTTATAGAAAGGAGACAGCATATTAGACAATGAATCAGTGATTCTTCGACGAACAGAAAGTGGAGTCAACACACTCGCAGACGTAGAGAACACACTAGAGGTAGGAACAGATAACGGAACAGTAGGAGTATCAAGAAAAATAGTTTGGGGAACAGTAGGTGTAAGCGAGACAGATACAGGCATAGAAGTCGGCAACCCAGGAAGAGGAGGAGCCGTAGGAACATTCACATTAACCACAGGAGGTACAGGAACTTGATTCTGAGGGGCAGGAGCAGGAATACCAGGTTGTCCAGCAACCGGCAATTGAACATTCGGTACAGGTGGAGCCGTAGCACCTTGTGCATACGGTGGAGGTGACCGTAACAGATAAGACAACAGAGGATCGTTTTCGGGGTCCTCTAGTATCTTAGCTGTTTTCGATGGCAAGGCAGGATAGCACTTGTCGATCGCCAAATTATGCTCTCTAATGGCCACCTCTATGGCCTTCTCACACTCGTTATTTTGCAACTGTTTAGTTGCTTGCTCTAGAGTCAACTCTTCTTGCTCTTTCTGTTCTTTCTTCAACCTTTTCATTTCTCTCTGTTTGGATTCTTTTCGCCAGTAACGGAAAGAATCAAACATTGCCGGCCGGGCTTTCTTCTTAAACAATTTCGCTTCTAAATTGTCAAGAATTTCGGGTTCAAAACTACCATGCAGTGGCCAACTAAGGACACCATCTTTCTCAGTGTAGCGGACCCACACCTCATTATAAGATATAGGACCCACACCATGTTTACAGTACAAGTCATATAGGGGAGTCCCAATCGGAGGAACCAGACATGAGTCCTCCAATCGTGAATCACTGTTGCAACCGAAACAAGACAACATACAGTTTCTCCGACTTACCATTTTTCAGTCCGGAACACAAAACAAACAAAACACTAAACAGATATGTGCACCTGAACCAAGAACTTTTAGGCCTACCAAAACGAACTGATGTATCGATACCCAAACTAAACCAAATAGATTATCGTAACCAGAACAATCAATGATAATCTTACGAAACCAAACCAAACCAGGAACCAAAAAAGGATTTTAACAACCCTCACGAAGTAACCAACTAGCAACCACTAAATACTTAACTGAGGCACTGAAGACGTCACCAAAGAGAAACCCGTCACGTTTTGCCGTACTAAGGACTGCACCTCGGGTCCAAGACAGGGCGACGGTCAAGGCAACGGCCCACTGCAGCCGTCCTGAACGGGAACCCTCGTGGAAGAGAACTTCGGGCCACTTTTGCGATATGCCGGGATCGATGAAGTGGGGCGCCTCCCTCAGGAATCTTCACACGAAGCCTCTCGAACTCTTCAGGCTTTTGGACCGGTACCGAATGACGTCGCCCTACGTTGGGCGCCAATTGGAGTTCTGGACTTTTTGGTTCCGTCCAGAGGTGTCAGGGAACAACACCCAAAGACCCCGGAGTTCCACCTGCCTTGGTGCACAAATGAACAGAAACACGGGCTTCTCGATGGTGGCGTCAAAGACCAAAGGTTTATTACTGCAGGGACACAGAAGTCACAGAAACTACGCATGGGCAGTATCTAGGAGCCTGTTCAATTTGTACAAAGAGGGTTGCTCCTTATATACTAAATTTTGGCCTTCAGGCGAATTCCTCACATGTTGGTACATTCCCAAAACCTTTGTGTCATAAACAATAAATATTTGGCGTACACAGGAACCGTTGATAAAATCTGATACAAAACATCCATGAAGAGGGGTTCCCACTAGTTCATCACAATCCCTTGTCAATATTGTATTCAAGAGCCGGACCGCCTCATCGTAAATTTCGTTACCTCCCCCTAATAAAGATTCAGAAAGAAAGGAACGGAGCCAGGTGTGGAAGATAGGAAAGCGGGATAAGAGATGTTTGTGGGTTGTAAATGGGCAAGGCTACCGGCTTCGGCCGCCTAATCATGATCGGGACAATGGACACGAGAACCAGTTCAGTTGGGCTGGCCTCGGGCAGAGGAGGCAGCCTTTGTCGAGTCATATAGCTACAGCGTGATCTGGTTTAAGGTGCACGTGTCATGAAAGAGGTGAATCTCCGGCTAAGGCTACGTGTCCTTAATCGAAATGAAGTGATCAGAGGTTATTGCGTATGTGAGGGCAAGAAACACAAAATGGCTGCCATGATCTAAGATGGATGCCGTGGGTAGATCAGAAATGTGTTCATAACAGGAGTACTCTTGCTCGTATCGTAGCGAAAACACCAGGATATGCTAAATGGATCATTTGCGGTTCGCCGATACCAATATTATGTATTTCCGACAACATTGAAAACACGGGTTCAAATCGTCACGGAACCTCAGATCTCAGGGGGGAATTAGGTAATCAGGTTTTCCTTTTAAACACGACTTATGTAACACTATTTATCACAAATGGTTTTTGTATGCAAATACTGTATGAGCTGCACAGAATGTTTAATGAATTTATATCTGTAATTATGTTTTATTGTGTAATTGTTTTAAATTTTATGTGCTTTTATTTATTTTATTTATTTATTTATTTATTTATTTTTGGCATTTATTAAGCGCGAACAATTGCCCGCAGGCGTCTCGGCGCTGTACTGTTTTACCCTCCTATATGATCTGTACAGTTTTTCAGAGGTTTAATAGCCAGGTTTTCAATTTCTTCCTGAAGGACAGTAGATTTGGACTTGATCTTATATTTTGAGGAAGCGTGTTCCATAATCTTGGGGCGGCAGCTAAAAAACGTCTGTCTCCCCAGTTGACCAGTCTGGTTCGAGGCACTACCAAGTCATTCTGTCCTGCAGACCGTAGCATTCGAGTGGGAATGTACGGGACGAGATGGTCGCAAAGGAACTGAGGCGCTTGATGGTGTAGTGCCTTGTAGACGATACATAACGTCTTAAACTTAATTCGGTTCCTAACAGGTAGCCAGTGGAGACTCCTCAAGGATTCGGATATAGGTTTAAATTTAGGAATGTTGAGGAGAAGTCTGGCTGCTGCATTTTGGATTGTTTGCAGTTTCTTGATTGTCTTAACTTGGGCATTTGCAAACAAGCCATTGCAATAATCCAGCGCTGAAAGGACTATTGCGCTAACCAATGTCTTTCCCACATTGGTAGGGAGAAACGGAAGAATCTTCCTTACCAATCGTAGCTTGTAGAAGGCATTGGAGGCTGTCTGATTGGCGTGAGCCATGAAATTTAGGTTATCATCAAAGATGACACCCAAGTTTCTCACTTTCGTAACTGGTTCAGGTACAGCTCCGAAAGATGATGGCCACCAAGTGGGGGACCAGCTGGGGCTGAGGTGGCCAAAAGTGACCACCTCGGTTTTGTCGGAATTTAATTTCAAGCAGTTTGCTGACATCCATTTTCCAATGGCCAGCATACCTGTCTTGAAATTTTCCGCCACTGTTTCCCCGTCATTTCTGACAGCCAGTATTAGCGGAGTATCATCCGCATATGAGGTAAGGTTCATCCCGTGCGCTTTGATGGTATTAGCGAGGTCCGACACATAGATATTAAATAGTGTCGGACTAAGGGATGAACCTTGAGGTACCCCACACGGCAGTGATAGTTCAGCAGATTCATATTGGCCCAGTATGACTGCCTGGGATCTCTCTGCTAGAAAAGACGCTATTTAGTATTTTGCTAGGCCTTGCACGCCCATCCTTTCGACACGGTTGACTAAGATCTTGTGGTCAACCGTGTCGAAGGCAGCTGATAAATCTAAGAGCACCAATAATGCAGTTCCACCTTGGTCTCTGATTAATCGGATGTCGTCTGCTGCCTTTATGAGGGCTGTTTCCGTCCCATGAAACTTACGGAAACCGAATTGTGTTTCATCGAGCAGATGGTGTTGCTCGATGAATCCCGCAAGTTGAATGTTCATGGCTTTTTCAATTACCTTGGCGATAAAGGGTAGGTTAGCTATAGGCCTATAATTTTTTAATTCTGCTTTATCCAAGCCTGGTTTCTTCAAGAGTGGTTTGAGTAATGTTTTTTTCAACTGGTTAGGGAAGATTCCTGTGTGGAACATGAGATTGGTCATTTGCGTAATAGCTGGAATTACGGTGTCTATTAATGACCGGAGAGTGTTTAAAGGGCAGGGATCCATAGCTGATCCGGATTTAATTGTTTTCACGATGTCCTGAATATTGGCATCTGTTACCTCTGCGAAGCAAGAAAGGGTGTTACTTGGAGGAGAGGTATTTGTTTTCCTGATCCATTGATCTTCACCTTGGTTAAATGCTGAAAATATGTCATTTACTTTGGTGAAGAAGAATGCTGCTAATGAATCGCAGAACTCTTGTGAGCAAGGAGGATTGAGATCTGGGGCACATCACGCAAGATGTTTAGTTATTTCGAAAAGCTTTTTGTTCGAGTTTTTTGCGCTTTCGATTTGCTCAGTATAAAACTTCTTTTTAGTCTCTATAATTAGAAGTTTATATTGAGTTAAGAGTTCCTTGTACGCTATCTTGTCCCTGTTATCATACTTTTTCCTCCATATTCTTTCTTTATTTCGGCATTGCTGTTTCAATTTTTTAAGCTCCTCAGTGTACCAAGGGGCTGAAGGGGTACTTCTGTTTCTGGACATTCTTTTTTCAGGTACCAGTTTGTTAGCCGCCTGGCCTACCCATGTATGATATTGTTCAATAACGGTGTCTGGGTCAGCTGCCCATTTGGGAGTGGAGTTCAATAGCGCCTCCTTAAAGCAGGGGATACTGATGTCTTTCCAGACCTTGAACAGTTCTCGCGAAGAAGATGTAGAGGGGGTTGTGGTTTTGTTGATTTGGATGGTTGCCAAAACCAGATAATGATCGGACCAGGCCATAGGTAAAATATCAGACACTGATATATTTACCACGTTGGTAAAAATACCATCTAAGGTATGGCCTGCATTATGAGTGGGTCCTTTCACCAGCTGAGAAAGACCAAAGACCTCCATTTCAGATTGCAATGATATGGTGTCCTTGTCTTTGCCACATTCCAAATGGAAATTAAAGTCACCTAGCAGAGTTATCGAGTTGTCAGTGCCTGAAGTTTCTAGGATGGTAAGTATTTCTGTCAGGAAGTCTGCCCTGGTTTCTGGTCTTCTATAAAGTAATATACCTTTGAAATTGTATGATGGGGAGAGATAAATATCGAATTGAAGTGCCTCACATGCCTTTAAAAGTAAGGCAGTGGTGCGAATTTTAAAAAAGTCACGGGCAATTATTGCAACCCCACCGCCTCGTTTGCCAGTTCTATCTAGTCTGTAGCAGTTGTATCCAGGTGGAACGTCTATCACGAGGTCTGGGTCAAAGGCTTTGTCCAGCCAAGTCTCTGTCAGGAACATAATGTCTATGTTCCTGTCAGTGAGTACATCGGCTACCTCTTGCCTGTGTTTGGGTAAAGAGCGTACGTTAATCAGGGCTATCTTGAACATTTGGTTTGTTTGGTTCGTGTTTTCGCCACCTGCTCTTTTATTTAATAGGGGAGTTGACATTTGACAATGTTTACAGTGCAATTCAGTTTTCGATAGCAAAGAGTCAGGGCTGTACCTTGTACAATGTTGCGAGGTTTGCGGGCGTAGATCGGTCAAAGCCGAGCATGGGTATGAGATGAGGCTTGCGTGGACATTTTGACCAGGGGGGGTGGCCCTAGGCCCGTGTCTGGCGCGGACGGGAGCAGACGGGCGCAGACGGGCCCGCCTTTGGCGCGCCTTCGGCGCGCCCGCTGCGCCCGCCCGCTGCGCGGACGGGATTACCCCATTATTTTATATCCTGCCGAGGAGGGTGGGAGGCGTCCTGCCACTGGACCGCCAACCCTTCCTCCCTCCAAGATGGCGCCCCTGTCCCGCGTCGTCAGCCCGCAATCGGCCACGCCGGGATGAGGGGGTGAGTGAAGCACGCCTCGGTGCTAAAGTATTCTTGCACTCGAGCGGACTTTAATTACAGCAGTTTAAAATTGTAGCGGTTAAAATATATACAATTCTTAAAATTCTATGCAGTAACAGCGCTAAAAGTCTATGCAGTATCAGCGCGCTTCAGCAAAGGGAAAGTAGGTAGAACCCCCGGCTTTCGCCTCAGGGGAGAGTAAACGAGTACAGCGACCCTTGGAAATACAGCCCCTTAAGTATCCGGGAGGGCGGGAGGCGTCCTGCCACTGGACCGCCAACCCTTCCTCCCTCCAAGATGGCGCCCCTGTCCCGCGTCGTCAGCCCGCAATCGGCCACGCCGGGATGAGGGGGTGAGTGAAGCACGCCTCGGTGCTAAAGTATTCTTGCACTCGAGCGGACTTTAATTACAGCAGTTTAAAATTGTAGCGGTTAAAATATATACAATTCTTAAAATTCTATGCAGTAACAGCGCTAAAAGTCTATGCAGTATCAGCGCGCTTCAGCAAAGGGAAAGTAGGTAGAACCCCCGGCTTTTCGCCTCAGGGGAGAGTAAACGAGTACAGCGACCCTTGGAAATACAGCTCCTTAAGTATCCGTGAGGGCGGGAGGCGTCCTGCCACTGGACCGCCAACCCTTCCTCCCTCCAAGATGGCGCCCCTGTCCCGCGTTGTCAGCCCGCAATCGGCCACGCCGGGATGAGGGGGTGAGTGAAGCACGCCTCGGTGCTAAAGTATTCTTGCACTCGAGCGGACTTTAATTACAGCAGTTTAAAATTGTAGCGGTTAAAATATATACAATTCTTAAAATTCTATGCAGTAACAGCGCTAAAAGTCTATGCAGTATCAGCGCGCTTCAGCAAAGGGAAAGTAGGTAGAACCCCCGGCTTTTCGCCTCAGGGGAGAGTAAACGAGTACAGCGACCCTTGGAAATACAGCCCCTTAAGTATCCGGGAGGGCGGGAGGCATCCTGCCACTGGACCGCCAACCCTTCCTCCCTCCAAGATGGCGCCCCTGTCCCGCGTCGTCAGCCCGCAATCGGCCACGCCGGGATGAGGGGGTGAGTGAAGCATGCCTCGGTGCTAAAGTATTCTTGCACTCGAGCGGACTTTAATTACAGCAGTTTAAAATTGTAGCGGTTAAAACATATACAATTCTTAAAATTCTATGCAGTAACAGCGCTAAAAGTCTATGCAGTATCAGCGCGCTTCAGCAAAGGGAAAGTAGGTAGAACCCCCGGCTTTTCGCCTCAGGGGAGAGTAAACGAGTACAGCGACCCTTGCAAATACAGCTCCTTAAGTATCCGGGAGGGCGGGAGGCGTCCTGCCACTGGACCGCCAACCCTTCCTCCCTCCAAGATGGCGCCCCTGTCCCGCGTCGTCAACCCGCAATCGGCCACGCCGGGATGAGGGGGTGAGTGAAGCACGCCTCGGTGCTAAAGTTTTCTTGCACTCGAGCGGACTTTAATTACAGCAGTTTAAAATTGTAGCGGTTAAAATATATACAATTCTTAAAATTCTATGCAGTAACAGCGCTAAAAGTCTATGCAGTATCAGCGCGCTTCAGCAAAGGGAAAGTAGGTAGAACCCCCGGCTTTTCGCCTCAGGGGAGAGTAAACGAGTACAGCGACCCTTGGAAATACAGCTCCTTAAGTATCCGGGAGGGCGGGAGGCGTCCTGCCACTGGACCGCCAACCCTTCCTCCCTCCAAGATGGCGCCCCTGTCCCGCGTCGTCAGCCCGCAATCGGCCACGCCGGGATGAGGGGGTGAGTGAAGCGCGCCTCGGTGCTAAAGTATTCTTGCACTCGAGCGGACTTTAATTACAGCAGTTTAAAATTGTAGCGGTTAAAATATATACAATTCTTAAAATTCTATGCAGTAATAGCGCTAAAAGTCTATGCAGTATCAGCGCGCTTCAGCAAAGGGAAAGTAGGTAGAACCCCCGGCTATTCGCCTCAGGGGAGAGTAAACGAGTACAGCGACCCTTGGAAATACAGCTCCTTAAGTATCCGGGAGGGCGGGAGGCGTCCTGCCACTGGACCGCCAACCCTTCCTCCCTCCAAGATGGCGCCCCTGTCCCGCGTCGTCAGCCCGCAATCGGCCACGCCGGGATGAGGGGGTGAGTGAAGCACGCCTCGGTGCTAAAGTATTCTTGCACTCGAGCGGACTTTAATTACAGCAGTTTAAAATTGTAGCGGTTAAAATATATACAATTCTTAAAATTCTATGCAGTAACAGCGCTAAAAGTCTATGCAGTATCAGCGCGCTTCAGCAAAGGGAAAGTAGGTAGAACCCCCGGCTTTTCGCCTCAGGGGAGAGTAAACGAGTACAGCGACCCTTGGAAATACAGCTCCTTAAGTATCCGGGAGGGCGGGAGGCGTCCTGCCACTGGACCGCCAACCCTTCCTCCCTCCAAGATGGCGCCCCTGTCCCGCGTCGTCAGCCCGCAATCGGCCACGCCGGGATGAGGGGTGAGTGAAGCACGCCTCGGTGCTAAAGTATTCTTGCACTCGAGCGGACTTTAATTACAGCAGTTTAAAATTGTAGCGGTTAAAATATATACAATTCTTAAAATTCTATGCAGTAACAGCGCTAAAAGTCTATGCAGTATCAGCGCGCTTCAGCAAAGGGAAAGTAGGTAGAACCCCCGGCTTTTCGCCTCAGGGGAGAGTAAACGAGTACAGCGACCCTTGGAAATACAGCTCCTTAAGTATCCGGGAGGGCGGGAGGCGTCCTGCCACTGGACCGCCAACCCTTCCTCCCTCCAAGATGGCGCCCCTGTCCCGCGTAGTCAGCCCGCAATCGGCCACGCCGGGATGAGGGGGTGAGTGAAGCACGCCTCGGTGCTAAAGTATTCTTGCACTCGAGCGGACTTTAATTACAGCAGTTTAAAATTGTAGCGGTTAAAATATATACAATTCTTAAAATTCTATGCAGTAACAGCGCTAAAAGTCAATGCAGTATCAGCGCGCTTCAGCAAAGGGAAAGTAGGTAGAACCCCCGGCTTTTCGCCTCAGGGGGGAGTAAACGAGTACAGCGACCCTTGGAAATACAGCTCCTTAAGTATCCGGGAGGGCGGGAGGCGTCCTGCCACTGGACCGCCAACCCTTCCTCCCTCCAAGATGGCGCCCCTGTCCCGCGTCGTCAGCCCGCAATCGGCCACGCCGGGATGAGGGGGTGAGTGAAGCACGCCTCGGTGCTAAAGTATTCTTGCACTCGAGCGGACTTTAATTACAGCAGTTTAAAATTGTAGCGGTTAAAATATATACAATTCTTAAAATTCTATGCAGTAACAGCGCTAAAAGTCTATGCAGTATCAGCGCGCTTCAGCAAAGGGAAAGTAGGTAGAACCCCCGGCTTTTCGCCTCAGGGGAGAGTAAACGAGTACAGCGACCCTTGGAAATACAGCCCCTTAAGTATCCGGGAGGGCGGGAGGCGTCCTGCCACTGAACCGCCAACCCTTCCTCCCTCCAAGATGGCGCCCCTGTCCCGCGTCGTCAGCCCGCAATCGGCCACGCCGGGATGAGGGGGTGAGTGAAGCACGCCTCGGTGCTAAAGTATTCTTGCACTCGAGCGGACTTTAATTACAGCAGTTTAAAATTGTAGAGGTTAAAATATATACAATTCTTAAAATTCTATGCAGTAACAGCGCTAAAAGTCTATGCAGTATCAGCGCGCTTCAGCAAAGGGAAAGTAGGTAGAACCCCCGGCTTTTCGCCTCAGGGGAGAGTAAACGAGTACAGCGACCCTTGGAAATACAGCTCCTTAAGTATCTGGGAGGGCGGGAGGCGTCCTGGCACTGGACCGCCAACCCTTCCTCCCTCCAAGATGGCGCCCCTGTCCCGCGTCGTCAGACCGCAATCGGCCACGCCGGGATGAGGGGGTGAGTGAAGCACGCCTCGGTGCTAAAGTATTCTTGCACTCGAGCGGACTTTAATTACAGCAGTTTAAAATTGTAGCGGTTAAAATATATACAATTCTTAAAATTCTATGCAGTAACAGCGCTAAAAGTCTATGCAGTATCAGCGCGCTTCAGCAAAGGGAAAGTAGGTAGAACCCCCGGCTTTTCGCCTCAGGGGAGAGTAAACGAGTACAGCGACCCTTGGAAATACAGCTCCTTAAGTATCCGGGAGGGCGGGAGGCGTCCTGCCACTGGACCGCCAACCCTTCCTCCCTCCAAGATGGCGCCCCTGTCCCGCGTCGTCACCCCGCAATCGGCCACGCCGGGATGAGGGGGTGAGTGAAGCACGCCTCGGTGCTAAAGTATTCTTGCACTCGAGCGGACTTTAATTACAGCAGTTTAAAATTGTAGCGGTTAAAATATATACAATTCTTAAAATTCTATGCAGTAACAGCGCTAAAAGTCTATGCAGTATCAGCGCGCTTCAGCAAAGGGAAAGTAGGTAGAACCCCCGGCTTTTCGCCTCAGGGGAGAGTAAACGAGTACAGCGACCCTTGGAAATACAGCTCCTTAAGTATCCGGGAGGGCGGGAGGCGTCCTGCCACTGGACCGCCAACCCTTCCTCCCTCCAAGATGGCGCCCCTGTCCCGCGTCGTCAGCCCGCAATCGGCCACGCCGGGATGAGGGGGTGAGTGAAGCACGCCTCGGTGCTAAAGTATTCTTGCACTCGAGCGGACTTTAATTACAGCAGTTTAAAATTGTAGCGGTTAAAATATATACAATTCTTAAAATTCTATGCAGTAACAGCGCTAAGAGTCTATGCAGTATCAGCGCGCTTCAGCAAAGGGAAAGTAGGTAGAACCCCCGGCTTTTCGCCTCAGGGGAGAGTAAACGAGTACAGCGACCCTTGGAAATACAGCCCCTTAAGTATCCGGGAGGGCGGGAGGCGTCCTGCCACTGGACCGCCAACCCTTCCTCCCTCCAAGATGGCGCCCCTGTCCCGCGTCGTCAGCCCGCAATCGGCCACGCCGGGATGAGGGGGTGAGTGAAGCACGCCTCGGTGCTAAAGTATTCTTGCACTCGAGCGGACTTTAATTACAGCAGTTTAAAATTGTAGCGGTTAAAATATATACAATTCTTAAAATTCTATGCAGTAACAGCGCTAAGAGTCTATGCAGTATCAGCGCGCTTCAGCAAAGGGAAAGTAGGTAGAACCCCCGGCTTTTCGCCTCAGGGGAGAGTAAACGAGTACAGCGACCCTTGGAAATACAGCCCCTTAAGTATCCGGGAGGGCGGGAGGCGTCCTGCCACTGGACCGCCAACCCTTCCTCCCTCCAAGATGGCGCCCCTGTCCGGCGTCGTCAGCCCGCAATCGGCCACGCCGGGATGAGGGGGTGAGTGAAGCACGCCTCGGTGCTAAAGTATTCTTGCACTCGAGCGGACTTTAATTACAGCAGTTTAAAATTGTAGCGGTTAAAATATATACAATTCTTAAAATTCAATGCAGTAACAGCGCTAAAAGTCTATGCAGTATCAGCGCGCTTCAGCAAAGGGAAAGTAGGTAGAACCCCCGGCTTTTCGCCTCAGGGGAGAGTAAACGAGTACAGCGACCCTTGGAAATACAGCTCCTTAAGTATCCGGGAGGGCGGGAGGCGTCCTGCCACTGGACCGCCAACCCTTCCTCCCTCCAAGATGGCGCCCCTGTCCCGCGTCGTCAGCCCGCAATCGGCCACGCCGGGATGAGGGGGTGAGTGAAGCACGCCTCGGTGCTAAAGTATTCTTGCACTCGAGCGGACTTTAATTACAGCAGTTTAAAATTGTAGCGGTTAAAATATATACAATTCTTAAAATTCTATGCAGTAACAGCGCTAAGAGTCTATGCAGTATCAGCGCGCTTCAGCAAAGGGAAAGTAGGTAGAACCCCCGGCTTTTCGCCTCAGGGGAGAGTAAACGAGTACAGCGACCCTTGGAAATACAGCCCCTTAAGTATCCGGGAGGGCGGGAGGCGTCCTGCCACTGGACCGCCAACCCTTCCTCCCTCCAAGATGGCGCCCCTGTCCGGCGTCGTCAGCCCGCAATCGGCCACGCCGGGATGAGGGGGTGAGTGAAGCACGCCTCGGTGCTAAAGTATTCTTGCACTCGAGCGGACTTTAATTACAGCAGTTTAAAATTGTAGCGGTTAAAATATATACAATTCTTAAAATTCAATGCAGTAACAGCGCTAAAAGTCTATGCAGTATCAGCGCGCTTCAGCAAAGGGAAAGTAGGTAGAACCCCCGGCTTTTCGCCTCAGGGGAGAGTAAATGAGTACAGCGACCCTTGGAAATACAGCTCCTTAAGTATCCGGGAGGGCGGGAGGCGTCCTGCCACTGGACCGCCAACCCTTCCTCCCTCCAAGATGGCGCCCCTGTCCCGCGTCGTCAGCCCGCAATCGGCCACGCCGGGATGAGGGGGTGAGTGAAGCACGCCTCGGTGCTAAAGTATTCTTGCACTCGAGCGGACTTTAATTACAGCAGTTTAAAATTGTAGCGGTTAAAATATATACAATTCTTAAAATTCTATGCAGTAACAGCGCTAAAAGTCTATGCAGTATCAGCGCGCTTCAGCAAAGGGAAAGTAGGTACAACCCCCGGCTTTTCGCCTCAGGGGAGAGTAAACGAGTACAGCGACCCTTGGAAATACAGCTCCTTAAGTATCCGGGAGGGCGGGAGGCGTCCTGCCACTGGACCGCCAACCCTTCCTCCCTCCAAGATGGCGCCCCTGTCCCACGTCGTCAGCCCGCAATCGGCCACGCCGGGATGAGGGGGTGAGTGAAGCACGCCTCGGTGCTAAAGTATTCTTGCACTCGAGCGGACTTTAATTACAGCAGTTTAAAATTGTAGCGGTTAAAATATATACAATTCTTAAAATTCTATGCAGTAACAGCGCTAAAACTCTATGCAGTATCAGCGCGCTTCAGCAAAGGGAAAGTAGGTAGAACCCCCGGCTTTTCGCCTCAGGGGAGAGTAAACGAGTACAGCGACCCTTGGAAATACAGCTCCTTAAGTATCCGGGAGGGCGGGAGGCGTCCTGCCACTGGACCGCCAACCCTTCCTCCCTCCAAGATGGCGCCCCTGTCCCGCGTCGTCAGCCCGCAATCGGCCACGCCGGGATGAGGGGGTGAGTGAAGCACGCCTCGGTGCTAAAGTATTCTTGCACTCGAGCGGACTTTAATTACAGCAGTTTAAAATTGTAGCGGTTAAAATATATACAATTCTTAAAATTCTATGCAGTAACAGCGCTAAAAGTCTATGCAGTATCAGCGCGCTTCAGCAAAGGGAAAGTAGGTAGAACCCCCGGCTTTTCGCCTCAGGGGAAAGTAAACGAGTACAGCGACCCTTGGAAATACAGCTCCTTAAGTATCCGGGAGGGCGGGAGGCGTCCTGCCACTGGACCGCCAACCCTTCCTCCCTCCAAGATGGCGCCCCTGTCCCGCGTCGTCAGCCCGCAATCGGCCACGCCGGGATGAGGGGGTGAGTGAAGCACGCCTCGGTGCTAAAGTATTCTTGCACTCGAGCGGACTTTAATTACAGCAGTTTAAAATTGTAGCGGTTAAAATATATACAATTCTTAAAATTCTATGCAGTAACAGCGCTAAAAGTCTATGCAGTATCAGCGCGCTTCAGCAAAAGGAAAGTAGGTAGAACCCCCGGCTTTTCGCCTCAGGGGAGAGTAAACGAGCTTTATGAGAACTGTCTCGAATAAAGCTTATACAAACAAGCTTATTCCGATCCTGAGAAAGCCTTGCTGTAGTGTGGGATTGTGAACATTTCAATCTGTTTTTATACGGAAAAAAATGCACTCTTGTCACTAACCACCAGGCGTTGCTTAGCATTTTTGCAAATCTGAAAACCAAGAGGCCCCCTTGCATAGAGAGGTGAGGGTTGCGACTACAAGAGTATGATTACACTTATGTGCATAGGCCAGGAAAAGATCAAAATTCAGCTATTTTTCACGAGTGCCATTTCTGTGTCAAAGTGCATTGTCAATGGCAGATGAGGCCTATGATAATTTTTAAAGTCAATTCAAGTACGCGTTCCGCTTTCCTGTGTAACAAATCCTTGAAGCTAGGAACACCGATCGAGATATGCTTGCCATCAAAACATTATTACACAACAGTCCAGAGGGAAAAATACTTGACCGCTTACGGACGACTTTCAATATGAAAAGTGTGAGAAAAAAGGTTTCTATTACGCAAGGAGGCATTATCTTGCAAGGTAAGAAAATTGTCAATCCCGAGAGTGTGAGACAAGAAGTAACTGAACTCGCACACAAGGGTCATTGTCGCCACGAAGAGAGCTCTCCGAGTCTGAGTGTGGTTTTCTTGTCTTGATGAAAGAGTTGAGTGAGAATTGGAGGTCTGTTATTTGTATAACTGTTTATCTCCCAAAACAACACAACACCCCCTAATCATGTCTGACCTTCTGAAGCAAGTGTGGGAGAGGCTTGCCATTGATTTCTTTAGGCCTCTCAACAATAGACATCATCTCATGGTAATCATGGATGGGTACTCATGATTTTCCCTTGTGGAAGATCTGTCTTCAACCACATATGACAAAGTAATTTGGACATTGAATTACAGTTTTGCAACATGTGGTGTTAATTTCATTCTGAAGTTGGACAAAGACCCACCCTTAAATAGTCGAGTTTTAACACTTTCTCATGAACAAGTGTTAAACATTTAAAAAATAATACACCTCTCTGGCCACAGGCAAACAGGGTTATCAAACGTTTCATGGGTCCCCTGGAGACTAGTTCAGCGAGCTGCGATAAAAGGAAGTGACCTTAGATCCGCTTTGTGTTCATCCCCTCGTGCTTACAGATTTACTCCCCATTCCACGACAGGTGAAAGCCCTGCCACCTTGATGTTTGGTAGAGACATGGTAACAAAATTGCTGCAATGGACAAATCATAGATCGGCTGATGCTGACTAGGTCCTCGAAATGGATTCTTTGCACAAGTCCAGGATTAGGACCTACGCTGATAAGCATCGATGTGCTTGGTACATGGCTTGCAAGGAAGAAGACTGAGTCCTGGTCAAACAAAAACGGAAACCCAAGTCTGATGCTCCATTTGATGCAGATCCCTTGAGGGTTGTGACGAGTAAAGGGCATATAGCGACTGCTCAACGTCCTGGAAATGTTATCACACAAGACTCTTCATACTTCAAGCGCCAGCCTTGATGTTTGTCGGCTCCAGATATTAGAAGTGAGAGTCCACAGAGCCCCACTAATACACCTGCCTCTGCATCACCTGTACCCAATGCAGGCACCTCTCCTCCACCTCATTGACATCAAATGACTAGACCTGGCAGGCTGGTTCGAGCCCCTCGATGATTCATTGAGGAACTATAATGTATACATGTATGTTGTGCCTTTATCCTTTTTCTATTTCCACTATCTCTAAATGCGCAAGCTGTCCCCAGCACGTAATTGGTTAAGCCTGCTGGAATGTTGACAGCTGACGTTGTGTTTGACAGTTGAGTGAGTTAGTGCCTGGCTGCGATGCTCAGGCATGCTGCGGTGTGTTGTCTTGAGAAATAAATTATTACAACACTTCTACATGTTCCTGGAAGACCATACCTAACAATTTGGCGAAGAGGACAAAGACTTCACACCACGAACCCAGAAGAAGATACTCCGGTAAGGAAGGAGTGGAAAATAAATAAGGAAACTAAGTGGAATAATTCATAATTTGACAGCAAGCGGAATATGATGAGAAGGCAGTCAGAAATAATAATATAAATGATAATGTACGGGCTTGTGTACGAGTCGAGTATGAAAAGCGAAGAAAAGAAAAGATAAAATAACGTGAAACGAAAAACTCTGAAGAATCTGAGCAGCGAGTGATAATTGGGCTGTGTAAACGTACCTGTGAGAAGTAATGAGGAGATATTGACGCACAAGAAGAGCAGCGGATTGTTACGGCTGTGTTGATTCTGGCTGTGTGCAAGGAGTGTGAAACTCTCCTCAGCGCTAAGGCGCGAAAGGCTGAGAAAAGCGGTGAAAAGATTCGGGAATAAAAAACAGAGCGTGAAAAGACAAACTCTGAAGAATCTGAGCAGCGTGTGACAATTTGGCTGTGTAACGTACCTGCGAGAAGTATGAGGCGATATTGATGCGCATTAAGAGCAGTGGTTCGTTACGGCTGCGTCGACTCTGGCAGTATGCAAGGAGTGTGAAATTCTCCTCAGCGCTGAGGTGCGAACGGCTGAGCAACGTCAAATGACGTATTGAGCGCCATCTTGGGAGTGAAATTCAAGGAAGCAAATGCGCACAAGACTTTCGCGCCCAAGTGACATTGACGAGTAAAATAGGAAGATACTATTTTAAAACTGAAGAAAGATTTATAAGGAAAGTACACCCTCTAGTTGAATCAAGAAGCAGGAACATAGCAAACTGTTGAGGAAAATAAATAAGACTTTTGAGGAATCCTTGTTATAGGAAAATATGGCAAACAGCAGCAACTACATTTTGCAACCACCAGAACCTTTTTTAAAAGGGACAGGTACACCACCAGTAAAATGGGAAACATGGAAAGAATACTTTTGCAATTACATATCCACTTTTGAGAAAGAAGATGAACCAATGAAACCTGAAGAAAAGAAAAAAATACTGCTACATTGTTTAGGAGCAGGAGATTTAGATGTTTACAAAAATATAAATAAGAAAGCACGTGACGGTGGTGACAGGAATGTGTATGATGAAGCACTTGAAGACTTAGGTGGATACTACAAACCCACAATTTGTGTAGCAGTTCACAGATATATGTTCTACAGAAGAAAACAAGGGAAAGATGAAAGTGTCGATGACTATGTGGCTGCATTAAAAAACTTAGCGTAGACTTGTAAATTTGAGAACATGCATGATGATTTAATAAGGGATCAAATTGTCATGTGTGCAACAAACCCCAACATACAAGATGCGTTACGGGCTAAAGGCGAGAAACCACTACAACAAGTCATTGAGATTGTAAAGAAAGCAGAATTGACTGGAAGGTGTGCTAAGGAAGTAATTAACGAAAACAAAAGCAAAGAAGACATTTCCACGGTTGTAGCGAAAGTAATTGGAACAAGGAAAAAGAAAACAGACTACAGAAGTCAAAGCAAAGAGAAACCCAAACAAAGCAGCTATGGAAAAAAATATGAAGAATTAAGATGCTTTCGTTGCGGTAGCAGTAAACACCTTGCAAACAATTGGAATTGTCCAGCGAAAAATAACAAGTATGGAAAGTGTGGTCTCATAGGGCATTTCCAAAAAGCGTGCATAAGAAAAGAGAGAGCAAGAGTCAAGTATGTTCATGAGGAAGAAAGTGATGATGCAAGCGAGTCATCTGAGGACTCAGGGTACAATTTATGTGTACTTAATATCACGGATGTAACTGAAGAAAATGAAGATGAGGATAACATAGTTAAAAAAAAAACAAAGTGAAAAATGACAATTGGTGGTGTAGAGGTGGAGATAATAGCCAATTCTGGTGCTCCGTGTACTATTGTAAACAAAGAGGTGTGGAGAAACAAATTTCAAGAAGTTCTAGGGAATAAAATGGAAAAACCAGATATAAAATTGAAAACATTCACGAACCAACCTACAGAACTCGTGGGTTATAGGAAGTAAAATTTTGAGTTCAAAGAAAGAACCATGAACAGCAAACTGTACGTGGCAGTGACTGGCCCCTCTGGGAAAACTTGGAATTACACTCAACCCTAACAGTGCAGAACCGGTGTTAGTCATGCAACTGGACACGGAAACGAGTGAGGAACTCGTGGAAAGGTTTCCTAAGGTGTTCAACGGAAAAATAGGGAAATTGAAGGGTTTCCATCACAAAATAAAGTTAAAGGTTAATGCAAACCCATGTGTACATAAAGTAAGGCATGTACCCTTAACACTGAGAGAAGTCAGAAAAGAAATAGATAAAATACTGGATGCAGACATTATAGAGCCCACTGAGTCAGCAGAGTGGGTCGCACCCTTGGTAGTTGCGAGGAAATCAAACGGAAATTTGAGACTATGTATGGACCTGAGGGACCTCAATAAAAATATTCTCATCGACCAGTACCCTCTGCCAAGAATTGGAGAAATGCTGTCTCTCACAAAAGGCATGAAAGTATTCTCTACCATCGGCCTAGCGGCGGCATACCACCAGGTACTATTACACCCTGATAGCAAACACCTCACCACCTCCATATCACCATTTGGGTGTTTCAGGTTCAAGAGAGTACCTTTTGGCATAGCGTCTGCCGCTGCGTTATTCCAAAGACTAATGCAAAAAAAAAAATTAAGGGAGAGGAAAACATACTCATCTTTCAAGATGACACCCTGGTCATGGGTAAAGATCAAAGTGAACACGACAGCAGATTAATACAAGTACTGAAGAAATTAGAAAAATATGGATTGACAGCTGAATTCAAGAAATGCAAATTCAGTAAAGATTGTGTCAACTATCTTGGACATGAAATCTCAAGTGATGGAATAAGACCAAAGAAAGATCCCATCAGAGCAATTAAAGAGGCGCCGGTACCCACCAACAAAGATGAACTAAGGGCATTCTTAGGATTAGTGGAGTACTACTCAAAATTCGTAAAGGACTTTTCAACAAAAACGTACAACATAAGAACACTTTTAAAAAACATGAGCAAATATGAGTGGACCAGTGCATGTGAAGAGAGCTTCAAGCAACTGAAGAAGGAAATCTGTGAAGCACCGGCTCTGCAAGGATTTGATGGAAAACTGGAGTGCGCGATAACTACGGGCGCAAGCGGAAAAGGGCTCGGTGCTGTACTCACTCAGATAGAGAGCAATGGTAGTGAGGTAACTATCGCATTTGCCTCATGCTCACTTACAGCAACAGAGGAAAGGTACTCCGTGATCAAAAGAGAAGCGTTGGCTTGCGTTTGGGGAATGGAGCACTTCCGCCAGTACATCTGGGTAAAAAAGATAATTTTGAGGTGTAATCACAAACCTCTAACCAAGGTATTGACAGTAAAAGGGCTGTACAATGCTTCACCACGTTTGGCACGAATGTCCATCAGACTGTTGGATTATAACTACGAAGTACAGTACCTACCTGGGGCAAAAAATGTGGTAGCAGACTTTTTGAGCAGGCTTCCTTTGAAACACCCGGAAACATACGGTAGCACAAGAAGAAGATCTTTGTGTTGCAAGCATCAGTGAAGAATTTCCTACCATAAAAAGGAGCAAATGGATAAAGGAATGTACCAATGATAAGCAGATTCAAGTCATCAAGGACCACATTGTGAAAGGATGGCCACCGAAAAAATACTTGGAAAATGAATTGCGGATATTTTCGGAAATGAGAAATGAGCTGTCGGTAGAAGACAATCTCATCCTAAGACAAGGAAAAGTTGTACCTCCAAAAGGCCTCAGGGAAAGGATAATCAACATATGCCACTAAGGACATTTGGGCATGAACAAAACAAAACAAAGAATAAAATGTTGGTATTGGTGGCCAGGTTGTGACATGCAGGTGGAGAGAGCCATAAGAAAATGCATAGAATGCGAAAATTCAGACAAAACTCAGACCACCCTGCGACCCCCCACTTCAGCCATTGCAATGCCCGGACGTACCGTGGGAAAGAGTTGGCGTAGACGTCATGGGACCCGTGAAATGGCAGGATGAAGGAGTGTATGTCCAAGTGCAGTGGACCACCTTTCAAAGTGGCCAGAGGTAAAGGTTTGTGGAAAAGTAGAAACTAGCGACGTGCTTAAGTTCATGGAGGAAGTATTCATCAGGGAAGGAATCCCAAAGACAATTGTCAGTGATAACGGAAGCCAATTCACTTCTGAAGCCTACAATAAATTTGCTGAAAGGAATGGCATCAGCCATAAAACCACATCAGTATACCACCCTGCGGGAAATGGAGCAGTGTAAAGATTCAATAGAGTGATAAAATGTACCATCCAACTTGCGAATAACAACGGAAAATGCTGGAGGAAAGAAGTGAACAAGATGGTTTGTGGATACAGAATGACCCCAGGAGAGAAAACGTTGGTGAGTCCTTTCGAAGTCATGAGGGGTAGGACCCTTATCTCCAAGGACAATATTGGATGGATCAAACCTCTGCACCCCTGGAAGTCATGAAGGTTTTCTGCAATTCAGCCTTGCTCAGTGATGGAAGGGTATGGCATGCCTCTGCAATGTCTGTCTGTCATAGATCTGAAATAAACCAACAGAAAGGCAGAGAGCAATGCCCTGTGAAAGAGGATAACTGCTACAGAAGATCACAATTTGTGGGAGAAGAGTCCGAACAAGAAGAGGATTGTGAAGGTGAATCGCCTGCAACATGTAGTAACCAGGTTAGACGAGACTGTGGTAACATCGAGACTGTTGGTGAACGTGAGGACTTCAGCACGGATGCCTCTGTGGTGTCCCAGGACACATGTGAAACTTACACTTCTGGAAATAGACAAGAGGAGAATGAGTTTGAGGAAGCGGAGGGTAATCTAACGTACAAAGAGACTGGAGAATCCTCACTCAGCAAGGAGGGAACCGCTCAAGCACCTGCCGGTGCGTCTATGTGTGATGCAGAAGGGACTAAGACAAGCACCCGGCAGTTTTGGCAGGCATCTGAACAAACCCAGTAGATATGATGACTTTGTTTGCGAATAGCACCTCGTTGTGAATTACTTTAACTTTGCAACGCGTTTCCAAATGCCTTCTCATTAGGGAAGGAGATTTATTGTGCCTTTATCCTTTTTCTATTTCCACTATCTTTAAATGCGCGAGCTGTCCCCAGCGCGTAATTGGTTAAGCCTGCTGGAATGTTAACAGCTGACTTTGTGTTTGACAGTTGAGTGAGTTAGTGCCTGGCTGGGATGCTCACGCATGCTGCGGTGTGTTGTCTTGAGAAATAAATTACTACAACACTTCTACTTGTTCCTGGAAGTCCATACCTAACAATTTAATATCTGTATTTTTTTAACAAAGGGGTGATACAGTGTCTTGTGGGTATGTGTAGTAGGTCCCTTCTGATCCCTGAAGGATCCAGTAGGAAATGACACAGTCATTTGGAGGTGGTTAATAATAGTTTATGACACAGTGCGTGCAGTTATTTATTTATTTATTTATGCATTTTTATATAGCGCGGACTTTACCCGAAGGAGTCAGAGCGCTTCACAATAGGAACAGAACTGGTACATGAGGAGAACATTACACATGAACAGATTACAAAAGCAGACGTTAAGTTACATAAGGTAAAGTGACAATTGTGAGCAAACAAAATGCATGAGGTAGCAAAAAGTGCACAGGAGGACAACGTGACAAGTGTGCAGGTTACAAGAGAAAACAAAGTACAATTAGAGGTATAATACTGCAATATATGCTAGACACTCAGGCACAAGAACAAACGTTACGTAGGCAATGGTGGCACTTGTGCAAGTATCAAAGGCAAACAAAATGTGAGAGGTAGCAAACCATGTGTTACAGGGGAAAAGTGGTGTGTGCATGTTACAAAAGAGTACCAAACACAAGTACAAGGATAATACTGCAATAGATGGCCAACACTCCAACCACAAGAACACACTGGGAAGGCACTTCCATTGTCATGGAGAGTAGAATTTTCAGTAATGGGAGGTCTTCCTTCAGATAATAGAGAGGACGTGAATTACTTTTGGAGGTGTCTTTGGAACCACAGAACTTTGAGGTCCCTTTTGAAGGCCTGGGAGGAGGCGGTGGTCCGGAGCTGAGGCGGAAAGGAGTTCCAGATTCTCACTGCTTTGTCTGAAAAGGATTGGGCCATCGTTCTTTCCTTCTTGAAAGTGGGAGGTTCAAGCAGTAGGTTTTCCGCATTACGTGATGGTCTACAGCCTCCAGAGAGTTTCAGTTTATTCGCCAGATAGCGAGGAGAGGAGGAGTGCAAGGCTTTGTGAGTGATACAAGCAGTCTTGTAGATAGCTCTAGCCTCGATGGGAAGCCAGCGGAGGGTGGATAACATCGGTGTGATGTGGTCGCTTCTTTTGGCCCCATAAATGAAACGAGCTGCTGAATGGAGAATAGATTTAAGGGGGGACAACTGGGATTTGGGGAGGCCAGTAAGAAGAGAATTGCAGTAGTCTAGTCTGGAGAGGACCAGCGATTGCACCAGGGTTATAAGGTCCTGCTCCGGGAAGAAGGGACGGATTCCCCAAAGAAGGCGCAGTTGGTATCGAGCAGACTTTGCAATGGAATTGATGTGGGAGATTAGATTGAGTTTTTTGTCGAGTATGACACCAAGGGATTTTGCGCTGTCGACAATGATGGGTTTATTGTTATGTAGATTCATATGATCCATCCATGATTGCACCGGGGGAGAAGAGAGTGAGGAGGAGAAGAGGAGGAATTCAGTTTTGGAGGGATTCAGAATCAGTTGATGAGTTGACATCCAGTTTTGAATGGAGTCGAGAGTAGAGCTTAGGATGGAGAGATCGTGAGTGGAGGCAACCTTGAGGTAGATTTGAGCGTCGTCTGCATAGAGATGATAGTGGATCCCGGATTACGTAGGAGATTTCCCAGTGGTTCTAAATAGAGATTGAACAATGTAGGTGCAAGTATAGAGCCTTGAGGAACACCTTGACCTACCGCCACAGGATATGAGAGACTGTTCGCTATTTTGATCATTTGGGATCTATCAGCGAGAAAGGAAGCAAACCATTTAAGCACAGTGCCCTCAATGCTCATTCTCTGTTGCAGAATGTTGAGGAGGGTGTTGTGATTGACAGTGTCAAAGGCTGCAGAAAGGTCAAGGAGAATTAGAAGACAGGACCCCCCGAGTCGAGTATCCTCAGCGCGTCATCAACCACTTGAAGCAGGGCTGTTTCAGTGCTGCAGTTTTGAATGAAGCCAGATTGGAAATTGTCAAGAAGATCATTGTCCTTGATATGACGGGAGAGTTGTTTCGGTACACATCTTTCTGTGATCTTCGTAAGAAAGGGTAAGTTAGTGATGGGGCGGAAGTTGTTAAGGTCAGTCGCATCAGCAGTTGGTTTTTTAAGCAGAGGGGTGACCTGCCCAGTTTTGAAGGAGACAGGAAGGGAGCCTTGATAGAGGGAGAGGTTGACCAGAGTGGTCCAAAAGGAAAGGGAAAGGGTATAGAAGTCAATGGCAATGGCACTGGGGATGGGGTCCTGATAATGGTTGGAGGGCTTTGTTTCGCGGATGCACTTGAGAAGGGCATCTTCAGAAATGGGGTCAAAGTTCTGCCAAATGGCTAAGGATTTGCACTCCTCTGGAGGGGTAGGATGAGCGACCTGATCCACAAGTGATTTCACTTTTTCATCGAAGAAAATAGCAAAATCCGCTGCTCTCTTTGCAGAATCCTCCAACTTGGAGGTTGAGGGAGAGTAGTTAGGAATCTTTTGGGTCAATATTTGGCTGAGTCAAGGAGGGTTTTGAAGTGCGCCGCTTTCCCAAGGAATTTGTGCTTGTGGTACTTGGATCTTGCTGAGGGAAGCGTGGCCAAGTTATCGGTGGAGGGCACTTGCCTCCATTGTTTCTCCAGGAATCTTAGCTGCTTCCTTTCTTCATAGAGGGATTTGTTGAACCAAGGTGCTGAGGGAGTGGGCCTTATCCTTTTGCTTTTGAGTGGAGTGACATTATTGATTTCGGCTGCAAGAACTGTGAGGCATTGGGAGGTGAGTTTGTCAACATCTAGGTTCGGGTCTGGCCTTGGAAGTGATAACAAAGCTGATTCACAGAGGGGACCGACATCAATATTTTTTGCATCACGGAACCAGGAGATAGCCCTCTTGGGTTGGCCAAGAGTTATAGAGTGTTAGACCTGTCAGCCCTAGGGTGGTCTTCCCTGTATTTTTTTTGCCCTTGCCTCATTTTATTTCCACCTTCTTTTTGTTGGCCCTTAGGTCTTTGGGTACCTTTTCATGGCTTATCCATGTTAGGGTGCAGGTGCTCTCTACTTCAAACATGGCTGCCACTGGCCCCTGCTACTGCAGCGTGGTCTTTTAGTGTAGCACCCTAGCTGCCAGGAGCTGGCTGGATCCCCATACAATGTTGCAATGCCAGCCACCCATCGCCTGTCCATAGGTAGCGTAGGGAAGCTCCTGGAACCTTCCAGAAGAAAGGCGGAGCTGATTTTTATCTGGGCATATATAAGCAAGGGGGGGAACTTTTTCTAGTCAGTTGGGGCATCACTGACCTGGGGAACTCACGCAGGAGTTTTAGGCGGGAGGGCCTAGTTAGGAACTTATGCTACTGGGAGTGACAGGATTTAGGTGCTGCCTCTTAAGCTGAGTGAGGTGTCCTAGACTAGACTCCTGATCTGGCCCAGCGGTAGGGAACCCCAGGGCCCATCTGCAGTGACTGAGGAAAACTCATCCAGCCTCCAACTCAAACCCCCCCCCCAACTTCAAGAAACCATCACCTAAGGGCGCAGAACCATCCAAGCGCCAAGAAGACTACTTTCCTTTGACCAGAGACTGCTGGGGGATCGACCAGGTACTGGACTGTGCTGCCCTGCGCACTCACAGCCTTCATCTGGGCCCCCCTGGCCCTACCTGTCTCCCCCTGACTGAACTGCTCTGCTGTCTCTGCTAAACTGTGTGAGAAACGCTATCTTCTGCTCCCCCCTGTCCAGTGCTGTATTTGAGACTGTCCGTCCTGTCAGGAGTTTTGAGATTGCCTTCCCTCCTGCCGGCCCTATCTGCTGACTGTCTGGCTAAGCGCTGCACTCAGTTCCCCTGCTCAGCGCTGCGACGGAGATTACTGGAATTGACCCTTGGCCCTGCCTGGGACCAGCGCTGTGAAGCCCCCTAAGCGCTTCTCTGAATCGGCGCCAAGCGTTGTACTGTGTCGCCCTGAGGCGCCTGAGGAGGCCTTGTCACCGCGACGACTCTGAGGTGCTTCCGGCCTGTCCTGTGGCCGACAGTCCCCGCGCTGCGACCAGCACCGTCATTGACCCCCTCGGCAGCCCCCGGTACCAGGAGAGGGCCGCCGCATCAAGTTGGTCAGGCCGCGATAGGCCTGAAGCCTTCCTGGGCCCTTGTCACGTGAGCGGGAGCGCCACCGCGTCATCGGCCGCGCCCCCGCCCAATCCTCGCAGCCATTGGCTGTCCTCGCCGAGTCTCGTGTGGAAGGCCCGGCACCCGGAGCAGGACACGACTCCTCGCGGAGGGGGTCAGGAGCCAAATCCGCCCCTCCGCTTTGCCTCGCAGTGTGTTCCCTTGTCCCCGGCGGCGGTGCGCTAAGACAGCGCCCTGCACCGCGCCGGGCAGCGGAAAGCCACGCGACCGGTGGAAGCTTCTCCCGCCTACCCCCAGACATCGCAAGGGCCCCGGAGGGCCGAAGTCCAAAGGTAACCCCCAGGGGAGGAGGGCGGAAGGCCGGTTTTTAGGCCCCGAGTTCGCCCCTCCCCCGGGGAGCGCTGTGACTGGGCCCTGTTGGCCCCATTGAGCCCAAGCAGTCGTGAGGCCTGATTTATGCATGAGGTGCTGGGGCCAAGTAACTGTACATGCCTGAAGAGCAGGCTCTATTGAATTAACTGTTTCCAGCCCCTTGGTAACGAGATCGATCAGGTCATTGACTGTTGGTGTTTGGTGGCCGTCATGCGGCCTGTATTGCCCATGCTTACTTATATGTTTTCAAGCCTGCTGACAAAGTGGCGATACTTTTCCCTGTACTGAATTTCTTGCAGGGGAGGGCTTCTACAGTTCCTGATGGGGTTCAAACCTAATCCCTAGGAATTCATTCCAGCACTATTTTGATGATCTGATTTTGGTGACTAAACTGTTGATATTTACAAGAGGAAATGCTTATAATTGCTTCCTGCATGCTAGTCCGTGGTTTATGAAAATACCCTTTTAGCCTGCTGAAGAGTAGACGCGACAGGCTGTGTTATTTCAAGTTTTCTGCTTTACTGGAAGTATTTACTGAAATGTTTCACCATTTTACAGGAAATGCATTTTGGAAGGCTTCCATGAAATGCTGTAATGTGGTACTTTAATGAAATGCTGATGATTTGCTAATGCATTAATTGCTTTGATCTAAAGCCTACATAAAAGATCTTGATTTTCAACCACAACTACTGGTGTGGTCTCCATTATTGCGCCCACTTCTTGTCTCAGTGGATGAGAGTGTTAAGTAGCTGCTTTACACGTAAGCCCCTGGCTGCCTTCCTGCTTGAGCCAAGCTACCCCCCTAGAGAAATGGTGGTCCCAGTTCCTACATAGAGTGTGATAGTTGAAGAGAGAATGGGATGAGGAGGTGGTCAGACCAATCTACATGAATAGGGGTTTTGATAGAAAGCATGCCTGCTTTAGAAATAACGAGGTCCAAGATTGAGCCCTTAGAGTGAGTTGATTCTGTGCAGTGTTGGATAAGATCGTTTGCAGAGAGGAAGGTGGCCAGGGAGTTTGCAGAAGAGTCTTGGGGTAGGCCCCAGTGGAGATTGAAGTCACCCACGAAAGTCTGATTGTCACTTTGCGAGTATTGGTCACTGATGAAGTCAGTGAGTTCCTCCAAAAACGAAGGGCCACTACGAGGCGGGCGGTAGATGACATGGAATCTGAGGCGTGAACGGTGGTGCAATTGTAGCTCAAGAGAAAGGCATTCAAAGGTGTGGGAGGAGCTGATAGGAGAAGCCTTGCGTTAAAGGGAGTTTCTAAAGATGACTGCAACACCTCCCCCGTGCTGTCAGTTCTATCATTCCTAAATATAGAATAGCCTGTGGGTAATAGGAAATCAAACATAGAGTGAGAGGTATCTTTGAACCAGGTGTCTGTGAGGAAGAGCATGTCAATATTGTGATGGGTGATGGTATCGGAGATTTCAAGTTTGTGTTCTACTGCAGATCTGCAGTTGTGGAGCAGACAGCGCAGCTCTGTCAAGACTGTTTTGGTGACGGGGGCACTTGGGCTCTGAAGGGTGATCGGGATGTTGTACTTATGAGGGGGTGTTCGGGAGGGTTTAGGTGGATGCTTAGTTCTGACAGAGGAATAGTGTAGATAGTAGGGTTGCTAGGGTATGAAGGTTGAAGAAGGGTGGCGTTCAAGGGCTTGTGTGAGTTAACGAAGTTTGCAGATGATAGGTTGAGCTTGGCTATATCGGGGTGAGGGGGCGAGGTGCATCTCGTGGGAAGTTGGGAAGGAGTAGAGGTGCAAGGAAAGGTGGAAATCTTAGAGCTTCAAAGTGAAATGGCAGCAGTAAGCTGGGAGATGGAGGTGATAAGCGAACCTAGATTATTTTCCAGAGAGAGTAAGGCTAAGTTTAGTGGCACTCTGTAGAATAAAGAAGTGCACTGCAGAGCCCCATGCGTGGCATGGTCATTTACATTCTACTGGGTTGAGGGGGACGCTTAACATGCCATGTCATACTGTATGCATTATTGATGCCAGCTGAGCTGTCCATGTCCTACAGATGTCTGACATATTGCAATCCTACGGTATACAGTGTTCTAATGCCTGTGTACTTTTTTCCTATGTTCTTCCTTAAACTCGAATACATGAATATTTTAAAAAATAAAGAAACTTTACTCTTCTCGCCCAGCCTATGTTTTTGCTGCGTGGCTTTTTCATATTTCTGGAGCAAGTCCAATAAATTATGTCACATTTTCCAGCGTGTGGGGGGGGGGGGGGGTGGGGGGGGTGTTGTGTTATCCTCCCCTGGGGGGGGGGGGGTGGGGGGGGGGAGGGGGGTTCGGTCTCTTCTCCTCCTTCGGCCGCAGGTGGTTTCAGCCTCGAGGCCGCTCAGGGTCACTGCAGCCAGAGCTACTGCTGAGTCCGTTCTCTCTTTCGGTTTAGTCCCTTGTGTCTTTCTTTTACTCTCAGCTCCAGACCGGAAAGCACGTGATTTCCTCTTCCGGTCGTCGAGGGCAGAGACAGCACCAGCAGTAAATGCGGTCACTTCCGGCCTCTTCCTCGGCTCCAGCAGCGGTAGGGGTGGAAGGATCCTCGGTTTGTGCGGTGACCTTCACCCTCTGACCCCGGACGTCACCCCCGGCCTCGGATTGTCAACTTCACCGTCCCAGACCGAGGGGGAGAGGACTGTGAGCAGGGGTCTGCCCAGGTAGAGTCTTCAGTCCACTGCACCCCCCCCCCTTCAAGGCATGCCCTCCACCCCCCCCCCCCCCCCACCACCCGGGCTGCGACCCTTCAACCCCCCTTCAAGCCATGGCCCCTCCCGGGCTGCGGCCTCTCCATCTCACCTCTTCTCATCTCCCCTCTCCTCATCTCCCCTTCCCACCTCTCTTCTCCCTGTCCCATAGCTCCCGTCCCTCTCTTTGCCTCACACCGCGGCCCAGAGAAACCCTCCCTCTCAGCTTGGACTCTCAGAGACGGTGCCTGTGCACAGAGACTCCCCTGCACAGTGAGACCCTGCTGCTGGTGCAGGCAGGGTCTGACCTTATGTGTCCCAGGGCAGGGTTCTATTTTCACATATATAGCGCTTGATAGCCCTGACAAGGTGTAAAGCACATGTTAAAAGAGCACAGTACACTTTCCTCGATATGGATGAAAAAGCTACTATGGATGGGGAGTGTTTTGAAACACCGAGGTTCAGACGTATTTTTTTATGTGTGCCGCTGCACCTATTCATGATTTAGAAGTACCAATGAGTGGATAGTGGGACACTAACGCCTTGGATGGGACAATGTGTGTGAGAGAAGTGTTGTCTATGTTGTAACTGTTTTGGTAGTGTGCCTGTATGGCAAAGACTGACCAATCTATGTCAGAGCAAATATTTAGCAGAGCATCAGTGTACGGGCAAAGTATGAGAAAAGATGTGCTATACCTTCAAGTGGATGCCTACAAGTTTTGGCTTGGTCTCTGTTGGATGTGAGCATAGGTAGTGCCCACTCATGAAAGGATGCTATCCCTGGGGAGGGTACAGCCTTTCATCATTTGCAGCGTGGGTGCTCACAAACTGTTTTGCATCGGACAAAAATACTGTGGTAGCCTCTGCATTAGGGTATTGGACTCCGCCCTTCTTATTTCAGGCCTGTATCTCTCCCCCATAATTTCTTTCTCTTAAGCTCTTGGCGGCCTCACCGTACCCCCGAGTATCATGGGGCAGGCAAACAATGATAGGACGCCCACTGCGCATCACCCCTAGCGGCTTTCCCGTTTTTTAGGTCGAGCAGACCTTACTCTCAATGCGTGAGCATTGAGAGTGTCTGCTTCAGACCTTTTGCCGCCCGTATTTAGGAATGAGGACAGCTACCAGACGCGCGCTTTGACGAGGTCAGATTTCACCTCGGGAGCGAGCGTCTGGTAGCTGCGCATGCGCGAAGCAAATCCCTTGCTCACACACAGACACAGGCAGCCCCCACCCCTCTGCATGCACGCACACACACACACACAGGCGCGCGCATGCACACGCAGGCATACGACACACATACAGGCTCAATCACACACAGTCACGCATGCGCACACACAGTCACGCACGCGCGCACACACACACTCCCCCCCTCCCCTCCCAGGCATACACACAGGCACGCACTTCACTTCAGCCCTGGGCCCCACTCACCGACTGCGCTCTTCCGGCGGGCTCCTCACGGCGCGGCGCGGCTCGTCTCCTCTTCTCAATCGGGCTCGCGGACCTCGGGAGGCGGGACTTCCGGTCGGCCGCGACCTGATTCGCCGGCCGGCCAAGAGCTTCCGGGTCGCCGCGGGCAGCGCGGCGGCACTCCGTAATATGAACTTGTTACTTCATAAGGTAATACATAGGGTGTTCTCCAAAGAGACTTACTTTTTTCATCCGCTTTATCTGATCTAGTTGATTTTCTTGGCTGCATCTTTGAGGCTTGAGATTCACCGTGCCAGGTAGTGTGCTTTTTTTCATTTTCAAATGGACGTAGGAGAAAGGTTTCTCTTTTGTTTAATAATAAAGCTTGTGGCCGGTGTGGTGAGAAGTACATCTTTGAGGACGACACTTGCACACACTTTGAAGTGGACGATTATCCAGCAACCTGTACTGGAATCGAATCTGCATATGTATGCCTACTGACGCCAGAAGGATTCTGGAAGACGAAAAATGGAGCCGACCTCCCATTCATGACCAGAGTCCTGCAAGCAAAGTAAGAACTAGTCGAAATGAAGTGATATGATCTGGTGGTACAACTGAAAAGTGTTTCAGATCCTCCTGGACATCTGTAGTTCCTTTAGTGCATGTCCTAGTGCTCTCTGGTGTCAGTGTCCCCGAGTGTACTGGTGCCGCTGCTACTGAGATCTCAGGGTTTTAATTCACAATCCTATCACAAGTGTGAATGAACGTAAGATTCAGGTACTTAGCTGTTGCCTTTCGCCTCCTATCAGCACTGGTTTGAGGAACACTACCGAGTCAGCACCCCAGATGAAAGGAAGCGGTTGTGTGGTGGCGCAGTGATTCCTCGTAGTGCAACGTCTTTTAGCGGATGTGGGTGCGTGCACAGGACCTCAGGTAGATTATGGGAGGTTTTAAGCAGCGTTGTCTTCAGGTGCTAGAGGACAGTAAGTTTAAGGGCATTTGTTTCTTATTTAAAAATACTATTAAGCAGAATCCTATTTAAAAAAGGCAAGGAACCATATTTTACTTTGAAAACATCGAGCAGTATAATCATTTACCTTGTGGCGCTGATCCAATCCTGTTATTATCCCTTCAGTTTTTAGTTCCATTGTATGTCCTCCGCTGGCGCCAGTTCAGCAACACACTTGCACCATCATATCATAAACTATTTTAAAGTTGAAACAGCCCACATGTAAAAAAAATGTTGTGTGGTTTGGCTCAGCCTCCACGACTCTAAGGATACTGTGTACTTTTGGTTGCATTTGAAATATTTCCATTTCCTCGATTTATTGCTGAGAATAAAACATATAAGCTTGTATTATATGTTGGGAGGATATGTTTACTTGTGCAGCTTGATTCAGCAGATGGACTGTTGGAACACTGCTTGTTAGATTTACGTCCTCCTCCTTCTCCCTTTCATTCCCCTTAAGAACCGTACAATCGGGTGTTCTTGTTTATTTTCGCTTCCAATCTTTTGGTGTCAAGTGAGGCGTGATTCTACATTGAAGTAGGATATTTCACCATGTTAGTTGCCTTTCTTCTGTTTCAGGTCCTTTACCTTATGTGATCTCTCCATGCTGTCACTGATTTCTACCTGTCAGGGGCCTCTATTTTAGGGTTTTGTGAATGTACTGCAGTGTTGTGACAATGGAATGTCTCAGTTGCATCCATCTAGATATGTCAGCTGCTTTGGGTTTTCTGAGTTAGCCGAGAGTGCTGAGGCATCCCTGAGGATAACAGTGGAGCACAGAACGGCAGACGTCCACACAGGTTACAATAATTGAGACTGAATTTATGCTACAAGGGACTTGATAGTAGAACTGTGCTCCTTCAGTGTGCATCGGGTTGGTGTAAATCTGTTGAGTAGTTCTAGAGAAGTAAGCATTTAGAAAAGTTGGCTGAGGGGTGAACACTTACATCATTGCCATTTAAAACCACAATTCACAAAATTGCGAATCCTGTCAATCAGATTTTATTTTTTCAACAAGTATGTGACTCTCACACTGTGGAAAAAAAATGACACAGCCATGTGGAGCACCTGATAGGTGCCTGACCCCAGAGGAGTGCCTTGTGGCTACCGAGAGGTCAGAATTGTGGGCTAACATTTTTTTGTTTGTTTTCTGGAATACAATTGCAATTTTAAGGAAAATCGCAATCTCGCAGCTGCCATTTTATGAGCCGCACAAAAGATAGCATTGTGAGCAAAATATCAAAATTTTCAACAAAGTTATGAATTTTCACTAAATAGAAAAAGTAGTAGGGATAATAGTTTTCCCTTTAAAAGGGGGAGAGGGTAATCCCACTGTATGCAGAAAATAAATGACTAGCTGGATGGGCTCCATTCATGAGTAGCTAGCAACAGGTTGGCTACCCAATCTCTGCGAACAAACGCACTACGAAAAGCAGCCCGTGTGACGCAGGATTTGGTGCCCGCAGAAAGAATACTGTAAGCAGTGGGGTTTGGCCACTGACAATGTGCTAGGCCTGGCCAAAGGCAAGGTCTACCGGCTACTGTACAGGTCTTAGTATTAATTATAAAAAAAATTAAGCCATTGTTATTTGTAATATCAATACATCTAAGTCACGTAAATACAACACACATTGCATTACAAATGCTATAGGTGTCACATTTGCGAAAGTTATAATTATTGGCAATGTAAATGACAAAGCTATTAATTTCGCTATTTTCAAAACCAACACATAAATAAAAAAATTGTCATTTACAATACCAATAGCTCAAACTTTCCCAATGCGAGACCTATTGCATTGCAAATGCTTGTCTGTCCTTGATTTCCATAGTAGAGGTGCTGCAGGAGTAACCTCATCATGCTGATGAAATTCAGTCTTAAATTTAAAGGGTGTTGGGGTGATACAGTTGGGCATGTTTTCACTTGGGCAGTAAGAAACATTTGTTTTGCATCAGTCTCACTTCCGTTTTTGACAAAGAAACTGGCCACTGTGTTGTGACACAACATTGACGGGCATCGAAATGGTGCTATATGCATCTAGAAAAAGATAACTCTGATCATTAATGCACTTTCTGTAGAGATATGTGCTTTCTGTATTTGCAGTTTTGAACCATATTGTAGTCTTTAGCGATAACGTGTCTCCTGCATAGCACATTCTGTGACATGCAGATGACAGATTATTATGTCAAAGCCTAGTCTGGTTTGCTAACGACAACTTGGGGACATTCAGAAAGCTTCTCTGGGGATGCAGTCCACCCGTGGCTTACCGTTTGCTTTCTAACTCACATTTTCTTGCTTTCTATTTACTGGCTTTATTTGTTTTAGGCTGTCCAGCTTGAGTCTGTCCTTTTGGTTGCCCAAACCTTATTTACAGTATCCGCCCGAGTGTTCCTTTTTTGTAAACATGCATTTAAATCTTGTTCCGTCACATTTGCTGTACATTCAACGGGAAATGTCAGGCTTTGTTTTCCAAGGAGCTTGGTGTTTACTTTTCTTTCTCTTCAAAGTGAGAGGATTTCAGTGACAATCATGCTGGCTACAGGGGGTAATTCTTGTAATTCCGAAGTGTGGTGGAAACAAACATTTTAATGCCATCAATACACAAGGTGATGATATCTCCACACATTATCGTTTGTGCGCTGTATACTTTTAGCAGTAAAACTGTATGTTTGTGCAAATGATGTGGTATTTCAATTGAAGATGTGTTGTTTGTAATGACAGTGAGTTACCACACCATGCATTCTCCATTTGACCCCATTCCACTCTACTCTGCACCACTGCACTCTACTTTGCAGCACTCCACACTATGCCTCTCCACTCTATGCCTCTCCACTCTATACCACTCCGCACTGTCACTGCACTCTACATCACTTACCCTTCCCTCTATGCCTCTCTACTCTGCGTTACTCTATGCCTATGCACTCTACCCCCTCTACTTTACTATGCACCACTGCACTCTACCCCACTATACTCTACACCATTGTAATCTAAATCACTGCACTCTACGCCACTCTGTTCTACTCTGCATCACACTACTCGACACCACTGCACTCTACGCCAATCAACTATACACCACTGCAATCTACGACAGTCTATTTTGCAGCACTGCACTCTGACACTAAGCTCTATGCAACTCTACTCTGTGCCACTGCATCCACGCCGCTGCACTCTATTCTACGCCACTCCATTCCACTGCACTCTCTGCCACCACACTGTACTCTGCATCACTCCACTCTACACCACTGCATCGTCCCACACCACTCTACTCTGCAACACTGCATTCCCCACGACTGAAATATACGCCACTCTACTCTGCAACAGTGCATTCTGTGGCACTCTACTGCCCTCTATGCCAATTCGCTGTACACCACTACACTCTATGCCGCTCTACGCCAAGCCACTCTATTCTGCTTTGAACCATTGCACTATACAGCACTCTACTCCATGCCACTGCACTTTATGCCACTCTACTCTGAAACAATCTACTCTATGCCACTGCACCCTACACCAATCTGTTCTACTCGACTTTACACCACAGCACTCTATGCCAATACACCCTACACCACTTTACTCAAAACTAATATACTCTATGCCATTGCACTCTATATCACTGAACTCTGCCACTCTATTCTACTCTACACCACTGTACTATACACCACTCTACTGTGCACCACTGCACTCTCAACACTTTACCCTAAGCCTCTCTACTCTGCACAACTCTACTCCATGCTGATGCGCTCTGCTTTACTTGGTAGCACCGAACTCTACACAAAACCCGTCTAGGCAACTCTACTCTGCACATCGCCACTCTACACCACTCCACTTTACACCATTCAGAAACATTCTACTCTCTGCCACTGTGCGCTATTCTGCGCCACTCTATACAACTCTACTCTGCACCACTCTACGCCAAAGCACTCTACTCCACCAATGTGCTTTACGCCACAGCACTCTATGCAAATCTACTGTGCACCACTGTACGTTACTCCACTTCGCTCTTGGCCACTCGGCTCCACTTTACAACACTTTACAACTCTCCACTCTGATGCTCTGATGCTCTACTCCATTACACTCTACTCCACTCCGACAGTGTACTCAACTCGGACAGTCCACTGTACAACACTCTACTCCACTCTGCTATTCTACAACACTCTACGATGCTCTACCCAACTGTCTCTACTTCATGCCACTTTACTCCACTCTATGCTACGACACACTATTCTACACCACTTTGATACTCTGCCACTCCACCCTAAAACAATCTACTCCACTCTATGCCACACCACTGTACGCCAATCTACTCTGCTGTACACCACTCTACTCTACAAAACCATACGCCACACAACACCCAATATGCCACTCCACTCTACACCACTCCAGAACATACTATACTGCCCCACAAAACTCTGCTCCAATCTACGCCCTCTACTCTATGACACTCTCTGTGAGAAGTTGGCCTGGCATATTTATTTTGAAAGTTTTATATAGCGCGAACAAGATCTTTGCAGATATCAGAGCGCTTTACAAAAAACAACAACAAGGGGTAGGAAAAACAAGAGAGCGATTAACAGGCTTTTCAGCAAGGAATAGTTATAGGTAATAGATGAGTAGCAAAATAGGGTAGGTACATGAGGGAGCATAGTCAATCAGCTAAAACAATAATACAAGTAGACAGTCAGATAAATGAATATTACAAAAGGTGCGGAGTCTCAAATAGTTCCAAAGTGAAGTACAAGTTTTAGGTGAATTTAGCCATGAGGATAGCTTTCACTTCTTTCTTAAAAAATGTAGTGGAGGTGATAAGTCTGGTTTCTGGAGGGAGTGAATTCCAGATCCTGGGTGCCATTCCTGAAAAGGAGCGCTTATATGTATTTTCCTTCCGAAATCTATGAGGTTTCAGAAGAAGATTCTTTGTACTTCTTGTGTTTCTTGAGCCACCAGAAATTGTCAGCTTCTGAGTGAGGTAGCCGGGTGAGCTGTGGTGTTTAGCCCTTTGGGTCATGCACACAATTTTCAGATGTATTCTGACCTCAAAAGGCAGCCAGTTTAAGGATTTTAGGTCAGGGGAAATATGCAAGTGTTTTTTTGATCCAGTGATAAGCCTCGCTTCAGCGTTCAAAGAGGCTCTCAGGGGTGCAGTTGTGGAAAGGGGGAGTCCGCAGAGGGCGACGCTACCGTAGTCTATGCGCGGCATGACTAGGGCTTGTACTGCAGTTTGGAAGTCCTTGGCTGGGAGGAAGGGTTTAAGTTTCCTCAAAGTATTGATTTGGAAATTAGCTCCCTTAGTAACCTTGCTGATATGCTGTTGCATATTGAGATTGGCGTCAAGTGTTATGCCTAAAGATTTCGCTGAGTCCACGATGGTAGGTTGGACATTGAATGCAGTTAGGTGCTTAAGCCAGGTTTGAGTGGTGGAGCTTTTCGCGGAAGGTGAGATCAGAAGGAACTCAGTTTTCAGACCATTGAGTTTGAGGTGATTATCGGCAAGCCATGATTGGGTGTTTCTGAGCGTTGTGTTCAGAAGTATGATGTCTTTGGGGGATTGTAATTTCAGATATAGTTGGGTGTCATCAGCGTACATGTGAAAGTGTACATTAGATGCGTGTAACAAGGTGGTGAGATGTTCCATGACCAGGTTGAACAATGTTGGCGATAGGGAAGATCCTTGTGGGACGTCTAATGTTACAGGCACTGGTGAGGACATCAGGTTGTTGCTCTTGAATTTCTGAGACCGGTTATGTAAAAAGGAAGTGAACCACTTGAGTACAGTCCCAGATAGACCCATTCTGGTGTTTAACAACTCGAGTAAGTTCTCGTGTTCGAAAGTGTCAAATTCTGAGGAGAGATCAAGAAGGATGAGGAGGCAGGAATTGTTTTGATCTAGGATTTGGAGGGCGTCATCAATTATGTGTGTCATAGCAGTTTCAGTACTGTGCCCTGCTCGGAAGCCTGATTGATGAGGGTTGAGGAGGTCAAACCGATCAATGTGTTTTGTTATTTGGAGTTGGACGCATTTTTCCAACAGTTTGGCAAGGGTGGGAAAGTTGGTAATAGGACGGTAATTGTTTAGGTCAGTAGGGTCAGCTGTTGGTTTCTTGAGTATAGGTGTGACTTGTCCAACTTTGAGGGAGTCAGGGATGCGTCCTTGTTGAAGTGAACTGTTGATAATTTTGGTCCAGAGTGGTAGAAGTAGTGGGATGAAGTCCTTTACAGCGTTAGCAGGAAGGGGGTCTGTGAGGTGATTAGAAGGTTTCAGTGTGGTGAGCAGTTTGTTAATTGTTTCTTCTGAGGTAGGTGTCAAAGGATGACCATGTAGCATGGTTCTTTGGTTCATTGGGTGTTATGCTGTGGGGGTTGGAGTAAAGGCTTACGTCATTGAGGAGATTGTTCCTTATGTTATCAGTCTTTAGATTAAAAAAAGCAGAGAAGTCTTCACAGGATGGTGTATCACCTATAGTGCTATGTGATGGTTGGGGTTGTTCCTTGGATTGTGTATTGATTAGTTCAAACAGTTTTCTTGGTCGGTTTTTTGCTTGGTCTTGCTGGAGGCTGAAGAAATCTGATTTTGTGCGCTTGATTTTCCTGAAGTAGGTGTTTCTCTTTTTCTTCAGAGTTTTAAGGTGCAGTGCCGAAGGGGCTGATCTCCAGGTGCGCTCTGCCATACGCATGGCCTGTCTATCTTCGTTGACGGGTACCCTCCACAGGAGCACCGGTGGGTGCGAGAGCAGAATTATCCCCCAGGGAGATCCACGCTATCCTAGTGGTAGCTGTGGTGAGCAGCCTTCAGGCTAAGTCTTGAAGGAATGTAAAGCGCTTGTTTTACCAGTCTATAATCTTGTGAATGACCAAATGAAAAGATAACCACACCAGGTATATATATATATATATATATATAAAATATAGGTATTTATTCTAAACACATCCCTCTGGTCTCTTTATGAGGCTAGAGGCAAAAGTACATACGGAAAAATTATTTAGCACACAGTAAATTAGCACAATATACGTTGAGCCCCAGGGGCGTACCAAACCATATATTAAGAAAGTGATATAAGTACCATGACTTACATAGAGCACAGGACTAGGGTCTGTAGAACCGCGTGGGCCACCAGGAACCACCCAAGTTAGTGACACAGGGGACCCACGGGGACGAGTGCAGTGTCTAAACACAGCCACGAATCATCATTAACTGCTAAGGGAAAGTCGTGTTTGAAAAATTACAGATTAAGGACTCTTAGAAGAGGACTTGGAGCAAACCCCTTTAGAACTAGTAGGCTCTAGAGTCAACACCCACAGGAGCACCGGAGCACTCGAGTTACCTCACCCAGGGAAGCCGGGTGCATAGGTGTCTTTTCGTGTCGGGTTTCATCGTCTATTTCACTGGATAGCTGCTGTTAAGTGCTGCTGTCGTCCAAGTGGAAAGTATCTGGAGAGATCCAAGGGTGGATCGGAGATCTGAAGAACCTGAAAGCAGAGGGGACAGAGTCTGGGTCACTAGCCAGTGACCAGGAAGGCGATGAGCGGATGCCCACCGATGTCGGGTGATTTCAGGTGAAGAAGGTGAAGCTTGACTCTTCAGCCACGAGGTCCCGGAGACGTCGACGACAACCAGGAGCTGGATTCGAGCTGTCCCACAAAGGATGTCTAGTGCTGCGGTGTCGGATTGGACCCAATAAGCCTTGGCAACAGCAACCCACGCAGAAAGCAGAGATCGGCTTTGGTGCAGACCAGCAAGGTCTGGGAGACTCACCTCTTGGTAGGGAGTCCGGGCACGTCTGGAGCAACCAGGGAAGCCCAAGGAAAAGTAGAGTTACCTTCGAGGGGAGCCACCAGTCAACAGACTAGGGATCGCAAAGGAGCCTCAATTGGAAATGCAAGAAGCAGACCATGGAACACTCTTGGAGTGTAGGCCCACAATCTTTGGTGCAGATGATGCTCGGGTGTGGGCTACAAGTAACCCAAAGCACAACTTCAGAAAAGCTTGGGAAGTCAGTGCACTTAGCAAATGTGCACGGTGTCAGGAGTTCAAGTTCCACGTCACTCGTTCAGGCTTCGGGCCTCAGCTTTGCTGGGGACTCGGTCAGCCTTAGAGAAGTCTGGAAATCCTCTTCAGGGGCTTCAGAGTCCGGCGGGAGCTGCGAAGATGCAGACCGGCAAATGCTTCGTTGGTGCCTGTTTGAACAGGGGAGTCACTCCTTGACCCCAAGGGAGATTCTTCCGTCTTCTAGTTGAAATAGAATGTTGAGGTTCCAGGATATATGTTGCAGAGTTTTGTCCAGGTGTAATCTAAAGTCCTAAGGACTGGGTTCCTATACTTATACTGTGTTGGACATATGCTGGGGACCCACCTTTGGGAGGGTCTGGGAAGAGGGTTGGTTACACCCATTCCCTTTGTCCAGTTTCGTGCCAGAGTAGGGGCTGAGTGCCCCTGCAACCGGTTTGAATTGGGATATGCACGGGGCACCAAGTGTTCCCCCAGCACTGTCTGAAAAGCATTCATGAATGCACTCACCCAGCCCCAATACACTAAAGCCTGTCTGGGAGGTGGTTACACCTCCCTGTGACAGGAAACCTATTGTCCAGGCCTCCCCTGCAGGAGTTTCGTCCAGCAGCAGGAGGTCAGACTCCTGTCTGAGGCAGCAGCATCCATTTTGTGATGCTGAGGTTCTTTAAAACTATTACTGGTCAGACCAGTGGGTACATGTCTCTCACTCTAGTGGGTGGAATTCTACCCCCGCCGCCAGGACTGGTGGGGGCGGGTAGGATTCCAAAGTGGTTGACACCAATTACAACATGTTTCGATGCAGTCATTCCAAAGTTAGCATTCACCACAAAGTTATAATGCACTTAAGAGTATATGGTCTGGCTACATCACAGAACAGCCTCAGATGATGGATTCCAAAAGCTGCAGAGGTTTCCTGCTCATGCATGGCCCCCCTCTCACACAAAACCAAGCACTCTGCCTTCAGGATTGTTAAGGCCTGCCGTAGGAGTGACTTATAGGTTTATATGTGTCTGTTATTAAAGGTAGATATAGGTAGCCTATCTTAGTAAGGGGAGCATGCACCACCTTACCCAGGTTGCAGTAGCAGAGATGTGGTGTCATTTTGGAAGGCTTCCCAGGGATGGCATAATACATGCTGCAGCCCCTGGTAGGCTGCTGGGGTACCCATGCCCATGGTACCTAAGGTACCATATACTAGGGACTCACAAGGGTACCCCAGTAACCAAACTGGAGTGTACCTAAAGTACATGCTCTCATTTTAGAGAGGAAGCAGGTAGGCTGGAGTCCTGATTAGCAGGGCCCCAGCCAGGCTAAAGTCGAGAAACAGTGAAACACCAGCAAAAAGTGGGGGTAACCATCGTAAGCAGATCCTACTCTCCTACACTCTCTTCCCTCCACAACACTATATGCCACTCCACTCTACGCCATTCCATGACACTTCACTCCACACTATGCTACAAACCTCTTGTCTAAACCACTCCACGACACTCTACTTTAAGACACTCCACTCATGCCACTAACCTTAAGACATGCTGAACTGCATTCAACAAGCCAATAGCTCTTGCACAGGTGAGATCTATTTCCTGCGCTAATGCTTGTTATTTTATGTATATGGTTAAGTGGGTTACTGCTTTTGACACAGAGAGCCGTTTATTACTCGCATATCATAAATTACAATCCTTCTAATACGGAACAGTGAGCTATGAACTTGCCTCAAGAAACTGCATGCAGACTACAAGGCATGGGTTTAGAACTTTGTTTTTTCCCCTCAATCTGTTGTTGGTATTGTGAGAAGTTGGCCTGATATATAATGTTCACTATTCTAGTGAGCACTTTGTATCAGTCCAAACGACCCTTATTGATGATTGGTTGTAAGTCAACCTTATAGACCAGCTATCCTAGTAGCATGGATACGAGCAGTCTTCGGGCTAAACTCTAGAGGGCGTGTTAAGCCAGCTGTTATACCATCACATATACCCCTTGAACACCAAGTGAAAGGACACCACACAAGTGTTATGAAAATAAACAGTGTATTTATTTAGATCACAACAGCCCTGGACTCTTTATGAGGACAGGGTACTAAGCACACAACAAAACTCTTACGAAAATACTATAAGTCGCACATTTTACACAAATACCCGAGGGGCACGAAAAACCATATACTCTAAAAGTGGAAAGCGAAATTACTAGCAGGTAAGTACTAATCTCATAGGGTTTGGAATCACCAGGACTGGACTTCTGAACCTTCAGATTACTAGCAGGTGGCCTAGGGGACTCGGGTGCCGAGTGTGCACTCTCACGCGGGATGCGGGACAAAGTCTATGGATGCTAGAATTTACAAAGTTAGTGTTATCGGACGAATCCGACTAGGTAGAGCTGAAACGAAAAAGGATCTGGACCCTTGGATAGTGAGGCTATGCTGGGGCACCGAAATGCCGAAGTTACCTAGCCCAGGGGCTGCGGATGCATAGGTCTGGAAAGACGTCGGGAATCCTCGTTGCAGTCTATGGAGCCTGAAAGAAGAAGTTGCTGGCAGGCGACCAGTGAAGAAGTTCGAAGTGATCCAAGCCTGGATAGAAGATGGAAGACACCTGTAAGCAGAGGGGACCAAGTTCTGAATCACTAGCCAGTGATTAGCTGGGCACCAGGATGGCACCGGATGAAGTCACCTCGACCAGGTGAGTGGGCGACGCTGGGCTCTGCAGTCTCACGGACCAGGAGGCGTTGTCGGCGACCAGGATAGAGTTGCGAGCTGTCCCACGATGGTATATGCTGTCGACGTCGCTGGACCCAGGATTGGGGCAACAAGTCTTGGCAAATGTAAGCCCACGCGCTGGACTCAAAATGGCGTCTGGAGTGGACCAGGAGGGTCCGGGGTGCTCCTCTGTTGGAGGGGAGCAAGAGCCAGTCTGGAGCAACCAGACCAGCAGTGTTGATTTCGTCGTCGGGAAGGCCACAAGCCAGCGGCTAGTAGCCAGACAACGCGGTGAGCAGCAAAAGAGCAGAAGGGCCCCACGCAGATCTCGAGGAGGCTGGGAGGCTGAACTTCAGTGCTGGAGCTGCTCAGGGTTGGGGCTTCTCGGACCCCAAAGCACTCACTCGAGGATCCCTCGGCGGTCGTGCTGGGCAAGCGTCATGCAGTCTTGAAGATGGCCGGTCCCTCGAGGTCTCGTGGCACCCACGGATCTCAGCTGAGCTGACGATGTGGGTAGAGGTCAGAGGTGCCAGGGAAGCCGGGTTTCGTCGTGCTGGTCAGTCGGATTCCGGAGGAAGGACATGCAGCAAACCGCAGTGTTCTTGGATGGTGCCTGCGTGTGCAGGGCGACTACTCCTTAGTCACAAGGGGGGAAATCTTGAGAAGAAGTCGAGAGTTCCTTTCGTAGAAAGTAGTTTCAGGATTCAAAGATGATCTAATTTGGAAGGGGGCCCGCTCCTACCTTTATACTAGGAAAAGGGGCTGGCACGCGACTAGGTCCTGCCCATGGGTGGGACCAGGAAGGGGGTGGTTACACCCCTCTCCCATGCCGGACTTTCCCCAGGCCAGGGGCTGGTGTGCCCCTGGAACTGGTTCTAGCCGGCCTATGCATAGTGAGCACCGGGGTGCCACTTGCAGTCACCTTCCTCTAAAGCCCTGCCTACCCAGGATACACAAAACCCTGTCTGGGATGGTGCTAGCACCGCCCCTGACAGGAAACCCTTTGTCCCAGCTCCCCTCGCTGGAAGGACTCCCAGCTGCAGGGGGTCAGACTTGTGTCTGTGGTGGCAGCATCCATTTTGTGATGCTGAGGCTCGAGTTAACTTTAACCGGGGTTCACAGTTACATACATGTCGTGTCACTCTAGAAGGGTGGAATGCTAACCCCGTCGCCAGAATTGGCGAGGGGTTAGTATTCCAATTCGTATGACACCTTACTCGACATGTTTTGATAAAGCAATACCAGAGTTAGCATATAACCGCGAGGATTATAATGCACTTAAGAGTATATGGTATGCGTTATCATGGAACAGCTATTAGGACTTGGTTCCGCAAGCTGCAAACGGGCTCAGCTCATGCCAGAGCACCATCTCACATAATTCCGAGCACTCTGCCTTCAGGATTGTCAAGGCCTGCCATAGGAGTGACTGATAGGAATCTATGTGTCCATTTTAATGGTTAGATATAGGTATACTATATCTAAAGCAAAGGGTGTTTACACCACCTTGCCCCAGCTGTCGTGCAGCCAGTTGTGTCAGATTTAGATGGCCAGCCAGGGGTGGCATAATACATGCTGCAGCCCCTGGTAGGCCCTGGGTACACCTATGCCCTGAGTTACAGGGTCTAATAAGGTGGGCCAGTACCAATTGGTAAATGCACCTAAGGTACACGTGTCAACTTAGTGAGAGAACAGCAAGGCTTTGGGTCTGATTAGCAGGCCCACAGCCAGAGAAGTCGTAAACCAGTGAAGCAAAAAGCAAAAATCTTGGGTGATCATAGGATTACAGACCCTACTCTCCTACAATACCCCTCCCCAAACTTTGGGACAATAAACTAACCTTGACCAGGTGAGTGTTCTTGCTCTAAGTGGAAATACCTGGAGAGCCCATCTGCATTGCCATGATCAAGTCAAGTCAAGAGATTTATATATCGCGCTACATACCCATAGGGTCTCAAGGCGCTTGAGGAAGGGTGGGGGATTACTTGTCGAATATCCGAGTTTTAAGTTGCTTTCTGAATGCTAGGTGGTTCTGAGTAAGGCGAAGGTGAGTAGGAAGTGTGTTCCAGGTTTTAGCTGCCAGGTAGGAGAAGGATCTACCTCCCATGGTGGTTTTGTTGATGCGAGGTACAGTGGCAAGGGCTTGGTTGGAGGATCGTAGCTGACGGGAGGGGGTGTAGAAGGACAGTCGTGTGTTGAGGCATTCGGGTCCAAGTTCGTAAAGTGATTTGTGTGCGTGGGTTAGGAGGCGGAACGTAATCCTCTTATTTACGGGGAGCCAGTGGAGGTTTTTTAGGTGACCAGAGATGTGTTCTTTACGCGGGATGTCTAGTATGAGCCTGGCTGAAGCGTTCTGGATGCGTTGGAGTTTTTTCTGGAGTTTTGCGGTGGTACCGGCGTATAGGGTGTTTCCGTAGTCTAGGCGGCTCGTGACCAGTGCGTGGGTGACCGTTTTTCTAGTTTCGGTGGGGATCCAGCGAAATGTTTTTTTGAGCATGCGAAGAATGTTGAAGCAAGATGATGAGACAGCGTTGACTTGTCTGGTCATCGAGAGAGAGGAGTCCAGGATGACGCCCAGGTTCCGTGCGTGGTCAGTTGGGATGGGCGCTTTTCCTAGGGCAGCTGGACACCAAGAGTCATCGGAGGCGATGGGGGAGGTGCCTAAGATGCCAGGTCTATGCTCCACTGTAAAATCCATCCCCTTTAGGGAAATGGACCACCTAAGCAGTTTGAGGTTTTCACCCTTCATCTGATTTAGCCACAAGAGGGGCTTATGGTCGGTCTGAATCTTGAAATGAGTGCCAAACAAGTATGGCCTCAGTTTCTTCAGGGCCCAAACCACAGCAAAGGCCTCCCTCTCAATAGCTGACCAATTTTTCTCTCTGGGGGTCAGCCTTCTGCTTATAAAAGCAATGGGCAGGTCATGGCCATCAAAATTCAGCTGAGATAGAACAGCTCCCACACCCAACTCAGAAGCATCTGTTTGGACAATGAATGGTTTGGAGTAGTCTGGACTCTTTAGGATAGGTGCTGTGCACATGGCCTGCTTTAGGTCATCGAATGCTTTTTGACAGCCTGCTGTCCACTGAACTTTCTTTGGCATCTTTTTACTTGTCAGTTCATTAAGTGGAGTCACAATTGATCCATAATTCCTGACAAATTTCCTATAGTAACCAGTCAGGCCCAAGAAAGCTTGAACCTGAGTCTGGGTGGTTGGAGGAGCCCAATCCTTGATGGATTGTATCTTGCTCCCCAGTGGCTGAACCTGGCCTCCACCTACAAGGTGGCCCAGGTATACAACCTGTGTCTGCCCTATCTGGCACTTTGTGGCCTTGATAGTGAGACCTGCTGCTTGCAGTGCGGCTAACACTTTCCTCAGGTGGACCAGGTGATCCTCCCAGGTGGGACTAAAGACAGCTATCATCAAGATATGCTGCACAGAAGTCATCCAGCCCAGTGAGAACTTGATTCACCAGCCTTTGAAAGGTGGCAGGTGCATTTTTCAAACCAAAGGGCATTACCACAAATTGATAATGCCCACCAGGGGTAGAAAATGCTGTCTTGGGCTTGGCATCATCAGCTAACCTGATTTGCCAATACCCAGCTATCAGGTCAAATGTGCTTAAGTAGTTGGCAGATGCCAATCTATCTATAAGCTCATCTGCCCTTGGTATTGGGTGGGCATCAGTCTTAGTGACTGCATTGAGGCCTCTGTAGTCTACGCAAAACCTCATCTCTTCTTACCACCCTGGGTGTGAGGTTTTGGCACTAGAACTACTGGACTAGCCCAAGGGCTATCTGAGGGCTCAATGACTCCCAGCTCCAACATTTTCTGCACTTCTGTTTTGATGCAGTCTCTAACATGATCAGGCTGCCTGTAGATTTTACTCTTGACTGGCAAGCTGTCACCAGTGTCAACCTCATGGGTACACCAATTGGTTTGGCTGGGTGTGAACATATGTCTGAAGGATTGAAGAAGTTGTTTGCAATCCTTCTGTTGATGGTCAGAGAGGCTGCCACAAAAGACAACACCATCTACTGATCCATCATCAGGATTCTGAGTGAGCAGGTCTGGGAGAGGGTCACTCTCCTCCTCCTGTCCCTCATCTGTGGCCATGAGCAAGCCCATGTCCTTCCTGTCAACATATGCTTTGAGCCTGTTCACACGGAGCACCCTGTGGGGGCTCCTGGGAGTTCCAAGGTCCACCAGGTAGGTGACCTCTCCCTTTTGCTCAAGGATTGTGTGGGGCCCAGACCATTTGTCTTTGAGTGCTGCTGGGGCCACTGGCTCCAACACCCACACCTTCTGTCCAGGCTTGTACACAGTCAGGACAGCCTTTTGGTCATGCCAAGCTTTTTGGAGTTCTTGGCTTGCCTCAAGGTTTTTAGAAGCCTTTTCCATATACTCAGCCATCCTGGAGCCGAGACCAAGTACATAGTCCACTATGTTGGTTGCAGGCTTTTTGAGAGGTCTCTCCCATCCTTCCTTCACCAAACATAGGGGTCCTCTTACAGGATGCCCATACAGAAGTTCAAAAGGGCTGAAGCCAACCCCCTTCTGTGAGACCTCTCTGTAAGCAAACAAAAGGCAGGGTATCAGGACATCCCATCTACGCCTGAGCTTTTCAGGTAGTCCATGAATCATCCCTTTTAGGGTCCTGTTGAACCTTTCAACAGGCCCATTGCATTGTGGATGATAGGGTGTAGTGAAATTGTAGTTGACACTACATTCATTCCACATAGCAGTTAGATAGCTTGACATGAAGTTTGCACCTCTGTCAGAAACAACCTCCTTAGGGAAGCCCACTCTGGAGAACACTCCAACTAGGGCCCTTGCCACTACAGGTGCTGTAGTGGTCCTAAGTGGAATAGCTTCAGGATACCTGGTGGCATGGTCCACCACCACCAGTATAAACTTGTGCCCTGATGCTGTCTGGGGTTCCATTGGACCAACAATGTCAATCCCAACTCTTTCAAAGGGTACCCCCACCACTGGCATTGGTATAAGGGGGGCCTTTGTTGTGCCACCTGACTTACCACTGGCTTGGCAAGTGACACAGGAGCGACAAAACTCCTTGGTATTTTCATTCATGTGAGGCTAGTGAAAGTGTGAGACAATTCTGTCCCAAGTCTTATTCTGGCCTAAGTGTCCTGCTAAGGGAATCTCATGGGCCAAGGTAAGAAGGAAACCTCTGAAAGACAAGGGGATGACCAGCCTCCTGGTTGCACCTGGTTTGGGGTCTCTTGACTCAGAGTACAGGAGTCCATCTTCCCAGTATACCCTATGGGCACCTGTGGCGTTCCCTGCAGCCTCAGCAGCAGCCTGCTGTCTGAGGAGTTCAAGGGAAGGGCAGACTAACTGTTCCTTCCCCAGGTCTTCTCTGTAGGGTCCCCCTGAACCCAGAAACTCAACCTGGTCAGGTTCAAGTTCTTTAGGCTCAGTTTCCCTCAGCTCTTTGAGGTCAGCCTCCTCTGAGACTTGATCCACAACCTGGGGCAAGGGGGAAGGCAATGCCTTAACCGTACTGCTCTTCTTCTTGGAAGGTGTCTGGTCCATTGTTCCAGGATCCAGCACCTGTTCAGTGGGGCATCTTCTGGCCTGTGACCTAGTCACAGCAAGCACATGTGCTGGCAAGCCTAACATTTCCATGTGAGTCCTCTGCTCCACTTCTGACCATAGGGATGCCTCCAAATCATTGCCCAACAAACATTCAACTGGGAGGTCTGAACTAACAACAACCTTCTTTTGGCCACTTACCCCTCCCCAGGAGAAATCAACAATTGCCATACTATGGTGGGTAGTGACATTGCTGGCATTGGTCACTAGGTACTCTGGTCCTAGCATGATCTGTCCAGGGTCCACAACGTTAGGTGTCACCATTGTGACACTGGCACAAGTGTCCCTATAGGCCTGAGCCATCTTGCCATTGATAAAAGGTGTCTGTCTGTATTTGCCCAAAGTATTGGGACTGGCATCAGGGGATATATCCACATCCCCTGTACAGACAAGGACAGCCTGAGTGAGTGTGCCAACTAAGTTGTCATACCCCTCAGAACCCAAGGTTAACCCAACTAATCCCTTGGGAGGTGCACTACCACTGCTGACTGTACTAGGGGGTGCAGTTGCCTTAGGGGCTGTAGTGGTAGGAGTTTGCCCTCCTTTCTTGGTGCACTCACTAAACCAGTGAGTTTTACTTTTACAGTATTGGCACCACCTTTTAGACTGGCCTTCTTGAGTCTTCTTCTTCTGGGAAGCCTGACCCCCACCCTCTTTGGTTTGTTGGGGACCTGTCGAAGACTTCTGGTCATTTTGTTCACCTTTGGTATTATTACCCTTCTGGTCTGCTTTCTTCTGACCACCCTGGTTCTGGCCCTGGTTTTGCTTAACCCTTGTTCTGACCCATCTGTCTGCCTTCTTTCCCAATTCTTGGGGAGAGGTCAGATCTGAGTCAACAAGGTGCTGATGCAACAACTGGTTCTGACAATTCTTTAAAATCTGTTCCCTCATGATCAGATTGTACAATCCTGTATAATCAGTAACCTTACTGCCCAGCAACCAGCCCTCCTAAGCCTTAGTGGCACAATCTACAAAATCAGACCAATCCTGAGACTGAGTTTTCTGGGTATCCCTGAACAGCAACTTGTACTGCTCAGTGGTTAGGCCAAACCCATCTATCAGTGTATTTTTCAGGACTTGGTAATTGTTAGCATCCTCAGCTCTAGTAGTGAGGAGCTTATCTCTACCTTTGCCTTCAAAGGAGAGCCACAAGACAGCTGCCCACTGACTCTGGGGGACGCACTGGACAGTGCAGGCCCTCTCCAAAGCAGTTATCCATTTGTGGATATCATCCCCTTGTTTAAAGGGGGGCACTATCTTACTCAGGTGTCTAGTGTCTAAACCCCTGTCTTTTTCTCTTGGGAGAATGCTGCCACCAGTGGAATCTAGTCCACTTAACTTTTGCTCTCTAGCAAAGGCAAGCCTCTCTTTGGCCAGGGCAAGTTCTTCCCTTTCAATCCTTAGATTGGCTTCCCTCATCTTAGCTTCATGATCCCTTCTCTTAGGGGATGACATCCCACTATGAGAAGAGGTCTGAGAGCCATTGGTTCGAATGGATCTGTTAGAGCCTCTGGATAGAGACCTAACTCGTCCATTCCCAATGTTAAGTCCACCTGAGAGTGGCCCTGGGGGTCCCCCAAGTCCATTCTCATGCCTACTTAAGTTGGTCCTAGTGAGTCTACTGACTTCTACCTGACCTTTGTCTGCCTCATCCCCTGACAACTCCTGTTCCTCCTCCTCCTCTTCACTACCAGTGCCATTGAGGAGGCGGTCAGGGTCCCCAAGGGTTCCCTCTAAGGGGGGCATATTCCCATCTGGATGAGAAGGATCTGTGTTGGCAGTCCTCCTGGCATCATAAGTCTCTAAGAGACCAATCAGAAAAGGAATGGTAGGGTTAGAACCCTGTTTTAGCTTCCTGGATGTACAGATTTGTCTCATCTCCTGAAAGCTAAGAGCAGCATATCGAGAAGTGACCTGTGGAGGGTCCACTGACACAAGGGGGGGCTTCTGAGTTCCCTCCTTTGTCCGACATGCTTCTAGTGTGGTGTAAGTGATGCACCTACCTACACTATTTGTTTGCCTACTGATCCCTTGCTAAGAGTTGTAGTCAGGGTGTGCTAGGCCCTGTTGAACTACAACAACTGGTTCATTAGAACTCAGAGTATTCTAAGCTAAGTTATATGTACCTTAATACTTATGTGATCTTTCACAAAGATATTCTTAGGATACGTGTGGTAAAACAACAGCAAGCTCAAATCCCACCGCTGCCACCAATGTGAGAAGTTGGCCTGATATATAATGTTCACTATTCTAGTGAGCACTTTGTACCAGTCCAAACGACCCTTATTGATGATTGGTTGTAAGTCAACCTTATAGACCAGCTATCCTAGTAGCATGGATATGAGCAGTCTTTGGGCTAAACTCTAGAGGGCGTGTTAAGCCAGCTGTTATACCATCACATATACCCCTTGAAGACCAAGTGAAAGGACACCACACAAGTGTTATGAAAATAAACAGTGTATTTATTTAGATCACAACAGCCCTGGACTCTTTATGAGGACAGGGTACTAAGCACACAACAAAACTCTTACGAAAATACTATAAGTCGCACAATTTACACAAATGCCCGAGGGGCACGAAAAACCATATACTCTAAAAGTGGAATGCGAAATTACTAGCAGGTAAGTACTAATCTCATAGGGTTTGGAATCGCTAGGACTGGACTACTGAACCTTCAGATTACTAGCAGGAGGCCTAGGGGACTCGGGGGCAGAGTGTGCACTCTCACGCGGGATGAGGGACAAAGTCTATGGATGCTAGAATTTACAAAGTTAGTGTTATCGGACGAATCCGACTAGGTAGAGCTGAAACGAAAAATGATCTGGACCCTTGGATAGTGAGGCTATGCTGGGGCACCGAAATGCCGAAGTTACCTAGCCCAGGGGCTGCGGATGCATAGGTCTGGAAAGACGTCGGGAATCCTCGCTGCAGTCTATGGAGCCTGAAAGAAGAAGTTGCTGGCAGGCGACCAGTGAAGAAGTTCGAAGTGATCCAAGCCTGGATCGAAGATGGAAGACACCTGTAAGCAGAAGGGACCAAGTTCTGAATCACTAGCCAGTGAGTAGCTGGGCACCAGGATGGCACCGGACGAAGTCACCTCGACCAGGTTAGTGGGCGACGCTGGGCTCTGCAGTCTCACGGACCAGGAGGCGTTGTCGGCGACCAGGATGGAGGTGCGAGCTGTCCCACGATGGTATATGCTGTCGACGTCGCTGGACCCAGGATTGGGGCAACAAGTCTTGGCAAATGCAAGCCCACGCGGTGGACTCAAAATGGCGTCTGGAGTGGACCAGGAGGGTCCGGGGTGCTCCTCTGTTGGAGGAGAGCAAGAGCCAGTCTGGAGCAACCAGACCAGCAGTGTTGATGTCGTCGGGAAGGCCACAAGCCAGCGGGCTAGTAGCCAGACAACGCGGTGAGCAGCAAAAGAGCAGAAGGGCCCCACGCAGATCTCGTGGAGGCTGGGAGGCTGAACTTCAGTGCTGGAGCTGCTCAGGGTTGGGGCTTCTCGGACCCCAAAGCACTCACTCGAGGATCCCTCGGCGGTCGTGCTGGGCAAGCGTCGTGCAGTCTTGAAGATGGCCGGTCCCTCGAGGTCTCGTCGCACCCACGGATCTCAGCTGAGCTGACGATGTGGGTAGAGGTCAGAGGTGCCAGGGAAGCTGGGTCTCGTCGTGCTGGTCAGTCGGATTTCGGAGGAAGGACGTGCAGCAAACCGCAGTATTCTTGGATGGTGCCTGCGGGTGCAGGGTGACTACTCCTTAGTCACAAGGGAGAAATCTCGAGAAGAAGTCGAGAGTTCCTTTCGTAGAAAGTGGTTTCAGGATTCAAAGATGATCTAATTTGGAAGGGGGCCCGCTCCTATCTTTATACTAGGAAAAGGGGCTGGCACGCGACCAGGTCCTGCCCATGGGTGGGACCAGGAAGGGGGGTGGTTACACCCCTCTCCCATGCCGAACTTTCCCCAGGCCAGGGGCTGGTGTGCCCCTGAAACTGGTTCTAGCCGGCCTATGCATAGTGAGCACCGGGGTGCCACTTGCAGTCACCTTCCTCTAAAGCCCTGCCTACCCAGGATACACAAAACCCTGTCTGGGATGGTGCTAGCACCGCCCCTGACAGGAAACCCTTTGTCCAAGCTCCCCTCGCTGGAAGGACTCTCAGCTGCAGGGGGTCAGACTTGTGTCTGTGGTGGCAGCATCCATTTTGTGATGCAGAGGCTCGAGTTAACTTTAACCGGGGTTCCCAGTTACATACATGTCGTGTCCCTCTAGAAGGGTGGAATGCTAACCCCGTCGCCAGAATTGGCGAGGGGTTAGTATTCCAAAAGTTAAGGTGATCAAGTACGGTTATTATTTCAAACCCGCACTTGCACTTGCTTTTTAAACCTTAGGGATTGGGAGACACTAATAAAATTTGTTTTTCTACCCAAATCACCTAATTTTAATAAAACCCCTCACTACTTCACTCCTACTATCACACACTGCTTTTTTCAGTAGCCACCTTAACTTTTGAATATCACATACTACCCACTTTTCACATCTATCGGTCACGGTAACATCAGACCGGCCGTTCTGTCTCCTGGGTAAGGAGAACCCAAATGATGAGAAAGAGGGCGGTACAGTGTGGCTTCTGATGGGAACAATTTTCTCCATATGCTCTTGAGCCTCGACTTGGCCAGCATTTACCAGCGTGCATGGTGTGTTCTCACTGGTGTTATATGTATGGTATTGGTTTTGTGATCCATGTTGAATGACTTACCCTTTTGACTCCCAGGTACAATTTGGTGTTCTTGATATTGTGTTTGGGGCGTGTACCTGGTCAGTCGTTAAATCTGCCCTTAGACCCTCCTCTCATTATTTGTTGTGTATGTCTAGTAATTAGGCTCAAGATAGCTCTCAGCCAGGATTATACTCAAACAAAAGGAGCCCTTTACAGTCATCCTTTGTTTTGGGCCCAGCTGGAATCTAAAATAAGAAAGCCCCCTTGCTGCCTACTTATTGCCATCTCTAAATATAAATCGGAGCTTTTGCGAGTGCTGCTAAGTAGTGTTCCTGTGTTGACAAATTACAACAGGACTAATTTAGCATGTTTCACTGGGGCCCGGCGGATCCACGATCCGATTCAATAATAGCTGCCGGATGGATCCCCCTTAATTCTAGCACTGCTTATTCTCGAGAGAAACTAGGGTGTCGATTAGGATGGTGGACGGACCTGCGTCCGTCCGCCATCCCGAGGTGGAGGGACCACCCGCAGGGGCAACGGCGTTCCCTCCATAGGAATTAGGATGTGACCGCCACCCTGGCGGTCACATCCTGTATATTTAACATTGCGGCGTTGCTGCTTAAAGCAGCACCCGCCGGAAAGTTAAAAATGCATGCTTTGCATGTGCATGCACAAAGCGGCAGGCACCGCACAGTGCATGCACATGCAGGGGGGTACCATAGGTACCCCCCATGTTCACCCCTCCACCCCCCAACACCCTAGGGTCCTGCAAGGGCCCCCCAGAAGCAAAGGTCCACATGCTTTTCCATGGCAGAATATCCGCCGCGGAAAAGCATGTCTCCGCACACATCATAATTAGGGCTCCCGGTTTTCCGGTTTTACGGATTTTACATATAAATACAGACGGAAAAGTATATTTCCTTTGTCTGTATTTATATGTAAAAACAGCAAAATACGAGTAAATGTTGCCGCATGCTGGGAATTCCTTCCAGTGACGTACTGTGGTTCGGGGTCTTGAAGTGCCCCATAGCCAATCCTGGTTGTTTCGAAGCGTCACAGTGTCCTCTATGTGGCCTCAGGGCACAGATCGATCCGCCTTAAAAGCTGCTCCTGCCTTTCTCTCTGTCCCTCTGCTGCCTCGAGCTCCTGCCCTCCCTCCCCCACCCCACGTATGAAGTAGCAGCACCAGCTGTTTGCATCCCCAGTGTTTATTTTCATTTCTCTAGTGATCTGCTTGGCTGCCGCACCGTAACCCCTGCCTTAGCACCCTGTAGGTCTCTATCACCCCCCATTTTACCTTCTCAGGTTTACTAATATATCGCCCCCGGGCAGCGACGTGGCATTTAGGGAGGCACTCCCTGATGCCATCAGCTCTCTGGCCGTAGGATGTGCCAATTTTTCTATCCTAGGAGACTTGAATCTCCATTTTGATACTTTGACTCTGCCTGCTGTGAGTGGTATCGTGGCTGATCTTGAGGCTCTTCAACTGCTTCAATTGGTCTCGTATCCCACCCATGTAGGTGGACACATTCTGGACCCCTTCTTTTCAAATATAGCAGAGGTAAGGGTTGCTTCCCCTGTCCCCATGGCCTGGACGGACCACTCTTTGGTGACGATCCAGTGTCCATTGTCTGAGTCTCCTTTTAAGTCCACGACGCGCGTCTTTCTCAGACGTCGTTGGAATAAATTAAAACTGGAAGACCTCCATCGTCTTCAATCTGTGGACCCTTTGGGCCCGGTGGAGAATGTGGAATCTGGTTACGACCGTTTTTGCGAATGGGTTACCAGAGCCCTTGATTCTCTTATTCCAATGACCTCGAGCAACTGTGGACTACGGGATCCTAGTCCTTGGTACGATGGATCTTTGCGTGCGTTGAAAAGCTCTTGTAGACGCGCAGAGAGAGAATGGCGGAAAACCCATGACATCAGTAAAAAAGCCATATATCTGGCTACCGTCAAATCCTATCATCGCGCTGTCTGCAGAGCTCGGGCGGCATTCTACGCTCTCGAATTTCACAACAGCACGAACCCTTCAAAGAACCTTGTGGCTAAAAAGGCTTCTGCGGATGCCATTGGTTCCAACGCACACTGCGAAACGCTGGCGGCTTTCTTTCTGGAAAAGGTCCATAACATCTATGGAGCCTTTCCTACGGCCACGCCCTCTGGTGAAGGGTTCCAAAGCCCTCCAAGGCAGGTTGTATTAGATTCTCTTCCCTGCCTAAAACCGGAAAGTTTTAAGACACTGGCCCTTCAAGTTAAGTCGGGGTCTCCGGTAGATCCGTTAAAGCTTGCGGTGTTTAGAGACTTGGCATCTTCTAATCTTCTACCAGTCTGCTCTTTGATTAACATCTCGCTCACATCTGGTCTGGTACCCCTGAAGTGGAAACAGGCAGTGGTAATGCCCATTCTGAAGAAGCCGTCTCTTTATACCAGCAAACCGGAGAATTATCGGCCGATACCGCTCCTTCCATGGCCGGCTAAAGTCGCGGAGGCGCATGTTAATATCGCCCTCACAGACCATCTTTCGCGTACTAACATCCTGGATGACACGCTTAATGGATTCCGAGCCGGCCACAGCACGGAGACAGCCCTCCTATTCATGGTGGAGCATCTTCGCGCTGTGCTTGATGCGGGTCAAACGGCGGCGCTTATTTGATTAGATCTGAGCGCCGCCTTTGACACCGTCTCGCACGGGATTCTTCTGCAGCACCTGGAGGAAGCGGGCGTGGTTGGCTCCGCTCTTCAGTGGTTCCGCTCTTATCTTAATGACCGATCTTTCTGCGTGGCCTTTCCGCCCCCATCAGTCCAAATCACATCCCCTGGCTCTTGGGGTCCCGCAGGGATCCTCGCTGAGTCCCACGTTGTTCAATCTTTACGTGAGGCCGCTGGCTGAGGTCGTAAAGCAGGGTGGTATGACCATGGTGTCATACGCTGACGACACTCAGCTAGCGGTCACGATCAGCGGGGATTCTGGGGTGGAGGCCCCAAGATTCCAGGATGGACTACGGGCGGTTGCCAGTTGGATGACTTCCAACTGTCTCCAACTTAACGCAAAAAAGACGGAAATTATGGTCTTCGGCAAACAAGCGGAACTCTGGGGCGATGCATGGTGGCCCTCAGAGCTAGGTCCCACCCCTACTCCGGTCTCGGAGATAAAAAACTTAGGGGTGTGGTTAGATCCCACCCTTAGCTTTGTCTGCCACACTAAACGCACTGCGGCCTGCTGCTTTGGCATCCTGCGCAGCATGAGACCTGTACTTAAAAATTCTTTGACGCCTCGACTAGACATCTCGTGGTACAGGCGACGGTGATGTCTCGGCTTGATTATGCCAGCTCCCTCTTGATAGGGATAAATCAGGCCGAACTCCCTCGTCTCCAACGCGTGCAAAATGCAGCCGCCAGAGCAGTCGTAGGCTTACCCAGGTTCTGTTCCGTCTCTAACACCTTGCGCTCTCTTCACTGGCTACCGATTAGGCAGAGGATCCAGTTCAAAGTGCTTTCTATGTCCTACAAGATCCTTAAAGGTTCCCCTGCTCAGATTCTTCAGAACCGTTTGTCTCCCTACATTCCTTGTCGCTCACTACGCTCATCGGACCTTGAACTAGCAGTAGTTCCACGGTTTAAGCATAGTCGGGCTGGGGGTCGCTCTTTCCGTGTACGTGCTGCTGTCCTGTGGAATGCCCTACCATTCGAAATACGTACCCTTGCTGATCTGTTCTCATTTCACAGGGCTGTTAAGACCTTCCTGTTCCCTTAGTCTTTTCCCTTTCATCAGTCCACTCTTTTAAGTTGTGTTATGTTGCTCCCTTGTCAGGCGCCGGGACGCTCCTTTGCTGGAGCAGCTGCGCGCGTAATAAATGCTCATAACATAACGTAGTCCATCAGCCTTCACCTATTACTGTCCTCTCTGCGCAAATCCCGTCTTCCTTGCTCCCGCTTTTCCTTCTCTCCCTTCTACCTGCCTTAATCTTTCTCACTCTACCCTTGCCTCACCTCCTCGCTCTCGTCTCCCTTTCCTCATCTGTGCAGTTACTTCTTTCTCTGCCGCTCTTTCCCCTTCTCTCACCCTCTCCCTGTGAGCTCTCCTCCTCTCTCTCGGAATAATGCCCTGTCTTTCAGCGATCTCTTACAATTATGGTGCGATTCCCGGCGCTCACTAATCCTAAAGCGTATCACTAGGTAAAAAAAAAAAGTGCAGCCGCTTTGAGGGTCGGTAGTGGGGGGGGGCCCTTGATACATGTTTCTTTCCCCCCCCTTTCTCCCCGCCCAGTTAGTTATTTTTGAACAGTGGAGCAAGACAAAATTATGCCCTCCTCTTCCCAACCAACACCTTTGCATAATGGGATGAGGGGTCCGAGTCTTCACTGGTCTTGGGGTCAATGGGTCAATGGGTGCCCCCTGACGGGTTGAGCCAATCTTTAAAGGTGCACTCGCTGTTCCTGTTGTTTTCCAAAGTCGGCTGCCTTAGCAGTTGAACTACTGTTTATCTGTTTAAATGGGGTTTGAAGCCGCTGCAGCAATTGGCAGTGAGTTTGGCGCAACCCTGGTGTTTTCCTGTATGGGGGGGCGGCCTCCTCCTGACCCGGGTACAGACAGTTGACCATGCCTCTGTGGCAAGAGGCATGCGGGGTTGGCCATACTAAGGTGGGGGCCCTGCCCAACGGTTTAGGGGGTTATGAGGATGCCCACGGGGGCTTGGGGCACATTAGGCGACAGTTTTCGCATGCGTCCATGGTTATTGATAAAATGCCTGCCACAGGAGATTACCGTCTCGATGCAGAGCGCGGATGGGTTGCTGACTTCACTCTGAAGGCACCAAAAGGTTGCAAAGGACGTCAATATCTCGGCTGCCGAGTGTCCGCTTTTTTGGGGGGAGGTGGGGCGGGCTGGTCCCACCTCTGCTTCCCGCGGATGTTAAATATCCCGTTGGAGGGTGTAGAGCTCTTCCACCTTGCTTCGAGGAAAGCTCAACCTGGACTCCCGGGTTGGCTCGGGGTCTTATTGCTGCATGGGAGCGGTAAGCGTCGCTTGGCCCTCTCTCCATGGTCATAACGCGGGTGAGTGACAAGGACCTAGGCCTGTGTGGGCCGGGAGATGAGTGGTGGGGAGGACAGTGGGTTGCACAGAAGTGTCTTTTGCATCGAGCAAGCGTGCCCCGTCACCATGGTGAATCTGGATAGGCTAGTCCGAGCCCTTGAATTGGGCACTCAATCGTATTAGGAGTGAGTAGAACACTTCCGGGTCTTGGAAAACTTCAATGGCTGGTTCATTGTTCTTCTAACTGTACAGTGCCCTGACTCGGAAGCTTTCAAAGACCGAGAGGAAAGTAAATAATACTCTACCTAGTAGCCCAGAGGAGAGTTCGGTAAGAAACGGGGACAGCGAGCAGACAGGAAACAGCAGATATTGTAATTGTATTGTAATTGTATTTATTTAGCGCTTACTCCCCCTAAATAGTCTATATGTAGCATTTGTTCCGTTTTACAAAGAATCTGTTACTCTAGTCTTGAGCGTTGATTTATCAATCTAATGCATTATGGGAGGTAGTCTGCTTCATGCCAATCAACACTCTTTGGTATACAGAAACATGGGTTACGTAGCTCAGTGTGCCACAAATACTAAAGCTTCCATCATTCCTGGTAGGAGTGCTGAATTCTGGCTCTGGTCCCTGATGCCTGGGTGCATCTGGTTGTTCGTTTTTTTTATCTTTAGCTAAGTCTGACTAAATGTGCAGGTTTAATTAATACTCCTATATGTGATAGATACCAAAGACCAGAAGCCTGTTTTGACCAGTCCTTCTGCCATCCAACTATTTTAGAACTGTGGAACCTCCTCAGATGTGTACATAAAATGTAACTTTGGTCCTGAATTTTGACCCTTTGTCCTGAGTTTTTACAGTCACTGCCCAGAATGTCCCTTGTTGCCAGTTGGCGAGCCTCCTAGGACCCTCCAGGGTTTACAGCCTAGACCCTGGACACCTGGGGACCTGGGTTCGCGTCTCGGTAACGACGCTAAACAAAACATCCTGTGATTCTGGGCAAATCACTTAATCTCCCTGTGCCTAACAAAAAAAATGAATGTGTGTGTCCTCATGTAACGTAACTGGTGTTATGTAAAGCGCTCTGATACCTGATTCAGTTCGGGTCTAGTTCGTGCTATATGAAACTTAAAAAAAAAAAGGCAACATTTTCAGATGAATGTATTGTGTTGACCAATAACAAACGGGCGCAGGTGTGCCTTGTCAATTTAAATAAATGTGGAAAAATACTAGCTGTAGCGTCGTCTTTTGCCTGTGGCAAAAATAAATGTGGATAAATACAGAAAAAATACCCCAAAAAAAAAATATAGATAAATTCAGACGGAAATGGCAAAAAAATAAATTTCATAAAACCGGGAGCCCTAATCATAATATGGCTGGCGGTGTCTTGCAGACACGCCACCATATTGTGGTCCACACCCCGCGGATCGCTGATCCCACCACCATCATAATCTGGCGGTGGGTGTTTTCAAGGACCGCTGCGGTGAATCCGCATCCTCCGGGCCGTTGGTGGCTTCCACCGGCCCGGAGGATGCGGATTCACCGCCATCATAATCAACCCCTAGGTTCCTAAATATGGAGCAGAGCACAATTCGCAATCAATTGGCTATATAGTAACAATAAATATCATAGTTTTTCAAAACATAATCCATCGCAACTGCTTGGTTATCCTATTTAGTGCTTATTCTCAAGAGAAATCAAGTTCTATAATCTGGGGCCTCGAACCAATCATGACCAATTGGTTACATATTATCAAGAAACATCAACCTTGTCGTCTAGCATTAAAAAAACACCAAATTTATCACTCTTATTTGAGGGGTGTTTGGCCCACATTATTTTCATATTGGCCGGATGTTCAGTCCGTTAATCCAACAGGGTTCTCTCTCGGATAGTAGTGTTTCAATGTCTTCTCTAGGATATGGTTTTCCTTCTGACTCTATTATCTGGAATTGAATCTAGCTTAAATTATTACCATATATTTGGCAATGTTTACCACTGTTTTTTAGGTCTCGCCTTCGCAGCGCGCTGCAAAGGCAAAGAGACCTTTTCCGATCGGTTTGGCTTTTTTAGCCAAGCACGTGCACACGTTCCATTGCCTTCAATGGCAACGCGTCCACGTCGGGAGATTCACTTGCGGGAGCACGCGGCACCAGATGGTAGCAATTATCGCTCCCGCAAGTGAATCGCGCAGGCCATCTCCCTCCCCAGTGAGCGCTTGTACCACCTGAGACCTGGCCCAGTATACACAGTTTGTTTTCTATGGCTGTAAATACATTTTCACTATTTCGTGAAAACCGGACGCAGCAATAGCCTCATCTCGTGAAAGACTGACGGCCATGTTAGAATGGTGTGTGCATTCGAGCCGCAGCAATCAGAACCCCCACTTTGATCAATAACGAGAAGAAAGGCTGCCTATGTGTTGCGCACGATAAGCAATACAAATATCTTAATATTGCATTGTAAATTCTAACCCAGGATGAATGGTGCTACGACGCTAATACTAATATTCTCAGGAATGGGAATTTTGCCCGCGCAACAGCCAACTGAGGTCATAGCTAAAAGGAAAGCTGACTTTTCTAGATGTGTTTAGTGTAATCAGTGAACGCCCGCAAGCGACTTGGTAGCAGGGTTTCTCACACATGTGCAGAGAGCGTTAGCCCCCATTAGGTGTTGCAGCAAGGGGGCTCGGGCCCCAGTATCCTGGAATACTTCGGGGGAGAGGATGGCTACTGTCGTTGATACTGCCAAAGCGAGACCGGGAATATGTCTAAACTGTGGCCTTCAAGTAAATGGAAAAATCCTTAGATATGGTAACTGAGCAAATTGATTTTTGGTTGCATTAGCGCGCAGGCAAAGAGCATCTAAATTCACAGTCTGAATAAAAGGCGTTTAAAATGTCGCAACAAATTCAAGTTTAACGCCTGCCGTGGCTTGATCGATTGGTGTTGCACGACATACACGCCGTCTCCGTCCCGGCGATATGGTTTGCATGGAGTGCTCTTGCACCATACACCCTCCTCGTCCGAGGTTAGGTTTGCATGGTACAGCGGCCAGCCCTCTTGCAGCTGTCTGCAGCGGCGCACGCCTTGCCTCATCCGGTCAGGGCCTCACCCTCCTTGGTCAGAGAGCGTTGCCCGACCGGGACAGGTGGCTCGAGCGACAAACGGGCGGCAACTGAGTGCGCGAGAGGTGCAGGAAGTCGCAGCGCCGCTCCCATTGGCGGACCGGTTTTGTTTCTGGGCGTGTCTCGGGACTCGCCCGGCTGGCTCCCGGGTGATTGCGGATGTCCCCAGTGCGTTGAATTCTGCAGTGGGCTGTCCAACTGCCTCCTGAGACCACAAGCTCGATCTGGGGCTTTGCGCCCCTCCCTGCACGTCCAGACTGCGTCACTGCCCGGGATTTCGCACAGGTTGATGATTGGACCTGATGCGTGACGTAGCAAGGAAAGTAGAATCCAATTTTCTTCAATATTCCATTTATTTTATCTTTATTTCAACCAGGATTTATTCCACAAGTTCATCGCATCTTATTTCATTTTTCATATAAAGACTGCATACCTCCCTTGTTTCTCTGATCCTGAGGAAATGTCTATCCAGGCCTTTTCCAAAGTATGTGGGATACACTGTCCCAGGCAGCCTTGTTTAAAATTACCCAATGCATTTTGGGCTACTATACAGCCTTTCCCCGGGGGTAGCAAAAACCACAGTTGCAAAGTTAACACGCATTGGCATAGCCAATTGGTCTTGCATTTCGGACCTTATAAGTGTTTGGCCATGCACCAGTTAATGTTGTTGCACCAAGGATATTTTTGCTGCATAACGAAATACTTATAGGGCCCAAAAAGCTAGACCTATTGGCTATGCCAATGCTTGTTTTTCATTAGGTCTAGGCTAGACCGCGCATGCACTGTCTCTTCAAGACATGTTGTTTACTGTTAGTGGGCTTGGAGAGCTGCCCATTACTTACCATGGGATGGCTTCTTAGCTACTCTCAATTTATTGCTTCATGTTGGCTGCCTCCGCGTTGGCCACCTCCCTCTTCTTGGATGTGACGATCCCCTAGAGCATGGCCCAAGTACATGTGTCCTTACAATGCTCGCACCTTTGGGAGGTATTTTTTTTTTGTGGAGCCCCTCTACTGAGTGCATCTTTTCTAGTTGGCTCTGTCGTCTGCTCCCTCCCATTGTCTATGTTTACTTATTCCCCCTACTTCCCATTGCTGTGTCCCCACACTGCACCATAAATTACCAGGGAGGCCAGATACCTTTGTTCCGTTCCCTGACTTTTATTACAACTTTTATAAAGAGTGCACTCGAACCAAAGGTATTGGAGCACTTTACACAAGCATACATTCATTTTGTGTAGGCGCTGGAAGATTAAGGGATATGCTCAAAATCGCAGTATGTTGAACTGGCACCAAGACTCAAACCTGATTCACCAGCTAGCAATAAGGACACTGACTCTCCCCATCCCAACTGTTTCTTTGAATCATTCCAAACGTCTCTTTACTTGATTTATTCTTAAGTTATGTTTCCAAGGCCCTGCACACCTCCAGACGCACCAGACTATTTGACTGGCAGTACCTTTTACCATACCCCCATTGGAAAGAAGGTGTGAACGTGCCCCAGCTCTGCCATCCTTTCAGGGGCACCAGACTGACTTGTGACTGACTTTTCCAAATCTTACCCGTATTTTAGTAGCTAGTCTGACAAATTAAACCTTGCAAGACATTATGCACGACTGACTGCCACATGCAGGTAGTATTTGGTAGTCCGCAGTCTCTGATTAAACAATAGTTTTGTTAATGTTAATGTTAAAATGTTAAAATCTGATTTATATAGCGCTCAGCTACTCCGAGGAGTGTCCCGGCGCTTTAACAAACCCGACGCAGAGGTCAGGGGCAGATGAACGGACAAAAGAGTTATTGAGCAAACAGACAAGACTTCAGCTCCTTCCTGAAGGCTAGTAGTTTGCCGTTTTTCCTCAAAGAGACGGGTAGGGAATTCCAGAGTTGAGGTGCCAGGTGACGAAAGGAGCGACCTCCAATTCTCGCCCGTCTAATAGATGGAACAGATGCCATGGCCAGGGAGGCCGATCTCAGTGTCTTAGAATGCAAATAGAAAGCCAGACGTTTCCTAATGTATTTCGCACCTGAGAGATTGAGCGCTTTGAAAGCGAGCGTGAGTGCCTTAAAAGCAATCCGTTTTCTAATAGGTAGCCAGTGCAGTCTTTTAAGTAGCTTCGATGCACTGGTTCTCCGATGGAGACCGTAGGTGGCTCTCGCAGCAGTTCTGCACTATCTGAAGGCACGAAAGGAGATACTCTGGCAGGCCTAGGTAGAGTACGTTTGCGTAGTCCAAACGGGAACCTATCAGGGTCTGCACAGTAGTTTTCCTATGCTCAATGTAGAGGATCGGAAGGAATTTTCTCAATGTTTTCAGGATGCCGAAACACTTCCCTGCGAGTCCAAGAATCTGGGGCTTCAGAGTAAGGCCATCGTCAATCTGTACTCCAAGATACTTGGCCTTGGAGGACGCAGCCGCCGGGGAAACATGTCTGGGGGCCACAAAGACTGCCATCTGGGATCGGGTGGGCATCCGAAAAAAAGCAACTCCGATTTATCGGAGTTACATTTGAGGCTATGATGTTTAAACAATTCGAAGCCCGCACCCAGGCAGCCTCTGATCCGCAGGCCATCAAAATCGGAACCCTTCTTGCAAGTAAAGAGGAGCTGGGTGTCATCAGCATAGGACACGATCTGGGCACCAAGCGACTCCGCCAGTGCCGCCAAAGGGGCCTTATAGATGTTAAAGAGGGTGGGACTTAAGATGGAGCCCTGAGGCACCCCCACCTCCAGTGGCCGCATATCGGCGGAGAACAGTGGGGCCCAGACCGTTTGACGGCGGTCTGCCAGAAATGACTCAAATCAGCGGAACACCGCTCCCCATAGCCCGATCTCTCCGAGTCTTAAAAGGAGACCGCCGTGGGGAACAGTGTCGAAGGCCGCCGACAAGTCCAACATTACAAGCATGGCCTTACCTCCCGCGTCTAATACCTCTCTTATGGCATCGGTGACTTCTAACAGTGCGGTCTCCGTGCTCATGCTGGCACGGAAGCCCGACTGGGTGTCATGTAAGATGTTATTATGTTCTAGGTAGTTGGATAGAGAGACGTGGACGTGCTTCCCCACCACCTTAGCCAATGCCGGGAGGAGGGAGATGGGCCTATAGTTGGCATGGACCAGCGGGTCCAGATTAGGCTTCTTCACAAGCGGCCGGATCAGGGCATGCTTCCAGGCCCGGGGAACCACTCGCGTGCTTAGCGAGAGATTAAGCACCGCACCGGGTTTACCAGGGAGTTGATAGCAGGAGCTATTTTTCCGAGACATTTTGCGGGACAGGGATCATGAGGGGAACCAGATTTTAGTTGAGTGAGAAGGTCCAGGGAGGAAGAAAGAGACAGGGGAGGAAAATCAGAAAAAGTGGGACCGTCAAGGACCGAAGATGTGAGCAAAGAGACACTGGTCTCCGGTGAAATTACTGCGCTAGTGAGGGGGGAAGCGTCTTTCCCCATGCCAGAGTGAAAGGGGCTAATATTTGGGCACCTATGACAAACTGGCTAAAAAAAAAAGGCACGGGGGGCTGCAGAACAGAATAGGAATTGGATAATACAAACTTGTACCTGTAGGAAAAAATTAAAACAATTTAATTTAATTTGATGCTCTTTTTTTTTTCTTTCTTTTTCTTTAAAGTTTATTCATAAATTGGAAGAAAAAATGGTAATAATGTAATGTAAGAAATGACTTCGGAAGTGTAAATGCCTTTTCTTAGTTTTTTTTTTATGTACCTGATGGCATAAAAATATATAAAAAATAAAAAATGAACAATAGTTTCCACTACCGAAATCCCTGGAGATAGCAAGGGAGCGTTTATCTTACAGAGGGTACAACATGCGCAATGCAAGGGGGTGTTTAGGTTACAGAGGGGACGGGAGATGTGCGATGCAAGGGTGTGTTTAGGTTACAGACGCGATATGTGCGATGCAAGGGTGCGTTTAGGTTACAGATGAGACATGCGAGATGCAAGGGTGCGTTTAGGTTACAGAAGAGACATGCGTGATGCATAGGACATTTCTCTGAGTTCCTGTATCTCCTCACACCCAGAAGTACCACTTAGACCAAGGGAGATCAGCTCGAGGGGTTTGAGTCTACGATGTTGGCTCGGAAGGGATGGGGCGGTGTAGGAGAGGCATCCTATGAGTGGGCGCTGCAAAGGTGTAGGAGGGCAGTGGCATTGCTAATGTTGTTTATTTTTGCACTGGGAAACTTGTATTTGAATCCATCCCCATCCCTCTTTCTTCTACTCCCACCCACCACCCCGTCCCTATCCTCTCTACGTAATGCCACACAATGCCACTAAACGTAATTGAACACCACTGCATGACACATATTCACATTCCACATAATTCAACTCCATAATTCAACTCAACGCCTCACAATTATTTGCCACACAATTCAACAAAACAAATCCATGCCACATAATTCCTTTCCACACAACACAGTTCTCATCTCTCAATTCCACACCACACAATTCCGCTCAACATTATTCCACTCCATGCCACTTAATCACAGTCTAACAAATTCCGCTTCACAGATTTCCACTCCACTATAAAACCATTGATCTGTTTGTGAAACAACTACAATGTCCGATTTTCCCTGTATTAGCAGTGTCAAGGATTGACATTATTTCTTGGTCAAGATAGGATATTATAGCATTTCTTGCAGAGATTTTTGTTTTCTGTGATTGGTGGGTAAGTAATTTAGGGGTAGGAGAAGGCAGATGACAAAACAGGACCATCGATAGAAGGGTTTGACGTACCTCCAAGTTTGTGTTAGCATGCCTATGAGCCGCCCTACCTTTACAACCACAGCATCTCTATTTTACAAAGCATTATGGTGATGGTTCTGGAATGTTGCGCAAGTTAGTATGAAAGACAGACCCTCTCCTCCAATACCATCCCCAAACTTTAGGTGCTCTGATGGTTGTATCGATACTCTTAGAGGCTTTAGCTTTTGGTTTTCATTTGAGCATCCAATAGCCTCAGACCCCCATTTATGGGCAGCTGTTGTGAAAGTTGATGCATTGTTTGACTGGCGGTGATTGTCACTAAAATTAGTTCAACCATGCCACTTATCACCCCAACCGGTCTGGGATTTCATGTGTTCCAATGTAGAGTGGACCTGGACTGGCAGTTCGGGCTGGACTGTTGCTATTGGAGCAGACCAAGACTGATTTGCATATGGCTGAGTCCAGTTTGAGGTGGCATGGGGGGATCAAAAAATGATGGACTGCGGTGTTGCTCCAGGTAATTACATGTGGATGAGATTAATCCTAGCTTTGCACTCCTCTCTTTTTTGAATTCCTCATGTTGCTGAGTAAGAGAAAAAGCACAATGTTATTTTAGACTCTAAAATCTGGAACCCCGTCATGTCCGTCATTAGTGCTAAACCTGGACTCTAGGCACAGACGCATTCACACAGACAGAAATGCAGAGACACGTACACACACGTGGAGAATCATACAAAGACTCCCTCTCGTGTTCAAGCTGTGTCAAACATAAAGTAATTAATATGGATTAGTTAACAACAGTGCTAATATAATAGAATGGTTCCTGGCCCTTGTGTGGCGAAGGCGTGGACTTGACCATGTGAAATTGGGCTAGGCCGTTTGAACAAATAGTGCATCACAATTGCATAAACAGCATCCGTAGTGTCCTGTGAAGGCAGTAAAAAAAGTGTTGTAATACTTGCCCAACTATGAGGTGAATGAGGAAATGACTTGATCCTAATGCGCAAACCAGGCCAGATTAAAATGCACATAGATGCCAGGTTCAAAGGCACAATCTCTCACACACACCTGCACACTCCCCCCACCCTACCACACCCACACATTTTGAGAAACAGACAGTACATGGGCCTTACACACACATTTTGAAAACAGGCTGTACATGAACTTTTCACACACATTTTGAAAACAGGCTGTACATGGACTTTTCACACACATTTTAAAAACAGGTTGTACATGGACCTTTCACACACAAACACACACACACATTTGAAAACACACATACTGTGCATGGACCTTGAGGGGGAGGGATTTGGGGAGACCAGGGAGAGTGTGTTTGGTCTGGTTAAGTAACAGAGACCAAATTCAAGGGTAATATGTCGGTGAAGGGTTTAGATTAATACGCAGGAAGTGATGGCGCTCTTGCTGATACGTGTAAAGGAGATGGTAGTGAAGGTAAATAAAGTGTCCGGTGCGGATACAGCAGAACCAGCGAGGAGACCGGCGTCCCAAGCATAGCCCATTTGTTCTGGTACGGACAGACCCGTCCTACCTTTTCCTTTACCCGTTACGGATGTGATGTTTATCATACATCACCAAGCACACACCGAAACCGCCACCGTCCGGCCCATTTTAATTCCTAATTCTGGCCCTCATACGTCCTACAGCCCTGAAGAGTCACAATTGTACACGTTGTGACGAAACACGTGTCGGCTGGTAGAATGCACGTTGTACTGATCTGGATTGACTTCTAAATCCATTTGCTGAAACTTTCAAGGTCTCATCTTGCATTATTTGGACATTCTCAAGTGTTGATAAACCGGTTTTACCGCAATCCTCCACATAAATACATGTGTACAGGAATTTTGTCTCATCGGCCAAATTCAAGGGTGTCTGACTTATTAAATGTCTAGATTCCTAATCTCTACAAAGTCTTTAAACATCTCACTGAATTGTTTCTTCTGTCTCCTTAGGCTTCAGTCCTACAGACTCCTTCTTCCCCCCCAGAGACCAGCTGTGCACTTCACCGCCCTTGGATTAAACAAAAAAGTAAGTGTTATTTTATCCCCTAAAAACCATCAGAACTATCGGAAAGTCTATTCCGCTCCACTTCCTATGTATCGCTGTTCTTCCAAATGGTGTTTTTCAGCTTTTCTTCTACTTTTATGCACACTTGTATCACTTGCCCTTTATTTCTCCTGTCTATTTTTTCCTTGCTTCTGCTTGTTTCTTTTTCTTTTGCGCTCTTGTCTCCTTGCCCCCACCTTTATCACGAGAATAAGACCCTTTATTAGGCCACCAAGACTCACTTGTAAAAGGAAAACAAAACGGTTACCTTCAGACTGGCCCTGTAAGCTGGATTCTGTGAGCAATAGTCAGTTTTCCCACTCTCCCTACAGATGAACAACTTAATTTTTTTTGTTTTTTTACAAAAATGCACCAGGAAAGAAATAGAAGCGGGAGCTGCAGCTTCGGCTATATGGCCTTACAGCGATTCGCTTCTTTTTTGCAGAACTGCACCTTTCATGTGGCACAAAACTCTTTTTAGTCTCAGGTTTTTGCTTTGCAACTGGGGGTGCCTTATGGCTCCTCCTTGAGCCCTACTTTATTCAGTCTTTACATGCACCCCCTGCCTGATATCATAGAGTGTTGCATATCATAAGCCGTTGATACACAGCTGATTATCATCCTGTCACAGGACGAAGCTAACATGGCGGTTCTGTTAAGGACCTGTCTGACGGATAGGCTGATTGGATGGACCTCAATTGTCTCGAGCTCAATGCTGGGGAAACAGAGGTCCATATCCTAGGTAAGCAGCCTTCCATTTGGTCCTCCAATTGGTGGCCTGACGCGCTTGTATCCTTACCTGCCCCAAAGCCTAAAGTCAAGAACCTTGGCATCTGGTTCAATGCTGGGCTCTCCTTTGATGGTCAGATAACAGCCTTGGCTGGCAAGTGTTTCGGGATCCTAAGAACTCTTAAAAAGATACTTAGACTTCTCCTGGAAGCCGCCAAAAAGACAGTAGTCCAGTCCATGGATATGTCCAGGCTGAACTATTGTAATGTCCTGAACATGCGTGTCTCACAGTCTCGGCTGATGAGACTTTTGTGTACACAGAACGCGGAAGCCGTTTGCTGAAAAGGCTTTCCTTTAAAGCAATGTGCTATTGCTATGAGGTTGTTAACAATAAGGGCCCTCGATGTTTGCATCCTTTTGCTAAACTCTAAAAATAGCACCCACTGGATGATCTTCCTTTAGTTTTCTAGCAGCCCAGAGGTAGAACTCTCCTCGCCTTTCACTCAAACAGGAAAAAACTGAACTTTCGTTCCGCTAAAATGTAAGGACCTGGTTGTTTAGGTCAGTCTTATTAGAGATTTTTTTCTTAGCATGTTGTTTGGTTCTAACTTTCGACAGCGAGACCTTAGCGTACTTTGGTAAAAGTAACTAGGTGCTTTATAAATCATACTAGCAGCCCGTCCTGACGTTGTCCGGGTATGAATTCTTGCGGCCAGTAGTATATTGTTTTGTAGGATTTCGTTTTGATAGCATTTCTTATCTGTGACAGGCCTGTGAAACGCTCCGATTCACAGTGCACTGCTGATGCACTTAAGAGTGCGCGTTCAGTAGTGTGTGAACTCGAGTTTCCCTACTTTATTTTTCCTTGCAATATTATATAGCGCAAACCCGACAACATTGCATGAGCACAATTTACATTACAGAAGAACACATTCATTTGTGGTAGGCACGGGGAGACAAAGCGATTTGCCTGGAATCACAGGATGTTGAGCTGATGCCAAGATTCGAACGTAGCTCCCCAGCTCTAAAGTTCGCAATTCTAGAACTTGTGGCGGGAGGTGTGTCTAAAAGTGTATGTTGGTGCTTGCCATCAATGAGAGAGACCTGTGCATTTTTCAAATGGGTGGTGAAAAAATGAGTATGTTGCTGGAGATGTGGGCCGCCGTGCCACCAATGTACTTACCGGAGAGGGTAAACACCCATTATTCCGCAACTTTTTTTCCGCATACCATCACTCCGCATACTTTCATTACGAAAGTACCATGACTCCGCAATGCCATTATAACGCATGGCATTACATTTTATATGCTTTTACCACGCATATATTTACAACGACGTTCGTTGTAAATGCATGAATGGTAAAAACATGTTTTTTAATGTTTGGATAAGGTAAGTAGGGGTATATGTTTTGGGGTACTGAGGTATATGTTTTGGGGTGTTTGGGTATTGTAAGGGTTCAGATATCGTTTTGGGTTATGGGGTACAGGGGTAGTTTTAGGGTTTAGGGATAGGTATGGGTTTTGGGGTACAGGGGTATTTTTAGGGTTCAGGGCTAGGTTTGGGTTTTGGGGTACAGGGGTAGTTTAGGGTTCAGGGGTAAGTTTAGGTTTTGGGGTACAGTGGTATTTTTAGGGTTCAGGGCGAGGTTTGGATTTTGGGGTACAGGGGTATTTTTAGGGTTCAGGGGTAGGTTTGGGTTTTGAGGTGCAGGGGTATTTATAGGGTTTAGGGCTAGGTTTGGGTTTTGGGGTACAGGGGTATTTTTAGGGTTCAGGGATAGGTTTGGGTTTTGGGGTACAGGGTATATTTATAGGGTTAAGATGGGTTGGTGTTTAAGGGTGTTGGGGTATTTTAAGGAGTAAGGGTGGGTTATGATTATGGGGTGCAGTGGTATTTAAAGGGAGCAGGGTGGGATTAGCACACGATATGAGACATGAAGGGCGGAACATACCACACGCCCCCAGCGTTTGTCGCGCCCCCAGCACACGCCCACAGCACAATGCAGACACGCCCACAAGGGACTACTTTGCTGGCACGGTTCTTTTGACTTTTAAATGTATATGGTGGGCGTCTGCATAGCCTATGTCCTTCTGCTGCAGCTGCCCTTTCCAACGCTGTACTGGGTGTTGTGATTGGTGCTGTGGTTCCTGAGATTACCCGCCTCAAAGGTTTGGGCTCTCTCTTTATTATATTACTAGCAGCCCATCCCGACCTTGTCTGGGAGCAATCTGGCTTCCCCGACCCCCGCCTGCCCCGACATTGCCCAGCAGCCCGGGCCCCCGGCCGCTCCATCCCCCGCCTGCCCCGACCCCCGCCTGCCCCGACATTGTCCCCCGGATGTCACAAAGGCCCAGTGTTGAGGCGCTCTGCATAAATCTCCATGGCAGATGCTCTAAGTCCCTATCCCCTGCCTGCCCCGACCCCCGCCTGCCCCGACATTGTCCCCCGGAGCCTTTCCTCAGCCGATGTAAATTGTACCCTTCTGTTTTGTTGTAACTCCCCGTGCCCCGACCCCCGCCTGCCCGACATTGTCCCCATGACAACTCAAACGCAACGAAGCCGATTACAGGGAGGGCAGAGTGTTCACGTTCGCGAAAAAATACGACCTACTAGTGAAAAAACCCAAGACACCTGAACCAACATTGGGAGAAGGAGCGGCCTCAACCGCATCAAGTTCATCCTCTCTTAACACCATCCCTAGCGAGAACAAAACAGAAACAGAAAGGAACACCAACGCCTCCAATTTTTTGGGCGAAATCTTAACCATCAGATGCAAGAAACGCACTCAACAGCGTCAGAACCCCAGCGCAAAAAGACCAGAAGAGGCAAACGACCCGGGAAAAGAAGAATACAAAAGAAAATTGAGGTCAGGGAACAATCGGACATAAACACAGAGTCCCAAGAGGTACAAGTGGTGAACCTGTCCAACAAAATTCTGTCTCAAGATATGACGAATGTGCTCAGTAAGGGCCTCAACTTCAACCCTCAAGACAATGGCGGCCCATGCAAGGTTAAAATAGATCTATTCAAATTTGTACGTCGGCTTAAACTAAGAAAACATTTTGCTTACAACCCAAAAGAAGGGCCAAGCACATGTACAACACTGACCAGACCTATAGAAGGCATGCATACCATACAAGAGATAAAGGACATACACCTTCTTCTGACCCTCAATGAAACCTCTGACCAACCGTTCACACCTGAAAACCTGCTACGAGACCTAGGCATAGAGGATGACCCCACACTTAGCTGCAACCTTAGATGCAAGTCGAAATGGACACCAAATTCACCAGCGGGCAACCCCATCGACACTTTTCACACGCTGGTACTAGAAGACCTTGAAAGATACGAAATCAGAAATCACCAACCACGGAAATACAATAGTAGTGACAATCTCACCAGAGGCGAACGTTTGGCCCTAAAGTCACTCACACTGGACAGGGGAAATAGTGATAAAAGAAGCAGACAAAGGCGGCAACGTCGTTGTCATGGACAAAACTGACTATGAAGAAGAAGTACATTCCCAACCTAACGACTTGACATGCTACACACCCATCAAGAATAATCCACTGGAGACATAACAATCAAGATTAACAACCAATTAAAGGAATGGGGCGGAGCTGGTTTACTGAATGACACAGAAACTTCCTACCTCAAAATACATAAACCAATGGCCCCTTGGCTCTACACCCTGCCCAAGATCCATAAACCTGCCACTTTCCCTCCAGGAAGACCGATAGTCTCCCGAATAGGGGGACCCACCGAGAGATTGTCAGAGTACGTGGACATCTTCCTTAACCCACTGGTCAAGAACCTCCCTTCCTACATCCAGGGCACAAAACACGTCCTAAGTATCCTCAACGACATACATTGGCAAACTGGAATGACAATGGCAACTTTGGATGTTGTCTCACTGTACACCTCAATAGATCCAGACAAGGGCTTGGGGGCTGTGTCCAAATATCTCAACACAAGACCAGTTAATCTATGGCAACATACGAACATGATTACTACCATGATGAGCATCATTCTCAAGAATAACTTCATGTTCAACCAGAAAGGGTACAAACAAACGAAGGGAGTAGCCATGGGCTAAAGGTTTTCCCCTTCGTTTGCTAATCTCTACATGGGTACAATGGAGTCCTCTTGGATTTGGAGTACCAAAGGTGCAGCATTGGTGGACTCGATAGTATACTGTGGCCGATACATCGACGACTGCCTACTGATTTGGTCCGGCACACACCCTGAGTTGGAAGCCTTTTTTGATCATCTTAATACGAACGACATGGATATGAGATTCACCTGCAACTACAGTACCAAAAAAGTCACCTTTCTAGACCTGGAGATTTACATATTGGACAATACAATGCACACCAGGCTTTACCGGAAGGAGACTTCGTGTAACGCCATCCTTAGAACTGACAGTTCGCACCCTAGACATCAAATTGATTCAATACCCTATGGTGAACTGGCCAGAGCACGCAGAAACTGCAGCGAAAAAGTTGGATTTGAGACCTGCGTCAGTGACACGCGGAACCGTTTTCTCAATCGAGGCTACAAACAAAAGGTCGTCAACAAAGCAGTCAAAAAGGCGCAAACACTGAACAGAAACAACACGTTACTGCCTCAGAACAAACAAACTGCTGACACAGCTCAAACCAGGATGATCATGGACTACAACAGCATTAGCCCCGTGGTGAGAAAAAGCATCAACAGACATTGGAATATTCTGTTGGCGGACAAAACTCTTGCGCCATGCATCAACTCCAAACCACAGATTACGTACAGACGCGGCAAGACCCTACGAACACGATTAAGCCCGACCGTACCCCCTACACACAACCCAGACACCTGGCTTACCAACAGTATGAAAGTATTCTACAAATGTGGGTGCTGTGGTGTGTGCAAATGGGCAAGAAACAAAACCAAATATTTCCATGGTCCCCTCAAACAGAAATATAAGATCAACACCAACATCAATTGCAATACCAAATTCGTTGTATACATTGTAGAATGTATGTGCCACAGTCAGTACGTCGGAAGCACAATCAGGCCCCTCAAAGACCGCATTGGTGAAAATGCCAGGGCCATGCACCAGCAGGATCCCAGATATCCAAGGGCCCTTCACATAGCACAATGCTCTAGTCAATCAACACACAAGACATTTGAATTCTATGGCATTGACATTGCCACAGGGCTCCTCCCTTAGCCCCACACTTTTTAATGTTTACATGTCTCCCCTTGAAGACATCATCACTCCCTTTGGTGTCAAGACAGTGATGTACGCTGATGACACCCAGCTGGTGGTGTCCATCAACCACTCAAACACCAGCCTAGGAAACCTCGCCAGCTGTCTCGAAGGGATCTCACAATGGATGTCGGACTCAAGACTTAAGCTTAACGGCGATAAATACGAGATCCTCTTCCTTGGCAACCAAAACAAATTACCTGCAAACCTTTCCTGGCCACCCTGCATGGGCACCTACCCTACACCCAAAACCGAGGTTAAAAGCCTAGGTATCTGGCTCGACCAGGACCTTAACTTCAAAACCCAGGCCAGGAAAACAACAGGGACCTGCTTCGGACTAATCCGTATGGCCCGTAAGATCCTCCACCTGATCCCTTTTCATTCCAGGAAGTTACTGATGCAGGGACTTGTCAACTCAAGACTAGATCACGGTAATATCCTGTACCTGGGAGCCCCTGCATCAGTTATTCAAAAACTTCAGGTGGCCCAAAACGCCGCAGCTAGAGTCCTCACGGGAACCAAAGCACGGAGTTCGGCGAAACCTGCCCTCAAAAGCTTACACTGGCTCCCAGTGAAGGAGCGCATCACATTCAAAACGCTCTGCACAGCGCACAAAATCCTGCATGATAAGGGCTCCCCAGTTCTCAGATCCCTGATGAAACCACACCAATCTAACAAACATCTAAGATCTGATTCACTTGCCCTGGCCTCCATCCCTAGAATAATAAAGGCAAGATCTGGCGGCCGCAGGTTCGCCTACAACGCGCCAAAGCTCTGGAACTCCCTTCCACTAGCCATGAGGAGTGACCATAATCTACTATCCTTCCGTAAAAAACTAAAAACGTGGCTCTTTCCCTAAATACCCACCTGCTTTGACCCCTTCCGGAATAAACTAGGTCCTCTTAGCGCTGGGATGCCCAAGGGTAGCTATGCGCTCTATAAATCCACTTCCAAAATTCCAAACCGAATGTACGCGGAGGTAACCGTGAACTCCGCCTACGCAGACTGGAAGCCACTTGGATCATGCATCTGCACACTGTCAAGTACGACCAAAACATGGACTCAGAGCTAGAAAACTTCTTGGACACATGAAATATCAGTCACAATGTAGCTTAGTAGCTTGTTGCTGTCTTTCTCTGCTTCCCATATAAATCTGGTTTCATGATTGTCAAACACGACTTTTCTCCGCATGACACCGCACATCTTGTGACCCCATGCACACCTACTCGTGGCATTTTCTCATCATATACTGTTTGTTCACTACTTAGAACTACGTAGGCACCAGCCCTAGGGCAAACCGGTTTTTTGTCCTAAATCGTATATTTTTTACCGTAACGTTTCTCAACATGTTTCCTTGTTTGGCATGATTTTGGATATGTTTTTACGTCTCTTATCTTCGTATTACTGTTTTGTCATAACATTAGGTAGAGCTCCAACTTGTACAAATATGATCCCACCCTCGGCGCACCTCCCGAACACACTGAATACTAGAGTCATCACTCTAGTTGCTCCTAGATCACGTCCTGACATTTTGTTTTTATCAACCCATTACGCCTGCGTACTCGTAGGATTGTGACCAATCTCCACCGGCACTATTAACTACATGCTTGCGCACCCGTAGGCTTGTGACTACTGTCCACTGGCATCATCACTACATGCATTTTTCCTGTCTACGTTGCACCAGAGTGAGCAGTCTAGCTGCACCTGTAACGTATCTTCACTTCCTGTTTGTAATCACCAATGCGCGTGCGCACCTCCGGGCATTTGGTATTTCACCTCTAGCGCCACGAGCACCGTGCTCTCCAGCTCATTTCCGCCCGACGAGACGTGAAGCCACATCTTTTCTCTAGGTAACCTTTTAAGCTCAGATACATGGGTACTGTACAGACCTGGACACTTTGTCGTGTCTTAACCGTACTTCCATTCCAGTACGGTAACACTCTTATCCTTCTCCCACTTTCAGGAGGCAACGCCCCAGTCGTACCCGACTGCGTGCAAGCCATCCGTCAGCCATATGACCCTTGCCCTTCACTTCCTCATTGTGATTGCCCTGTATCACCGGATCCACCGGTGAGTCTCATACGGACGTCCCAGTCCGAGTTCATTTATTTCTTCATTGTTTCAATTTCCCCTACCACCACCATGGCCCGACTAATTCCCTCCTGCTTCTGCCCCCCACAGATCAGAACACAAGCGCCGCTTTCAGGTAATTGCCCTGTTATTGTCCCCAGCCATTTTACACTCACTATCGTTAAGTGAAGCCGTTCATAGTTTGTTCTTGACATGCCAAATCATTTAATAAAAATTATTTAGTTTGTATCTGTATTTAAGAATTTTCTGTTCAGGTTCGACCTGGGATCATATTTTAGCCTTAGGCCGACTCTGCATCATTGAATGTAAATTGTGCTCACCATTACGTCTTTGAAAACGTTTTTCAAACGTTACGGATTACTACACAGGCACTCATATTGGCCTTTCAACAGTCACCAAATAGTCGCGTTTTACTCTTGTACTGTTTTACGGATCACAGTCACTGTTCCTCACTCACTGACATGCTTTAGGTCAAGTTGTCTGACTTCTGTTTATGTACGTATTCCCATTCACACAAGTGGCAACCATTTATTAATTATGCACGTTTGCTTGAACCATCCTAATATTGTGGCAATGATGTCTTCACAATGGTTATGACTCACATTCCTTCATACCGTCTGTAAGCTACCTAAACATCGTTTAGATCTTTTTCTGTACGACATGGCTCATTTGCTTTGAACAATGTAACAGTACGATTGCGTGTTTTTTGGCAACTATAACCTGCACATTCAGGATGTCCGTTTATCTGAACTGAAATATCAGATTGTTATGGATTAGCCATTTATCGTCATCTTCTGTTTCCAAGTCACGGACACGCTAGACACACCCTATGTCCGCCCGCCTTAACCTTACGGGGACCACCGTTTTTTCCGTCCGGTAGCCACGCCACACTGGCACTACTATTCCGCCTCTCACTCCTGGACACTACTTATTCCTTGTGACTAATCCTGATTCGCCCTTAATCAGCTCTTTTCCACCATGCACCTACGAGCCATAAAGTTATTCATCCGTGGCTTTCCTTCTAGGCAGGGGATCCATTAACTGAGGTATGATCCTTCACCACACCCCTGCCATTTCTCCACATCCACCCTTCCTGCCCTCACCTCTCCCCATCCTCGCATGAACACGCAATTGGTCCTCATCCATCACCACACCTCCATCCCTCACACCGATGTTCCCAGACATCGTTTCGCCCATGTTTCCAATGTGCGACAGCAGGTATTATTTCCATTTTCCAACTTAGTCGTCATACACATTCCCCTTGATTTGCTTTCATCTGACACACGTCACGCACCTTTTTAGGACTGCTGCTTAAGTCTTGAATCCCTGTGTTTGTTGGCCATGCACTTTCACTGATGTTTTTGTACTATGATATATTTTACAGCCCTGATGAGTCACAGGCACTGCCCTGTTGATGAAACACGTGTCGGCTGGCGTTCTGTAAACATACCAAAGAAAGAAGACCTATATAAAGTTTAATATATTGTCTTCACCATACAGCCGGTGTCCATCGTTTTGTCTCAATCAACCAAATCACTTAAATTTGTTTGTACCACACGTGTGCCCAGTACCTGTTGTATAATTTGTGGAATTGCGTCTTGGACAACGTATACGTCTGTTGGAGATCTTAGGAGGACATATGTGGGCCTGTCCAGACGTCGTCTAATAATGAGATGCCAGTGGCATCCCATCGAGTGTACCCCTTTAATGCTCCCCCCCCCCCCCAACCATGTAGCCTTGGCACAAGGGGGTGTGACGAAGCCAGACAGGTTAGTTCCGGAAATGCACTGGGGATGGCGCAACCGTAGAACATCACCATTATTAGTGGAAATCCCACTGAGGCAAGTTCCAGCCTGAAAGCCCCCTGTTGAACCAGTCATTGATGACAAAGAGGTGTGACGCTAAGTAGTACAAATCCAAGTTAGCCACACTAAGCCCCCTTTTTATGGAGCATGAATGACAAGTGGAAAAAGCCAGGAGAGGCATACCATTATATCATGGACAGCAATAGCTACTGAATCCAGCTCCCTGAACCAGTGATGAGAAATCATGTGTGTGAAATTTTGGAAGAGGTACAGAAATCGAAGTAGCGACATTCAACGGTAGTGTCTGCTACCTCTTAAGGTCTGTTTTAGTTTTGTGGGTTAGGGGGTAACTTTAGGGGCCATGTTAAGTCTGCATTAAGAGCCACCTGTATGCTCAAGTAGCGGAAACTAAGGCGATGGATCAGGATAGTTGTTTGCCAGTCCTCACAGTCTTGCGAGGGCAGTAGTGGGACTAGTATTGATTTGGCCGTGTTGATGACCAATCCCAAAGCTTCCGCAAGGCGCTGCAGGAGTCGAGGGCACAGAGAGCCACTGCTTCTTAGGCCAGAGAGCTACAATAGAATGTCGTCTGCGTAGAGCGCAACGAGGTCTTCATGTCCCTATGTCCCTTATCCCATCCGCTAATTTGCACGTTACAACTTATGAGTTTGGCGAGGTGCTCAATTGACAATGCAAAAAGAAGGGGGGCAGGGGGCAGCCTGATAGGAAATTTGTCAGAACCCACTCAATTGATTTATACTTGGGGCGTCAAATTAGCATAGAGAAGCCAAACAAAGCCACGGAAGCAGGACCCAAACCCTGCCTTCTCCTGTACCCGGATCAGATAGCTACAGTCTACAGTGTCAAATGCTTTTTCAAAATCTATTAGGACTAAAGCCAATGCGGATGCCAGTAAGTGCAGATGGGCCAATCGCACGTCTAGGCGCCTCAGACAGTGTATTTTGCTGCTAGCAGATATAAAGCCGCATTGGTCTGGGTGAATTAAGGACAGAGGACCCATCATAGGCGTTCGGCCAGGATGGTTGCGAAGATTTTAACCTCCAAAATAAGGGATATGGGCTGTCATTCGGCACAGGAGATAGATGGTGGGTGTACCCTCTGTATTATCACAATGGTAGCTTGATCAAGGTCTCGGGAGAAAAAGCCCGGCTGCGTCGCTTCTCTGTAGAGACATAATAAGTGAGGGGCAAGTATGTCCTTATACTTAACATGACATTCCGTAGGGTAGCCATCAGGGCCAGACATCTTGCGGACGCCATTTCCGAGGTCTCATCTCTAATCTCTTCGACCGTAAGGGGCTGTTCCAGATCTCGCCACTCTGTACTAGAAAGGCTGGGCAGGGAAGGAAGGTGGGGGGGAGCTAATTCCATAGACTGGTGCAAGGCTGCAGCATAGAAAAAATTGCTCCGCAGTGTAGCCTATCAAGGTTTTCCACGTTAGGGAAATTGAAGGTGGCGGATCTGTTGGTGCAAACCAAATCTGGGTATGTCCCCCTCATATATTACATCTTGTCCGTGAGGAGATTAGTGCCGCCTTGACCCCAATACTAAACAAAATCACAAGCTTGGGGGTCTTCCCTATAGGCTGGAAAAGGGTCTGTATTAGGCCTATCTTAAAGAAACCCACACTCGACCCTCGATACTAAAAATTACCGGCCAATATCCTGTCTCCCTTTTCCATCTAGAGATACTAGAGAGAGCACTAAATAGAGAGCTGACCTATTACTTGGATCAGAACAAAATCCTTGATTCTACACAACATGGCTTTAGAGCTCAGCATTTGACGGAATCCACTTTGATAATGGCCACAGAAGAGATCAGAAAAATAATGAATTAAGGGGGAAGGGCCATCCTTATACTGCTTGACTTAACTGCAGCCTTCGACACTGTTAACCATTTGGTACTGGTGCGGAGGCTGGAAGAGGTTGGCATTACAGATAAGGCCCTAGCCCTGCTAGCATCCTATCTGACATCCAGGGAACAAGCAATACACTGGAATGGACTTCAATCAGGAAAGTTTACTCTTCCATGTGGAGTTCCACAAGGCTCTGCTTTGTCTCCCACTATGTTTAACATATATGTGGCTCCACTGGCGAGATTGATAAAAAGCCATGGGTTCACACTAGTGTTGTACGTGGATGACACCCAATTAGTGGTGTCAGTCAAACACAGCGTGGACCTAATGGCTGAATAGTTTTTAGAATTGCTTAACGGCCCTAATGACATGGATGAACTCGAATTTCTTGAAACGAAACACAGGAAAAACTGAGGTCATAGAGTTCGTCCAGAAACCATCGGTTTGGAGCCAACTGTGGTGGCCATCAGAAGCCGGAACGTGTCCTGTCCCCAAGGCCAGGAATTTGGGCTTTCTGATTGACAAAGACCAAAGACTTGCCTCCCAAGTTAACCAGGTGTCTTCTACTTGCTTCCACACGCTGAATGTCCTACGTAAGATCCTTCCATATATTCCCTTCTCACTAAGGAAACTGTAAACGCAGCCTTAGTCCTGTCAAGGTTAGATTACTGCAATGCACTATACTTGGGGGCAGGGGTAGGGCAGCTCTTTAAACTCCAATCACTACAAAATGCGGCTGCTAGAGTATTTCTTGATTTGCCCAGACATCATCCGACATCCACAAGTACAAAACATCTCCACCGGCTTCCTGTCAGACAGAGAATAGAATTTAAGGCCCTCTGCTTACTCCATAAATCCCTCTACGGAGGAATTGCAGATAACATCCACCTTCTATTCCCCCGTTATATGCCATCACGCTGTCTCAGATCAGCCTATACTGGACTGGTCCATGTCCCCAAGATCAGAAGAGCAAGATGGGGAGGAAAAGAATTCTCAGCCCAAGCGGCAACATTGTGGAACTCCCTTCCCACTCATTTGAGACTACAGTCCAGTAGGACCCTCTTTCGAAAACTGATAAAAACACAGCTTTTCTCTATACTTTAGACCCGGCAGTATATGGACTACACTTCCCTCAGCGCCAAGACGCCTCAGCAATAGTGCGCTGAATAAATATTCAGTCAGTCAGCCAGCATAGAGTGTTGCATAATAGTCAGCAAGACTTGAGCAATGTCGAGAGAGGTGTGGTGAGTGTGGCGTCTGACGTACCAATGTGGAGGAGCAACAGGGCGTGATCAGAGATCCAGCATGAGAGTATCTGCACATGTGAAACCGATAACAGTGGCCGGCATGAGAAGAATATCTATGCTTGCATGCATGTGTGTGTGTGATGAGCAGCTGAGGTGTATGTATATTGCCTCTGCCTAGGGTTCCAGAGTCTACATACATCACACATGCCAGGGAGCTCGCTTTATGACGCCAAATCTTCGATGGAGGACCGGTGGAATCGTCCTCAGGGTGTAGGACTGCATTAAAGTCCCCCTCAACGATAGTGAGACCTGGAAGCAGTTGGGCAAGTATGCCAAGGAGTGTGGGTAGGAAGAAATCTAGTTCTGCGGGGGCATAGAGATACAGGAGATTCAATCGGCTGCCCGCCATCGTACCAATTAGGGCGAAATAGTGACTTTGGGTTTCAGCCCATGTCTGTACTACCACCACGGGAAAAGTGCGACGCAGCAGGATTGCCACACCAGTGGACCTCCTAGCATACCCAGCATGGTAGACTCTGTCATAGCCCTGTCGTGCTAGAATTGGACAACCCACACCCATAAAGTGTGGCTACATTCATAGGAACAAAGCTCAGTTTAAAAACTCCAAAAGATTGATCATAAAAAAAGAAACAAGTAGATTATGGATGCTGCTAGTCGGGAAGCAATGGTTGCCCCTTTTCAAGTTAGCAACTTCTAGATTCGATTCGTTCAGTATAATCAATATATTTTAAATATAACAGGTTGAAAACTGGTTGAAAGTGTGTACAAGTTTAAAATAAGTAAAATGAGTAACGGATGTCAAAATAATGAATCTGAGAGACTTGTTTGATTACAGAGCTAAATTTAGCAATGCCCTCTGATGGTGCCACATAGAATTCAAAACGCGAGAAACAGCAAAAACGATGGGTGGATGGGTGTCCGTTCGCAGTAATCTAAAAGCCTCCGCAAACTGCCTAAACCCCAAGTTCCTGCAAAGTGGGGCTAGCCATCGCTGTCTAGCAATTTTCTACCCGGGACAGAAAAAGAAAACCTGGATATCGGTCTTGTTGGTACAATTACATCTAGGGCATGCCAGGGGAGAGGCTTTGACAATTTATTCGTAAAGGCAAGAAGCGGCAAGGTCCCTGTTCTGAAATGGAAATACAGTTTCCTTGCAAAAAGTGGCTGGACAGTGTCCATATAGTGCTCAAAATGATCCTCCACTTTGATGTTTAAAAAGTCAGGAGTCAAACGACCCAGTTGGGCATTCCCCAGAATGTCGGCCAATTTGAGCGATCTGTATGCTCTGACCACTACAAGGCACGGGGTGGCTTGGCACGCTACTTCCGGGTTATTCCACAGATTTGGAAGGCCTGGCTTGTAGCATTTGCCCCTTATCAGGGCTGGAAAAATCATTAAAAATGCACTAGACCTGCAGGTCTAGTAACCTGCAAAATCTCCTCGACCTAACTGAAATGCACTTGACCTCTAACTCTGAAACCTGAGCAAATGTGACAAGTTAACAAGATTTAAAAGCATTTTTATTGCTCATTTACTATGTGAGCAATAAAGATGCCTTTAAATCTTGCTATCTTGTCTCATTTTTCTGCTTTCAGAGGCAGAGGTCAAGTGTCTGTTTGTATTCCTAGCCAGAAAGGGCGAGTAGGACCTAAAAATAGCTCGTCCTGAATGAATCTGTCTCGCAAATGCGAGCGGTTGAGTGAATTTTTCGAGCCCTGCTTATATAGGCGAGCCATGGCAACTTGCCCCCACCCAGTAAACCCAGAATCTCTTTAATTTCTGACTGATTCAAGGCTGTTGTCTAGTAGTTCCTTAAACCGTACAAGTGCGGAACCCAAAACAGTCTCCCCAACAGTGTCCAGAGCTACACCCCCTGAAGTATTACATGCGAGTACAGGTAAAATAAAAGCAACATCTGTTTGTGTACTAGTTGTACAGGCATGTACCACCCCAGAGTTGGGGCTTCGGATCCCTTTCTGTTGTTTAGGTTTTTGTATGCCCTCTCCCCTTCTTCGCCTCACTGGTGGCTCTTTCATCTTGGCCTCTGTGTGGGGTTTAAAAGCCTGTGTCCGTGTCCTGGTAGCTACACTAGTCCTGGTTACCGGATCCGAAAGGGAAACTTACACAACGGCTACAAGTATAGGTGCAGGTGAAGAAACAATTGCAGGAGAAGACTGCAGCTGGTCTTGTGTGGTAAAAGGACAGCAAGTTTGTGAAGCCTCCCACGGAGCGGTTTGGCTTAAAGAAGAGCACCTTGACAGGGTTAGAGGGCCTAAAGAGGCGCCTCTAAGTCAGTTTGATCTCATGACTGAGCATGGATTCCGCCCTGATAATAAAAGCATCCAAAGGCCCCATAACTCCCTTACGTTTGCTCATTGTGGACACAGAATAGACAACGCCACAAACACCTATTATAGCAGAATAAGCGACTGACATTTGCCACAGTACCTAGGGATTAAGGGTCCAAGTGTTTTGTTCCAGTGTTGTTAAGGGGGTGGTCCAGCCCAGCCTCCTCCGGGCTCAGATGCGAGCAGACAGGTCCACCCGCGCGCATCCCACGCTGCGGGAGCCCGCAAGCTCTTAGGCGCGCGTCCTGGAGCGATGCAAAGCATTGGCGCCTCACACCGGCACTAGGGACTGGTGGTTGTGGTCCCCTGGAAGCTTTGGTCTGTGGCTGGCAGCACAACAGCGTTGATGAGAACAGACTCCCACGCTGCGGTAGCCCGCAAACCCTTCTAGGCTCCTCATGGTGCGAAGCAAAGCGGTGGCGCCTCCCACTGGCGCTAGGGACCCTGGTGATTGTGATCCCCTGGAAGCTTTGGTCTGCGGCTGGCAGCACGACGACGTTGATGAGAACGGACTCCCCTTTGACAATTGCCAAAGCAGTGAAGCACCAAATATGTTAACAAATGCTCTTGTTTCTTCTGCAATTCAATTTACAACTCAAAAACACTTTTGGTATGTGTCTGATTCTAAGATCTAGGGAAAATGGTGCAGTTACTATGAACTGATGTTGTACTACAATCGGATGGACATCTTGTTTATAATAGTGTTAATATCATTTGGCACTTGAACACATGTATGGCTTATATTGGCTTGTTCGCTTTAAAAGCCTTAAAACTAATAAAATTCTGTGAGCCGTGGCCTAGGAGTCCAACATGACAGATCGGCTTTAGGCGAGCTCCTCCAGCACACAACACTATCTGCATCAATCCTGCCGGATTACTACATCTCAACATGTTTTAGAGGTCCTCACTGGCATAGGCGGTGTAGCAATGATCTCTCAGCCCTTGTATTGGGAGTGCGGCTCCTAGAAGATTATAAGATGATGTAGCCGCAATCACCAATGCCTGAGGCCTACGGCCGTGGCTGCAGACTGCAGTAGGCCGCGTGAGATGCACCGGGGTGATCAGGGGCCGGTGTCAAAGAACCTCCGGCCCACAGAGACGGAAAGGATGGCTGAATATGCGGCTGCAGTGACTGCATCCTTACGAGTGAGTGGAGCCAGGGGCCCTGAGTGGGTTGTGGGGGTCCCTGCGATTGGAGTGACAGAAGGGGCCTGAGCTGCCTAGGCCAGGGCCTAGGCGGATCTTCGGGAGAGGGCCCGGCTGCCAGCAGTGGAGATCCGGTGGCTCTATGGGCACTGACACAGCTGCCTGAGATGGAGTGTGGTGCCCTGGCGCTCCCGCACTGGAGTTTACGGCGGTCTTGCCAGGCTGCCGGGGATGGTAAAGCCCCCGCCTAGGAGCACACAGCAGGATCTGAATGGCACTGCATGGGAGCTGCCTGCCGCTGGTGACTGCCCGCGGGTGCAGCGCACCCTACGAGGTGAGGCCCGCCTGGAATACCTGTTCAGCCACATGTTATAGGAGCGCATGGCAGCACTGAAAGGGCATCGTATATGTCGGACCTGCTGAACACCCTACAAATCTCACAACAATTGGGCGGGCAGGTGTTGGGGGGATGGGGGGGGCACTTTCCCTTCTGCAGAGGCGGCCGGGCTAGGTCCCACTGCGGCTTGTGGTCGGGAGAGACCCCCCCCCCTCCCCTCGTGCACACACCAAGCAAGAATATGGGCCATGGAGTGCCTTTTTCCTACTTGCACAACTAGGGCCCACGGGTGGCAGTGCCCAGTGAGTGACTGATACTATTGAGGTCCGGGCCCTGACGACATTGTGTTGAAGTCTGCCACGGCCGGCTGGTGAGGCTTGGACGCTCAACCAACGACATTGTGTACCATCGGAAGCGACCACTATTTGGACATGACTGAGGATACGCCGGCGGTCCCTGCGTCATAGCAAAGCACAATGGACAGATTCATGGGGACCGGCACGTCAATGGCCGCTGCCAAGGGTGGCCCAGGTGGTACCCCTGATGATGCAAATTTACTGGCTGCGATAACCCAATCCAGAGATATGCTGGAGGCCAGAATAGGAGCTGTAGGGCCGGATGTGATGCGGCTGCGCCAAAACCTGTCCAACGTTGCAGTCCAGCTGAAACCAGGGTCTCCAGAGTAGAAGATGCAGTCCAAGATCACGAAAGGCCTGGCCACGCACGTGAAAGTTGCAGAGCGACGGGCCCGCGGAAATAATCTCACCTTTGTGGACTTTCCCAAGGGCTGTGAAGACAAGGATATGGGCAAATTCTTGGCTTAATGGCAATGGCTCAAGACGTGGAACCCGGCGGATGCTCTCTCCCCATGCTTCATTATAGAGCACGCCCACAGAACTGTCTGAGAGGCCTCCCTCTAGCACGAGGACCCGGCTGGTCTTCGCTAGGATTTTAAGCTTTCACGACAGAGACACTATCCTCACCTTTGCCAGACCTCAGCATCTATGACTCCCATTGTATAATGATCTTTCCAGACTTTTCTAGACTGGTTTAACAGCAACACTAGTCTTTTGTGGCAGCGAATACCCATCTCTGCAACCTGAAGATCTCATACATGCTTCTGTTTCTGGCCCGCCTACGAGTTGGCTATAAAGACCGTACCCAGTTCTTTGACACGCCTGAAGTGTTCACTTAGACCGATGAAATGTGACAGTTGAAGCCTCACATGCCCCCACATCGGGACTCTGACTCTTCTTTTGGAGACCCACATCAAACTCAGACCAAACTAAAGGACAAGAAAAGACACAGATCAAGATCATATTGGCGCTCCAAGCCATGCTTTGATGACCATGCAGGAGGCCTTGGATACTGAACACTCAAATTCCAAGGGTGCAGTGTATGGCGAATTGGGCAAAGTGTGTGAAAAACTTACTATATGGGTTGCCCCTATGGAGAAGTATACACCGAACTCTTCAGTAAATTCTATGTTGATGGGGTACCTGGGGATCCATTGGACGGATCATAAGCCTGCTCCCTGTTGGGGCTGGTGCTGGATTTCTTCTGTGACAGATGCGTCAATGAGGTTTGAGGTATTAGGTTGGGCAGTGGAGGGGCGGTATGTATAGTTCTACAGTTTTTTTAAACTTTATTGCACAGTATGAGTCCCTACAGTGAGGCTGCCCAGTGTATCGACAGTCCATGCCCTATACTTCCTATATTTAGATGACTGCAATAAACACTGAGGTTTCATTGGGGAGGCTTCAAGTGGTGACCTGGAACTTCTGGGGAGTTTTAGATCAAGTGAAATGGGGTGCAGTGCTCCACCAGGTAAAGCGCCTGGGGGCAGATGTTCTGTTGATGTAGGAAACCCATCTTATGGGGACTAAAACTACATGCCTAGCCTGCTTTAGCTACACACGCATTTTAATGCAGGTTTTGCTAGGGTTTCCAGAGGGGTGGCCATACTGCTACATCAGAGTCCCCTTCCAACCAATACCTGATCCAATTTCTGAGGATAAAATTCTCAAGATACAAAAAGATTTTAACGTTACACACAAAGCATCTACAGTTAGAGCTGTCGTGTAGTTCCTATATAGGCTCTGCACATTTTGACAACATAGACTGTGGGCTTGGTGTCCAGACTAATTCTGGGCACCTCGACCGACTAGAAACCCCTCTTGCCAAGGAGAGAATAGTTCTTGGCAACTATCGAACATGACAACCCTGATCCCTCAGGCTTGTGGAAACCTTGTAATACTTTTCGCTCAGTCACTAATGCTCCCGTCGTCTCAGAGAGATACACAGTGGGGACATTTTTCAATAAGGATTTATTGAACCAGTGTCATTTTAGTGTTAAAGAGGTGGGCTGAAACAACCATTAGACAGTAATAAATAAAAATGATTATAAGCACCATCAGAGTAAAAGGACGGCAGATTTCTACCATTGTGCTAAAACAATGAATGCTGGCAAGTATATAAAATACATGACAGTAAAATGGGAACTCCTACGATGCGACCCTAACTAGATGTACCTAGCATGTATTTAGGTGTGAATGCCAAGAATCTCTCTAGGATAAAGTCAACCTCATTGTGTTATGTTATGTTAACACATATTTATAAAGCGCACGGCTACTCCCTGGAGTGTCCCGGTGCTAAAACACAGCCAAATATCAGTAACACAAACACAACCAAAGACTGCCAGCAACTCAGAGCTGAAAGATCCAAGTTTTAAGCTCTTTCCTAAATGAGAGAATGTCAGGACTCAGTCCGATCGCGAGAGGAAGACTGTTCCACAGCAGAGAAACGGCTAGGCACTATGCTAAGTTTTAGCTGGAAAGGTAAACAGCATGTCTATTGTCAGAGTTTATTAGGATAGATCGCACAGCACATCTGTTTTCATTAGGAAATAGCAACTCAGTAATTCTTTATCACGGCTTTGCCCGGGAATGAAAAGCAGTGCTTAGCTGAAGGGTGCAGTGTTCCCAGCAACATCTCCGAGTAGCCTGGTTGCCGTTGCAAAGCCTTGTGACCTCTGGCTTAGTCCTGGTGTGAACCCTAGGTCAGATAACTACGTTTTTATAGTATCTGATCGGCGATCTTACAGTACTTGCAAACATTAAAGTATCAAGTCTAAAAAATATGGTGATAAATGCATCATCTGGATTCACATATTGATTATATGCTCCCATAATCATAAGCAATAACAACATTTCAGCTAATACAGCGAGAGTCCATGATGTTATGGCAGCATCCATAACTGAAAACAATAAAGATATATCAGCCTTTATAATCAGCAGACATGATGCCAGCATTTCTGCACGTGTCTAAAACTATACACTTTCTAAAAAACAATCAGTCTTTGAAAGCAAGTCCTCTCTGTTGGTGAAAGAAAGAGAAATTTGCTTGCAGCTCCAGCTTCTCCTGGTGCCCTTTATTTTCTGTACTTTTGTCTGTGCCTCAGAATATTCATCCTGTTCTGCATCGAGCCCGGTGTCCTCTAACACCTGAAACTTGCGGTCATAGAAATTAAAAGAGGGCCGCAAGAACACGGTCCTCGGAGGTGAACATCTATCACGGTCCAGTGGTTCCCAAATTCACAAACTGTGCTTCGTGCGCGACGCCCCTGGCTGGTTTTGACGGTTCACCGGGGTGCCGTGGCACACAGATTGGGAACCACTGCCATATGGTATAAGATCCTTTAAAATGAGAGCCCTTGATTTGTCACTTTAAGGTTTTGATTAATTTGTCTTCATTCAGACATAAACTGCTAGCATGCACATACTAACATATTCTTCGGCAGAGATCTGATTGCCACTGAAGGAAATCATGCTTGGGTATCAATATGAATCAAAAGGGGGAGAAAGGGGGCATCCAGGCCGCCAGCGGAAGAGTCAGCACAAGTCATCTTACACTGCCCTGTAGCAGGTAAAAAGCTCCCAGGCCGTCCAATGAAGTCCGTAATTTTGGACGTAAGGTGCTATCTGACCATGTGAGAATCGGGTCAATACACCCAGATTCACAGAGACCATAACACAATACGGCCTCCACCTTCTTCTCTTTTGTAGGTCCTGAAGAGAGCCCACTTGACACACATGGGCAGCCACAAGAGCTGAAACATGGTGACCGTTTTTTATGGACACTCTCAATACGTTAAACTAATAAGTCTTCCACGCATGACACAGTTTTTAGGCATCTCAAACCCAAACTGATTAAACCTACAAATCTGGATATACAGGATTTTAACACCACCTTTTGATATTCACTTCACTACAACACTCCCACTTTTCTTTGATCACTACTGCAAAAACCAGTGGTTCACCTCCGGATGGAGGAAGCATACAAAACGAACCCAATGATGATGCTGTCACGTCTCTTAAACAGGACGAAGAATCATGATATACTGCCTTCCGACTTCTCTACGTGAATGAGGGTTTTTTATCGGTATACTACATGAATTTTGCAAACCCTGGTTACTCAGGTTAAGTGATCCATTCCCATTTGATATTTGGGTATCAATATGTGCAAGATATCAGCAAGAAACCAGAAATATAACACAACAACCAACATACAACTAAAAACAGCCCGGAGGATTGGTTTTGTCAATGGTTGTTTAGCTATTTAAGCAAAAATTGTTGTTTTAACCAATAAATAGTTCCTTCACACACATTTACATAGAATCACAACTAGAATGCAGGACCATTGCTCTTTGTGCTCTGCAGGGAGGCCATATTTTGAATGATCATGCAATCTGAACACCTTTTTGACCCACTAACAAGCACAGTGTGAAATCTGAACTGTCCGCAGCCTCATCTCCAAAGTGCTCAACTGTAGCCTGTTATAAACACCTGGAGGCGACTCAGTACAAAGGGTGCATCATCCAAGAGTAATATGCAGTGAAATGAAATACAGAAACACACATGCTGGAAATAGTTAGTACTCTTGGGAAATGCAAGATTAAGTAAAGCATGGGAAATCTAAACCGGAACAAAATCACTGCCATGGATTAAAATAACAGCAGGAACGCTGGAATTGTGCGGCAGAAGATGGCTAAATTATGTGGCAGGGTGAGTAAATTATTAGACAAGAAAAGGCAAATTATGCGGCATAATGTGGCACATTTTGAAAGAGTATTACTTCATTTTGTTGCCCTTTTTAAACTTGGTAACACTGTTTGGGGATTGGTTGCACCCATTAGCACCAATAAAACACCCAAATTCCAGCTTTTCAAAGGGCCTTTCCAGATGCAGCAAGATGTGTTGTTGCATTTTTAGAAACTTTGGAATTGTTTGAGATAGAAAGCAATTTTGTTGTTAAAATCTGTAGATTATGCAGCAGATAATGGATTATGTGGCAAATGCGGGAAATGCATAATTATGCAGAAATCAATGCCACCGCACGATCGCATAATTCCAGTGGCCCTGCCTAACATGCAGCATCAGACTGGGACAGAATATAGGCCATGTACCAAAATTAAAATTAGTGAGTTAGTTAGCTAGAAAAGTGCCCCATGTTTGCAAACTAGGGCAGGTTTTAACTTGTAAAGACATGCGGTATACATGTTTTGTAAGGTATGGAAGACTGCATTGATTGCAGTTTGCTGCAGGCACTGTTTGATTTATTATCAACAAAAATCAACAGTAAAAACCGGCTCACCTGATAATTAAGCAGGTCAACAACTAGCCAAACAAGCATTTACAATGCAATGGTCTAGTCTTTGTTAAAGTTAGAGCTATTGGCATTGCTCATGACATTATTTTTGTTTTTAAAACATATAAATAAATGGCATTGTCATTTACAATGCCAATAGCTTAATCTCTCGCAAATGCGAGACCTATTGCGTTTGCACCCACACACACACACAGAGCCACACACAGTCGCACACACACACACAGAGCCACACACACACACACACACACAGCCACACACACACACACAGAGCCACAAACACACACAGAGCTACACACACACAGACAGCTGCGGCAGGGATGAGTAAATTATGCGGCAGGCAAAGCCAAATTATGTGGTGTAATACAGCACACTTTATGCTAGTAATATGCCATTATTTTGTCATTTTTACACTTGCTAAAACTACCTGGGCATTGGTTGCACCTCATTTTTTCAAGTTTAACCATGGAATATAGCAATCCGCAACAAAAGGTGACCAGTCAAGCTCTGGTACGGGCATTCTATGGAGCAGCCACACGTGCTGCTCCACCTTTAGTAACTTTGGAAACACTGTAAAGGTTGCCTGGACACAGATGATGCAGTCCGGCTGTAGGGCACTACTGAGATGTGGTTAAAGAGATCTGGCCCAGTTTCAGGGGTGGAAAATATGGTCTGGTGTGAAGAGATTTAAGGGGACTCATTAGAGAGGGGGTTAAGGAGACATAGATGTCGGAGTTGTCTGCAGTAAAGAGAGGGTCAAGGTGGTCTGATCTTAAGTGGCACAGATGCCTGGGTCAATCGGTTGTTACAGACGGGTAAAAACCTAAAGGTAGTCTGATTCTGTGGTACAAGAGAAAGAGTTGAGGTGGTCTGGCTAAAGGAGCCTGGTTTTAAAGGGGCCTGATCAAGGTGGTCACATTGCAGGTCCGGCTTAAGTGATCTGTTTGCAGAGGGGTTAAAGGGGGGTCTGTGTAAGGTAGCCTGTTTATAGGGAGTAAAAGGGGGTATAGCGGTGTGGTTACAGACGGGTTAAATAGGAGGCTGACTAAGGAGATCTGCGTCTATGTGGCTAAGGCGCCCTGGTTAAAAATGTGTTACAGACTGGCTGAACGAGGGTCTGATTATGGTGATGGGTCAGAGGGGGTGGAGGGTAGATGTATGGGTAAAATATTCTGCATGCATACGCGCCCCTGCACACTTACCTCTGGATAGCAGTTCTTGGCCAGCAGATGTAGCATGGCCGTCTTCCTACAATGCACCGCCCCGAAACGCCCCATCATTTTCCGACTGGGGGGCGTGTGTTTCTTTCTCTCCTCTTCTCATTGTCTGGAATGTAAAATTCCAGCCAATGGGAAGTGGCGAGAAAGAACCTAAAAAAACACACGGGGCTTAAATGGACAGATGCCACTCTTCTCCATTGGCTGGCCTCCGTTTAGAAAGCCAGCCAATGGAGAAGAGGGGCGGGTTCAAGCCCCACTCTGGAAAACATAAGATCTCGCCACCGAGACTGCCAAGCGCAGCCTACGCAGGCCGAGACCTAAAAACGGCCTACATACTGACCTGACAGGAGTGCTTTAAGTGGGATGAAAAAAGTGGGGGGGCTCTTTCAAATGGGCATGGCTGATGTATTTAAGGGCGTGGCTTGAAATCCTGTCCGCTATAAATCTGTGCATAGCATAGGGTGCCGTCCAACTGGTATTTTGCTGCATCTGTCATTGCCTGCAGATAAATATTACAACAAGTAACATTATACCGACAACAAGCCAGTTGCTATTAGTTGCATAAGATGAATAAGCAACATCTACGGCTTCCTTGTATATAGTATTGGAAATGCTTTGGTTCTGAAATGATGAGACTGAAAGAACTATATTGAGTCTCGTTGAAGTTACTTTAAAGGCAGTGAAGGCCGGCACTGCTGCAGAGTTAAGTTTTTTCTTTTTTTTCACTCTGAGGATGAGGGCAAAAATGGAGATCAGCAAGTCTCATCACTGGCTTTTCAGAACTTTTCATTGTGCAGACACTTGATCAATGTTTTTGTAGGAAAGCTTAAGGGCATGAATATAGGGCCCCTTTTCAATGTCGATTTTAATTTACTACCAGGTCCAAGACTCAAGTGGCCCAGCCCACTTTCAACCCTGCTCCATCCACTTACACAGACCTTTTGACCGGGTGCAAGTGTTTGATTGATTCAGATGCTCCGTCCATCACCACCCCCTTTTGTACCCCTTTTGGCCACCATAAGTGTGGAAGGGTATGCTCAGACGTGAGTCCCTTGCTCACTTTGCCACTGGATTCAAGCAAGCCGGGCTGAAGACGGCTGGAATGCCAGAAACCGGTCCTCGGAAGCTTGTTTCCGGTCCAGGGAAGACCTGGCTTGGCAGTTCAGGCTGGACTGTTCCCATGAGGCACAGGGTCAGACTGATTTGCATATAGCCATGTCTGAACTGAGGTGGCAGAGTGGGCTAAAGAACGGTGATGGATTAAACCCAGATCTTTTGACTGGGTGCGAGTGTTTGATTGATTCAGATGCTCCGTCCATCACCACCCCCTTTTGTACCGCTTTTGGCCGCCATAAGTGTGGCAGGGTATGCTCAGACGTGAGTCCCTTGCTCACTTTGCCACTGGATTCAAGCAAGCCGGGCTGAAGACGGCTGGAATGCCAGAAACCGGTCCTCGGAAGCTTGTTTCCGGTCCAGGGATGACATGGCTTGGCAGTTCGGGCTGGACTGTTCCCATGAGGCACAGGGTCAGACTGATTTGCATATAGCCATGTCTGAATTGGGGTGGCAGAGTGGGCTAAAGAACGGTGATGGATTAAACCCAGATCTTTTGACTGGGTGTGAGTGTTTGATTGATTCAGATGCTCCGTCCATCACTACCCCCTTTTGTACCAAAGATGTGGTGTGGGCAGGGGTCTTCCGGGGATCCGGAGTGGATGGTGTTCATGATCTTGATGGTGTTTTCGTCGTTGATATTGGTCCAGGCAAGCAGGCGGTTGGTGCCGATGGTGGTTGTCGTGGGAGCAGGCGTCTCGGTGGTTGCCGGGTGGGGGGAGATGACGGTATCGAAGCTGTTGTGGATGTCTGCGATCTTGCGATGGAACAAGGTGGCAAGTGAGTCGCACAGGACTTGTGATGGTGGGATGTCGTTGGTGTTGGAGCTGGAGTTGGAGAGTTCCTTCACGATGCTGAAGAGCTCTTTGTTGTTGTGTGCGTTGCTGTCTGGGCGGTCTTTGAGGATGGTCCTTTTGGCGGATCTGATGAGGTAGTGGTGTCTGCTGGTGGCGTTCCTGTGGGCTGTGTAGCTTTCCGGTGTTCGTTCATGGATCCAGTTTTTTCTGAGTTTTCGGCAGGTTCGCTTGGAGTCCTGGAGGTCTTTGGTGAACCAGCTGGCTCTCTTGCTGGTGTGGGTGTTGGGGGCGTTCCTTGAGCGGGCGAGGGTGTTGGCGCAGTCGTCGTTCCATTGTCTGAGGTTGCGGGCTGCGGCGTCTGGGTCGGTCGGGTCTGCAGGTGGACTCTGGGCGAAGGTGTTGGTTAGCTGGTCCTCGGTTACCTTGCTCCAGCTGCGGCAAAGCATCTGCTGGGTGCGTTGGTGTGTGGTGGGTTTCCGGAAGGTGAAGTGGATGCAGCGGTGGTCGGTCAAATGGAGTTCGGTGGTGTGGTTGAAGTAGACGTGGGTGCTTGCGGTGAAGATGGGGTCAAGCGTGTGACCGGCGGAGTGGGTGGGTGTAGTGACGAGTTGTCGGAGTCCGAGGTTTTCGATCAAGGTGGAGGAGTTGGAGTCGTCATCGTTCTCAAAGTGGCAGTTCAGGTCCCCGAGGAGGATGTAGTCCATGGAGGCTAAGGCGTTTGAGCTGATGAAGTTGGGGATGGAGTCGCTGAACTGCGGTTGGTGTCTGGGGGGTCTGTAGATAAGGGGGCCTCGGAGGGTGGTGTTGGGGTCAGTGTGGATCTGGCAGTGCAGGTGTTCAGCGGTGCTGAGGGTGTCATCGGCGTCTGTCGAGATTTTGAGAGTGTAGCTGTGGACAATGGCAATTCCTCCTCCTACTCTGTTGGAGCGGTCCTTGCGGGTGATCTTGTAGCCTTCCGGGATGGCTATGGCGATGTCGGGTGCCAAGGAGGGATTCAGCCTGGTCTCCGTCGGGAAGGCGACGTCTGGGGCGTTGGTGTCGAGTATGTCCCAGAGTTCGATGGCTTGTTTGAGGGCGGAGCAGATGTTGAGCAGGATGCATCTGAGGTAGTTGGGTTCTTTGGTGGGTGGGTTGGCGGGCCGGATGCTGGTGAAGCTGCAGTTCCTGGGTGCGCATCGGGGCGGCCAGGCAGCAGGAGCGTGGTTGTCCGGTGTCGAGTGCGTGGAGGGTGCTGGAGTCGTAGCGGAGGCAAGCGCCGTGGGGTCAGGGGTCCTGGCACTGGGTGCGGTCCAGGCGCGCACGGACGCAGATGGGCTTGCCTTAGGTGCGCCGCTGCGTCCGCTACGCTGCTTCCATATGTGGGGCTACGGGTTCCCATGAAGCCAACGCTTTTTCAAGAACAGTGAAGCACCTCTCTGCTAGTTGTAAACTTGTTGATGCGTTTTGAATCCACAAATATTTTGATAAAACAGGGTTCTCATCAGAACATCGACCTTGGGATAATTATTCTTCACTCTGTAGTCCACTTATGTTTCATGTACTTGAAGACTTTTGTTGGAAAAAACAGGGAAGCCGGCACATCACTTCCACTTAAATAATGGCTTTATTTTACAACTGATGTTGCAAGAATTATGAAGAGAAATAAAATTTGGTTTTGAAACTCTGTAAAGCAGCTGCCCATAGGGAAGCCATTATTGAAGTGGAAACTCTACTCCTCCCTGAATACCAAATTGTTAGTGTTCCATCTTAAAGTTAATAAATTCCCCATTTTCAATTACACAACCAGTCTATGTGCATTCACAATGTGTTCAGCAGGTCATGTTCACTTCACTCGAATGTGACAGTCCCTCGAAAGACCCTTGGGACGATATAGGCATTGCCTGGCCACTCTCTGCAGTGAACATACAGATACCATTTTCCTTTAAATGCTACCTAATTCTCTTTTCAATCTATGTTTTGGTTTTCGTTTTGAGAATGATTCTATTTTTTCTATTTATCAAATAGACGTGTTGTGTTTTGTTTTTGTTGTAATGTTATTCTTTCCCAAGATATAAACATGATAAAATGGAAATATATTCAATAATTGTCTTGATGTGCTTTAACTCACTGACCAGGCCTTTCAAGGTGTAAACTATTATATGGAGGCTTTTGTTCCTATTCAGATGAACATTAAGTCATGTTCTTACTGGACTGTTACTTTTGGAGCACGATCAAGGCTGATTTGCAAATGTATGTTTTCTCTTTAGTAGCACAGTGATGAACTGAATTGCTGCCTAGAATAATACCAGTGACTGAGAGTAATTAGGAAGTTCACTTTTTTACATTGCATTAAAGACTTAGGACCTGATTTAGATGTTGGCAACATGGAGGTCCGTCCACTTAATTTACAGGCAGGCGGGCCTTCAGTATTTAGACAGCGGAAACTACAAAGTCTCCTCTCCCTGTATAAACCTCTGACAGCCCTACAAAGAAAGGGCCGTTGGAGGTTTAGAAGTTTGCTTGCTCGATTAAGAGTATAAACTGCCACCTAAAAGATGGTGGTATATAAAAGCTCAAACTTTTCAATGACCCCCATGCCATGGGAGAGCTGTGCCACGATGGGAGGGGGGTGATGGGGGGAGGTGGGAAAGTTGAGGGGGGGTTCATTGTTCTTTTTTTTTTGTCTCTTTTTTTCTTTTCAAACACAGAATCTGGCTTTGAGATTTTATTTTTGAAAATAAAATAAAATTAAAATTGAAAGTGTGCAATGCTGTGATGCTGCCTCAAGGCACACTTTCAGTGAACTTACTGGAATTACCAGCATGGTGAGTCCTGTAAATGCAAGAGATGTCTGCTGGGCTGCCAGGCATCTCATCTCAAAATGTGGCGGGAGGAGTACCCTCGCCATGTCAAGAGAAAGGTACTCTGCCATGGTGACGGCACGAACACCGTCCAACAACATCTAAATCAGGCCTATGGTGTACAACTCAGTAGAGAATAAGTACTTATATTGTCTGCCGCATAGTGTTCTATGTGTTGCTTATATATTTAGAGACTACAAATATTTTTGCCTCCACAGAGAGCAGATTTGCGAACATATAGGATGAAGAGTGATGAAGAAAATACATTAATACCTGAAAGCTGTCCGATATTCAAGAAGAGCTCGAAATAATGGCAAACAGTAATTATAGATAGAACAGCACAGTAAGAATCTTGTATATGAACAGACAAATCCTGCAAGAAACATCAGGTGCAATCCAGTGGCTTCAAGACGCTGAGGACACTCATGCTGCTGAATTCAAAACATTGACATGAAATAATAGCACAACAATGATACGGTTACAATGCAACCAGTATTAAAAGATTCTAGATGCCACCCTTTGTCTAAGATAAGTATTAGATAGGTACAACAGTGCTCCACTTCCTAACATGATAACTATACTGTGGTGTTAGACCATTATAAACTCTGTTTTGAATGGACCTTGCAATCTCTAGAAAAAGAAGATAAAAGAACAAAATATGAATTGTGAATCAGACATGTGAAGGTGCAACTTAAGAAAGCTTTGGCTATGTACATTACAGCACACTATCCTAGAATGTAAAGACTTTTTAACAAGGTTTGTTCTTTGTATGTTTCATGAAGCTATACGTTTTATTCTTTGTTCGCAGTCTTTAAAAATGTTAACTTTTGTGGACACAAGCCCTGATAGATATGTTGTCAGTCTGGCAAGCTTTCCAAGCACCATTCAACATTATTATAAACAGATAAACATACATTGCAAGTACGACCCATTTGCAGTTAATGTTGGATTACAGTTAGTCAGCAAGCACGCTAGTCAGTCAGGGAACACATTAACATGAACTATGCCAAAATGTAACTGACTCTTTGACACTAAACCTTAGAGAAAAAAGATGCATACACAACAAACTTAAGAAGATCTTTGGTTTCTCCTCTGTACTAAAGCAGCATCAGCAAGCATGCTCTGGGGAAAAGTGATAAAGACACAGTGAATGCGTCAAGAGTATTCATCAACCATCACAACTGAGAGTTCATTCGCAAACAAAAACGTAATAAAAGGATACAGATGCCGTGTTTGTGGGAAGAGTTTTAATCTCTCATCCTCCCTACATTGTCATATGCATCAACTCAGTAAAAAACCTATTTATGTAAGATGAGTTTAAATGAACAATCTGCTCTACAGGTCATATATCGAACACATACAAGAGAAAAAAGAAATACATGCAGTGAATGTGGAAAGTTCTTTACTCTCTCTGGACATCTAAATATCCATCTTCGAACACACACAGGAGAAAAGCCATACAGGTGTAATGAATGTGGAAAAAAATTTAACAGTTCATCAACATTAAAGAGCCATGTGCGAACACACACAGGAGAAAAACCATACACCTGCAGTGAGTGTGGAAAGAGCTTTGCTTTAGCAGGAAAACTAACGGTCCATCAGCGAACTCACACAGGAGAAAAGCCTTACTGCTGTAATGAATGTGGAAAAAACTTTGCGTATTCAATTTCACTAAAGAACCATCTGCGAACACATACAGGAGAAAAACCATACACCTGTAGTGAATGTGGAAAGACCTTTAGTAAATCCACAAATTTAAAGACCCACCGGCTAATACACACAGGGGAAAAACCATTTGTTTGCAGTGAATGTGGAAAGTCTTTTACTCAGATATCTAGTCTAAAGAAACATCAGCGAACACACACAGGAGAAAAACCATTCACATGCAGTGAATGTGATCGAAGCTTTACTCAAAGAGCAACCCTAATGCACCATCAGAGAACACACACCAAGGAAAAACCTTACACGTGCAGTGAATGTGGAAAGAAGTTTCCTTTCTCAACTAGCTTGAAATGCCACCTACGAACACACACAGGGGAAAAACCATACTCTTGTAGTGAATGTAACAACAGCTTCACTGATTCGTCAAAACTAAGAATCCATCAGCGAAAACACACCGGAGAAAAACCATACAATTGCAGTGAATGTGGAAAGAACTTTAGTCTGTCAGGAAACTTAAAGGTCCACCAGCGAATACACATAGGGCAAAATAAATCATACACCTGTAGTGAATGTGGAAAGGGCTTTGCTGCGATACAGAGTCTAAAGAAACATCAGCGAACACACACAGGGGAAAAACCATTCACATGCATTGAATGTGGTAAGAGCTTTGCTCAAAGAGCAAACCTAATGCTCCATCATAGAACACACACCAAGGAAAAACCATACACATGCAGTGAATGTGGAAAGAGGTTTCCTTTCTCATCAAGCTTGAAAGGCCACCTACGAACACACACAGGGGAAAAACCATATCCTTGTAGTGAATGTAACTATAGCTTTACTGAGTTATCAAAATTAAGAATCCATCAGCGAAGACACACAGGAGAAAAACCATACTCTTGCAATGAATGTGGGAAGAACTTTCGTGTGTTAGGAACCCTAAAAATCCACCAGCGAACACATGAAAGGAAAAAAATCCTACACCTGCAGTGAATGGGGAAAAAGCTCTACTAAATCAGCACCTCTAACCTCTGTTCCAGATGCCTTATACATGCCAGAAAGGAGAGAGATCTTGGTGCTCCTATTGCTCAATATCTTGGTAACTTTTAACAATGTTGACCATGGGGCACTTTTTACATTCCATCCATGCACCTGCAGATGGTGGTTGCGGTAATTAATTATGTAAATATTAACTTCCAGGTAAATTTCAATTTATAATCTTTGTAATTTTGTTTTAACTGACATCCCCATGACATTGATTTATCTGTTCATCCTCATGGTGTGTCACTATTTCTTTTTTGATGGATTTGTCTGTGTATTTTTATAATTGTTTTAAACATGCTTGATTTCACTTACTGTTAATAATATGTCATAGCAATGAACAACAGTCAATGTGCAGTGCACACTTGGGCGCAAGAATGCTTTCAGAAACATAAAAACATTATTTTTATTTCTGATAAACTCTTGGAGAAGCAGTGTGCTTCCTAGGTTCAACATAATGTACTGTAACAAACCTGCAGGGGGTGAGAGAAGAGAAAGAAGCTTATTTTTCTAGGGAGTCAAAGCATGCATGCAACCAGGATGGACACAGCACTGTAAGCTGGTTCTCACCGGCCGGACTACAAGCCCTTGCAACTAAGCATACAATTTGTGCCGTTCTCTTGCTCTGCAGGACTAGAGGTTCATGCCCTGCCTATACGGAGAGCTTTTCTAGCTTTTACATTTCGATGTGTATGGTACTTTTTATGTGGGTTTCCTGCACCTATAATGCCTCCCCTTTAATCTCAAACTTCTGCCGAGGAGGCGGCACCCTTGGAAGGAAACTGAATGGCTTTGACTAGGCCGGCTCCTTCTATGTTTTAATGGGAGATCAAAGCCCTGTCTTAATAATGTTGTTTTTCATGTTTCCTTGCTGCTTTTGCCCACAGAACATATTGCTTTATTAAATTTCAGGAACAATTGTCTTTTATTGATTTTGAAGACTATTCATTAATCTTACACCTTAGTACGTTTGCAGAAGTTTGATTTTAAGTTTGTCTCAAAAATCTAAATCTATAAATAACTTAAATACCTTCGCATCCTCCACTTAAATCTTAAGTAGATGATCTAGAAGAACCATCACTAAATTAAATTCTAGCAGAAATACAGGCAGTTCGTAGCAATACAGATCTCATTAGCCTAGATATTTAATATACTATAAATTATTTCATTATGAAATGGTGAATGGTAATACAATCTATATTCCACCAAGAAAAAGAAATGGTAAGCATTAGTAATCAATTTACAACCCTTTCACCTCAACTCTAGAATTTAGGATATAAATATGGCCTGCTTGACCCCTCGACCATGCAACTCTTTTAGATGATTCAACAAAACCCTTCAGTAATCCCAAGGGCATAATTGAGATTCTTGATCAACATCATCCTATCAATATGAGGCAACAAGATATTGTTTATTTGTAGTCTATTTGATTGATAATGCTGTGTCCTCTTTTTTTTGTTTTTTTTTTACAGATTTTATATGGCGCGAACGTGACCCGAACCGAATCGGGTATCAAAGCGCTTTACATAGCACCAGTTACTTTACATGAGGACACGCATTCATTTTTGTTAGGCACGGGGAGATTAAGTGATTTGCCCAGAATCACAGGATGTTTGGCGTCATTACCGAGACTCGTACCCAGATTCCGAGGTCGAGCGCCCTAGCCTCTGTCACACATCTATTGTTTGTGGCTGGTTTGTAGTGTTGCATCTTTTCTCCATCTTATGCTTGCTCCACTGGGCTTCACTACTATTGAACATTCCTTCATTAATGTTTGTTTGTTCTGTGTTGTATGTATTATTTGTTTTAATATGTTCTAAGATTCACTTATTACTATTTGTATTAGTACTTCTCATCCCATTCATCTTTTTCTTCTCTGATTCTTTCTCCTCCTTTCAGTTACTTTTATGACTTTAAATTGTCCAACCTAAAATTATTTTATTAAATGTTAAACTCTTCAGACATTGCATGCCTGAAGTATAACGTATAGAAAGATCAATAAATATCTTTTTAGGCATAAGACTAATATTTGTAGGATTCAGAAAATGGATGTGAATGATAGGATTTTATCCTCCACGATTAAAGGTCAGTTTGGAGGTTTTTGTTTTTTTCTCCGCTGACAAAAAGAAAAATGGTTTGACCATTCTTTTTTCTAAAAGATTTCCTCTTCAGATGTTGCTTATGCTAGGTTTATACATGGTGAATTACAGATTGATTGATTAAATAGTTTTGTATTAAGTTAATATTTATGATCCTACAACAGATGAGCCACATGTTTGGAAATCTGTTACTTCTGAAATTGTTACATTTTCCTTTTATTACAAGATAAGGCTCTATTTTTAGACAAGACACTCTATTGAATGGATTATCTGTGACCAAGTTTTAACCTTCTTGAAAGTTTCCTGTTAATAATTTTTTTATTTTGTTTTCAAAACACAAAATTATTCAATATTGTGTAGACTTCATTTTCCCACTGGTAAAGAATGTACCTTTTTCTCGAATCCTTGTTCGCCATATCACATCATTGATCACCTACTAGAAGAGGGTGCTCTAAAGTCAGTCCTGGGGGGCTAGATCCTTTCCAAATTTTTTGAATATCTCTTTTTGGATAAGTGTAGTTATCTTAAAAACCTGGCATGGGTCCCGCCCTCCAGGAACGACTTTGGATAACGCTGATCTAGAGGTTCATACCAAGAAATCCCCTGTCCCAAGGTGCATTCAATTGATATTTCAGACCATGCCATGACATATTTTTTAATTAAAATAGTCAACAGTAGCTCCATAAATCCTGCTGAAAAATGAATGCTGTTATTCTTCTTGAAGATGAATAAAAAAACAAATTAATAAATTCTTTTACGCTATTTTTTCTGTTGATGCAGACAATGACGCGTCTAATATAACCATGTGGGATTTGTTCAAGGCTTATAATAGAGGTTTAGCTATCTCTCTCACGGTTAATAAAAACCAACTATTCTCTCTTGAATAACTAATTTATAAAAGGGGATTACTAAATAAAAAAGGCTGTTTTCTACTCAAATAATTGGTTTATAAAATACACCTACAAAAATTAAGATGCAAACCTGTGATCTGCACATATCAAACAATAGAGCAAAGATTAATTTTCAAGCTAATAGATCTAGGAAACGAATTGCGTAATAAACATGATAAACTAACAAAACATGCTATTCAATCAGATTTCTGACAATTGTTGACATCTTTCAAGGATATTTTATTTTAACTAAAGACAACAAAGATTCTTTACATGTCCTAATTTCTCTTTCAAAAGTCAATCTGCCATTGCTTCACAATTCCTGAAAATCATCTGTCCCAAATGGCATTTCTGCTGAGTTATATAAAACCTTCACTGCACAATTAGCATCCTATTTTCTTACACATTTTGCACAATATGCAGCTGTAGCTGGTTCTTTTTCTGAAGCCTTGATTGTAGTTTTTCCTAAGCCAGATAAAAAATCTCTCAATTGTTTCCAAGTACAGATCAATATCATTAATCAATTAGGATTGTAAAACCCATGCCAATTTCTTGCTACTAAACTATCTAAAGTACTTGGTCAGCTAATTCACACTAGCCACGTTGGTTTTATGAAATACAGATTGTGTGTGCAATACATCAGAATGGTTTGCCATGGTCTTTCGTCTATAGTAAGGACCTACCATCACACTTACTTGCAATAGATGCATAAAGTGTTGATATAGTTAATTGATACTTGTTATGTCGGTTTATAGTGTTGTTATTTTGGTCAGCCTTTTATTAACAAGATTAGAGTTTGTTATATTTCTCCCACAGCTAAACTCTTAGATAATGCCCATGCTTATAACTCCAATCTCTTTTAAGGAACTAGACAGGGTTTCCCCCCTTTCTTCCCTTCTTTTTGTATTGGCTATATAACCTCTACTTAACTTTATATGGAACTCTACTCATAATAAATGTCTCAGATTTGTCACCACTACTGCTAAGACTTCTGCATATGCTGATGATCTATTATTTATTACTGATCCAGAGACATCAATCCTGAAAACACTGGACAGAATTCAACATTACTCGCTAGTTTCAGATTAAACCCTTAATGTAAATACAATAGCATTGTTTCCTCTTACTGGATAATGAACAATATAATAGTGTCTGATGTCCAAATAAACTTGAATACCTCAAAATCCTCTTTGCAAATACTTTACAGTATACTTTATAAAGAATGTGTTATTCAAAATGTTAAAATGGGAAATTAATCTTTCTTAATTTGACTTAGTGGGGGTGAATTCAGTCAATTAAACATGGTGGTTGTCCTGCAGATATTGTATGTGCTATCGATGTTACAGCTTTATGTCCTTTTATCCTTTTGTAAAATGTTGCAGAAAATACTATCTAACTTAATTTGGAATAACAAATCCCCGAGAAAAAGTTCTTTGAAACTCCAACATGACATTAACAATGCTGATTTGAGACTATTTAATTTTTATGATCACTACTTAACCTTCATTGTATGACCGGGTCCCTCTTTGGTTAAAAATGCTACTTTAACCTCTACTATTATGTCAGTTAAACTTGAATTCCCTAACTAAATATACCCCCCATAAAGAGGTGGGCCCAAGCAGCTCTCCAACTCAAGATCCTAAGCTTTGAGCATGGACTCAGAGCAGCAAATGGAAGAACCAAAGGGGACAAGGACGGAAGTCCCACATTTGATAATGGTAACAGCTCAAGCAAGATAGACTATATTTTAGGTAACCTGGAGTTTTGGTCAGCAATCAGGGATATGACCATCATAAAAAGAATTGAGAGTGACCACAATCCTCTTAGTCTAGAGCTACAGCTTTTTAAGGACAAGGTAGAAGTCACCAGGGATACAACTAAAGATATCGTTCTTGCGAACGACACAAGAAGACTCAAATGGGCTGAATGCTTAAAAAAATTCCAATGCATCACAGAAATGGATGCACTGGTATTAAGTGCAACCACTGAGCTTCAGGGCTGCACATCCAATGACGATATTATGACCAGGGTGGTTCCAATTCATACAACCCTTTTTTTAAATCTTAGTAAATTTTTTATTAAGGAAAGAAAGGATCCACTCTGCAAAAGTAGAAAGAAGCCAGAATCCTGGTATGGCAAATGCTGCAGAATCGCTTACAAATCTCTAGCACTAGCAGTGCGATCAATGGACAGGCACCTAATACGTGACGCTAGGCGTCATTATAAAATGACCCCGCAGGAAGCGAAAAAACCTGGGACAATAAATACTGGGAAGAGCTTTACGAAGCAAGTAAGTCTAGAAATATGACAGGCTTTTGGAATTTAGTGAAACTGGGCAAGGGGTGTCATAGGCTCCAGCCAGAAAACTTTGTCCCACCTGAACGTTGGGTATCACATTTTAAATTGCAGTTTGCACACCCCGTCCTGGTATGTGCAGAAAGTCTGGATCACATTATAAACTATGCAGCTATTACTCCGTTAGTGTTTAGCCGAAGAGACATCGAACATGCTTTAAATACAATTCCCAGAGGAAGAGCCCCGGGTCCGGACATGATTCCAGCAGACCTTTTTCTTCATAGCAAAGAGGTATGGGTGCCGTATTTAGAGCTGCTGGCTAATGCCATCTCCAGGGGCTCCCCAATACCAGATGTCTGGAGGGGAGCGGAAATAATTCCTATTTTTAAAAAGGGGGACCGTGCTGATCCTGCAAATTATAGGCCAATCAGCCTAATTGCATGTATCCAGAAGGTGGTGGCCAGGCACGTGCTCCTTAGGATTCAGAACTGGATAGATGACTCCGGGGTCATGTCTGCGCTACAAGCAGGCTTTCGCCCATTCACGAGTACTGTGGATCAAGTTTTTAGATTCTCTACCATATATTGGAAATGGGTAATCTTTGGAGGGGGCACTCTCTACGCTGCCTTTGTCGGTTTAAAATCGGCTTTCGATCTCGTGCCGCGCACCAGGCTGTGGTGAGTGCTTCACGAGCAAGACATGCCACATGAACTCCTTGCCTTCCTGATCAAATTTCATGAAAATAATTATGCTCAGGTTAGGTGGGGAGACCAGGGCCAGGTTACTGACAAGTTTGTAACGGAAAGAGGAGTTAGACAAGGGTGCGTCCTGGCACCAACATTGTTTACGTTATATATAAATAGGGTTACCGAATATTATAGGGAGGTACATACAGATGCACCTAAACAAAATGGCGTCCCAATACCCCTGCTAATGTTTGCGGACGACACCCTTCTAATCTCCAAAACGCAAGAAGGGCTTCAAAAAGCAATTGGTTGTTTTGAGGCTTTTTGCAATGACCATGGATTAATTATCAATGTGTCTAAAACTAAATTAATGGCAATGCAGAGACACAAGAAGGTGAGGGGCACAGTCTTTATGAACGGAGAGCTCTTAGAACAGACCGATTGTTTCAGTTATTTGGGTATTAAACTGGGGTCTCGGTTGGAATGAAAGCCACACATGACTTACTTAACCACAAAACATGCACAGCTGGCAGGCGTCCTTTTGAGAGAAGTAAGATCCTCCGCTACATAACCAATAGCCCCATCCCTAAAAATATATGAGACAAAAGTTAGGGCATCAATGTTATACGGGGCTGAACTGTTGGAGACTTCTGATGTCTCAGCGCTGACACATGCACAAAATAAATTTTTGCGGTGCCTAACAAGGCTTCCACCTTCAACACCACTGATACCTTTGTATATGGATCTCGGATGTCAGAAAATTCAGGATATAGCTAGCTTTAGATCAGTTGCATACTGGAGGAGGCTATGGGTCACGCCTGAACTTTCTCACTATGCTCTAGCGCTACTGGAAACTAGAAATATGGATCTTGGGGGTAAAATACCATGGTTTAGACAGGTCAAGCTGATATATAAAGCCTTAGGAATGATGGAATTATGGGAAAATCCATCTGAAAATATATTTCCCTCACGAAAGACCCTAAAAGAGATGTATTGGGCAATGATAGCTCAAAGGGAGTTTAAGAAACACATTGATCCATCATTTACTAGGGCTTTTCTGGAACAAAAACATACTCCTGCCTACGAACGTTATTGGGACTTCATTACCATCCCTGCCGATAGGAAACTTTTCCATCAATACAGGGTGGGAACTCTTCCTATCAATACATTTACAAGCAAGTGGTCAACTAACAAAGATCAGTATTTGTGTCCTTTTTGTGTTGCCCAATCTGAAAGTTTAGCCCATGTTCTGTTTATATGCCCAGCATATAAAGCCCCGCGCCTCAAATGGATTAGACCAATTTGCATACAGAAAGGCATCCAAAGTGGCACCGAAGCGCAATGGATTGTAAAAACAGACTGTACGGATAGCATGGTAATTGCACTTGCAAATTTTTTTTAATGGATGTGGTCAATACGTAGGGATACACTGAAATTATTGTAGACTGCATTGTTTTAATCTGGCCCTAAAAACAAAAATGTTTGAATCATAAAATTGGTAATACATTTTTTACATTTTTTATATCCACAAATATTTATTATTTTAAATTGTTATGTTTGGGACACCCTGTACATGGTATCAATTGGATGGATTAACCAATGAATCTTCTCTGGTCAATACGAATAATGGAAGTAATAAGTATGAAATGTTGAGCTTCTTTTATTGTTTTTACTGTGTTGTCTTTTATGACTTGTAGTCAAAATAAAGACTTATTTGACTTGACTTGATTGCTTTGAATGACCTAGACAACTCGGCTATAGACAATTGTCAAGGCTGCCTTCTACATTGGCAGACTGGATGTTTAGGAACTGCCTCTGCCTCTGCATAAACTGAGAAAAATCTTAGATCCTAGTCTTCAGCACCTCCTCTCTGCTAGATATGGAGAGAATTTGGCTGTCTGAACTGTGCATCCCACTTGCCCCCACCTCTGTGGCCAAAACCGAGGATGTCAACATTGGCCCCTCACTTTCCTTTAAACTCCAAGTCAATGCCACAACTGGTACATGCTTTGCAGTAATTACATCACATGGAAATTTACTAATTTCTGCCAGGAAACACTCGCAAATGTATCACTCACGCCCTAATAACATCTAGGCTTGATTATGCAAATATCCTGCTCCTTGAGGAACCTCAAGGGCATGTAAATAGTCTACAGTGCCATGGCTCACCTGGCCCTGAATGTACCAAAATTCAACTCAATCCGAAAGGGACTGAAAATACTCCACTGGCTTCCTATCAGTCAAAGAATTTAATTAAAATCATGTTTATTCACTTATAGAGCTGTGAATCTGACAGGCCCGAGTTACATTCAGAAGCAAGTGAGAATATTTCAACCCCACAGAAGTTACGGTCTGCTCACCAAAATTTGCTTGTAGTCCCAAGAATATACAAATCCAGAGCTGGGGGCAGGGCTTTCTCTTATCTGGCACCCAAACTGTGGAATGTGTTTCCTGATGGTCTTAGGAATATACAGACAGAGTTCATGTTCAAATCCTAGCTAAAAAAGAATACATTTTTAAAAGAACTGTAACTGTGACTGCTCCTCCGGTTTCTGTCTTAGACATTTCAACTATTCTTTCTGGTTACTTTACCTGCAACTAGCGCCGGGACGCTCCTGCTGGAGCAGCAGTAGCACGCCTATAAAAAGTCATTCTTTGCACAACCAAAGTCAACATGCTTGATTAATGATTTAAATTCTATTGTAGAGATCATGCATACTGTCTGCAACGCTGGAGAACTGTACTCTATTATATGGAAGATGAATCTGTGAAGGCTCAGTATAATGTACAAATAGTTTCTTTTTCTTTCACTGTATTTTTAGGTTTAAAAAGCTACTTTATACAGGGAATATTTTCATGGTGATGAGGACTTTCTGGGAAATACTTGTTTTGAAATTAATGCTAAACGAAAGGCCATGATCATGTTAATAAATCAAACTGTATCATTGTTGCTGCATAGAAACTAATATGTTCTCTATGGGCAGTGGGGCCATGACTCTTGAGTCACGAAGTCTTGAGCGAGTCCACTCCCATCCATAATCGATTGTAATAAATTGCAGGTTTTGCTCAGCAGCTTAGCATATTATGGTTTATGTCATGCTGTGTGTTCCTGTGCAGTAGTGTTAATTGCAAATTTATTTAACCATAACCAAAGCACAAGGGGTTACATCTGTTCGATGACTAAGAATGACTGTAAACAAGTCTTTTGTGTAGGGCCAAGTTGAATAATTTTGTTCAATGATTTTAAAATTGAATCTTTGATGCATTAGGCCTCTCAAAATCACACCATGTTACCAGTCTTTTGACTGGGGGAGAATGAGAAATTTCCTAGTTAGCACAAAGGAAAGTTTCAATTCTATTAAGGACGTGGAGACGAGGATTATTCATGTCCTTTCTTCATTTTAATGACAGCAAGTTCAAAGATGAAAACAAAAACACATTCCATGAACTACATATCCCATGAGGCTCACGGTAGCCATGGGGACCAAGTAACCAATCATAGTCCAGCCGAGTCTATTTAGTAACTACCTCGACACAGTCCTTCCTCTTTCGCTGCTGCAGGGAGTTAAGCCATGTACATTCTAGTCTGCTTTCTAATCAGAACCTAGGAGAACAGAGAACACCATAATATCGCATTGATATCAGACTCCTAAATGAGCACAGTAAAGAACCATAACGCGAAGATATATAATGTAAGTACGAGAACAGTCTCAGATGAAATACATGAAGCATAAGCTGTAAAATAGCAATACAAAAGGAAAAAGAACAGTAAAGGAATGATCAATGTACAAAATGCAATCAATTGCCAAATGAACACAGTACTTTCCTGATACGTAGACATGTCAGGACATCTAATAAGACAGACATATCCTCAGGGAGGGAGGCACAACAATTGCCAGGGGGGGATAATCCTCGCCTCCGTCCTTAATAGAATTGAAACTTTCCTTTGTGCTAACTAGGAAATTTCTCATTCTATGTCAGGAAGCGGAGGCGAGGATTATGCAAGTTCAAAGCTTACTTACCACCAGCGCAGCGGCTTCATGAATTGGTTTAAAATAAAACATTTTAAATGTAGATTTCGAAGACCAATCAGCCGCATTCATAATGTCCTCCAATCTGCCACCTACCTGGACAGCCTTGGAGGCCATAGCTCCCCTAGTAGCATGAGCACCAAAATGTCTGACATCAATACCGGATTCTGACATAATCCATTTGACCCACCTAGCAATGGTAGGAGAAGATACCGCCTGAAACGTTTTTTTAATGGCAATCAAAAGTTGCCTTTCACCAGGAGATTGAGCCTCCAAGGTCATGTCCTTATAAGATTTTAAGCATCTTACCACACACAGTTTAGAAGAATCTGGGAAAGCAGGATAAGTTACTGACCTTGTACTCGACTTAGTCCTCCTGGAGATGGTGAAAGTAACCCCTTCCGGGGTATAAAACCCGGGCGGTAATGTCAAGTGCTCGGACGTCTGACGCCCTCTTACAAGTAATAAGACAAAAGAGTTTAGCCGAGATCTCCTTCCGAGATAGGAAATCATTGTCTTGCCAAGATAAGAGTAAATGAAGGACCAAGTTAACGTCCCAGAGGCCTGAATAGCGAGGCTCTGGAGGACGCAAAAGACTAATTCCCTTCAAAAGCTTATAAACCCATGGATGTTCACCAACCGGTGCCCCATCCACCAGAGAATGACCAGCAGAAATGGCTGACCTGAAAGAATTAATAGTGCAATAAGCCAGTTTCTGATGGAAAAGTTCCGCCAAGAAGTTTGCAACTTCTGCAACGCAGGCGCCCACAAGAACCAGGTATTTCGCCACACACCAATGAACCCATCTTCTCCAGGCGGATCTGTATCGCTTGGTAGTACCCGGGGCCCAGGCCTGTTGGATAAGGAGTTCAGCTTCTCTCGAAAGCGAGACGCCAGTCCATCATCTCCTGAAATCCTCCAAGACATAAGATGTAGATGTCCTTGGAGAACCACGGGATGAGGATGACCCAGGGGATCCAGCAGGATGCTGTTGAAAGACTGCAAACGAAGAGGTCTGTCCCAAGACAATTACAGAAGGGACGGAAACCAAATCTGTGCTCGCCAAATCGGGGTAATCAGGATCAGAGAAGCTCTCTGCCTGCGGAACTGGGCTGTGACTCTTTGGATGAAAATGAAGGAGGGAAACGCATAAGCTTGGATCCCCGACTAATCCTGAAGGAAGGCATCCACAGCTTCTGCTCCCGGGTCCGGCTTCCAACTGAAAAATCGGGGAAGTTGGGCATTCCATATGGAAGCGAAGAGATCCACCAGAGGAAGACCCCAAAGATTCACAATCTGAAGGAACACCGCAGGATCCAGCTTCCAATCGCTGGCATCCCTGAAATGTCTGGAGTTCCAATCCGCCACACAATTCTGAACTCCCAAGAGATACTCTGCCGTCACCGAGATCTGACGCTGAAGGCAGTAATGCCAAAAATCCTTGGCGAGTTCCGCTAGAATTTTGGAGTGGGTACCTCCCAGGCGGTTGATGTATTGTCCATTCTGAGGAGGACACCCTGTTCGCTGTGAAGGAACGAATGGCAAAATAACCCGCAAGAAGTTCTAGACAATTGATGTGGAGAAGATGTACCTCCTCCGTCCATCTGCCTCCCACAGAGAAAGTCCCACATCTGGCCCCCCAGTCCAGACGACTAGCATCCGACTCTATCACTAGATCCGGATGGATCGCTCTCCCATTACAGGCCTCCATGTGATCTATCCACCAATGAAGTTCTGACCTGGTCTCCGAGGAAAGGGAGATCAATTCCGAGCAAGTAATGCGAGGCCTTCAACCTCTGAAGGGCCCAGTAATGCAGAGGCCCCGTAAAAATATCTTGAATCGACGACGATAACAAACCCACAATCCTGGCCAGCTGTCGAAGGGAGATCCTGTCCCGACGGAGAACTTTCAGAATCTCCTTTTTGATCTTGGAAATCTTCTGGGACGGAAGATTCAAGGTGGCATCCCTCGTGTCGATGCGAAAACCCAGAAAAATCATGCTTTGCTGGGGAACCAGATCTGACTTCTGGGCATTGATGGTAAATCCCAGATTCTGCAGAAGCGAAATTGTAACCCGTAAGTCAAGGAGAAGATGTTCCCTGGATTGATCCATCAGAAGGATGTCGTCCAGGTAGATAATCAACCGGATGCCCTTTGTGCAGAGCTGTTCCACCACAGGTCGGAGAAGCTTGGTAAAGCACCAGGGAGCTAAGGAAAGACCAAAGGGAAGAGTTCTGCACTAGTATATCTGACCCCTCCACAGGAATTGAAGGAACCTGCAATATGGAGGGAAGATGGGAACCAACAGATGGCATCTTTCAGGTCCAACCGGACTAACCAATCGTTCTGGTGAAGAAGATCCCTGAGCAGATGGATTCCTTCCATCTTGAAGTGACGGTAAATCAATCACTCGTTGAACGACCTGAGGTTGATAACCGGTCTGAAGCCTTTTTCTCTTTTCTACAAGAAAGATGTTGCTTAACCTCATGCGCGCTATTGATATTCTGCTCGTATGCTGAGATTTTAAAAAACCCATGTTACATGACGAACTGGGCTCGTCATCAGCGTGCGAGGAGGCTACACCATGACGAGCCCAGCTCGTCATGAGCGTGGAAGGGGTTAAAAGCCCAGCGGATGAAGACTTGAGAGAGCGATAGCGCCTTTGGAAAGTAGATCCTGAACTTCTTGATATATCAGCGACTGTTCCGAGTTTGAAAAAACCAAAGGGCGAGGGCGTGAGGTTTTAATGGGAGACCCGTAGAACTCTATGTGAAATCCTCGAACCGTCTCCAACACCCAGGGATCTGAAGTGAGATCTGCCCATTCTGCTAGAAACAGAGAATCCTGCCCCCCAGTCGAACAGGAGAGAGGAGATCTATGCTTACCATTGAATCCCCTGGAATTAGCTTGGCCTCCACCGCAGCATTTGCCTTGTCTCTTGCCGCCGCGGGAGGAATAGAAGGTCCCTTGTCGGCCATCCTTCCATCCGTTGTGCCACTTTGCCTGTGCTCTATTGGGGCCTTGGTTGTATTGACGGCCGGAAGAGCGACTCCTGCCTCGTCCGGCCCCACCAAAAAACTTTTTGGGAAAAATTGTCTTCATGGAAGCCTGAGCCTTATCCAACGCAGAGAACATGGCGACAAATGTACCTAATTCTTTAACAAAAGGATCACCGAAGAGGGTACCCTGCGCCACTGATCCAGCCTCTGAAGAAGACCACTCCCCAAGTTTCGGGTCAATTTTCAACAAGCGAGAGCCGCGACGTTCAGCCGAGAGGGCACAGTTGGCGTTCCCTAAAAGGCACATTGCCCTCCGAGCCCACCCCACAATGTCATCTGTTGGGAGAAGTTCCCCAGACTCACGAGAGCGTTCCGCTAAGTCAATAATCAGTCAGGGGCCCGACAACATCCAGGAGCTTTTCCACGATCGACCTATACCCTTCCTAGGGTCCTTCATATATTTCGCAAAAAATGTGCAGAGCTTAGGGTCTATCTCAGGGGTAGCCTTGACACCATTAGGAATGGAAGGCCTAGGACACTCCGACTGAAGACGTGATCGCAACACCTGTTTAAGGGGTTGTCTAATCTTAGCAGCAACATAATCCGCTGTCTTCTTGTCGGGAACCCAATCCGCAGAACACGGACGAAAAATAGAAGTGGGATCAAACATGTCAGAATGAACCAGTTCCCCATCCGCCAGTTCTGAGCAGGAAGACCGAGGGCGCCAAGATCTGCCAGAATCTTGCAAATCATCTGAAGAATTATCATCATCCTCAAAAACATCATCCTCATCACCCTCTCCGCCATCGGGAAACCCTTCTTCAGTGTCAAAATTTGGGGTGACATTGCCACCAGTATACCCGGGTAAGTCTTCCTCCCGGTAGGGTGTACTTCTCGGCATGCGCGCACTCTTATGGAAGACTTCAGCTAGTTTACTGAAGCCCTCGTGGTGCCGCGCGTCACGCTTAACGGCCTTGCGTGGCACCACAGAGTGTATGCCACTAGGCCCAGCCCCTCCGTCACCCAGGATACCAGCACCAGTTTTAAACACATGTGCAGACAATTTATTGATGCTATCCTGCAGAGGTGCAAGCTCCTGGGCAATGGCCAAAGAAAGGAGCTTGTCAACCTCTGCAGGAGGGCGTCCCTGGGAGGGCTGCTCCTCATTAGAGGGTACTGCGACGTAGTCCTGCTCATTACGAGACTGCATAGCCAATGAGGGTCGGGCACCCATACACTGAAAAACACCTTGATAATATACGAAGGGTTCCCCCAACACCAGTGCCCTGCAGTTGAAATACCAAGAAGGTCAATGAGGAAATACAGGCAAATGTGTAACCCAAATAACACCAATAATCCTGAAATATGGGCAAAGCCCGTCAATCCTACCGCAAACGCGGTGTCCAGTGAAGGGGGAGAGACAAAAAAACAGTATTGCAGCGAAGCGCTATTGTCTCAGCGCATTCCCACCACATGCGCGCAAAGGGCGCTGTGGAGGAGACTCGAAACGCTTGCGACACGTGACAGCACCGCACAGCGCACTCGCGCTAAATTCAGCAAAAGACGCTCGAGCAAAAGCCTACTGTGTCACCAACAATGCAGGAGAGAGCCTGCAATACCAGACACTCAAAAAAACCTTTTTTTTTAAAAACAAATTTGTCACAAACTACCCCACGCGTAAATCCCGAAGCCAAGATATGTGTGAAGGGACTTAACTGACGGGGGCAGCAATGAAGAAAGAGGAAGGACTGCATCGAGGGAGTTACTATATGGACTTGGCTGGACTATGATTGGTTACTTGGTCCCCATGGCTACCTTGAGCCTAATGGGATATGTGGTTCATGGAATGTGTTTTTGTTTTCATCTTTGAACATGCTGTCATTAAAATGAAGAAAGGACATGCATAATCCTCACCTCCTGACATAAAACGTTTGCATTGTCAGCATTCCGTCAATCATTTGTTTGCTGTAACACTTTTCGCCCTATGTGGGATGGGTATGCCCAGACGTGGTCCCCTTCCTCACTGTGCCACTGGATTCAAGCTAGCCTGGCTGAAGAAGGATAACATACCCTGAAACCGGTCCCAGGATGCTTGTTTCCGGTCTAGGGAGGACCTGACCTGGCAGTTTGGTCTGGACTGCTCCCATGGGGCACAGGGTCAAGACTGATTTGCATATGGCTGGGTCCAAACTGAGGTGGCGTAGAGGATGAAAAGAACGATGAATTGAAGCCAGATCTTTTGACTGGGGGAGAATGTTTGCATTGTCAGCATTACGTCCATCATTTATTTACTGTAACACTTTTTGCCCTAAGGGGGATGGGTATGCCCCGACGTGGGTCCCTTGCTCACTGTGCCACTGAATGCAAGCTAGCCTGGCTGCAGAAGGGTGACATACCCTGAAACCGGTCCCAGGAGGCTTGTTTTCGGTCCAGGGAGGACCAGGCCTGGCATTTCAGTCTAGTCTGTTTCCATGGGGCACAGGGTCAAGACTGATTTGCATATGGCTGGTTCCAAACTGGGGAGCTGTGCTGTGTTGGGCAAAAGAACGATGGATTTAATCCAGATATTTTGACTCAGGAGAATGTTTGCATTTTCAGCCTACCTTCCATTTTGAGCCAAGACCTACTTATTAAGGGGTCATACAAACTTGGTCAATCAGACAAGGTGTTCACATGCAAAGCTGGTTACTATTCCATTTCGCCACTACCAGAACCAGCAATGCGGTAGTGTCAGAGTTGAGAAAAAAACCTCTCTATCGACTCTTGGTTCTGATGAATTGCCACCAGATCCGTTAGGGGCTACCTTTGGCAAGAAACATGTTGACATCTCGGCGAAATTGAGATTGATCCAATTAAAGATTCTACATTGGGTATATCTCTCTCGGCAGAGACTGGTGCTGATGGGCAGGAGTGAAGATGGGATGTGTAAGAGGCAATGTGGCTTGGAGGGGACTTTTCTACACATACTCTTGGAATGACCACTAATCCAAAACTACTGGAAAAAGTTCATGAATGTAGGAGCACGGTGTGGGGGATGGAAATTCAACTTGAGGCCAAAAGTTGTCTCCTGAACATTTGGGAGCCCAAGGATTTGAACGCAAAGGGGAAAACCTGGACAACGCTTAGACAGATGGTAGCTAAGTGAAATATAGCCCGCCTATGGGGAGCGGCAACACCACCAACACTCAATGCCTGGAAAGAGGACTTGGATTGGTGTATGATATGGGAAAAACAGTGTATGTAGCTCTTGGCTATCCCCGAAAATGGATAGCGATCTGGACTAAATGTAATGTTTATCGTGGGAATGTGTGTGAGCCCCCAAATGTCCCCTCCCTTGACGAACCACTAACACCTTGATGTAAGTAGACAGCGAACATCCTAGTACTGTCCACTGCAATGTTAAAACTTTGATAAGTGGTTTAGGGGTATGTTGATGAAATCTATTTTTCACTGCGAAAAATGGAGCATTTTCTATATTTCATGGTTCCCTCTGGGTTTTAATAGCACAGTAAAAACACTCAAACGTGAAATCTGTAGTGAGAATTCTTTTTATACAAGAACAAAGTCAGTTCACATCAACAGCTTGCATTTCACTTTGGAGCATAGGGCCAGATATACAAAGCTATTTTTAATTTTTAATTGTAAACCCTGCAAGCAAGGCTGGACTGGCTGAGCTGGGCACTGGGTGTTTTTTTCATGGAGGCTGGAAGGTTGGGGGGCGGCAATTTTTGTAGCAGTGCTGCTGTTTTAAAAGCACCTGCTGCAGAGTGTGTCCAGTAGGTTTCTGGCAACAATAAAAGTGTTGAGATAACTGGCGATATATATTCCTGCTGGAGAGAGATCCAAGTTTTGTCTAGTTGCAGTTTTGACTCATCTAATGTAGTGCAGAGGGTTAATACTCTTGCTGCAAATGACGTGTACCATGCATATCACAAAACAATTTTTTATGTGCATAGATAGCTCAGTGGGTTATTGCTTTTGTCACAGAGACCCTTTTGTTTCATTGCAGTTCATAAATTACAATCATAAACTAGCACAGTAAGCAATGAAGGGTCATCAAAGAAGAGCATGTAAACTGCATGGTACAGGTTATAAAGTTATGATTTTTTTATGGAGTCTGTCATTATCCTAATGTTGTTCAAAGGGTTTGTTTCGGTAGAAAGATTTCTTATTAGTAGAGCCAACCCTAATCACTGTGTTATGTTCTGAATCTTTAGTTTGTGCTTCTCCAAAGCAAGTACTCTTAAAAAACTAAAAATGCCTCCCCATATGTATGACATGAATCCTACACCTTTAGTCCGCTTTGTCTTATATAACATTTTCAATACACTGATTTGCACACGTATGATTCATTGTCTCTGTAATTGTGTGATGTAAAGTGCTCCGACGCCCTACACTGGTATGAGAGGTGTAAATACATGTGAGAGAAGGGCTATAGAGGGAGATGTGGGACACTGTTGTTTGGTGACTGTGAGGGGATCATTGAAGAGCTTTGATATAGATTGTTGAATCCTGGTGCACTGTAAGCTCATAGTTTACTATGCTTTAAAATCTAGCACAATTGAATATATAATAAAAATGTGTTGCAGAAAATGCAATTTTTGCCCAAATTTTCTTGGGGGAGACTAACCCCCGCCCCCCCCTCCCCCCACACCCTCCTTGGAGTGGTCATGCTCGCTCGCTGCATAACTTTGCACTGCATGGAGGCTGGTCTGATAACATTTACCAGTGCTGCTTTGGGATCCTTGTCTAGCCCTGCCTGCGAGTCATAAAATCACAGGATTTGCAACAGTTATATGGGTTTTTTATATACTAAACCCACTTGGTGATTTGGAAAAGCCTTTCTGTTAGACCTGGCACCTTGGCGTGAGTCTCCCTTCCACTTTTTTCTGGTGTGCCTCCGATGTTTTGCTGGTTTTCCGATACTCAGGGCACTGCGCCACGGCTGACCTGTGCCGCAGTGCAAGTGCTCCCTACTGTAAATTGAACATGTGATTGATGTCCATGATTGGTTCATTGGATTTACTGTTAGTCCCTAGTAAAGTGCACCGGGAGTGCCAGGGCTTGTAGATGCCAATACTGCTAGTGTGCCTGCAGCGCTGGTTGCGCCACCCACAGAAGCAGCCGTAAGATGTGTCTAGGAACTGCCATTGCAGAACCTGCGTGCAGTCGCGTACTGTCACGCTGGCTGGGCAAGTGCACCCACTTGCCAGCCCCTGAACCTTCCCTTAACTTCATATTAGTCACCCCTATGGTAGGCCTGAGGGCAGGGTGCGTTGTAAGTGTAAGGTAGGACAAGCCCTGATGTGTGTGGCCTGTCCTAGTAGTGAATTACAACCCAATTCGTATTTCACTATTGTAAGGCTACCTGCTTCCTTTAGGCCAGAACGGGCTGCTGGAATTATTACACACTATAATCCCAGCAGGCTCAGGGAGCATGGTGGAGAGTCGTGTTTAGTATGCCTGAACTCAGAATAATAAAATATTTCTTTTAGTAAAGTTTATTTTAATATCCTGTGTTTGCAAATGCTACTTTTAGAAAGTTAGCATTTGCTTGCCTAACCATTTCAGCCCGCCTCCGCTGGTATGTGTATCTGACTGTCTGGGATGTGTGAGTGACAGGGCTGGGGGATGACAGGTGGTGAATGCGTAGATTGCACCCTAGTGGGAGGTAGGAGTGGCTCTTGACTCTGAATCTTGCTGTGCTCTGCCACCACAATGCTGGCTCCACCCTCCTGGGGAGCGACTGATGACTCAGCCGACACCTGGCCCAGGAAGGGCGAAGCCCCATCAACAAGGTACTTCTGGCTGCCCCTGTCCACACAATGGTGGCTCCACCTCCTGTGGGGCGTCTGATGCGCCTGCCCCTCACACTGAAAGCAGAAGCCGGATTGCACCCACCAGAGTACTCAAGGACTGAAAGTGGCTATGCAAAGGCCCCCCTGGCCTGCGAGAACAAAAGAAATGCAGTATAAAAGTAGGAGCCCTGCTCCTTGTAAATTAGATCCTGTTTGTGCTACAGAAGAAACTCTGCCCGAAGAGAAGGACCTGGAAGGACAAGGAGGAGTGCTGTCTCTGGCCTGTGTCTGGTGCCTTGCTGCAGAAGGAGAGGAAAGAAAAGACTACAAGAAGACTTTTGCTTTGTGAAACTTTGTGCCAAACTTTGCTGAGAGATCTCCAAGGGCTTGCCTGTAAACTTGCCCCCTGACCAGCGCCCCAGGAACAGTGGGCGCTACCCCCTGACAGAGGAACCACTGCGAGACGCTGTCTCCCCTCTGCAAGCCTCTCCGAAGAAGCGGAGCGCGCTGTGACCATCGCGCTCTTCAGCAACGCTCTGGGAGCTGCCATCTCTCTAAACAAAGTGACTGCCGCCTGCCTGGTCCAGAAGCATCGTAAAGATCAGCCCAGCTGATCGGAGCACAGTGACTGACCCCGAGCCGCAGCTCGCAACGTGAAGAGAAGGGGCGCCCGGTGCCTGCTTGCCCCCTTCGTGTCGTGTGCCCCTGAACGCGCCGCCGCTGTCCGAGAAACAGCTGTTGCGTGGGGTACCTGAACGTCGCCTGGAGTAATAGAGGCCTGCGCCGAGGAGCGCTGTCCCCTGAGTGCGCCCTCCTGATCAGGAACCCCGAGGCGCTGGCCCCGTGCAACCCGGCCTGCACAGCAACGTCGACCCACGAGCCAGAGCCGAGCCGCCGCTCACTCCAAGCCAGACGGAAGACAACGCGACGCGGACTGCCGCATTGACATACGCCTCACCAAGTTTCCCCCAAGGTACTGTGTTCTTTGTCCTCCCGGTGCGAGCGTCCTGCGACCTGAGCTCGCACCGCGCTGCCTGTTCCTCAACGCGAGCCGCCTCTGAAACCGAGGCTCGCACTGCTCCTGGTCCTCGAGGCCCACGCGGGAAGCGTGAGCTTTGGCCGGCCGGGCCCGATCTCCTCTCTGAAGCGAGCGGAGACAGCGGAACACGCATTGAGGCGCTACGAGACACTAAACCTTGTTGAACCTGGGCAGAAGGCCCAAAAGATTGCTTAATTGCTAGAAAGAACTGTGGCAACTTGAAACAAAGTGAACTGGAACCGCTATTGAAAGTTTGACAACCGTATTTACAAGCCTGCTTGAAATTTATATAAAGATATATATTTTTACAAAATACAGTTTGGTGTCATTGTGTGGTGGGTTGGTTGTGATGGTGTAATATTGCAAATGTTTAACCCTATGTGCCCCACAGATTAGCCTAAGACTGCTTAAGCCACACTACCTAGAGGGTAAGCAGAGGTTGTCTTGAAGGTAACCCTCGGCCCTGACGAGGAAGAGAGAGTCCCTGCTTGTCGCCAGTGCCGCACTGCGCCGACTGGAGACTCCCCCTTCCTACATTGGAGGCAGCAGTGAGGATTTTTCGAATTTACATTTGCAGTGTTTATACCTTAACTTCTGACCATTGCACAGTGAGTACAGTCCAGTAACTTAGCCACAGACTTTGTTTTTGATTTTGCCAAGAAAAGACCCCTAGTGCAGAAACCATGCCGGGCGCGAAGAGCCTTGATGGAGCGGAATCCACGACCTCTGAGATGTTGGAGGTGGAATGGGATGCAGCAAAACTGGATAATTACACAAGAGGTGAATTGAAGTTTTTTTGCAAGAAGCTCAAGGTTCCACACGCCGCGTGTAGAAACAAACCAGAACTCTACAAAGCCCTGAAGGCCTGGATAGAGTCCAGAAAGGCCCCTGAGGAGCAGAATGCACCTGAGGATCAGAATGCACCTATGGATCTGGTGGATCTCGAAAAACCAGACAGCGTGCATAGCTTTGGCAGAGGCCTGTCGCCAGAGGAGCTGGCAGACAGGAAGGAAACCAGGGATCATGAAAGGAAACTGGCAGAATTGAAAATCCAACTGGAGCTTGAGACCAAAAGAATGGCGCTGGAAGAGCGAAAGCACCAAATGGATTATGAATTGAAAATGAGGGAGATGACTCTCAAGGAGAGAAGCTTGGAGAATCCTCCCTCTGGTGGCAGCACAACGCCGGTGCAGGTAGAGTCAAGAGTGCACATCCCCAAAGACGTAGTTAAAGAGTTCTTTAAAGGGGATGACATAGGACAGTGGTTTAGGGCATATGAGGTAGCCATGTCCTCCCACCGGGTCCCTGACAAGGATTGGGGAGCGGGGTTGTGGGGAAGGTTCCTTAGCGAAGGGCGGGACACCCTGCTAGATTTGCCCACTGAAAACCAAAGATCCTATTCCCACATGAAAGAAGCTTTAATGAACAGGTATGGGCTTACCCCTGAAATGTATAGACAGAAGTTTAGGGGGTGTACTAAGCGGCCTGGGAATACGTATGTGGAGTATGTGACCTTTTTTTGCAGAGCACTGGATGGTTGGGTGAAGGGTAGCAACGTGAAAGATTTTCAAGGTCTCTTTGATTTAATTGCATGGGAGCACTTGTCTGATCACTGTTTTCCTGAGTTACGCCAGCACCTGATTGATAGCAAGCTGTCCAACCCGAGGAAGCTTGCTGAGGAGGCGGACCGCTGGCTCAGCACCAGGGTCCACAAGGGTCCAGTGGGAGACTCCGCCAAGGGTGGGCAGGGTCCCCAGCAGAAGAGTGGGGGGGACAAGGGAAAACAGAAAGGGTTCCAAAAAGGCCCCCAAAGTAATCCCCAAGGGGACCAGCAGAAAGGTTCTCAGCCTCCCCCACCCCCAAAGCAGAATGGGGCCCGACAGGTAAACCTGTTCCAAAGGGGCCCTTCAATTGTTTCAAATGTGGCGAGCCGGGGCACATATCCAGTGACCCCAAGTGTCGCCTGTTTGGAAAACCAGCACCCACTGGTGCTCCGCCCCGTCAAGTGACTAGTGTTCACTTAGGAGAAGAAGTGATGGTCCCGGGGGGTGGAGATCCCGTTCAGATGACCCTAGTCTTGCTAGGAGACAGTGAGATGGTCCCTACAAACTACCTGCCCTCTAACACTAAGAAGTATGGGCAGGTGGTGATCATCAATGGTAAGGAAGCTGAGGCTCTTAGAGACACAGGAGCCAGTGTGACTGCAGTGAGGCAGCACCTGGTGTCTCAAGAGCAGGTTGTACCCCATGCCTACTGTAGGGTTATCAATGCTGATAATTCCGAGAGTCAGTGTCCGATGGCTCAAGTTCCCTTCGAGTGGGGGGGGGTCTCTGGTACTCTGCAGGTCTGTGTGAGGAAAACCATGCCCGTTGACTGTTTGCTATGGAATGACTTGGAGCACTCCCCTTGGGAAAAGGTGGAGAAGACGACTCACCTAAAGATGGTGGGTCTACCTGACTGGGCGTGCGTGACCACCCGGTCGATGGCAACCAGTAGAGGTGATCAAGAGGTCCTGGGGCCTGAAGGAGAGGCACAGGAACCGGCCTTAGGGAGAAGGCGCAGGGGGCGCAGGAAACCGGCCCCTGAAGTTCCCACGGTCCAGGAGGAAGCAGACCTTGAGGGGGATGCCCTGGAGCCTACAGGGGAACAGATCGCCGAACTGGGGGACCTGCCTGAGCTGACCCATTGGCAGCAAGAAAGAGGACCCTCCAGGGAGGAATTCTGCAGGGAGCAGAAAGAATGCCCTTCTCTCGTGGGTATGCGGCAGCAGGCTGCAGACCAGGCCAATGGTGTTCAGGCCAAAACACATTATGTGTACTGGGAGAATGACCTCCTGTATTCAGAGCCTAAGGCTGCTGAACCTGGGTCAGCCCGTGTGCTGGTGGTACCCCAGAAGTTCAGAGCCTTCCTACTGGGGCTGGCTCACGATGTGCCTTTAGCAGGACATTTGGGGATGGACAAGACCTATGACAGGCTTGTCACCCACTTTTACTGGCCCCAAATGCACAAGAGCTCAGATGCTCATTGTAGGACCTGTCCGACTTGCCAGGCAAGTGGGAAGAGCGGAGGGAAGAACAAGGCTCCCCTCCAACCCTTCCCTGTCGGTACTCCATTCCAGCGACTGGGTATTGACATTGTTGGGCCTCTGGACCCCAAGACAGCCATGGGCAACAGGTTCATCCTGGTCTTGGTGGATATTGCCACCCGGTACCCTGAAGCCATCCCTCTGAGGACAGTGACGGCCCCCGTGGTGGGACGTGCACTGATGGGAATTTTCTCACGAGTAGGATTCCCTCTAGAGGTGGTGAGCGACAGGGGGACCAACTTCATATCCAAGTATATGAAGTCCCTTTGGCAAGAGTGTGGTGTAACCTACAAGTTCACCACGCCTTACCATCCCCAAGGAAACGGGTTGGTTGAGAGATTCAACCGAACCCTGAAAGGCATGATCCTGGGCCTGGAGGGTCCAATGAGGCGTAAGTGGGACGTCCTCTTACCATGCCTGCTCTTTGCATATCGCGAGGTACCACAGAAGTCCCTAGGGTTCAGCCCCTTTGAACTGCTGTACGGTCACCCCGTGAGAGGACCACTGAGTTTGGTAAAGGAAGGCTGGGAGCAATCTCCCAGGAAACCTCTCCAGAATGTATATAGCTACATGCTGGCCTTCAGAAACCAAACCAGGCGCTTCAGACAACTTGCCGAGGCAAATCTGGAAGCCAGCCAGGAGGAGATGAAGCGGTGGTACGACCAGAATGCCACTCTGGTCGAGCTTCAGCCTGGACAAGAGGTGTATGTCCTGGCCCCAGTGGAACCCTGTGCCCTTCAGGATAAGTGGACAGGTCCATTTGAGGTTGTGGAGCGCAAGAGCCCCGTGACATACTTGGTGGACATGAAGACGCCCAGGAACCCTTTGAGGGTCCTACATGTCAACCGCCTCAAGCCCCACTTAAGAAGGTCCGAAGTGGGCATGTTGTTGGCAACTGATGATGGAATGGAGGAGGAGTCTGAGCCTCTTCCTGACCTCTTAGTGGCCTGTGAGAAAGACGGGTCAGTGGATGGAGTTAACCTCTCACCCACCCTGACCCCTGAACAACAGGAAGACTGCCGCCAGTTGCTGGGGCAGTTTCCAGATCTGTTCTCCCTGGTTCCTAGTGTCACAGATTGGTGCGTCCATGATGTGGACACAGGAGACAGCTTACCTGTGAAGCATAAGGCTTACAGAGTGACTGACAGGGTCAGGGCCTGCATCAAGGAGGAGGTCTCCAAGATGCTTGCCCTTGGGGTGGTTGAGTCTTCCAGCAGTCCTTGGTCCAGCCCCGTGGTCTTGGTCCCAAAGGCTGCTGCGCCGGGAGCCACACCTGAACTCCGGTTCTGTGTGGACTACAGAGGACTCAATTCAGTTACCAAGACTGACGCACACCCCATCCCCAGAGCTGATGAGCTCATTGATCGGCTAGGGGCTGCCCGGTTCCTCAGCACGTTTGACTTAACGTCTGGGTACTGGCAGATCGCCTTGACCGATGGGGCAAAGGAGAGGTCAGCATTCTCTACACCAGATTGGCATTTCCAGTTCCGGGTTATGCCATTTGGGATGAAGAATGCCCCTGCCACCTTTCAGAGATTGGTCAACCAGGTGTTGGCTGGGCTGGATGAGTTCAGTGCCGCCTACCTGGATGACATCGCGGTGTTCAGTGGCACCTGGCCAGAACACCTGCGACACCTCTGGGAAGTGTTGATGGCCCTGCGCAGAGCAGGCCTCACAATCAAGGCAAGCAAGTGCCAGATTGGGCAGGGTTCAGTGGTGTACTTGGGACACCAAGTGGGGAGTGGCAAGGTGGCACCCTTGCAACCCAAAATTGAGACCATCCTGGCTTGGGAACCCCCCAAGACCCAGACTGCAGTGAGAGCCTTCCTGGGGCTCACTGGGTATTACAGGAGGTTTGTCAAGGGCTATGGCACGATTGTGACCCCCTTGACAGAGCTGACTTCGAAGAAGCAGCCCAGGAATGTGATTTGGATTGACACCTGTCAGAAGGCTTTTGACACCCTGAAGACTGCCATGTGCACGGCGCCCGTGCTCCTGGCTCCTGATTTCTCCAAGGAATTCATAGTGCAAACAGACGCTTCAGAGCATGGTGTAGGGGCTGTTCTTTCACAGATGACTGAGGAGGGCTTTGACCAACCCGTAGGCTTCATAAGTAGGAGGCTACTTCCACGGGAAAGTAGGTGGAGTGCAATAGAGCGAGAAGCATTTGCTGTGGTCTGGGCGCTGAAGAAGCTAAGACCCTACTTGTTTGGGTCTCACTTCCGAGTTCAGACGGACCACAGGCCCCTCAGATGGTTGATGCAAATGAGGGGTGAGAACCCGAAACTGTTGAGGTGGTCCATTTCTCTACAGAGTATGGACTTTACGGTGGAACACCGCCCTGGCACCGATCACGCCAACGCTGACGGTCTGTCCAGATTTTTCCGCCTTAGTGATGTGGAACTCCCTGGGGAAGGGTAGTTCCCCCCACATTTCAGCTGGAGGGGACACATGTTAGACCTGGCACCTTGGCGTGAGTCTCCCTTCCACTTTTTTCTGGTGTGCCTCCGATGTTTTGCTGGTTTTCCGATACTCAGGGCACTGCGCCACGGCTGACCCGTGCCGCAGTGCAAGTGCTCCCTACTGTAAATTGTACATGTGATTGATGTCCATGATTGGTTCATTGGATTTACTGTTAGTCCCTAGTAAAGTGCACCGGGAGTGCCAGGGCTTGTAGATGCCAATACTGCTAGTGGGCCTGCAGCGCTGGTTGCGCCACCCACAGAAGCAGCCGTAAGATGTGTCTAGGAACTGCCATTGCAGAACCTGCGTGCAGTCGCGTACTGTCACGCTGGCTGGGCAAGTGCACCCACTTGCCAGCCCCTGAACCTTCCCTTAACTTCATATTAGTCACCCCTATGGTAGGCCTGAGGGCAGGGTGCGTTGTAAGTGTAAGGGTGGACAAGCCCTGATGTGTGTGGCCTGTCCTAGTAGTGAATTACAACCCAATTCGTATTTCACTATTGTAAGGCTACCTGCTTCCTTTAGGCCAGAACGGGCTGCTGGAATTATTACACACTATAATCCCAGCAGGCTCAGGGAGCATGGTAGAGAGTCGTGTTTAGTATGCCTGAATAAAATATTTCTTTTAGTAAAGTTTATTTTAATATCCTGTGTTTGCAAATGCTACTTTTAGAAAGTTAGCATTTGCTTGCCTAACCATTTCAGCCCGCCTCTGCTGGTATGTGTATCTGACTGTCTGGGATGTGTGAGTGACAGGGCTGGGGGATGACAGGTGGTGAATGCGTAGATTGCACCCTAGTGGGAGGTAGGAGTGGCTCTTGACTCTGAATCTTGCTGTGCTCTGCCACCACAATGCTGGCTCCACCCTCCTGGGGAGCGACTGATGACTCAGCCGACACCTGGCCCAGGAAGGGCGAAGCCCCATCAACAAGGTACTTCTGGCTGCCCCTGTCCACACAATGGAGGCTCCACCTCCTGTGGGGCGTCTGATCCGCCTGCCCCTCACACTGAAAGCAGAAGCCGGATTGCACCCACCAGAGTACTCAAGGACTGAAAGTGGCTATGCAAAGGCCCCCCTGGCCTGCGAGAACAAAAGAAATGCAGTATAAAAGTAGGAGCCCTGCTCCTTGTAAATTAGATCCTGTTTGTGCTACAGAAGAAACTCTGCCCGAAGAGAAGGACCTGGAAGGACAAGGAGGAGTGCTGTCTCTGGCCTGTGTCTGGTGCCTTGCTGCAGAAGGAGAGGAAAGAAAAGACTACAAGAAGACTTTTGCTTTGTGAAACTTTGTGCCAAACTTTGCTGAGAGATCTCCAAGGGCTTGCTTGTGAACTTGCCCCCTGACCAGCGCCCCAGGAACAGTGGGCGCTACCCCCTGACAGAGGAACTAACTGCGAGACGCTGTCTCCCCTCTGCAAGCCTCTCCAAGGAAGCGGAGCGCGCTGTGACCATCGCGCTCTTCAGCAACGCTCTGGGAGCTGCCCTCTCTCTAAACAAAGTGACTGCCGCCTGCCTGGTCCAGAAGCATCGTAAAGATCAGCACAGCTGATCCGAGCACAGTGACTGACCCCGAGCCGCAGCTCGCAACGTGAAGAGAAGAGGCGCCCGGTGCCTGCTTGCCCCCTTCGTGTCGTGTGCCCCTGAACGCGCCGCCGCTGTCCGAGAAACAGCTGTTGCGTGGGGTACCTGAACGTCGCCTGGAGTAATAGAGGCCTGCGCCGAGGAGCGCTGTCCCCTGAGTGCGCCCTCCTGATCAGGAACCCCGAGGCGCTGGCCCCGTGCAACCCGGCCCGCACAGCAACGTCGACCCACGAGCCAGAGCCGAGCCGCCGCTCGCTCCAAGCCAGACGGAAGACAACGCGACGCGGACTGCCGCATTGACCTACGCCTCACCAAGTTTCCCCCAAGGTACTGTGTTCTTTGTCCTCCCGGTGCGAGCGTCCTGCGACCTGAGCTCGCACCGCGCTGCCTGTTCCTCAACGCGAGCCGCCTCTGAAACCGAGGCTCGCACTGCTCCTGGTCCTCGAGGCCCACGCGGGAAGCGTGAGCTTTGGCCGGCCGGGCCCGATCTCCTCTCTGAAGCGAGCGGAGACAGCGGAACACGCATTGAGGCGCTACGAGACACTGAACCTTGTTGAACCTGGGCAGAAGGCCCAAAAGATTGCTTAATTGCTAGAAAGAACTGTGGCAACTTGAAACTAAGTGAACTGGAACCACTATTGAAAGTTTGACAACTGTATTTACAAGCCTGCTTGAAATGTATATAAAGATATATATTTTTACAAAATACAGTTTGGTGTCATTGTGTGGTGGGTTGGTTGTGATGGTGTGATGTTGCAAATGTTTAACCCGATGTGCCCCAAAGATTAGCCTAAGACTGCTTAAGCCACACTACCTAGAGGGTAAGCAGAGGTTGTCTTGAAGGTAACTCTCGGCCCTGACGAGGAAGAGAGAGACCCTGCTTGTCGCCAGTGCCGCACTGCGCCGACTGGAGACTCCCCCTTCCTACACTTTCCGACTCGCAAACCAGATTTACTGACTCACAAATAGGAAGGGGCTTCTGTCTGAGTCATAATGAGAGGTTTGCCGCATAAATTTTGTTGCAAATCATTCATAAGTTACCGATTCCTGAAAGAAGGTAGTAACTTATTTGGAAAGGAGAAGCTTACCCCATTAGACAGCTTCCCCTTTTGGATTAATGCTGGGCGAGATGGTGACTCTGGGGTGGGGGAAGATTAGAGGAGCAGGCAATGGCCCCAAATAGGAAACTTGGATTCTTACTTTTTTAAAAAAAAAAAAATTTTTTATTTGTATGGGCTCCTTTAAGGAAGGCATGCTGCTATTTTTTAAAGTTTCTCTTTTGGGAATGTAAACACAGGGATGATGGTCTGATGTTCCTTGCAGGTCACCATCTCTAGGTTTATGACAAATAGCAACCTGCCTAAATAATATTCAATAGGCATGTTGTTCTGCGACTGGAGATATTGTGATTCAACCTATTAGTACATAAGCTGCAAAAAAGCAAAGCCATATTTGCAACCACTATTTGCAACTGGTTTATTTGTACATCCCTCAATCTCAAAATGTTAGCATTTCTAAGCAAAAGGTAGAAGTACCACTCATGTCTACACCTCAATGACCTAGCAGTATTTACTTGTTACACTTAATGCTTTCATTCATTTAACTCAAATATAATTTTCCGCAAAAGGAGGCAAATTCATGAATTAATTTCAGCAAAACACAAATGAACGGTACATCATGCATCATCTGCAGTCAGCCCTCGTGGTGGGGAATTAAAGACAACATTTGCACAAGTACTTTAGTGGGTACAAAGTTTCCTCTATTCAAAATACCAGCACAATGTGTGTTTCTGGTGTTTGGGCTCTGGACACCACTCTGTCGTGCAACAAATGTGCCCTCCTGCATCTAAAGGTGATCCAAACTGAGAATCACATCACGGTCATAGGAAGTTGAGACTCCTGTGAGAATCCTGTGAAAGTCCCTGTCCATTCCAGGGCATGGCCGCAGCCTCACTCTTACTCCCTGGGCTGCACCATTTGTATTGTATATACAATATAAAAACAACTGATACAATCTTGGGTTTGGGGTAAGCATTCGTTAAGAAGGTGCTTTTAGGAGAAGTAGTGCTTTGTTTTGTGTCCTGGTGTATTGATTGTAACTGTTAGCGCTGTACTATATTGGCATTTTCGTTTTAACACACAGGTGCTGTAAGGCAATAGATAGATATGAGCAGGCAAAAGGGGGCCCTGGGCACTTTGGATGCTTTTATTGTTAGAGCTGAATCACTGCTCACTCATGAAATTGAGTTTGCAGAAAGACGGCTGTCACTTGACCCAGCTAGGCTTCCCACTTTTAGACAAGTCAACTTGCCAAACCACTCAACCATGCCTAATAGTTACAGCCAAGCCCAAGAGGCTTAGAGTTATCTGCCCCTGATAATAATTTAACTTCCCCTGTTTAACCAACTGCTATGAGTACCTCATCAACTTATTACTAATGGGCCAGGCACCACTTTAAGATCACGAGTGCCAAGACCAGTAGGTTCCCAAATGAAAGCTAAACAGAATCAGAAGTGCGGCAAAAATGGACCAAAGAAAAATGTCGTGAAAAAGAAATTAGCAGGAAATATTAACACGTCTGCAGATATTACAAGCGACCTAGACCAAGAGGTCATACATTGCAATACAGTGGGTACCCAAACTGAGGAAGATTATGCCATATTCTCTGTTAGAATTGATGAGGGAGCCGGGCAGATAGAACATATGGTTGCATCAATCACTGAGACCGTACTTGGTAAAATGACAATTCAGTTTGATGAATACTTGGTTAAAAAACTAAGCGAAATGGATAGAAAGCTAGAGCCATTAAACTCCGCCATGGATCAGTTCGTAGCATTAAGTCAAAATGCCAAATTAGCAATCGAGGATGGCGCAAAACAAATAATTGAGGCTAAAGATACATTAGTTTCTGTTCACAACAAAGGGAAAGACATAAGCAGTGTGCAAAACATGGAAACATAAGGGGTTGACATGCTCCATAGGGTTGGAATTACAAGGGGCATGGCGAATAATCAGGGTGGTGGCAGCACCTTGAGAGTTTGTTTGGGAAAGGCGAGCAGACTGCGAGAATCTCTCTTCTGCTTACTTACTCTGCGCTGCATTGTGTTCATTGATAATTTTTAATACTTCATTTTACACCCAATTGATTTGAGAATTGTGTTGTGTGTTGTATTTTAAATTGTACCTTTTATACTCCCTGCGCGCTGTCTCCCGGTCTCCCTGTGCCCCGTTCCACCGCGGCTTACCAGTGCCGATTGCTGTGGAGGGCCAGGTCGGGCGCCATCTTTGGTGAGTCCCGGACTCCGGCTGGTCTCGAGTTAGCGGTCCAGCTCGGGGAGGGGCTTGGGCCTCAAATAGGATCAGAAGTTGCGGGCCTTCGCGAATAATCAGGGTGGTGGCAGCACCTTGAGAGTTTGTTTGGGAAAGGCGAGCAGACTGCATGAATCTCTCTTCTGCTTACTTACTCTGCGCTGCATTGTGTTCATTGATAATTTTTAATACTTCATTTTACACCCAATTGATTTGAGAATTGTGTTGTGTGTTGTATTTTAAATTGTACCTTTCATACTCCCTGCGCGCTGTCTCCCGGTCTCCCTGTGCCCCGTTCCACCGCGGCTTACCAGTGCCGATTGCTGTGGAGGGGCAGGTCGGGCGCCATCTTTGGTGAGTCCCGGACCCCGGCTGGTCTCATGTTAGCGGTCCAGCTCGGGGAGGGGCGTGGGCCTCAAATAGGATCAGAAGTTGCAGGCCTTCGCGAATAATCAGGGTGGTGGCAGCACCTTGAGAGTTTGTTTGGGAAAGGCGAGCAGACTGCGAGAATCTCTCTTCTGCTTACTTACTCTGCGCTGCATTGTGTTCATTGATAATTTTTAATACTTCATTTTACACCCAATTGATTTGAGAATTGTGTTGTGTGTTGTATTTTAAATTGTACCTTTTATACTCCCTGCGCGCTGTCTCCCGGTCTCCCTGTGCCCCGTTCCACCGCGGCTTACCAGTGCCGATTGCTGTGGAGGGCCAGGTCGGGCGCCATCTTTGGTGAGTCCCGGACTCCGGCTGGTCTCGAGTTAGCGGTCCAGCTCGGGGAGGGGCTTGGGCCTCAAATAGCGATGCCTCATCGGATGCACAGTGGTTGCGCGCAGCGGGCGCGCCGAAGGAGCGCCAAAGGAGGGCCCGTCTGTGCCCGTCCATGCCCCGGACGGGCCCAGGGCCAGCTCCTCTGCCCGACTACCTCCGGGTTCGGCCAGCTCAGATAAGATCAGGTATTCTCGCCATGACCTCCTGAGTCTTGCTCTCCCCGTTAGAAGGAGGACTTGCTGGCACGCGGGTCTGGACTGTGCCATGGTGAAGTGCCCCAGTTGCGGTTTTCTTCCCCAGCCATCCTTACCCCTGCGATTAGTCGGTGACACCGGTCGTGTGATCATCAGGGCTGGGCTGATCAATGCCAGATCCGTGGTGAAACATGCCGCCAATATTATTGAACTACTGGTGGATGGCCAGTTGGAGGCGCTGTTCATAACGGAGACGTGGATGACCAGCTCGTCCGCCCGAGTGTGGAACTTGCTGTCCCCAGAGGTTTCAAGATTGCCAGGGTAGATAGGCCTTTGGGCAGAGGGGGCGGATTAGCCGTTATTTTTAAGGAGGGGTGGCGCTTTGCCTCTGAGCAGCCCGCTGCGGATGTTCAGGGCGAGGTTCTCCACTTTTCCCTTATCATCTCCCCTCATTTCACCTTAGGGGGGTCTTTGATTTATAGGCCCCCGGGCCAGGCTAGCCATTTTATTGATTCTTTAGAGGAACATATAGTGCCGCGGGCCTTAAGTTTTCCAAAATTTCTTTTGGTCGGCGACCTAAATATTCATGCTGATGCCCTTGACTCCCCTGAAGCTCGTCGGCTGGGGGAAGTCCTCGACCTGGCACAGCTCAAGCAATGGGTGACTTCTCCGACGCATGTTGGAAGTCACCTTCTTGACTTGGTCTGCTCTAACTTCCCCATTAAGACTGTGAGCGTAGAAAAAGTAACGTGGTCTGATCATGACCTGGTCAGGTTCGCGTGGGAGATGGTGGAGGCTGGTCGTGCACCCCCCACGAGCCACACCCAAAAAGTCAACCTGCCCGCGTTCAGCAAGGCCCTATCTGGAACCCGCCCGAAACCCACTGCTGTAATGGATGAAGCAGTCAGCGGGTTCGATGAGTGGGTGCTGCAGGCGGCTACTGTATCCACTAAACATACTACTGTGTCCAGACTCCGACGCACTCCCTCCCAACCCTGGTTTTCCCCTGAGCTGAGGGAGCTGAAACTAGGCTGCAAAAAACTGGAACGAGCGTGGAGATGCGGGTATAGATCAGAGGCCAAGTCCGTCCTGCGCACAGCCCAAAAAGATTATTATGCCGCCATTAAGGTAGCAAAAGGGAATTATTACGCAGGGCATATCGCTAAAGCAGAAAACAATAGTAGAGAGATTTTCTCTATTGTTAAAAGTTTTGTATCCCCTGTTGCTGATGCTGCTATTCTCCCTTCCTCTGCGCAATGGTGCGAGGATTTGTCCACTTTTTCATCAGCAAAATAACTAGGATTCAACAGGACCTACTCTCTGCGCTGCCTATGGACTGTTCAGCGGCTGGCTCTTGTTCCATACAATGCCCGTGCAATGGGCAACAGCTGATGAACTTTTCGCTGGTTGCTGAGTGTGATGTACTGCCTCTCCTTCAGTCTCTGAAATCCGGCTCTCCCGCTGACCCGTGCCCAGCCCGGGTGCTCTCGGAGGTGGCGGAAATTGTCTGTAGTGAGGCCACTCAGATAGTGAATCTCTCCTTAGCTTCAGGTGAGGTTCCTCTTAGCTGGAAACGAGCTAAACTTCTGCCGCTTCTGAAAAAACCGGGACTGGATGCCACGGTCCCTGGGAACTATCGTCCCATATCCCTTTTGCCAGAACTCGCAAAAATCTGTGAGAAAGTGGTCCTTCATCAACTGGAGAGTTTTGTGGAAACCTCCAATGCTCTTCACCCAGCTCAATCTGGTTTCAGGGCGACCTATAGCACTGAGACTGCGCTGGTGGAGATGACGGAGTCAATCCGGGAATGTTTGGACGGAGGCGGCAGAGTGGTCCTGATTTTACTGGACCTCTCTGCCGCGTTCGATACCATTCCCTACGAGCTCCTCTTCTCCAGGCTGTCTGCTATTGGTATCGGTGGGGGTGTTCTGGCCTGGTTGTCCTCATTTCTATTGGACAGGACACAGCAGGTCTGGATGCCGCCCCACGCCTCAGAGCCTAAACCACTCCTCACGGGGGTCCCACAGGGATCCACCTTTAGCCCCCTACTGTTCAACATTTACATCACCCCCTTGGTTTATTTAGCGGAACAGTATGGGGCCAAGATTATAGGGTATGCCGATGATACTCAGCTGCTGTTCACCTGGCCAGACGACAATCTGGATACTACAGCAGTCCATTTGTGTTTGTCCTCAGTTTTTCGCTGGTTAACCATGGCCCAGCTGAAATGCAATGAGGACAAATCCGAGGTGCTCTTTTATGGTTCTTTCCCCCCCTGGTTCAGGAACAGGCTGTGGCCCCCGAACATTCCCAGCCCCAAAGAGATGGGGGGCCCCGCGAAAAATCTTGGCATCTGGTTAGGGGACGACCTAAGATTCGAGGACCATATAAAGAAGCTCTCGGGAGCCTGCTTTGCTACGCTGAGAATGCTTCGCAAATTCTTCCCATTGCTCCCCAGGGACGCAAAGGAGACTGTTGCTCGGGCTCTCATACTGGCAAGGCTGGATTATGCGAATGCCCTGTTTAGTGGCATTCCGGCTTACTTGGTTAAACGCCTGCAAATCATTCAGAATGCTGCTGTCCGTCTCCTATTTAATGTCCCAAGAAGGAAGAGTGTGCGCTCTGATTTGCGCACTCTTCACTGGCTGCCTGTATCACAGTGCATCCTGTTTAAATCCTTGGTGCTCGCGTTTAGAGCAATCCACGATCAAGGCCCTGCGTATTTGAAAAAGAGATTTGCCTTCTATGCCCCCGCCCGAACCCTTAGATCATCTACTCTGTTTAAAATGTCTCTCCCCCGCTTCAAGCGAGCCAGACTAGGGGGTCAGTCGACAGCTGTAGTCGCTGCTCGAGCCTGGAATGCTCTCCCTCTTCATCTACGCTCCACGCAATCTGTTGCTCAATTTAAGAAAAACCTTAAAACCCATATGTTCAGGAGTGTAACCTAAGATGTTTTCTTGTCTTTCCTTCCTCTGCCTTCTCCCATTCACGCCAGGATACTCCCAAGTAATGGAGTGCGTTACAAAACGGTTTATACATACATACATGACCACATTAACATATACTAGTGAAGAATATATAAGAGATAGATCCTGTACTCAGGTGGCTGCTGATCCTTTTTTTTTTTTTAAATATTTTTTTATTGGATTTTTTACAGAAAAAAAGACGATACAACATCCCCTCCCCTCCCCCCTCCGATCGGGCATGTTAAATGTGAAACAAATAGAATTTCAAAAGCATATATGCATAATGAAAGAAAAAAGTAAATATATGAATTAACACATGATTGTTCAAGGACAATAAACATTGGATTAAATATGTACACGTTAAGACTAGAAAATTGTAGCCAGGTTATCATAATATAAGTCACTAGGATTCAGACCATTCTATTAGAGGTGACCAAATTTTTAAACCTTTTATTCTACGTTTCCTACCTTTAGTTTTATATATTGCCATTTCTAGATTAAAAATTGCTAACAATCTTGAAAACCACTGTTGGTATGAGGGGGCAAAAGGATCTAGCCAAGCTGACACTATACAGATTCTTAATACGGCCATTGAGATAAAGATCAATTCATGACCAAAATTCTGATTAATACAATTTGTTAGACCCAAAACACCTGTTTGATCAGATAAAATAACAGCGGTTTTAAGAATCAATGAAAGGAAATGTTCGATTTTTGATTTGAGAAGAGTTAAAGATGGACAAGATGAAAAAATATGAATACAGTCCGCATCTTGTAAGTTACATCGAAAATAGCATGTTCCTTTCCCACTGATACATAAAAAAACAAATTTTATAAAATTGTGTTTGCAGTTTAGTTGACATAAGTGCAGTTTGTTATAGCCCATATACATATTCAAATTCTTCTGTGGAGATTATACATTTATTTTGCCATTTCTGAATAATCTTCTGCCTGTCATCCGATAAAGGTGGTTGCTGATCCTATAGAACTGAGTAAATGTGTGGGGGTTATACACAGCCCCTAGGGAACATATATAATCTCTAATACAGACTTTCTAAAGCTACAACCCGCTGCATGTCTGTTAGACCTGTCTGCATCTGGGGATACTCTAACCAATATTATTTATTTTTGTCCCCCTTAGCCTCCCAGAGTTTCTGTTTTTATTTTTTATATGTCCACCAGGATTTTTCAGTGCTGTCAGGGGGCTAGGTGTTCCTTGATTATGACGCCATTTTCCCCTCATAATCTGTGAGGCCTAGTTATGCTCCTTGAAAATCTAGGGACACCCAGAAACCTAAAATGGTGTCCACCAACTGCCATAACGGACACTACTGGAGAACAGGCCCATAGGCTAACATGAGGAACTTTCCCGAAGCATCCAGTGACTTCTGCAGGTCTCAGGCCACCCTATAAAAGGCCAGTGACCAGCAGCCATTTTGTAGTAGTCTCAGGAGTGACCAGTGAGGAGAGAGGCGACTTGTGGAGGAGGATTGCGCACCAGTGGTGACCAGATCGACCTGTAGGCCGGCTGTCGCGTGTTGGGAAGTGCCCCCTGTCAGGTTGACCGAACCCCACTGTCACACCAGCCATAAAGTGTGACCAGAGACTTTGTAATTAGTTTGGAGAGTCCGGGTCGTGTTGTAAGAAGGCCTCCATAATCTACAACCCAAATCGACCCTTGTAAGCGTCCTGCTCATTTGCCCTGAAGGCTGTGGGCATCCTAAGTGAGCATCGGAACTGAGCTGTGCTGCGCGGCTGAGGGGCGTCTGTCATCTTCATTAACCTGGTGACTGGCTCTCTACCCGTGAAATAAGGCAGTGACGCCGGCGGAGTCTCCTACCTGTGTGAAGCGCCGTCTGCCCGACTGTCCCACACGAGTGCAGAGTGTCCAGCTGACCCGACTGTCGTGGGAAGGAGAGGCGGTATCTGAAACTGTGTGGGAGAACTCGGCGCGTCGGAAGAGGTGTGCTCAGAGGCGGTATCTGAAGCTGTGTGGGAGGACTCGGCGCGTCGGAAGAGGTGTGCCCAGAGGCGGTATCCGGAGCTGTGAGGAAGAACCCGACCGCGTCACAGGAGGTGCGCCCGAGGCGGAGCTCCCATCTGAAGCGACGCGGAAAGAAGGGAAGCGCCGCTACGGTCCCGCCAGCGGAGCGTCCCGACAGGCAGTGAGCTCTCCCGGTTCCCCACCCCGAAGCCGACACTACTGAGGCTTCGTCGTCGGCGCAGAGTGAGGAGAACTGAGCGCAGGGGTGGCTACAGAAGGATCGCTGCCCAGCACAAGTAAGCAGGGATAAAGGGGAAGCGGGAGGCGGCAGTGCCGGCTGGCCAGGAGCCCAGAAGCGGCCTCTATACACCAACTAACTGAATAACTGAGTTGCTGCTGGGGATTAAGAAACAAGAACTTGGCCTCTGACTCACGTAGTAATCTGGCATTGAAATTACCAAGACCGACCAGGGAAGGGGGAAAGCAGCGAACAAGGGGAATAAAGTGTTAAGCTCCTATACCTGACAGAATAGTAGCGCAAGATTGGGCAAAAGGGTGTCGGTAACCAACAGGGCCAGTCGCAGCTAACCGACTAGTTAGACTTTTGCCTAGCAACAGTTCCCTTCAGGGAGGTGTGGCTATAGTTGATATATAGGGCAACACTATTAACGTGCCTTATCTTTTCTAGCCAACTAGCTGGCTGCCTGAATTGAGAGAAGTGCGGATGGGGGTGAAAACCTATTGAGCTGTTCTGAAATCTCAGAGGAGAGGGTAATGTACATGCCAGGTGGCGCATTGAATCTGTAATATGAAATTTTCCCTTCTGTAACCAGTGATTGAAGAAGTAATTTTGTGGAGTTGACAATAACTTATCTTAAGTGAAATGTAACCGTGATTAATCTTGATATAGTGAGAAGTGTATTGAAGTCTGCATAACACGTGAATTGATGCTGAGCTAAATGTAAACAGAATTTTGCATAAGAACCAGAAAGAACATTATTTTTATAAAAGGTACTGGTATTTTTCTAAATTGGTGTTGTGTCTTTTATTTTAGTGGTCAATCATTGAGTTACTGTGAGTGGGTCCTGTAAGCACTTAACCAACGCCTGAGAGTTTAGCTGTACCCTACTGTGCCAGGCTACCCTATGTAGTCTAGGATTCCCTAGGTCTAACATAATTGGTGTTTCAGCGGTGGGATTACGGATTTGTGCTTACACTCACTTAGTAGTAACGCAGTGCCTACCACGGGACCACACCTGGAGTTTTCTCCCTGCGGCCCTCCTAATCTGAATTTTGCTTTTTCTAAATTAACTTCTGGTGGTGGGTGGAGGTTGACCCCAGGTCACTTTTTGGATTTCTTCTGTGTAAAAGTTTATACTCTAAGTAGAAATGGAGGTAAATGTGGAAGAGCTGGAAAACTATACCGTGACCCAACTAAAGGAATGGTGTCAGCAGCAGGGGGTGTTTTTTAAGAAAGGCGCCAGGAAAGTTGAGCTGCTGACCAGTATCCGGGCATGGGTGGAGGCTCATTCCGGGGAGGAAATAGATCCTGAGGGGAGTGACAGGGACACTGTCCTGGAGACCGCAACACTGTACCAGGCGGGAGGGGGGAACCTGTTAACAGGTCCTAGGACACCTTCCAGAGTGGGCAGTAGTGTCTCGGAGAGGGGTTTGACCGACGCCGAGTTAGAGGATAGGAGGGAGGAGAGGAGGATGAGAATAGAACTAGCCAGGATGGACATGGAAAGGGAGGACAAGAGGTTGGCACATGAGCGGACCATCAATGAGATGGATTTACAAGCCCTAAACCTAAGAACCCCCAAATCTGAGAATGGTGGCAGTGATACCCAGACAAACATCAGAGAACCCAGACCTTATTTACCTAAAGATGTTATGGTGAGCTATGTACCCAGTGATGATATTGCTAAATGGCTAGCCGCCTATGAGGTCTCACTGAGGGCCCATGGGATCTTGGAAGCCCACTGGGGGGGTGGGTTATATAAATACATGCCCCCTACTGGCAGGGATACCTTGTTGGCCCTGGATCAAAGTGAGCAGACCTACTACCCTGCTATGAAGGTGGCGCTGATAAGAAAGTTTGGGTTGACCCCTGAGAAGTACAGGCAAAAGTTCCGGGGCAGCCACAAACTAGGCACGCAGAACTGGGTAGACTTTTTGGATTACGCCAGGAAGGCCCTGGAGGGTTGGGTGAAAGGCAGCGAGGTAGGGGACTATGAGGGTTTATATGACCTCATACTCAAGGAACACCTACTCGAGAAATGTCTTCCCGAACTACGACAGCATCTGGTGGACAGCAAGCTGACCAGCCCCAGGAAGCTTGCTGAGGAGGCGGACATCTGGGTTAGTACCCGGGTGTCAACTAAGGGGACTGGAGGGGATTCCCAGAAGTATGGACAGGGCGCCCCCCAGAAGAAAGAGGGAGGGGATAATAAGAGGGAGTTCTCAAAAGGTCCACAAAATACTTCGCAAGGAAGGGGCAGAGGATTCATCCCTAAGAGTAACCCCCCTCGCAACCCTAACCCTGGCCAAAGCCAGCAGCCAAGGGTTGTTCATTGTTTTGAGTGTGGTGGTGTGGGACACTATAAAGGAGATGTGAGATGCCCAAAAAGACCACCCCCTCCCACTGGAGGAAAAGCCCCGGGAATAACTAGTGTAGTGCTCGGGGAGGAGATGCCTTTGGGTAACGGAGGGGAGCGGGCGGGTGTCGCTTTAGTGTCCCTGGGAGATAAGGAGATGGTTCCAAAGACCCAACTGCCCTCTAATACTACTAAGTATGAGCATTGGGTCACCATCAACGGCCGTAGAGGGGAGGCTCTGAGAGACACAGGAGCCAGTATGACTATGGTAAGGAGTCAGCTGGTGTCTCCAGAGCAGGTCATCCCAGATGTACTCCATCCCGCCGTGATGGCTGACGGCAGATTGGGCCACTACCCTGTGGCCGAGGTTCCCTTTGAGTGGGGAGGGGTTGCAGGTCCACTTCGATTTGCCGTAAGCCCTGCCGTGCCTGTTGACTGCCTGTTAGGGAATGATATGGAGCACAATGCGTGGAGGAGGGTGGAGTACCAGACTCACTCTGAGATGCTGGGACCCCCTGACTGGACTTGTGTCAGCACAAGGTCCGCGACTGCCCGAAGGGGGAGTTCACTTACGCTGGAGCCTGGAACAATGGCCCAGCCGGCTGTCAGAGAGGAGAAGGACAGGAGGCCGGAGGACCCTGCCTCGACATCTCCACCTCGTGAGACAGACGGGCCACCTGTGGAGGTGGATCTGGAGTCCACATGGGAGAATGTTGCTTCCCTGGAGAACCTACCCATCCCTACTGAATGGCATGTGGAGGGAGGTCCTTCCCGGGAAGAGTTCTGCAAAGCTCAGAAGGAGTGTCCTACTCTCGAGGGGCTGCGGCAACAGGCCAAAGCCCAGGCAGCAGGGAACATTGTAGGGAGCTACCAGATTTACTGGGAGGACCATTTGCAGCACTTGCAAGCTGTTCTTCATGCCCTGCAACAGGCTGGCTTGACAATCAAGGCCAGCAAGTGTCAGATTGGGCAGGGGTCGGTGGTGTACCTAGGCCACTTGGTGGGCAGAGGGACGGTGCAGCCCCTCCAGGCAAAGATTGAGGCTATCATAGCCTGGGAGCCCCCCAAGACTCAAACTGAGGTCCGAGCCTTCCTGGGCCTCACTGGATACTACCGTCGCTTCGTGAAGGGGTATGGCACCATTGTGGCACCCCTCACTGAACTTACTTCCAAGAAACAACCCCGACGGGTAGTCTGGACGGAGGCTTGCCAGCGAGCCTTCATGACCTTGAAGCAAGCATTGTGTTCCGCTCCCATTCTCAAGGCCCCTGATTTTGCTAGAGAATTCATTGTCCAAACAGATGCGTCGGAACATGGCATTGGGGCAGTGTTATCGCAGCTAAATGATGAGGGCCTGGATCAACCCGTGGTTTTCCTGTCTAGGAGACTACTCCCCAGGGAAAGGAGGTGGAGTACAATTGAGAGAGAAGCTTTTGCGGTGGTTTGGGCTCTGAAGAAGCTGCGGCCATCCTTGTTTGGCTCGCACTTCCTGGTTCAGACTGACCACCGCCCCCTTCGTTGACTGATGCAAATGAAGGGGGAGAATCCCAAGTTGCTAAGGTGGTCCATCTCCCTACAGGGAATGGACTTTAGGGTGGAACACCGACCTGGATCGGACCATGCCAATGCAGACGGTCTATCCAGGTATTTCCGCCTTAGTGATGAGAACTCCCAAGGGATTGGGTAGCTCTCCCCACTTTCAGCTGGGGGGGACGCGTGTTAGACCTGTCTGCATCTGGGGATACTCTAACCAATATTATTTATTTTTGTCCCCCTTAGCCTCCCAGAGTTTCTGTTTTTATTTTTTATATGTCCACCAGGATTTTTCAGTGCTGTCAGGGGGCTAGGTGTTCCTTGATTATGACGCCATTTTCCCCTCATAATCTGTGAGGCCTAGTTATGCTCCTTGAAAATCTAGGGACACCCAGAAACCTAAAATGGTGTCCACCAACTGCCATAACGGACACTACTGGAGAACAGGCCCATAGGCTAACATGAGGAACTTTCCAGAAGCATCCAGTGACTTCTGCAGGTCTCAGGCCACCCTATAAAAGGCCAGTGACCAGCAGCCATTTTGTAGTAGTCTCAGGAGTGACCAGTGAGGAGAGAGGCGACTTGTGGAGGAGGATTGCGCACCAGTGGTGACCAGATCGACCTGTGGGCCGGCTGTCGCGTGTTGGGAAGTGCCCCCTGTCAGGTTGACCGAACCCCACTGTCACACCAGCCATAAAGTGTGACCAGAGACTTTGTAATTAGTTTGGAGAGCCCGGGTCGTGTTGTAAGAAGACCTCCATAATCTACAACCCAAATCTACCCTTGTAAGCGTCCTGCTCACTTGCCCTGAAGGCTGTGGGCATCCTAAGTGAGCATCGGAACTGAGCTGTGCTGCGCGGCTGAGGGGCGTCTGTCATCTTCATTAACCTGGTGACTGGCTCTCTACCCGTGAAATAAGGCAGTGACGCCGGCGGAGTCTCCTACCTGTGTGAAGCGCCGTCTGCCCGACTGTCCCACACGAGTGCAGAGTGTCCAGCTGACCCGACTGTTGTGGGAAGGAGAGGCGGTATCTGAAACTGTGTGGGAGGACTCGGCGCGTCGGAAGAGGTGTGCCCAGAGGCGGTATCTGAAGCTGTGTGGGAGGACTCGGCGCGTCGGAAGAGGTGTGCCCAGAGGCGGTGTCCGGAGCTGTGAGGAAGAACCCGGCCACGTCACAGGAGGTGCGCCCGAGGCGGAGCTCCCATCTGAAGCGACGCGGAAAGAAGGGAAGCGCCGCTACGGTCCCGCCAGCGGAGCGTCCCGACAGGCAGTGAGCTCTCCCGGTTCCCCACCCCGAAGCCGACACTACTGAGGCTTCGTCGTCGGCGCAGAGTGAGGAGAACTGAGCACAGGGGTGGCTACAGAAGGATCGCTGCCCAGCACAAGTAAGCAGGGATAAAGGGGAAGCGGGAGGCGGCAGTGCCGGCTGGCCAGAAGCCCAGAAGCGGCCTCTATACACCAACTAACTGAATAACTGAGTTGCTGCTGGGGATTAAGAAACAAGAACTTGGCCTCTGACTCACGTAGTAATCTGGCATTGAAATTACCAAGACCGACCAGGGAAGGGGGAAAGCAGCGAACAAGGGGAATAAAGTGTTAAGCTCCTATACCTGACAAAATAGTAGCGCAAGATTGGGCAAAAGGGTGTCGGTAACCAACAGGGCCAGTCGCAGCTAACCGACTAGTTAGACTTTTGCCTAGCAACAGTTCCCTTCAGGAAGGTGTGGCTATAGTTGATATTTAGGGCAACACTATTAACGTGCCTTATCTTTTCTAGCCAACTAGCTGGCTGCCTGAATTGAGAGAAGTGCGGATGGGGGTGAAAACCTATTGAGCTGTTCTGAAATCTCAGAGGAGAGGGTAATGTACATGCCAGGTGGCGCATTGAATCTGTAATATGAAATTTTCCCTTCTGTAACCAGTGATTGAAGAAGTAATTTTGTGGAGTTGACAATAACTTATCTTAAGTGAAATGTAACCGTGATTAATCTTGATATAGTGAAAAGTGTATTGAAGTCTGCATAACACGTGAATTGATGCTGAGCTAAATGTAAACAGAATTTTGCATAAGAACCAGAAAGAACATTATTTTTATAAAAGGTACTGGTATTTTTCTAAATTGGTGTTGTGTCTTTTATTTTAGTGGTCAATCATTGAGTTACTGTGAGTGGGTCCTGTAAGCACTTAACCAACGCCTGAGAGTTTAGCTGTACCCTACTGTGCCAGGCTACCCTATGTAGTCTAGGATTCCCTAGGTCTAACATAATTGGTGTTTCAGCGGTGGGATTACGGATTTGTGCTTACACTCACTTAGTAGTAACGCAGTGCCTACCACGGGACCACACCTGGAGTTTTCTCCCTGCGGCCCTCCTAATCTGAATTTTGCTTTTTCTAAATTAACTTCTGGTGGTGGGTGGAGGTTGACCCCAGGTCACTTTTTGGATTTCTTCTGTGTAAAAGTTTATACTCTAAGTAGAAATGGAGGTAAATGTGGAAGAGCTGGAAAACTATACCGTGACCCAACTAAAGGAATGGTGTCAGCAGCAGGGGGTGTTTTTTAAGAAAGGCGCCAGGAAAGTTGAGCTGCTGACCAGTATCCGGGCATGGGTGGAGGCTCATTCCGGGGAGGAAATAGATCCTGAGGGGAGTGACAGGGACACTGTCCTGGAGACCGCAACACTGTACCAGGCGGGAGGGGGGAACCTGTTAACAGGTCCTAGGACACCTTCCAGAGTGGGCAGTAGTGTCTCGGAGAGGGGTTTGACCGACGCCGAGTTAGAGGATAGGAGGGAGGAGAGGAGGATGAGAATAGAACTAGCCAGGATGGACATGGAAAGGGAGGACAAGAGGTTGGCACATGAGCGGACCATCAATGAGATGGATTTACAAGCCCTAAACCTAAGAACCCCCAAATCTGAGAATGGTGGCAGTGATACCCAGACAAACATCAGAGAACCCAGACCTTATTTACCTAAAGATGTTATGGTGAGCTATGTACCCAGTGATGATATTGCTAAATGGCTAGCCGCCTATGAGGTCTCACTGAGGGCCCATGGGATCTTGGAAGCCCACTGGGGGGGTGGGTTATATAAATACATGCCCCCTACTGGCAGGGATACCTTGTTGGCCCTGGATCAAAGTGAGCAGACCTACTACCCTGCTATGAAGGTGGCGCTGATAAGAAAGTTTGGGTTGACCCCTGAGAAGTACAGGCAAAAGTTCCGGGGCAGCCACAAACTAGGCACGCAGAACTGGGTAGACTTTTTGGATTACGCCAGGAAGGCCCTGGAGGGTTGGGTGAAAGGCAGCGAGGTAGGGGACTATGAGGGTTTATATGACCTCATACTCAAGGAACACCTACTCGAGAAATGTCTTCCCGAACTACGACAGCATCTGGTGGACAGCAAGCTGACCAGCCCCAGGAAGCTTGCTGAGGAGGCGGACATCTGGGTTAGTACCCGGGTGTCAACTAAGGGGACTGGAGGGGATTCCCAGAAGTATGGACAGGGCGCCCCCCAGAAGAAAGAGGGAGGGGATAATAAGAGGGAGTTCTCAAAAGGTCCACAAAATACTTCGCAAGGAAGGGGCAGAGGATTCATCCCTAAGAGTAACCCCCCTCGCAACCCTAACCCTGGCCAAAGCCAGCAGCCAAGGGTTGTTCATTGTTTTGAGTGTGGTGGTGTGGGACACTATAAAGGAGATGTGAGATGCCCAAAAAGACCACCCCCTCCCACTGGAGGAAAAGCCCCGGGAATAACTAGTGTAGTGCTCGGGGAGGAGATGCCTTTGGGTAACGGAGGGGAGCGGGCGGGTGTCGCTTTAGTGTCCCTGGGAGATAAGGAGATGGTTCCAAAGACCCAACTGCCCTCTAATACTACTAAGTATGAGCATTGGGTCACCATCAACGGCCGTAGAGGGGAGGCTCTGAGAGACACAGGAGCCAGTATGACTATGGTAAGGAGTCAGCTGGTGTCTCCAGAGCAGGTCATCCCAGATGTACTCCATCCCGCCGTGATGGCTGACGGCAGATTGGGCCACTACCCTGTGGCCGAGGTTCCCTTTGAGTGGGGAGGGGTTGCAGGTCCACTTCGATTTGCCGTAAGCCCTGCCGTGCCTGTTGACTGCCTGTTAGGGAATGATATGGAGCACAATGCGTGGAGGAGGGTGGAGTACCAGACTCACTCTGAGATGCTGGGACCCCCTGACTGGACTTGTGTCAGCACAAGGTCCGCGACTGCCCGAAGGGGGAGTTCACTTACGCTGGAGCCTGGAACAATGGCCCAGCCGGCTGTCAGAGAGGAGAAGGACAGGAGGCCGGAGGACCCTGCCTCGACATCTCCACCTCGTGAGACAGACGGGCCACCTGTGGAGGTGGATCTGGAGTCCACATGGGAGAATGTTGCTTCCCTGGAGAACCTACCCATCCCTACTGAATGGCATGTGGAGGGAGGTCCTTCCCGGGAAGAGTTCTGCAAAGCTCAGAAGGAGTGTCCTACTCTCGAGGGGCTGCGGCAACAGGCCAAAGCCCAGGCAGCAGGGAACATTGTAGGGAGCTACCAGATTTACTGGGAGGACCATTTGCAGCACTTGCAAGCTGTTCTTCATGCCCTGCAACAGGCTGGCTTGACAATCAAGGCCAGCAAGTGTCAGATTGGGCAGGGGTCGGTGGTGTACCTAGGCCACTTGGTGGGCAGAGGGACGGTGCAGCCCCTCCAGGCAAAGATTGAGGCTATCATAGCCTGGGAGCCCCCCAAGACTCAAACTGAGGTCCGAGCCTTCCTGGGCCTCACTGGATACTACCGTCGCTTCGTGAAGGGGTATGGCACCATTGTGGCACCCCTCACTGAACTTACTTCCAAGAAACAACCCCGACGGGTAGTCTGGACGGAGGCTTGCCAGCGAGCCTTCATGACCTTGAAGCAAGCATTGTGTTCCGCTCCCATTCTCAAGGCCCCTGATTTTGCTAGAGAATTCATTGTCCAAACAGATGCGTCGGAACATGGCATTGGGGCAGTGTTATCGCAGCTAAATGATGAGGGCCTGGATCAACCCGTGGTTTTCCTGTCTAGGAGACTACTCCCCAGGGAAAGGAGGTGGAGTACAATTGAGAGAGAAGCTTTTGCGGTGGTTTGGGCTCTGAAGAAGCTGCGGCCATCCTTGTTTGGCTCGCACTTCCTGGTTCAGACTGACCACCGCCCCCTTCGTTGACTGATGCAAATGAAGGGGGAGAATCCCAAGTTGCTAAGGTGGTCCATCTCCCTACAGGGAATGGACTTTAGGGTGGAACACCGACCTGGATCGGACCATGCCAATGCAGACGGTCTATCCAGGTATTTCCGCCTTAGTGATGAGAACTCCCAAGGGATTGGGTAGCTCTCCCCACTTTCAGCTGGGGGGGACGCGTGTTAGACCTGTCTGCATCTGGGGATACTCTAACCAATATTATTTATTTTTGTCCCCCTTAGCCTCCCAGAGTTTCTGTTTTTATTTTTTATATGTCCACCAGGATTTTTCAGTGCTGTCAGGGGGCTAGGTGTTCCTTGATTATGACGCCATTTTCCCCTCATAATCTGTGAGGCCTAGTTATGCTCCTTGAAAATCTAGGGACACCCAGAAACCTAAAATGGTGTCCACCAACTGCCATAACGGACACTACTGGAGAACAGGCCCATAGGCTAACATGAGGAACTTTCCAGAAGCATCCAGTGACTTCTGCAGGTCTCAGGCCACCCTATAAAAGGCCAGTGACCAGCAGCCATTTTGTAGTAGTCTCAGGAGTGACCAGTGAGGAGAGAGGCGACTTGTGGAGGAGGATTGCGCACCAGTGGTGACCAGATCGACCTGTGGGCCGGCTGTCGCGTGTTGGGAAGTGCCCCCTGTCAGGTTGACCGAACCCCACTGTCACACCAGCCATAAAGTGTGACCAGAGACTTTGTAATTAGTTTGGAGAGCCCGGGTCGTGTTGTAAGAAGACCTCCATAATCTACAACCCAAATCTACCCTTGTAAGCGTCCTGCTCACTTGCCCTGAAGGCTGTGGGCATCCTAAGTGAGCATCGGAACTGAGCTGTGCTGCGCGGCTGAGGGGCGTCTGTCATCTTCATTAACCTGGTGACTGGCTCTCTACCCGTGAAATAAGGCAGTGACGCCGGCGGAGTCTCCTACCTGTGTGAAGCGCCGTCTGCCCGACTGTCCCACACGAGTGCAGAGTGTCCAGCTGACCCGACTGTTGTGGGAAGGAGAGGCGGTATCTGAAACTGTGTGGGAGGACTCGGCGCGTCGGAAGAGGTGTGCCCAGAGGCGGTATCTGAAGCTGTGTGGGAGGACTCGGCGCGTCGGAAGAGGTGTGCCCAGAGGCGGTGTCCGGAGCTGTGAGGAAGAACCCGGCCACGTCACAGGAGGTGCGCCCGAGGCGGAGCTCCCATCTGAAGCGACGCGGAAAGAAGGGAAGCGCCGCTACGGTCCCGCCAGCGGAGCGTCCCGACAGGCAGTGAGCTCTCCCGGTTCCCCACCCCGAAGCCGACACTACTGAGGCTTCGTCGTCGGCGCAGAGTGAGGAGAACTGAGCACAGGGGTGGCTACAGAAGGATCGCTGCCCAGCACAAGTAAGCAGGGATAAAGGGGAAGCGGGAGGCGGCAGTGCCGGCTGGCCAGAAGCCCAGAAGCGGCCTCTATACACCAACTAACTGAATAACTGAGTTGCTGCTGGGGATTAAGAAACAAGAACTTGGCCTCTGACTCACGTAGTAATCTGGCATTGAAATTACCAAGACCGACCAGGGAAGGGGGAAAGCAGCGAACAAGGGGAATAAAGTGTTAAGCTCCTATACCTGACAAAATAGTAGCGCAAGATTGGGCAAAAGGGTGTCGGTAACCAACAGGGCCAGTCGCAGCTAACCGACTAGTTAGACTTTTGCCTAGCAACAGTTCCCTTCAGGAAGGTGTGGCTATAGTTGATATTTAGGGCAACACTATTAACGTGCCTTATCTTTTCTAGCCAACTAGCTGGCTGCCTGAATTGAGAGAAGTGCGGATGGGGGTGAAAACCTATTGAGCTGTTCTGAAATCTCAGAGGAGAGGGTAATGTACATGCCAGGTGGCGCATTGAATCTGTAATATGAAATTTTCCCTTCTGTAACCAGTGATTGAAGAAGTAATTTTGTGGAGTTGACAATAACTTATCTTAAGTGAAATGTAACCGTGATTAATCTTGATATAGTGAAAAGTGTATTGAAGTCTGCATAACACGTGAATTGATGCTGAGCTAAATGTAAACAGAATTTTGCATAAGAACCAGAAAGAACATTATTTTTATAAAAGGTACTGGTATTTTTCTAAATTGGTGTTGTGTCTTTTATTTTAGTGGTCAATCATTGAGTTACTGTGAGTGGGTCCTGTAAGCACTTAACCAACGCCTGAGAGTTTAGCTGTACCCTACTGTGCCAGGCTACCCTATGTAGTCTAGGATTCCCTAGGTCTAACAATGCCCGTATGTCCTGATTCTAGCAGGTGGTCCCACCCTAAAAAGATACCGGAAAGAATCTTGGTATAACCTTAGAAATGAAACGGTCGATTGGTTATCCAAGTTTAAAAAATGTAATCCACAAAAAAAGTCTGATATCTTAATGGTCCTTAGGGTAGGGTGGGTAGGCGAATCCCCCAAAAATATACAAGGGGATTGTATCGTCATAAATTTTAGGAGCCCACACATGGCTCCTAACCTGTTAAGAATCCAGGAGGAAATGTCCATTCAGAGCACCAATATCCAAGCCCTACCATTAGGTTACTTTTATAGACCATCTACCGGGAATATCCAACGAAACATTTAGTAAAACAAAATACATGGCCATAAACCACCATAAAACATGAAAATTTAGCTCTGAATGGCCAACAGTTGGAGTGTGTAAAGAGCTTTAGTTATTTGGGTATATCTTTAGATACAAAGCTATCCTGGAAGACCCAAATAGAAAAAAGTAAGATAGCCCTGACTCAAAACTCATTACCAATTATGAAAAGATATAGGAACAGCCTTTTAAAGCCTGTATCTCCTGCGCTGGAGGTATTTAAATCAAAGCCCAATCTGCTGCACTGTATGGGGCCGAAATATGGGGCTCATACTGTAAAAAGATTTTTGAGGTGGGGAAAACAAGTTTTATAGGATGCTTTTAAATCTTCCCGTACGAACACCATTAGTACCAATCTCTTTGGATTTGAATGTTAAACGGAAAGACCACTTTGCGATCTTGAGACCACTTACGTTCTGGTTAAGATTGTGGTCTACCCCGGAACTGTTGCACTATAAGGCTGGCCTAGAAGAAATCATGGAGTTGGATCATAATAATAGTATTTTATGGCTCTGGCATGTTTGTTCATGGCTGAGAAAGATTGGTCTTTCCCAGTTTTGGGATGATCCGTCTTCACTAGCTTCAGCCTCTAAGAAGCTGTTATAAACTACTCTCTGGGCATATATTAAAATCAGCATATTGCATGGCACAGTGAGTGGGGTATTAACGACTAGGTTTCTTTCGTATAAGGACACACGAAACTTTGAGCCATTTCTGGACAAGGTACGTCCTAAATTGGCAAAAATGTTATACATGAAATTTAGATATGGTATATTGAACATTAACGCAGCTATATCAGGCTGGGTAACCTATCAGTCAGGAAATGAGGACAAAGATGTGTGTTTCTTATGCTCAGACAAAACCAAAGAAAATGATTTGCATATTTTATTCTTTTGTTCCGCATTCGCCAAGCCAAGGAAAAAATGGATCAAACCTATCTGCTTAAATGTAGGTATACAATTGTGCAAAGAGGCAAAAAGAATATTAAGGTCTGACACGCAAATAATTGTCTTTGGCGTAAGCACATTTTTACGAGCTGTGAATTTCATAAGGGCTAAAGTGGGATTGAAGCTTTAATGAATCGTTCAATTATCCCAGATACATTCAAAAGAAGGTGGCTATGCATGATGAATTAATTAGGGAATTTTATTGTATAAATACTATCCTGTAAACATTGCTAACTGTTTTGAACACAAGCAAATGGGTTATGAAATATGTTTCAAATACCTGAAAACCCCTCTTTTTAATTTAGATGCCTTTTTTAACATATTTAAATTTGTATTTATGTTTTAAACAAAAAGGCAATATAAATTCATTAACTACCTTGTATTGTACTCCTGAGGAGCGCTCCAGGCAGAGCAAAAGAAAGAGAGAGATAAGAGCATGTGGGCGTGCAAAAGGGCGTGTAAGAAGGCGTACACGTGGGCGTTCCCTTGAGGAGTCATAGGTGAGTCATAAGTGGGTGGATACATGGAGGGGGTCTGCATAGTCAGCTGGAACCTTTACCCTACTTGTGGGCGCCACTTGGTCATGACGTGCAATTAACGTGTAACTGGGGGAAGCTGGGGGGAGCTGACTTTCGGTCTAGTAGAGAAGCCTTCAGTGTCAGGACGACCTGCGCGTCTGGTATTATCTGATATCTTAAGTTTGGAGGATGTATTGTCTGAAGTAAAGGTCACTCAAGCAAAGGTTGCTCATCACCAAGAGCCAGTGTAGGCATATATTTCTTCATGCATTGCGTGGGGGCCATGGGCCTTCTATGGATGCGAGCTCTGTAAATCACTTAAACGGAGACAGAAAGGCTAGGCCCTATCTCTGCAGACGGGTTCTGTTTACCTTCTTCACTAGGCAGGAATGTGTTTCTGTGGAGCAAGCAGATAACTGTGTGCAAAATACTGTCTTGGCAGGCCGGGCTGGGCCCCTCTCGGCTGAGCCAAAAGTATGCGAGAGGTCAGGGATACGTAGCTGAGCTGCAGCTTTCAGAGTGTCTGGAGGCATGAAGCCTGAATTCGGGTCCTGGCTCAGGCTGAGCCACAAAACGGGTTCATCTCGACTTGTTAAACGTGCACAATGCAAATACATTGGCAACATAGGCCTCAGTGTAGAATTAACATTTCTTTCATGGGAGACTTGGTAACTGACATTCTAATGTGGGACGGAAATGCAGAGGCATTATTATTACAGGCATGAGAGAGAAAATGCATGGGTGACATGAACATACACTAAACGTGGGGTGCAAGCAGGGGACACATTGGCCCCGTAAAATTTCTATTTCCTCATTCCCTCCTTGTCCCCTACTGTGCCCTTCAGGACACATCTATATTCATGAGACCGTATATCTGATCATACAGCATAATTTGTTCGTCTTTTCTCTTTTGTATACGTGGATGGGGAATACAGGCAGTGGCACACAGGCCGCAAATTGCCGGGCCACACTGCAGACAGAGACAGCAGCCGAATATCATAAGCAGTATTATTCCTAGGAACGACAACACTGTCCATCCCCATGCCGATATTACACCCCAGAGCCAACTGGACCAAGTCCATGGGTCTTGATGCATCTCGTGAGCTATCTTGTGGAGCCTTGTTATTGCTGCGTACACAGATGGCGCGTTATTTGGAATAAACACGCAACAACTGGAGCCGATCACTCTACAAGCCCCGCCCTATCTGCCAGGATGACGTCAAGAACAAGGCGATTCTGAAGAACAACAAGTCGCATGGCAGACTGCTCCTGGGTCAAGTTAGCCAGGGCAGATGTAGTCTCATTCACTACTGCTTCTAGAGATCTTGTTAACCTGCGTATGAGTTTACTGTTTTGGACGGGACCTATGAACCAGAAGTATCCTCTAATGAAATCTGTATATTGCTCCCAAGCTGTCTCAGTCTGATCAACCACTGGGGAATCGATCCCCCTCCTGTGTCTAACATGCTCTAGTCGTGAATCTCGATGATAATGGGATGGGGCTAGAAAGACAGGTGGCAGCAGGAACGCTATATAACATGTCCCACCCCAGTCTAAGGGCAGATGTACATAGGCTGTCTGACCGCAAATGAAATAGGAATGGCGGGATGCTTTGAAAGAAGACTTTCCTTTGTCATTAAACTCGACTACAGTATTACATTCACTGTGTCCCAGATGTACTGACCCTTTCTTTCTAACACACAATACACCTTTTACTGGTAGGACTGATATAAACGGTGGACCTGTATTTTGCTCGGACTGAACATTCAGAATCATAAAGTTAAGGGAAGCATTTCCTTGCTCGTACACTTCATTTTCTAGATCGGTCCCCTTCCTTTGGGGAAGACCGTCTTTGTCTGGAAAACATGCCTCATTCATAACTGTATTCAAGTTTCCCCATATCCAGACATCCTGGGAAACTACGGACTTTCTGTCTAGTGATGACATTAAAGCAAACCATGCTCCGCACGAACCATTGTGCGAGAACGGAAAAGGAAAGAGGGGCAGAACTCCCTTTGTTTTCTGATAAGGTGGGAGTCGGCGACATACCCAGCAATCTGTTACATTGCTGGTCTGATGAGAATGGTGCAACATTCGAATAAAAGTATTGTTGCGCAGGGCTAGTCGATATGACAGTTCATGGGGTGGCAGATCACTGAATGTGTGCTCTACAGTGTCATTAATGGAAAAGTGTATACGTGAAGAAATAGGAGGAAAGAAGACATGTAGTGTCATGCTGATACATAATATAGTGATGCACAGAAGAGACATAAAAATCAGAGTTACTATACATCTACTGCGTAATATCTTGCAGTATTTTTCTTTCATTTCTCTTTTCTTACTATTCTGGTCTACGATCCTATACATGTCAGGAACCTGTCTAACCGATTCACCACCTAGTGGACTTAAACAATTAAACGCTGTCTGACTTACTAGATCGTAACTTGGACCTATACTCTTGTGACGGAGTCTTTTCTAGCAAAGGGGGCTTAAAGTCTGTACTGTCTGTACTGTCTATTGTCTTTATCAAAGTTCCAGAATCTCCAAAGTATTTTTTACAGTGTTGGGCGTGAAGCTATCCTTTTCGTCCTTCGACATTGACGGCTGTCCTCATGGTGAGCAATACTAATTCCGGTGTCTTCCAGCGTGGCTCAAGGGGGCTTGATCGATCAAAGTTCCGCACATATACAAAGTCACCAGGGACAATGGCATGCTCCTGGGTGTTGTCAGGGAAGGCGGCGGCAACCTGTGAACGACAAGAGAGGAGTGCAGACATCAAGGAAGCCAGGTAATCTGTCAGCATGTTACTGTCAACATCAGTTATTTTCTTAGGCATAGGCGTACCCCACATATTCGGTGGTCTACCGAAGACCACTTCATAAGGAGATAGGCCTGTTCTGGAATGAGCTACCATACGCATGTAAAAGAGGGCAACTGGCAAGGCTACCATCCAATCCACGCCTTTTTCTGCACAGATCTTCGCTAATCTCGTTTTAAGTGTCTGATTATGGCGCTCTACGAGTCCTGCTGCTTCTGGATGTCGTACACAATGAAACTTCCACTGATATCCTAACAGAAGGGACACTTGTTTCATTAATTCAGAAGAAAAGGGCTGACCGTTATCTAAGTACACGACACTGGGCAATCCATATCTGGGGAAAAACTCACGCACCAATTGCCTGGCGGTGGTCACAGCAGTATAATCTGGGACTGGGTACGCTTCTGTCCATCTAGATAGTGCACATACAACTACCAGGACTTACTTGTAGCCTCTACATCTGTCCATCTGGATATAATCCATCTGGAGGACTTCAAAAGGATGGTTAGGAGGATGAAATCCGCCTTGTTCCACCGGAATGCCTTTGCCTGGATTGAACTGGCAACAGATCATACAGGTACGTACTTTCTGTTTCGCTGCTGCACGCAGGTGCTTGTTAAACCAGATATTCTGTAAGCTGTCTAGCATTGCCTTTTCTCCCAAGTGTGCTGGACTATGTGCTGTGTTTATGATCACTTGTACCATAGAGTCTGGAGGAAACCATGTAGCTTTGCCTTTAGTCATCCAACCTTGGTCAGTCTGGACCTCTCCTTGTTCAGTCCATTTTTTTATTTCATCTGAAGTGGCATGTGTCTGTATGTCGAGTACATCTTGTGAAGGATCCCTGACTGTCATACTTTTTGTCAGTAATGGTACCTCTGTCTTTGTCGTGTCTGTTGGTGTCTGAGCTGTAAGTTTAGCTGTTCGGTCTGCCAGGTCATTACCCTGGGAAATGGTGTCTGTAACTTTGGTATGTGCTTTGCATTTCAGGATTGCTATGGCTGCAGGTAAATGTATTGCTTCTAACAGAGCCTGAATAAGCGGGCCGTGCTGAATTTTAGCCCCATGAGAGGTCAAGAAACCTCTCTCCCTCCATAACACTCCGAAATCATGAACAACGCCGAATGCATACTGTGAATCTGTATAAATGTTCACTTTCAAGTTCTTGGCTCTTATGCAGGCTTGTGTCAGAGCGATGAGCTCTGCTGCTTGTGCTGACAGTGTGTCTATTCTTTGTGTCTCTACGACTTCAGTATCAGTGGTCACGGCATATGCGGTCACTAACTCTCCTGTGCTTGTTCTCATGCATGAACCATCTACATAAAGTGTCAGGTCAGGGTCTGGCAGTGCAATATCTGTAAGGTCCTGTCTTGGTTTCGTCACTGTATTCATTACTTCCACACAGTCATGTGGTGCAGTGTCTACTGTACTTGAGGGCAAAAGTGTAGCAGGGTTGAGAATATTGCATCGTCTGATCTCTATGTGTGGCTGAAATAACGTCAGTTCATATCAGTCTCGCTACAGTCAAGTGCTGTGTCTGTGTCCTGTTCAAGAGAACTTCCACTGCGTGTGGTACCTGTACTGTCAGGGGGTGTCCCAGCACTATGGAGTCACTTTGTCTTATGGCTAGGGCTGTTGCTGCAACTGATTTCAGACACGCAGGCAGAGCCTGTGCCACTGGATCCAGTGTACTGGAAAAATAAGCGCAAGGCTTGTGTTTTCCTGCTTGATCTTGTGTAAGGACAGATAATGCTGTTCCATCTCGTTCAGTGACGAAAAGCGTAAAAGGTTTGCTGTAACAAGGAGTCGCTAAAACTGGCGCTTGACATAAGGCTCTTTTTAATTCTTCAAATGCCAAGGTATGTTCTTGTGTCCAAGGGAGGACAGTCGAAGACGCTGCCTCCTGTGTTGTCAACTGTATGAGTGGTTTGGCTAGATAGGCATACTGCGGAATCCATTGTCTGCAGTAAGAAGTGAGGCCAATGAAGGCCCGTACTTCCTTTTGTGTCTTGGGCTGTGAAAGATTAGCAATTAACTGAATACGTTCTTGTGTCAGTTGTCTACCCCTCTTGGACAGCAAGTGTCCAAGGTACACCACTTGCTGTGCACAGAATTGCAACTTCGAAGGGGACACCTTGTGCCCCTTCTCTGCCAGAAAGTGTAAAACTGTCAGTGATGCATTTTCGCAGTCTGGTTCAGATCGTGCAGTAATTAGGATGTCGTCTACGTACTGGAGCAGTGCAGTGTTGGTAGGCATGTGAATACTGTCCAGCTGTATTTTTAATGCTTGGCTGTAAATGCTAGGACTCTCTGTAAAACCTTGGGGAGCTCTCTTAAATTTAAAGCTGCGTCCATTTAAACTGAATCCGAAAAGGTACTGACTATCTGGATGAATTGGAACACTGAAAAAGGCATTTTTCAAGTCAATAACAGTAAAGAACGTTGCCTCAGAATCAATAGCAGTCAGTAATGAAGAAATGTCTGGGACCACTGGGTACTGAGGGACTATACATTTGTTCAATTCTCGAAGGTCAACAACTAGTCTGTAAACTGGTGGTGCATTAGGGTCTGTTCGTTTAAGAATAGGGATGACAGGTGAATTACATACATTCGAGTCAGTCTCCACTACCACCCCTTGTGCAATGAGTTCGTCAACAATTTTCAGTAAGGCTACTACGGCATCAGGTGGTAACTTGTATTGTCGGATACGTGGTAGTACTACTCCTGTTTTGAGAGTGACACGGTGTGGTGTAATGTGCATGTAACCTACATCAGTCGGACCTTGTGCCCATAGGTGCTGTGGTACATTCTGGAGTCTGTGGTCAAAATCTCTCAACACATAATGTCCTTTAAAATCACGTAGGAACAGTCGCACTCCTTCCGGAGAACAACATATAACTGCTCCTAGTTCTTTTAATGTCTTTATACCAAGCAAGTTTTCTGGACATGACTTAGTAAGTAGCAAGTCTGTGGTACGTGACAATGGACCAACCCCTAGGGAAGCTGGTTTCGACACTTCATTAACAATAGGCTTTCCTGAAAATCCCAGAGAAACATTCTGTGAGCCTGAGAGGGGTGCCCCTGGCACCTCGTCATGGGTGATGGTAGTTCTGCTCGCCCCTGTGTCAATCAGAAATTTTCTGTCCTTTCCCAATACACGACTATGTACATAGGGACCCTCTTGATCTACAGGAACCTCAATAAGGGGCAAGCCAACTTCCCTCTCTAGGCTGTTTCATGAGAACTGTTGGTATTCTGGATAATCTGACTGCGTGTACTGTAACATTTGTTGTGTGGCATGAACAGGTGGTGGTGGGGGTGGAAAATACGCTACTGTCTGTTGCGTGTTCTGTGGGGTGCTATTCTGCCTAGGAGGATGCAGTCGTTCTTTTGTCTTGCCTGTAGCTATATTGTGTTTCAGGACAGCACAATCCTTTACAAAGTGACCTGGCTGTTTGCAATAATTACAGTTCCCTTTGATAAGTGTCGTGGCATTTTTGTTCGTATTTGCCGGCACCATTTGGGCAACCAGCACTTTCATTTTCGTCTCTTTCATGCGTCTCTTTTCATGATCCTGCTCTTCTCTAATTCTGTTCTGGTGATATTGTAGCATTTGCAACATTTGTGAAGGGCTATTTGCTTGCCAAGTACTCTCAACCTTCAGTACTCTATTCTTGATCTGGGGTAATGAATTCTCTACTAATTTGCTCACGAAAAGATGTGGATATGACTCACTACTGGGCTTAAGGCCACTATTAATAGAGAAGCATTTCTCGAATCTGGAATAAAAATCACTTGTGTCCTCGTCTTGTTTCTGTTTACAGGTCGAAATAGCATCCCAATCTTCCTTTTTCGTAATCAATAGTCTTGGCAAAACCTGTATCAGGAGTTCAGGTAATTCTTTAGCTTTGTCCCCAAGACCAACACCAGAGTGCCGGCCTTTATCCTCTGTTTCCAATTCTGCCCAACTTAACTTTTTCTCTCCCACCTCCCAGTCTTTTTCCTTAAGCTTTTCATAAATACCAGCAGGCAACAGTACTTTCAATAGTTTCAGAAAGTCAGCGTACGTGTAATCTCCAATGCGGAGAATGTCTTTTAATTCTCTGTGAAACCCCCCCGGGTCTTTATCATGGCAGGGCAGCATCTTTTTCATTTCCAGTATTTCTAATTTCGTTAAGGGGGTATAAACATACACTCGCTGAAGCTCACCCGCTGCATTTTTGACGGGATGTACCTCTCGTAGGGGGTTCTGTCTGTCTATGTATAAGTTCTTTCTGTCGTGGTGTGGGGAGGGAAGCATGCATGTGGTCAGAGAATGTAAGTACTTATGTCGTTGATCCAGAATAACATTAATTAAATCAGTACCTAGGCCGGTCCATCTGTCTAGAAGTATATCGTCCAGTAATTTATACAATGGACCTGGATCAGAATATTGACTCTCATACAACGTTATCAAATGTTGAACCATGTAAATACCAGCCAAACGCTGTTCGTTCGGCGGAAGACTCAAGAAAGTCTGGGCCACTATATCATTGCTATATATCTTAGAATTGGACACCCACTGGACGGCTGACCGGGCCAACTCCTTTTCGTGTGGGGTGTGGGATCGCTCGTTCTCTACCCGTCGTTTCAGGGCTTTTTCAGTAGCTTGGAATAGATTTTCAAGGGAATATCTTTCTTTTATAGCCTGTCCCTGTTTACGGTAGTCGAGGCACTTGGGCCTGTCAAACTGTCGTGCTTTGCCTACGTAATTCATTTTGTTCTTTTCCTCATTTTCTGGCTCAAAATCTTCCGATGATGACTCAAACTTCCCGTCAGACTCTTCACTGTGTATTTATAAAATCTCCTTTCGTATTTTCTTGTACATACTTTCTGTCTGTCCCTGTCTATCATGTCGACCGGCATCTATGTTGTCACTCCATTCCATCAGACCTCGCTTTACATCTTTGTCTGGTTGGTCTTGTTCCCTGATCAGACAGTTAATCATAAAACGTAGGATGTAGTTCTTAACCTCCACCTTTCTGTGTTCCATGGCCTTTTCTATACTCTCGGGTCCCTCCCCCGTTCTAATGAAATGGTATATTTTATCTAGGTGTTCCTTCATGTCTGGTAATGTGACCAAATAGTAGACGGCTTTTCTTAATCTTAGTGAAAACACGAGCATTGAACCCTCTCCTGGTACTGGATCGTATATACAACGTGGAATTGTTACACCTACAGAAAACTTAAATGGTGTTGATGACGTTTGTGGCGTTCGTGGCGTTGGCGGTGGCCCCCCTCCCACTGCCCGAGCCCTACGTCCTCTTTCACAATATGCTGGAGCTGTAGGAGCTGAGCCGCTGATGGGGGCGGAAGGAAATCTGCGTTTACATAGTCCGGTGCGGGCTCTTCTAGATAGGAGGAAATAAAAGCCTCTGATGCTGTCGGCTTTGTTCTACGTACTCTAAAGGGTACAGGTGGTGGCGTACGCGACCTACGCGATGTTTCTGAGGGGGTCATTTTAGCTAGTTCTTCTGAGAGGACGGGATAAATACCAGCTACGAGGGCATTTCTTTCTCTATCAGCCTGTTCTGCCTTGACCCGTTCCCCCTCCTCCCGCAGTTCTTTTTCTTTGGCTTTTTCCGCTGCTTGTTTACTTCTCTCTGCTTGGTGGAATTCTTTCTCTGCTCTCCTATGCGCTTCTTTACGCCATAACTCAATGGCATCTTTCTGAGACAGTCTTACTTTCCTTTTCCATAGCGCTTCCTCTACTTTCATAATGCATTCAGAATCCCATGTTCCTGAAGCAGGCCATCTGTACTTCTCCTCTAAATCCTTCGTGTAATCTACCCACAAGTCTAAAAACAATATGGCATCTAGCCCGTGTTTGTTATACATGAAATGACCAGGTGTGTCTCTAGGCGGGACGGGAACTGACTCTTCGAGTATTCCTTTCCTGGTCCCTATCTGGCGTAATTTCGAAAACAGTGGCATGTTGAAACTAATTTAACGAAAACACAATACACACAAAAATCGACTGACTGAAACAATCATTCACACTACAACACTAAAACAGATACATTCTACCTGATACATGGGGAAAAAACATGAACTTGAAAACCGTTAACTTTATGCACTGGAATACAGTACAACCATACCGGTCTCGTAAAGAGACACGTCTTTACCGTGCCCACCGAAATTGACCCGTCTTTACCGTGCCTGTGTAAAGAGACACGTCTTTACCGAGCTCAAATAAATGAACCCGTCTTGAAACTTTATGCGTTCCCAATAGCGGTACTCACCGGGAAGCAGAACTTGAAGGCCTCGGAAACTTGATACTGCGTGAACTCGGTACTGCGCATGCGCCTCGGAACAGGTGGGTCTCTGGAAACCTCGGACCTTGCTCTCTCACGGCTTGGGCTCTGGTTGGGATGATCCGCGATCCTCACCGCCTCGTGAGGATGCCTGGTCGCAGTCCGTCTCCTCCGTGGGCCTGAGGGAGTAAGCAGGAAGTCCCGCTGGCGTGTACACTTTGAAGTCCGTCACGGCTGTAGAAGGGGGCAAGGGCTGGACCTACATCGCTGGCGCGTGGGGAAGGGGATATAGTTCCTGTTCGGGCGCCAGAATTATGTGGTAAATTAAATATTACCCTGTCGGAATTTCTATACTTAAACAAAGGGTCATGCATATAATGAGAGTCAGAGTCCGTGGTGTCCGATTCAAAAGGGCTTTATTTCAGTAACTCGAGTTAAGGGAGAATCGGGTTCCATCACCACTAAGGTTCAGGAAGGGTCTTCTGAACTTTATTCACAGAGTACAATATTTATACATTGAATATACATTGCATTGCATAGAGAAGGAGGAGCGCTCCAGGCAGAGCAAAAGAAAGAGAGAGATAAGAGCATGTGGCCGTGCAAAAGGGTGTGTAAGAAGGCGTACACGTGGGCGTTCCCTTGAGGAGTCATAGGTGAGTCATAAGTGGGTGGATACATGGAGGGGGTCTGCATAGTCAGCTGGAACCTTTACCCTACTTGTGGGCGCCACTTGGTCATGACGTGCAATTAACGTGTAACTGGGGGAAGCTGGGGGGAGCTGACTTTCGGTCTAGTAGAGAAGCCTTCAGTGTCAGGACGACCTGCACGTCTGGTATTATCTGATATCTTAAGTTTGGAGGATGTATTGTCTGAAGTAAAGGTTGCTCAAGCAAAGGTTGCTCATCACCAAGAGCAAGTGTAGGCATATATTTCTTCATGCATTGCGTGGGGGCCATGGGCCTTCTATGGATGCGAGCTCTGTAAATCACTTAAACGGAGACAGAAAGGCTAGGCCCTATCTCTGCAGGCGGGTTCTGTTTACCTTCTTCACTAGGCAGGAATGTGTTTCTGTGGAGCAAGCAGATAACTGTGTGCAAAATACTGTCTTGGCAGGCCGGGCTGGGCCCCTGTCGGCTGAGCCAAAAGTATGCGAGAGGTCAGGGATACGTAGCTGAGCTGCAGCTTTCAGAGTGTCTGGAGGCATGAAGCCTGAATTCGGGTCCTGGCTCAGGCTGAGCCACAAAACGGGTTCATCTCGACTTGTTAAACGTGCACAATGCAAATACATTGGCAACATAGGCCTCAGTGTAGAATTAACATTTCTTTCATGGGAGACTTGGTAACTGACATTCTAATGTGGGACGGAAATGCAGAGGCATTATTATTACAGGCATGAGAGGGAAAATGCATGGGTGACATGAACATACACTAAACGTGGGGTACAAGCAGGGGACACATTGGCCACGTAAAATTTCTATATATAATATAGTGATGGAATGCTTGAAATAATCTCAGGCAGTGGCAATCTCCTAGAACCACATCCCAATCCATTGTTTTTCTCCCAGCATGCCATCCTAGTTTGGACCCAGCCATTTGAATATCAGTCTTGATCCTGCTTTACTAGGAACAATCCAACCTGAATTGCTGGCGTGGTCCCCTCTGAACTGGAACACAAGCAACCCAGGGCCAGAAGAGGTGAACCAGCTCCCCCGGCAACAGACCAAATTCTCCCATTGATAAAGACCAAAATATTCACAGATTTGTCAGATTTATGGAGGGGACTAGAACAAGTGGATTTCTTGAAAACACAGCTGTTCTTAATACAGCCTGAAAATGTTTCCTTTTGCTGTTTTATAGAAATTGGTCTCAGAGGTCTAGCCCTTCAGTGGATGGTGAGCTTTCTTGCAGCACACTCCCAGACTGTTAACCTAGGCCCATTCTGGTCAAAGACTATGGGACTATGGAGTTGACTAAAGGTGTGCCTCAGGGCTCATGCTTGAGCCCCACCCTGTTTAGCATATATGTTGCTCCCTTGGCCGACCTCCTTAGGACTTTTGGTTTTATTCCAATTTCTTATGCTGATGATACTCTGCTTCTTTTTTCTTTCAATAAATCTACTCCTGTAACCCAGTCCACTTTCTCTACAGGTATGGTAGCCATCTCCAATCGGACAGCTTCCACACCCCTTGCCGCCAGCTCCGCTCTGCCAGCCTCGCCCTCGCTACCGTCCCCTGCATCCAACGAACAACCTCAGGCGGCAGATCCTTCTCCTACCTCGCCGCCAAGGCCTGGAACACCCTTCCTACCCTCCTACGGCAGACCGAAGACCTACTCTCCTTCAGAAGACTCTTCAAGACCTGGCTCTTCAAACAGTAGCGAAGCTTCCACCCCCCCACACCCCTCCTTGAGACCCTCACGGGTAAATAGCGCGCTCTACAAATAGATTGATTGATTGATTGATTGATGAGGAGCAATTTCCTCCAACTTAACGCAGGGAAGACTGAGATCATGCTCTTCGGAGACTCACCTCTGCTGTGGTCACCAAATTGGTGGCCGGTGGAGCTCGGTGATCTCCCTGTACCCAAGTCGGTTGTTAAGAATCTTGGCATTCGCCTAGACCAGGATTTCAACATGAAGGAACATGTGGCCCTCACGGCCGGTTCCTGTTTCCACGTGCTCTTTCTGTTACGATGAGTCTTGCCTTTTCTACCAGTACCCACACAGAAAACTTTCATTCAGGCACTGGTATTAAGTCGATTAGATTACTGTAACGCCCTCCAGGTCTCCGCTAATGAGTCCTTGCTGTGCAGATTGCAGGTAGTCCAGAACACACCGGCGCGCCTTGTCTCCAATGCTCCACCTAGAACGGCTTCTCTTCCCCTTCTCCAACCGCTTCACTCGCTCCCGGTGCTCAAGCGAGTTAAGTTTAAAATCTGCTCCCTTGTCCCCAAGGCCGTGTACGACAAATATCCCACTTACCGTGCTAAGAAACGTAATCAGTATACCCCTACCAGGGCTCTTTGCACTGGAACCAAATCCCTTCTCTTGCTTCCCCGGTTTAAGAAATCAAGGATAGGTGGGAAAGCTTTCTCTCACCGTGCTCTGCTTTACTGGAACCAGCTCCCCTCCCATCTGAGTCAATGCCCTGACCATCTCCAATTTAGATGGCTACTCAAAACTGCTCTGTTTTAATTTCACCCCTCTTTCAGCTTCTTGTTGCAGGCCCGCAGCGCAGAGATACCCCTTTGGGGGTGATTCAGGCACGCTACAAAACACTAAAAGAAATAAAAAAAAGGGAACATGAGTAGATAATTTGTAAGCCTCCTCTCTCCGTGGCTGCTGATATCATGATACCCCAAGAAACAGGACAGAGAGCTTATTCTCTGTAAGACTTGAGCAAAAGGGGTGACACTGTTTGACTCACCTAGAATAATGGTATTCCCAAATTATACATCTGGGTCAAAAAACAACAAAAACCCTACGACCACATAAAGCAAAGACGAAGACCCCTGGGATTAAAATATAGGCTTCTATATCCCTCCAAAGTAAAGGTGATATTCCAGGCCAAAACCTTCTTTGAAACACCAGTAGATGCCTTAACATAGCTTCAGGAATGACCTAGTCTGCACTGCTTGGAACAGAACACACATCTCCTCTGCCTCCTTGACTGAAAGAAAGAACAGCCCTCCTGGCTCTCTGAAGCGGGTCAAAACCATAGCGAGCGACCAAAAGAGGTGGGTCGCTTAGTATTGGTGGAAACAACCTCATCTCCCCCAACACTTAAAAGGAGCATAGAGGAGCGAGCACTGGAAAGAGTTGCACGAGAGTGGAATTATTTCAGGTTATTGATGGGGTAAACAAATAGGTGTAGTTTAGATAGGTGTATTAGGAAGGGGGTTGGGCAACAGACCTTTCCTCAAGTTGAAGTGGGTGTGGTTCAATGCCCAGTAAGTACTGGAGATGTGGTGAAAGCAGTTGTTACAAATAGGGAAATGTTAGTGTGAATGTTTATATGCATGAAACTCAAGCTGCCATTGTCTGCACACCCGTTCTGGGCTTTGATATGGCTTCATGATGACAAAACTGAGAACCGTCAATATTGACCGTTCTCTCCTGGATCATCATCTGCCTTAAAAATAAAATCAAAAGAGGGGTTATCACTCAATATGAGGTATTAATTCAGGAGATTCCGTTGGTGGGAACATAATATATAAATTGCTGAAAAGAGATCAATATGTTACCTTGGTGCATGTGGGCTTCTCCTGAGGTTTGGAGGGGTGACAACATTAGTCAGGAACCAACATGAGCTGAACAGGTGGGTGGATCCTAACAGATGTTATGCTGCGGTTGAAGGGAGGTGGGGGAGGCACGGTAGTATATTGATCACAACCCCAACGGGGAGTCCTTGAAAGGGCTGGCTACCTGCTGATGTTGCAGATGCACATTATAGGAGGGGACTTGAGGGATGTCATGGCGGTAAATATAGCTCGAACAGCCACAGACTGACTATACACGCACACCAGATTCACCTCTCACAATTTGTTAGAAAAAATGAGGCTCGCTAATATGTGAAGGTTGCAGCACCCAAGAGACTGGTTGTAATCATTCTTCTCAGGGGTCCACAAAAAATTCTCCAGACTGGCCTATATATCCCAAAATAAGAAAACCCAAAAATGGGAACATGGTGCTGTTGCCTAGGGGATTATCAGACCATAGACCACTCTTGAGGACGATGGAAGAAATTACCAAAGGCAGTGGCAGGTGGGTTTAGATTTAATGCTTGGGAACTGCTGGACTCCATTATCACAAAAAGAACAATTGATGGACAGAATGCAGAACAATGTCATACATTCACCACAGTACGGAGATCTGGGCCTAAATCCATCGTTATTTTGCTCACCATGCCATTCCAGTTTGGACCCAGCCATATGCAAATCAGTCTTGACCCTGTGACCAATGGGAACAGTCCAGGCCAGGTCCTCCCTGGACTGGAAACAAGTATCCTAGGACCGGTTTCGGGCTTTCAGCCCTCATCAGGCAGGATAGCTTGATTCCAGTGGCATGGAGAGCACGGCAGAATTGAGAGCAGATACAGTACTGCATTTTCAGAAAGGTGAAGGATCAGTCAACTCCCTGGAAAATATAGTCAGAAGCATACAAGGCAGTATTGTTGGATAGTACTCAAATTGTCACTGCAATTAAAAAATATATATATTAAAAGTTGAGAAAGTACAGCCGATGGACCTAAGATAGGGTGGGAAATTGTGCTGGAGAATACAGCCCAAGTTGCTAGGGCCGTACGAGAAGCATAAAGGTTCCTGTTAATCAGAGCTAAATGATAAAGCGCAGTTGCAGTACCTAGCTTGGCAGTTTAATTTATAAGAAGTATGGGATAAAGCAGGTAGGCTGCCGGCATGCTTGGTAGACTTGAGATTGCCGCTTGGTGGATAGGCAAAATTGCCACGGCCACAGGGGTGTGATAACAACAGGCAAAGATATAGTATAAGAATTTGTGCAACAGTATAGCCTTTTATGAGGCGGAGCGTTTGAAGGCAGGGGAGGAATACGGGCAATCTGCTTAAAATGTCAACTTTGGGGCTGTTGGGAGGGAGAAAGAGAGAATGTGGTGGACGAGCTTTTTCTGGAGGAGGTCGGCAAGGCAATCAAATACATGAAGAAAGGGAAGACACCAGTCCCTAATTGCATTCCAGTGGAATTGTTAAAGAAGATTTAAATTCAGCTGGCTCAGTGCTCATATACAAACAACACTTACTTAATGAAAGTAGAAACATGGAATCTTTGCCCCTGATCTCACTAAGGTGTTTATAATTCTGATCCTCAAAGAAGGGAAATCACCTGGCTACTGTGCATTATACCATCCAATTTTACTCTTGAAAGTAGATGTGAAGTTCATGGGACAATACTGGGGACCAGGTTTCTCCTATTAACGTGAATCAAGTAGTTTCATGCCTCAGTCTCCAACGAGGATGTCAGAGGTCCAGTCTATTATTGCCCCATGAGCAATGATCTCTTTGAATGCGATGCATTTGCCCTTTCTCTTCCTGGTGTTGCCTAGGTTTGGATTTGGTTGGGTTTTTTGTGACTGGGTGGCACTCCCATACCAAGGCCTATTGTTTGTGTACAAGGCAAGACCTCCTCGAAATTCCCCCTGAGGAGAGGCATGAGGCAGGGATTTTTGTTGTCACCTTTACTGTTTGCCTTGTGTGTGGAGACACAAGCATGCTGGGTGACCCTGTTAGAAGTGATTAAGGGGTTTTGACTGCGCATAGTTTTAGAGGAGAATTTTTTTTTTTACGCTGACAACATTCTATATGTAGGCAGATCCATAGATACAATGTCACATGAGTTTTTGCTGACTACAGCAAATACTCGAAATATAAAATAAATTGAGGAAAAGATTGAATACAAAGCCAAAAATGGAGTTTGGTAGGGGATCTCCCCCGGATATGGGAGTCTCAAGTGGGATTTAGATATCGGTGTATACATTGTATTGCATTGTAATTGCATTTGTATAGCGCTTACTACACCTGACGAGGCGTTGAAGCGCTTTTTGGCGAGTAGCAAGCTACTCCGGGGACCATAGAGGATTAGTGTTGAATTAGTATAGTGAAACATGCAAGTAAATTTTAAGTGGTGGATATGTTAGTTTTCTGGATTCGGAAGGATAGAAGAGGAAAAAAGGTTTGTATTTATATAGCGCTTCTTACTCCTGATGTGGTTTTGAAGCGCTTTTGTTGGTGAGTAGCACACTACTCCGGAAACACATAAAGGATTAGTGGTGAATTAGTATGGTGAAATATGAAAGTCATTTGAGTGGTGGCTTAGTCAGTTATTTGACGTGAGAAGGATAGTGGAGGGATGGAAGGGAAAGAAAAGTTTGCATTCATATCGCGCCTGTTACCCCTGATGGGGTGTTGAAACCCTTTTCTGGCGAGTAGCAGGCTACTCCGGAACCCATAAAGGATTTATGTTGAAAATTAGTGTAGTGAAATATGAAGTAGTTTGAGTGGTGGATATGTTAGTCAGTTATTTGGACTTTTTTTTAGGTCATAGCAGTAGGATGAGGCTTTTGGATGAGTAAAAAGCGTTTTTGGAGGGGAAGAGTCAGAGCGAAGAGTTTAGAAAGGTTTTAGGGGGATCAGTATAGTAAAAGAGGTGTCAGATGATGCAAGGAGGGGTAGAGTAGGAGAGTCAAGAAAGGGTTATTTTGGGGAACATAGTAGTGGAATGGGGTTTGGGATAAATGAGAGAGTGGGTGTAGAGGATATAATGATGTATACGGTGAGAGATAGGGTAGTGCATTGGAAAGAGTAGTAGAAAGAAGTTTGAGATGAGTCAGAAAGTTGGGCTAGAAGGTATATTGAGAGAAGTATAGGCTGGGAATTAGGGTAGTGCATTGGAAATGCTAAATTGGAAAAGTGATAAATATATAGATCCATAAGTACATTTAAAGTATCTAGATGCATAAAGGAGGTAGGTATATGCAGATTAAAGATATTGATAGAGGTACAGGATGAGAAATAGGATATTGCATTGGATATACTTTTTCAGGAGAAAAGTAACAGATACACAGATCCAAGTACATGGAGGTACATAGATGCACAATGGATGCAAGTACATGTAGACCAAATATGATTTTTGTTTTTTACAACATAATTATTCTACATGTTTATACAAAGCAATACACACAGATAGGTACATATCTATAGTGAAAATACATTCTTATATACAGAGGGACACATACATAGGGTGGGTATTAATGAATGGGAAAATGGGCAGCATTATTGGCACTGGTCCCGACCAGTCTCGAACAGGCTCAAACAGGCACTCATCCTTGTCCTCTCTACCCGTATCAGGCTCAAACAGGCACTCACCCCTGTCCTCTCTACCCTTAGCTGAGACACCCTAAGCCTTGGCCATTTATAGCCCTAGTAGTCAGGTAACCCCTTCAGCCAATGGGAACCCTAGCCCTAATACTATCCAATCACAACACTAGCGCTAAACTCTAGAACCAATAGGAGACAAGGACCTTATAGCCAATCTTAGCCATAGTCTAAGCACCCAATCAGTTTCAAAAACACAGATCTCTACGCCCAATAGAGGCCCTAGCCCTACCAGTAGTCCCAACCTTAGTCCAAGCAACCAATGACACAGAAAGCCCTAGTCCCTACTTCCAATAGATAGCCTAACCCCACTCTTAGTCTCACAACTAGTCCAGTAACCAATCACATCAGAAGCCCTAATCGCTACTTCCAATTAAAGGCCTATCCTTAGTCAGACCCTAGTTGAAACAACCAATAACACAGGAAACCCTAGTCCCTACTTCCAATAGAAATCCTAACCCTAGACCTAGTCCCAACCCAACATTGATTGAATCACAGACCCAGAAACCAATCAGAACCCTCAAATACCCAACCAATGAGGACACTAACCCGAAACCAATAGAAACATCAGATACAACCCCCAATCAGTGTACATATGTACTAAACAATATCAGACTATATAAGGTCACAGCTACCTCAGACAAGGTTTTCTGGCCAGGGTGTTGCAAGCTGCTCCTCTATTCAGAAATCTCCTAGGAGACAGGCAGGCTCAATCCACACTTTGGACTTCTGCAGGTAAGGCCTTAACAAACTTGTCCTCTAACAACACTATTTGTATAAAGCTTTACTCCCTCTCCTGGCCAGAGAACGAAGTGCACAGTCCCTATTAAACACAGTTTAAACAGCTTACAGCAGACTATTGCTGTCTCAGGGTCGAAGGGAGGGACTGGTTTCACTGACTTGTCAACACAAAATGGTCGCTGGGGTGCACTGCTTAACATACAGGTCTTAGCACAGAGCAAAGGAGACATTTTGAGGGAAAACTGATAGCACCTGGGAATGAGAGGGAAAAACTACAGAGTTTGGACTGCAAATCCCACAATTCAACAGGTTAAATGGAAGCAGTCACAGGCAGGTAAAACCACAAGTTTAAACACAAAAACATGGGATAAATTATGCAATCACTGACAGGTTAAAACTACAATTCTAAACTGTAACAACCACAGGCAAAGACAGGTAAAGAAATTTAAAAAGAACAAAATAAGATTATGCAATCACATATAGGGAAAATCGTTTTTTACAAACTTTTTTAGGAAAGAGACAGCACTAGTCTGCCTCCTTATCACTTCCTGGACTCTGCTCACTGCAATCTGGGCATAGGTAGGCTGCAACTCACAAGATCGAGTGTACTGTCAGATCTCAAAGGCTTACCTTGAATGAAGAGACCAAAGTAATGTCAGAGATCCAAAAGGCTGGCCTTGCATGGAGAGACCGCAGAGTACTGTTGGAGATCCAAAGTCTGACCTTGCATGGAGAGACGACAGTGTAATGTCAGAGATCCCAAAGGCTGCACTTGCATGGAGAGACCGCAGTGTAATGTCAGAGATCCCAAAGTCTGACCTTGCATACAGGGACCGCAATGTAATGGGAGATCCAAAAGTCTGACCTTGCATGGAGAGACCGCAGTGTACTCACAGGGATCCAAAGGGTTGGCCTTGCATGGAGGGACCGCAGTGTACTCACAGGGATCCAAAGGGTTGGCCTTGCATGGAGGGACCGCAGTGTACTCTCATGGGTCCAAAGTCTGGCCTTGCATGGAGAGACTGCAGTGTACTCGGAGATCCAAAGGATTGGCCTTGCATGGAGAGACAGCAGTGTACCCGGAGATCCAAAGGGTTGGCCTTGCATGGAGAGACCGCAGTGTACTCTCAGGGGTCCAAAAGTCTGACCTTGCATGGAGAGACCGCAGTGTACTCTCAGGGGTCCAAAAGTCTGACCTTGCATGGAGAGACCGCAGTGTACTCTCAGGGATCCAAAGTCTGACCTTGCATAGAGGGACCGCAGTGTACCCTCAGGGATGCAACGTCTGACCTTGCATGGAGAGACCGAAGTGTACTCTCAGGGATACAAAGTCTGACCTTGTATCGAGGGACCGCAGTGTACTCTCAGGAGTCCAAAGTCTGACCTTGCATGAAGAGACCGCAGTGTACTCTTAGGGATCTAAAGTCTGACCTTGCATGGAGAGACCGCAGTGTACTCTCAGGGATCCAAAGTCTGACCTTGCATAGAGGGACCGCAGTGTACTCTCAGGGATCCAAAGTCTGACCTTGCATAGAGGGACAGCAGTGTATCGGAGATCCAAAGGGTTGACCTTGCAGGGAGAGACCGCAGTGTACTCTCAGGGATCCAAAGGGTTGGCCTTGTATGGAGAGACCGCAGTGTACTCTCAGGGATCCAAAGGGTTGACCTTGCCTGGAGAGACCGCAGTGTACTCTCAGGGATCCAAAGGGTTGGCCTTGCATGGAGAGATCGCAGTGTACTCTCAGGGATCCAAAGGGTTGGCCTTGCATGGAGAGACCGCAGTGTACTCTCAGGGATCCAAAGGGTTGACCTTGCAGGGAGAGACCGCAGTGTACTCTCAGGGATCCAAAGGGTTGGCCTTGTATGGAGAGACCGCAGTGTACTCACAGGGATCCAAAGGGTTGGCCTTGCATGGAGAGACCGCAGTGTACTCTCAGGGATCCAAAGGGTTGACCTTGCCTGGAGAGACCGCAGTGTACTCTCAGGGTTCCAAAGGGTTGGCCTTGCAGGGAGAGACCGCAGTGTACTCTCAGGGATCCAAAGGGTTGGCCTTGTATGGAGAGACCGCAGTGCACTCACAGGGATCCAAAGGGTTGGCCTTGCATGGAGAGACCGCAGTGTACTCTCAGGGTTCCAAAGGGTTGGCCTTCCATTGAGAGACCGCAGTGTACTCAGGGATCCAAAGCGTTGGCCTTGCATTGAGAGACCGCAGTGTACTCAGGGATCCAAAGGGTTGGCCTTGCATGGAGAGACCGCAGTGTACTCTCAGGGGTCCAAAAGTCTGACCTTGCATGGAGAGACAGCAGTGTACTCTCAGGGGTCCAAAAGTCTGACCTTGCATGGAGAGACCACAGTGTACTCTCAGGGATCCAAAGTCTGACCTTGCATAGAGGGACCGCAGTGTAATCGGAGATCAAAAGGATTGACCTTTCATGGAGAGACCGCAGTGTACCCTCAGGGATCCAAAGGGTTGGCCTTGCATGGAGAGACCACAGTGTACTCACAGGGATCCAAAGAGTTAACCTTGCCTGGAGCGACCGCAGTGTACTCTCAGGGTTCCAAAGGGTTGGCCTTGCATGGAGAGACCGCAGTGTACTCAGGGATCCAAAGTCTGACCTTGCTTGGAGAGACAGCAGTGTACCCTCAGGGATCGAAAGTCTGACCTTGCATGGACAGACTGCAGTGTACTCTCAGGGGTCTAAAAGTCTGACCTTGCATGGAGAGACCGTAGTGTACTCTCAGGGATCCAAAGTCTGACCTTGCATAGAGGGACAGCAGTGTACCCTCAGAGATCCAAAGTCTGACCTTGCATAGAGACCGCAGTGTACTCTCAGGGTCCCAAAGAGTTGGCCTTGCCTGGAGGGACCGCAGTGTACTCAGGGATCCAAAGGGTTGGCCTTGCATAGAGAGACCGCACTGTACTCGCAAGGATCCAAAGGGTTGGCCTTGCGTGGAGAGACCGCCTAAAGTCTGACCTTGCATGGAGAGACCGCAATGTACCCTCAGGGATCCAAAGTCTGACCTTGCATGGAGAGACCGCAGTGTACTCTCAGGGGTCCAAAGTCTGACCTTGCATACAGACCGCAATGTACTCTCAGGGATCCAAAGTCTGACCTTGCATAGAAGGACCGCAGTGTACTCTCAGGGGTCCAAAAGTCTGACCTTGCATAGAGGGACCGCAGTGTACTCTCAGGGGTCCAAAAGTCTGACCTTGCATGGAGAGACAGCAGTGTACTCTCAGGGGTCCAAAAGTCTGACCTTGCATAGAGTGACCACAGTGTAATCGGAGATCCAAAGGATTGACCTTTCATGGAGAGACCGCAGTGTACCCTCAGGGATCCAAAGGGTTGGCCTTGCATGGAGAGACCACAGTGTACTCACAGGGATCCAAAGGGTTAACCTTGCCTGGAGCGACCACAGTGTACTCTCAGGGTTCCAAAGGGTTGGCCTTGCATGGAGAGACCGCAGTGTACTCTCAGGGATCCAAAGGGTTGGCCTTGCATGGAGAGACCGCAGTGTACTCAGCGATCCAAAGTCTGACCTTGCATGGAGAGACCGCAGTGTACTCGGGGATCCAAAGCGTTGGCCTTGCATGGAGCGACCGCAGTGTACTCAGCGATCCAAAGTCTGGCCTTGCATGGAGAGACCGCAGAGTACTCACAGGGATCCAAAGGGTTGGCCTTGCATGGAGAGACCGCAGTGTACTCAGCGATCCAAAGTCTGACCTTGCATGGAGAGACCGCAGTGTACTCAGGGATCCAAAGCGTTGGCCTTGCATGGAGCGACCGCAGTGTACTCAGGGATCCAAAGTCTGACCTTGCTTGGAGAGACAGCAGTGTACCCTCAGGGATCCAAAGTCTGACCTTGCATGGACAGACTGCAGTGTACTCTCAGGGGTCCAAAAGTCTGACCTTGCATGGAGAGACCGTAGTGTACTCTCAGGGGTCCAAAGTCTGACCTTGCATGGAGAGACCGCAGTTACTCTCAGGGGTCCAAAAGTCTGACCTTGCATGGAGAGACCGCAGTGTACTCTCAGGGATCCAAAGGGTTGGCCTTGCATGGAGAGACTGCAGTGTACTCACAGGGGTCCAAAGGGTTGACCTTGCCTGGAGAGACCGCAGTGTACTTTCAGGGTTCCAGAGGGTTGGCCTTGCATGGAGAGACCGCAGTGTACTCTCAGGGGTCCAAAGTCTGACCTTGCATGGAGAGACCGCAGTGTACTCTCAGGGGTCCAGAAGTCTGACCTTGCATGGAGAGACAGCAGTGTACTCTCAGGGGTCCAAAGTCTGACCTTGCATGGAGAGACCGCAGTGTACCCTCAGAGATCCAAAGTCTGACCTTGCATGGAGAGACTGCATTGTACTCTCAGGGATCCAAAGTCTGACCTTGCATAGAGGAACCGCAGTGTACTCTCAGGGGTCCAAAGTCTGTCCGCAGTGTAATCGGAGATCCAAAGGATTGACCTTTCATGGAGAGACCGCAGTGTACTCTCAGGGATCCAAAGGGTTGGCCTTGCATGGAGAGACCGCAGTGTACTCACAGGGATCCAAAGGGTTGGCCTTGCATGGAGAGACCGCAGTGTACTCAGGGATTAAGTCTGACCTTGCATGGAGAGACTGCAGTGTACTCTCAGGGGTCCAAAAGTCTGACCTTGCATGGAGAGACCGCAGTGTACTCTCAGGGGTCCAAAAGTCTGACCTTGCATGGAGAGACCGCAGTGTACTCTCAGGGATCCAAAGGGTTGGCCTTGCATGGAGAGACCGCAGTGTACTCACAGGGATCCAAAGGGTTGGCCTTGCATGGAGAGACCGCAGTGTACTCAGGGATCCAAAGTCTGACCTGGCATGGAGAGACCGCAGTGTACTCTCAGGGGTCCAAAAGTCTGACCTTGCATAGAGGGACCGCAGTGTACTCTCAGGGGTCCAAAAGTCTGACCTTGCATGGAGAGACCGCAGTGTACTCTCAGGGGTCCAGAAGTCTGACCTTGCACGGAGAGACAGCAGTGTACCCTCAGAGATCCAAAGTCTGACCTTGCATGGAGAGACTGCATTGTACTCTCAGGGATCCAAAGTCTGACCTTGCATAGAGGGACCGCAGTGTACTCTCAGGGGTCCAAAGTCTGACCTTGCATAGAGGGACCGCAGTGTAATCGGAGATCCAACCAGAGGGTTGGCCTTACATGGAGAGACCGCAGTGTATTCTCAGGGATCCAAAGTCTTACCTTGCACGGAGAGACCGCAGTGTACTCTCAGGGGTCCAAAGTCTGACCTTGCATTGAGAGACCGCAGTGTACTCTCAGGGGTCCAAAGTCTGACCTTGCATGGAGAGACCGCAGTGTACCCTCAGAGATCCAAAGTCTGACCTTGCATGGGGAGGCCGCAGTGTACCCTCAGGGATCCAAAGTCGGACCTTGCATAGAGGGACCGCAGTGTACTCTCAGGGGTCCAAAGTCTGACCTTGCATAGAGGGACCGCAGTGTAATCGAAGATCCAAAGGATTGACCTTTCATGGAGAGACCGCAGTGTACTCTCAGGGATCCAAAGGGTTGGCCTTGCATGGAGAGACCGCAGTGTACTCACAGGGATCCAAAGGGTTGGCCTTGCATGGAGAGACCGCAGTGTACTCAGGGATCCAAAGTCTGACCTTGCATGGAGAGACCGCAGTGTACTCTCAGGGGTCCAAAAGTCTGACCTTGCATGGAGAGACCGCAGTGTACTCTCAGGGGTCTAAAAGTCTGACCTTGCATGGAGAGACCGCAGTGTACTCTCAGGGATCCAAAGGGTTGGCCTTGCATGGAGAGACCGCAGTGTACTCACAGGGATCCAAAGGGTTGGCCTTGCATGGAGAGACCGCAGTGTACTCAGGGATCCAAAGTCTGACCTTGCATGGAGAGACCGCAGTGTACTCTCAGGGGTCCAAAAGTCTGACCTTGCATAGAGGAACCGCAGTGTACTCTCAGGGGTCCAAACGTCTGACCTTGCATGGAGAGGCCGCAGTGTACTCTCAGTGATCCAAAGTCTGACCTTGCATAGAGGGACCGCAGTGTACTCTCAGGGGTCCAAAAGTCTGACCTTGCATGGAGAGACCGCAGTGTACTCTCAGTGATCCAAAGTCTGACCTTGCATAGAGTGACCACAGTGTAATCGGAGATCCAAAGGATTGACCTTTCATGGAGAGACCGCAGTGTACCCTCAGGGATCCAAAGGGTTGGCCTTGCATGGAGAGACCACAGTGTACTCACAGGGATCCAAAGGGTTAACCTTGCCTGGAGCGACCGCAGTGTACTCTCAGGGTTCCAAAGGGTTGGCCTTGCATGGAGAGACCGCAGTGTACTCAGGGATCCAAAGCGTTGGCCTTGCATGGAGCGACCGCAGTGTACTCAGCAATCCAAAGTCTGGCCTTGCATGGAGAGACCGCAGAGTACTCACAGGGATCCAAAGGGTTGGCCTTGCATGGAGAGACCGCAGTGTACTCAGCGATCCAAAGTCTTACCTTGCATGGAGAGACCGCAGTGTACTCAGGGATCCAAAGCGTTGGCCTTGCATGGAGCAACCGCAGTGTACTCAGGGATCCAAAGTCTGACCTTGCTTGGAGAGACAGCACAGCAGTGTACCCTCAGGGATCCAAAGTCTGACCTTGCATGGACAGACTGCAGTGTACTCTCAGGGGTCCAAAAGTCTGACCTTGCATGGAGGGACCGTAGTGTACTCTCAGGGGTCCAAAGTCTAACCTTGCATGGAGAGACCGCAGTGTACTCTCAGGGGTCCAAAAGTCTGACCTTGCATGGAGAGACCGCAGTGTACTCTCAGGGAGCCAAAGGGTTGGCCTTGCATGGAGAGACTGCAGTGTACTCACAGGGGTCCAAAGGGTTGACCTTGCCTCGAGAGACCGCAGTGTACTCTCAGGGTTCCAGGGGGTTGGCCTTGCATGGAGAGACCGCAGTGTACTCAGCGATCCAAAGGGTTGGCCTTGCACGGAGAGACCGCAGTTTACTCTCAGGGGTCCAAAGTCTGACCTTGCATTGAGAGACAGCAGTGTACTCTCAGGGGTCCAAAAGTCTGACCTTGCATGGAGAGACCGCAGTGTACTCTCAGTGATCCAAAGTCTGACCTTGCATAGAGAGACCACAGTGTAATCGGAGATCCAAAGGATTGACCTTTCATGGAGAGACCGCAGTGTACCCTCAGGGATCCAAAGGGTTGGCCTTGCATGGAGAGACCACAGTGTACTCACAGGGATCCAAAGGGTTAACCTTGCCTGGAGCGACCGCAGTGTACTCTCAGGGTTCCAAAGGGTTGGCCTTGCATGGAGAGACCGCAGTGTACTCAGCGATCCAAAGTCTGACCTTGCATGGAGAGACCGCAGTGTACTCAGGGATCCAAAGCGTTGGCCTTGCATGGAGCGACCGCAGTGTACTCAGCGATCCAAAGTCTGGCCTTGCATGGAGAGACCGCAGTGTACTCAGGGATCCAAAGTCTGACCTTGCATGGAGAGACCGCAGTGTACTCTCAGGGGTCCAGAAGTCTGACCTTGCATGGAGAGACAGCAGTGTACTCTCAGGGGTCCAAAGTCTGACCTTGCATGGAGAGACCGCAGTGTACTCTCAGGGGTCCAGAAGTCTGACCTTGCATGGAGAGACAGCAGTGTACCCTCAGAGATCCAAAGTCTGACCTTGCATGGAGAGACTGCAGTGTACTCTCAGGGATCCAAAGTCTGACCTTGCATAGAGGGACCGCAGTGTACTCTCAGGGATCCAAAGTCTGACCTTGCATAGAGGGACCGCAGTGTACTCTCAGGGGTCCAAAGTCTGACCTTGCATAGAGGGACCGCAGTGTAATCGGAGATCCAAAGGATTGACCTTTCATGGAGAGACCGCAGTGTACTCTCAGGGATCCAAAGGGTTGGCCTGGCATGGAGAGACCGCAGTGTACTCACAGGGATCCAAAGGGTTGGCCTTGCATGGAGAGACCGCAGTGTACTCAGGGATCCAAAGTCTGACCTTGCATGGTGAGACCGCAGTGTACTCTCAGGGGTCCAAAAGTCTGACCTTGCATGGAGAGACCGCAGTGTACTCTCAGGGGTCCAAAAGTCTGACCTTGCATGGAGAGACCGCAGTGTACTCTCAGGGGTCCAAAAGTCTGACCTTGCATGGAGAGACCGCAATGTAATCTCAGGGGTCCAAAGTCTGTCCTTGTATGGAGAGACCGCAGTGTACTCTCAGGGGTCCAAAGTCTGACCTTGCATGGAGAGACCGCAGTGTACCCTCAGGGATCCAAAGTCTGACCTTGCATAGAGACCGCAGTGTACTCTCAGGGGTCCAAAGTCTGACCTTGCATGGAGAGACCGCAGTGTTCTCTCAGGGATCCAAAGTCTGACCTTGCATGGAGAGACCGCAGTGTAACTTCAGGGATCCAAAGTCTGACCTTGCATAGAGGGACCGCAGTGTACTCTCAGGGATCCAAAATCTGACCTTGCATAGAGACAGCAGTGTACTGTCAGGGATCAAAAGTCTGACCTTGCATGGAGGGACCGCAGTGTACTCTCAGGGATCCAAGGTCTGACCTTGCATGGAGAGACAGCAGTGTACCCTCAGAGATCCAAAGTCTGACCTTGCATGGAGAGACTGCAGTGTACTCTCAGGGATCCAAAGTCTGACCTTGCATAGAGGGACCGCAGTGTACTCTCAGGGATCCAAAGTCTGACCTTGCATAGAGGGACCGCAGTGTACTCTCAGGGGTCCAAAGTCTGACCTTGCATAGAGGGACCGCAGTGTAATCGGAGATCCAAAGGATTGACCTTTCATGGAGAGACCGCAGTGTACTCTCAGGGATCCAAAGGGTTGGCCTTGCATGGAGAGACCGCAGTGTACTCACAGGGATCCAAAGGGTTGGCCTTGCATGGAGAGACCGCAGTGTACTCAGGGATCCAAAGTCTGACCTTGCATGGAGAGACCGCAGTGTACTCTCAGGGGTCCAAAAGTCTGACCTTGCATGGAGAGACCGCAGTGTACTCAGGGATCCAAAGTCTGACCTTGCATGGAGAGACCGCAGTGTACTCTCAGGGGTCCAGAAGTCTGACCTTGCATGGAGAGACAGCAGTGTACTCTCAGGGGTCCAAAGTCTGACCTTGCATGGAGAGACCGCAGTGTACTCTCAGGGGTCCAGAAGTCTGACCTTGCATGGAGAGACAGCAGTGTACCCTCAGAGATCCAAAGTCTGACCTTGCATGGAGAGACTGCAGTGTACTCTCAGGGATCCAAAGTCTGACCTTGCATAGAGGGACCGCAGTGTACTCTCAGGGATCCAAAGTCTGACCTTGCATAGAGGGACCGCAGTGTACTCTCAGGGGTCCAAAGTCTGACCTTGCATAGAGGGACCGCAGTGTAATCGGAGATCCAAAGGATTGACCTTTCATGGAGAGACCGCAGTGTACTCTCAGGGATCCAAAGGGTTGGCCTGGCATGGAGAGACCGCAGTGTACTCACAGGGATCCAAAGGGTTGGCCTTGCATGGAGAGACCGCAGTGTACTCAGGGATCCAAAGTCTGACCTTGCATGGTGAGACCGCAGTGTACTCTCAGGGGTCCAAAAGTCTGACCTTGCATGGAGAGACCGCAGTGTACTCTCAGGGGTCCAAAAGTCTGACCTTGCATGGAGAGACCGCAGTGTACTCTCAGGGGTCCAAAAGTCTGACCTTGCATGGAGAGACCGCAATGTAATCTCAGGGGTCCAAAGTCTGTCCTTGTATGGAGAGACCGCAGTGTACTCTCAGGGGTCCAAAGTCTGACCTTGCATGGAGAGACCGCAGTGTACCCTCAGGGATCCAAAGTCTGACCTTGCATAGAGACCGCAGTGTACTCTCAGGGGTCCAAAGTCTGACCTTGCATGGAGAGACCGCAGTGTTCTCTCAGGGATCCAAAGTCTGACCTTGCATGGAGAGACCGCAGTGTAACTTCAGGGATCCAAAGTCTGACCTTGCATAGAGGGACCGCAGTGTACTCTCAGGGATCCAAAATCTGACCTTGCATAGAGACAGCAGTGTACTGTCAGGGATCAAAAGTCTGACCTTGCATGGAGGGACCGCAGTGTACTCTCAGGGATCCAAGGTCTGACCTTGCATGGAGAGACAGCAGTGTACCCTCAGAGATCCAAAGTCTGACCTTGCATGGAGAGACTGCAGTGTACTCTCAGGGATCCAAAGTCTGACCTTGCATAGAGGGACCGCAGTGTACTCTCAGGGATCCAAAGTCTGACCTTGCATAGAGGGACCGCAGTGTACTCTCAGGGGTCCAAAGTCTGACCTTGCATAGAGGGACCGCAGTGTAATCGGAGATCCAAAGGATTGACCTTTCATGGAGAGACCGCAGTGTACTCTCAGGGATCCAAAGGGTTGGCCTTGCATGGAGAGACCGCAGTGTACTCACAGGGATCCAAAGGGTTGGCCTTGCATGGAGAGACCGCAGTGTACTCAGGGATCCAAAGTCTGACCTTGCATGGAGAGACCGCAGTGTACTCTCAGGGGTCCAAAAGTCTGACCTTGCATGGAGAGACCGCAGTGTACTCTCAGGGGTCCAAAAGTCTGACCTTGCATGGAGAGACCGCAGTGTACTCTCAGGGGTCCAAAAGTCTGACCTTGCATGGAGAGACCGCAATGTAATCTCAGGGGTCCAAAGTCTGTCCTTGTATGGAGAGACCGCAGTGTACTCTCAGGGGTCCAAAGTCTGACCTTGCATGGAGAGACCGCAGTGTACCCTCAGGGATCCAAAGTCTGACCTTGCATAGAGACCGCAGTGTACTCTCAGGGGTCCAAAGTCTGACCTTGCATGGAGAGACCGCAGTGTTCTCTCAGGGATCCAAAGTCTGACCTTGCATGGAGAGACCGCAGTGTAACTTCAGGGATCCAAAGTCTGACCTTGCATAGAGGGACCGCAGTGTACTCTCAGGGATCCAAAATCTGACCTTGCATAGAGACAGCAGTGTACTGTCAGGGATCAAAAGTCTGACCTTGCATGGAGGGACCGCAGTGTACTCTCAGGGATCCAAGGTCTGACCTTGCATGGAGAGACTGCAGTGTACTCGGAGATCCAAAGGGTTGGCCTTGCATGGAGAGACCGCAGTGTACCCTCAGGGATCCAAAGTCTGACCTTGCATAGAGGGACCGCAGTGTACTGTCAGGGATCCAAAGTCTGACCTTGCATGGAGAGACCGCAGTGTACTCTCAGGGATCAAAAGTCTGACCTTGCATGGAGAGACCGCAGTGTACTCGGAGATCCAAAGAGTTGGCCTTGCATGGAGAGACCGCAGTGTACTCTCAGGGATGCAAAGTCTGACCTTGCATGGAGAGACCACAGTGTACTCGGAGATGCAAAGGGTTGGCCTTGCATTGAGAGACCGCAGTGTACCCTCAGGGATCCAAAGTCTGACCTTGCATGGAGAGACCGCAGTGTACTCTCAGGGATCCAAAGTCTGACCTTGCATGGAGAGACCGCAGTGTACTCTCAGGGATGCAAAGTCTGACCTTGTATGGAGAGACCACAGTGTACTCTCAGGGATCCAAATTCTGACCTTGCATAGAGACCAGTGTCATATCTCAGAGAATCTTTTCAGAGCAGAGCACCCAGATACTTCAGTCCAACTAGTTTGATTAAAGTGAAACAGTACACACCTATCAATGAATTAGTTTCTGAATGAAGGCTCAGCACTAGAAACATGGCATTTACATGAGATCAAGCAGCATAGCATGGGAAGTTGGAGGCAGAAAACTGCGCTGCTGCTGCAAAGCTCATGCCATTGCTCCATTTAGGTGGAAGCTTAGACTCTGAAAGTTTACAAAGAAAGAACCTGCACAAACCTGATGAATGTAAGAGGAAGAGTGCGTAACCCTCCTCAAAAGCGCAGAATGCTTCAGTGGCAAACATCTGACAGAGCTGTGTACACTCAGGTCAAAGTCCAGCCTGATGGAGCCGTGAGAAGGGAGAGCAGGCAGAGTTCTACACAATTCAAAACAAGCCACCAGCTGGAATGCTTGGGAGAGATTGGCGTTAAAATAGTGATCTGTCCACAGTGACATAATGTCAATTTGATTGTTCTAGTAATTCGAGGCCAGTCCATCAGGAACTAATTTCTCAAATGTACTAAATGCATTTGTCTTCTGTAATTTTAATGTGTGTTCTTAACTGTGGCGATCAGTCTTTTAAATTGATGTTTTACTGTTCATAAGAGACGGACAACTTTTGTAAAGGTTTTATTTAACTGTACAATAAACCTATTACTCAAATGCATTTATAGAAAATGTAAACCTGGTACAAAGTCATAAATACAATGCAAAGAGTAGTAACAATTAGCACAACACCCAGCCCTACGGTACACCAACGCAGCCCTAGTTACACTCAAGACTTATTTGCAAGTGCTGTGAAGAGCCGGGTGCAAAACGAACTGATGGACGGAATGCTGAACAATGTCGAGCATTCACCACCAGTTCGGAGATCTGGGCCTAAAACCATATTTTTTTGCTCACCATGCCACTCCAATTTGGACACAGCCATCTGCAAATCAGTTTTGCCCCTGATCCCAATGTAAACAGTACAGCTCGAACTGCCAGGCCCTGGCCTGGCATCCATTGACTTGTTGGGGCATCACTCTTCCGAACAGGGTCTGGGTCACCTACGTAAAGTGACCTATGAAGTCAAGCCCTCAATGGTCTGGCCATAGTTCATTTTGACTGATGAGGTGGATGCATGGCAGACTTTTGGTACGTTGGACTGAACATACAGGGGCATGAGTACGTGTTGCAATTGTCCAAGGACAGACTATAGAATCTGGCCCTCACAAATAGCCATTGAGTGAGGACAAGGCCCAAGAACAGTTAAAAGCAGAGGGGGCTCAGTGACAACCGGTGAAAGTCATACCTTCAACTCCAAGGACTGACCAGGTTACAGCTCTTCCGCCTACATGTGTGATGTGGTATTGGTTATATATGTAGTGTTGTGCGCGTGTATGTCTCGTGTGTGTGTGGCGCGTGTATGTGTGTGGCGCGTGTATGTGTGTGCACGTGTGGAATGCGTGGAATGTGTGCTTGGAAGAATGTAGTGGGTGGTGAGACAGTTGCTGAAGGAGAGGGTGGAGGATGCTGTTGTGTTCGTGCCGCTGTGTTATTTCTTACTTAATGGAATAAAGAAGAAACAAAGAGCCTTGACAGTCTACGAGTCATCTTTCTTACAATATATGGCGACAAGCAGGATTTCGTAGCGGCATTGAACACAAATTCATCAAAAACAATTTTGGGATTATTTTTCTTCTTCATTATTTAAAATTACCATCCTTCAATTGGATTTGATTCCTATTACTACGACTACATCTTTAAATGGACTTCTGAGCGGTAAATTGCTATTTTTAAAACTTTTACCTTCGGCAACGTTTACTTGTTGTGTGGTGCATTTTTCAAGTGGACTCCTGCGCGAGTGGATGGTGCATGAACGTTCCGCGCGTGTGGATCGTTGCAGCTTAAGCAGAAACATTCCTTGGCTTTCCGTAGCGGATTGTTAATCATCACGCAGCATCGTCATCATGCAGCATCGTCATCACGCATCACAACATAACGTGGCGGCCATCTTGAATATATTTTCAGTATCCTAGCAACGAGCACTTCGTATTGAACGTCATTCCGAGTGCCGATTTCAACGCTGACAACATTAATTAATGCCGATTTCAACGCTGGTGATGTTAATTCTGTGCTGATTTCAACGCTAGTGATATCAATTGAGTACCGTGTTCAACATTGGTGGTGTCAACGCTCAGAGTCCATGTAAATTCTTGGAATGTACATTAATTTATCTAATTTACAAAAAAAAATGTTGTTCCTCTTCTGACAAATAACTGTATTATTTACAAACTTTGGTGAACAATTTGCCCAAAAAGGGATAATATCTGTTAATACTATTTGAACTTTGGTGAACTTTTTGCGCAAGGATCGTACTTACAAGGATATATATTTTTTTCAGTTCTAGTTTGTTGTTTTGACTGTATATATTAATTCAAATGTCTTCAATTCACCCACCACCGTTCTTTTTAGCAGAGTCCGGTGAACCTCCTATTGCATGGGATTTATGGCTTGATATGTTCGAAGCTTATGTTGAGGTTTTAGCTGAAGAAGAATCTTCTCAAGAAAGAAAAGTGTCTTTGCTTAAACATAGACTGGGTGCAGTAGGGTTAAGGGAGTTCAAAAATGTACCTAAAATTGAAAATACTGGTGACATGGGTGCTTATCAATGTGCTGTTAAACAAATGCAGGAGAGATTTGGAAGGAAAATTAATGTCGTTATGGAGAGGTTTAAGTTTTATTCGAGAGCTCAAAAAATAGATGATTCAATTGATCAGTATGTTTCAGCCTTGAGGGGTTTAGCTGTTACGTGTGAATTTGAAAGTATGACGTATGACCAGGTTTTACGTGATCAGATTCTTATGAAGACTAAATCAAAAAAAATTCAGGAAAAGTTATGGTCATCAGGTAGTACTTCATTAAAAAATGCTATTGAAGTAGCTAGAGGTGTGGCGATTTCGGACCAATGTATTCGCGAGGTCAGAAATGAGAAAAATGATTCTGATTCTGCTTCAGTTAACGTGATAAATAAGGGTGACAAAGCTAAATTCAAGAATGATAATAAGTCAACTAATTATAATAAGAAGAGCAATGAAAAAAGTTATGTGAAAGGTAATGAGCTGAAGAAGTTTGCGTATTTTAGGTGTGGATCTTCTAGCCATCTAGCAAACTATAAGTGGTGTCCTGCTCTTGATAAAATATGAACTAACTGTTGCAACTTTAAAGCTAAGGTCAATTTTCTCCAAGATGATGAGCAAGATGACATTAATTGTGTCCAATTTGATAATCAAGACAATACTTTTCACGTAGTAGGTGAAATATGCAGTGTACATGATGAGTCAGCTAAAGGGATGAGTAAGGTTAGAAAGTTACCATCGTGTTTTGTCAATATTGATGGTCTAGAAGTAAAAGTTATGGTGGATTCTTGTGCGTGGTATGCCATTATGGGCATGGACTTGTTTAAATCTCTTTGGCCCAACAGGTCATTATTGGGACCTGATGTACACCCTGGAAGTTACACTGGTCACAAAATACCTTTGGAAGGGTTTATACTAGCCAAAATAAGTTTTGGACACAATTCGTGTCAAGGCAAAATTTATGTGGCTAACAAAGGTACAACCATTTTGGGGTGGCCACATATATTTGATTTAGGTATGAAAATTGATCCTAGTTTGGATTGTCCTGTTTACTCTATTCAGAATGATTGTGTTGAGAGGGATAGTTACTCAAATCTTCAGGAAAGATTTCCTGATGTATTTTCTAATGGGATTGGTAAAATGATTGGCTTCAAGCACAGAATCATATTAAGAGAAGGTGCATGTCCTGTTCGGCAAAAACTTAGGAACGTACCTATTAGTTATAGAGAAAAATTGGGTGAAATACTTAAGAAATTGTGCAAGGATGGAATTGTGGAACCAGTTGAGAGTTCAGATTGGGTTTCGCCAGTCATGATTTCTCTTAAATCCAATGGCGATTTGCGTTTGTGTGTCGACCTAAGATGTTTAAATGAAGCTATTTGGGTTGATACATTTCCTCTTCCAAATTTGCAAGAGCTTACATCTTCCGTTGGTGGATCTTCTTGGTTTTCCAAGATAGATTTGACAAGTGCATATCACCAAATTGTGTTAGAGGATGATTCTAAACATTGCACTGCCTTCATTACCACAGAGGGAATGTTTAGATATAAACGTATGCCATTTGGCCTTGCAAGTGCATCTGCGGTTTTTCAAAGAGAAATGTGCAGGGTCCTACAAGGCATTGAAAATGCTAAAGTATTTCAGGATGACATTTTAATATATGGGAAGAACAAGGAATGTCATGATAAAAGTTTATATGCGGTTCTAGATGCATTAAGAAAGAGTGGATTAACTATTAAAAACTAAAAATGTGTGTTTGGGAAATCCGAAGTAGAGTATTTGGGACATGTCATATCCAAAGATGGTATTCGACCTAAAGTCAGTCATGTTGATGCTATTTTAGCTGTTCCTGAACCTACAAATAGGGAACAATTGATGTCATTTCTGGGATTAACAGAATTTTACTCACGTTTCATTGAAAATTATGCCTCGAAGGTTGAACCCTTGAGATCATTGTTAAAAAGAGGTGTAATGTTTACATGGGGTGACCAACAAAAAATATGTTTTGAGAAGGTGAAGAAAGAGATAGTTACGACACCATGTTTGAAACCTTTCTTGCCAACTGCTGAATGTATTTTATCTGTGGATGCGTCTGGGTATGGAACTGGTGCTGTGTTTTCTCAACATGTTAAATCTGAGAAATGGGTAGTGGCGTATGCTTCACGCACATTAACAAAAGCGGAACGAAATTATTCTGTAATAGAAACAGAATTGTTGGCTGCTTCATGGGCGGCTGAGAGATTCAGGATGTATGTGTGGGGGAGGAAGTTCAAAATTTGCACTGATCATAAACCATTGGTGAACATTTTAAGGCCTGAAGGTGGGAAGAATTTAACTCCATGGTTGGCTCGTTTAGCTTCAAAGCTGCAAATGTTCAGTTTTGACATAGAGTATATTCCGGGTAAAGACAACGTAGTTGCGGATGGTTTGTCAAGGCTACCTAATGTGGATTTGACAGATGTTAAAACGAATACTGATTGTGAGATAGCGTTTACCACTAAGGATGTATTTCTGATAGGTGATAAGGATGTTGATAGTGGTGTATCTGAGGCGTCTTGGATGAGTGAGATGGATAAAGATGTTGTTTTGAAAGAGGTTAAACGTTTTATAGTTGATGGTTGGCCAAGAGAATCCAACTTACGTGGTGAATGTGCTGCGTTTTCAAAGATTAAAGAAGAACTGTGTGTTGTTAATGATATTGTCTTAAGGGGTGACAGAATTATGCCTCCAGTTGGCTTAAGGAAGAATATTGCTGAGAAGGGTCATTCGGGACATGGTGGTATGTCCAGCTCAAAAAGGAGGGTTAAGGAGTGGTTTTGGTGGCCAGGTGTTGATTCCATGGTGGATCGATTAGTAAGGGATTGCAAAGTTTGTGGTGCTAGTGATAAAGTGGCAAAGCCATTAAGTGTGCCTTTAACCATGGTGGAGTTACCTGACTATCCGTGGCAAAAAGTGGCTATTGATTTCATGGGGCCATTTTCAGCCTTATCGTCTATGGATTGTTATGCTATTGTATTAGTTGATTACTATTCGAAATGACCCGAGGTAAGAATGGTAAGTGGGATGACTACGGATGTGGTTATTGAGTTTTTAGAGGACGTGTTTTCAAGGGAAGGAGTACCAGAAGTTCTGGTTTCGGATAATGGTCCCCAGTTTGTGTCACAGAAGATGGAAGAGTTCTTAGTGGTGATGGGCATCAAGCACATCAAATCGTCACTATATCACCCAGAAGGTAACGGTCAAGTTGAGCGCTTCAACAGGGTGGTTAAGTGTAACAACCTAGCGTTCCCGGGATCGGGGACAGACACCCATGGAACACAAGACCACTTCTTGTAAGTTTTAAGGATTTATTGGGTAAAGTAAAGTAACAAGGAGAATACAAACAGAAACGATAAGTAGGATGCACCAGTTCTGTATACGTTACCCCATTCACAGCACTGGTGTTATGTACCGTCCTCCGCAAGTACAACGGTCCCGTTGTACGCCAACGGAGGGCACTGTGCTAAAAAGCGGCCGACAATGCCGTTCGATAGCTGTGAGGGGTTAGGATCTCAACCGTGGGGTGAGCAGATGTTTGGAAGGTGGGAGTCGCCCAGCCGGGTTCTCTACCACTCCTTCCTAGGGGATACGGGGAGCAGCCGCTCTACCCGTATCTCGAATTCAGGCGTTTCTAGATGCTAACACCCAAGAACCAAAGGCGAGAGGTGGTGGAGAGCAGCCGCTCGATCTGACCTACCTCTAGATACTAGGGCCGTGGAGACGCGTCAAACTCCTCCTGGAGTGCGTCTCAACACTACGCCCTGACTAGTACGAGGACGGGGGCTGGGAGCCACAGCTCACACCAACCTCCGTTACTTGGTCTTCAATAAGACCTTGGGACCTGGCTGGGAGCAGCCGCTCCAACCAGCCTCAACTCGGGATCCTGAGCGAGCCTCGCTGACTCGTCCGAGTCAGAGAACGCTTGCGCGCTGTATACCACTGTTCCTAGTAACTGAGACACGGGGCGTTCCTACCTCCGTTCTTCCGAAGATCAAGGTTTGGTACACTGGTCACTGCTCACGGAGCGCTCGGCTTCAGGATGCGTCGGCTTAGGATTCTGAATATCCGACACAGCTTCCTTTCCGTTTCCGCCTTATATAGGCGGACCTTCGTGTCTGCCACACGTACTACGGTTGTTCCGTCATCTCGCCGTGCTAGGCCTCCTGGGATTCGTAGTCCGCTCTGCCAGCGGTGCACATTAACGGCAAAGTCAGGACAAGGGGAGGAATTCATGACAGTATATCCCCCTTCCATCTCACCGTCCAGCAGGGCCAGCACAAGAAGGAAATCTGCGATGGAAAGCCGACACCAAGCGGGGCGCGTGCACCCCCGCAGCCGGCTCCCATGACTGCTCTTCCGGGCCGCACCCTTTCCAATCCACTAGGTACCACAATTTGCCCCGTCGCCATTTGGAGTCCAGGGTACCTGCCACCTCGTACTCAACCTCCGAATCCACCATCACAGGCACCGGCGTCACTCGCTTGGGCGAGGAAGAGGGCTTCAATAAAGAAACGTGGAACACCGGATGGATCCGCAGGGACTGGGGCAGGCACACCCTCACATTCACCGGGCCGAGGCATTTGGTGATTCGGTATGGGCCCATGTATTTGGGATGGAACATGCTACTTTTCCGAAACCTGATGTTCCGTGTGGAGATCCAGACGAAGTCACCCACTCTGTATACTGGCCCAGGTCTACTCCTTCGATCCGCGAAAGTCTTGTATCTCACCTTTGCATCCTCCAGAAACGCCCGAGATTTGACCAGCGTGTTCTTGATGTGAGCCACCCTTTCGGCCGTGGCTGGTGGGCTACTCTCCCTGATCGGATGGACAAAGGGCAAAAACCGTGGGTGATGCCCGTAGTTGCTGTAGAAGGGAGAGGTCTTTGTGGAACAATGCGTGGCGTTACTGTAGGCGATCTCTGCAATCCATAGCAAGTCTACCCATTCCTCCTTCCCCTGATTGACAAAACAGTGTAGGTATTGCTTGAGGGACTGGTTCAGACGTTCCGTTTGCCCGTCCGTCTGTGGGTGATAGCTCGTAGATAGGGCCGATCTGACGTGTAATGCTGAACACCAGGTCTTCCAGAATTGGGCGGTAAACTGCGAACCCCTGTCTGAAACAATCACCTTGGGCAGGCCATGTAGTCTCACTATGTTCTGTAGTAACATGGACGCCAATTCGCCCGCCGATGGGACTTGGTGGCAAGCAATGAAGTGTCCCATCTTGGTGAGGTAGTCCACCACCACCAATATCGCCGTTTTCCCCTGATCCATAGGTAGACCCACTATGAAGTCGAGTGAGATGTTCTCCCACGGCCTGGTGGGCGTGGGTAGGGGTTGGAGAAGCCCTTGTGTTCGTTGGTGGTCACCTTTCATGGCAGCACAAACGGAACATGCAGCACCCCACCTTCGTACATCCGCTCTCATGGCCGGCCACCAAAAGTGTCGACCCACATATGCCACCGTTTTCTCAAATCCCAGATGACCTGCACACGGGGATACATGACACCACTCATAGGCTTGTTTCTGGAGCCGAGGCGTGGGTAACAGTATACAGCGGCCCTTTGCGGGTATACCATCAGACAACCTCCACTCTCCGTGACTACGGAGCCACCTCTGCCACGCGAAGGTGCGAATCCCCCTCTGGATGTCTCTAAGGAACGTATCGGGCTGAATCACCCCCACTACCACATGTGGTGGAACGATTGAGTGTTTTGTGATGGGTGCTGTCTCTCTGGCGTCCGATTGCCGTGACAATGCGTCCACTTTCCTGTTCTCTGTTCCAGGCCTGTAAGTGATGTGAAAATGGAATCCAGAGAAAAAGATCATCCACCGCAACTGCCTAGGAGAAAGGTGTTGAGTTGCGGTCATGAACTGCAGGTTTCGTTGGTCTGTATACACAGTGACGACGTGTCTAGCCCCCATCAACAGATGTCTCCACTCAGTGAACGCGTCCTTGATCGCCAGAAGTTCTTTCTCTGCAATATGGTAGTTTCGCTCCGCATCATTGAGTTTCCGTGACATGTAGGCCACTGGGTGGAGTATGCCTGTCCCGGAATTTATTTGTGAAAGAATGGCACCCAGAGCCACGTCAGAGGCGTCCGCCTCCACCACATAGGGAAGCTCTGGATTGGGGTGAGCCAAAACCGGGGCAGTTCTGAAGGCCTTCTTCAATGCATCGAATGCGTTCTGCGCATCCCCGTTCCACTCGAACTTCTGATTTTTCCGTAGTAGCTGAGTGATTGGGGCGACCAATCCTGAAAACCCCTCGATGAACCGCCTGTAGAAATTGGCGAAGCCGATGAAACTCTGGAAGTCCTTCACATTCCGTGGCACCGGCCATTCTTCCACCGCTCTGATCTTTCGCTCCGCCATTTCTTGTCCTCTTGGGCTCAGCATCACCTCAAGGAACTCCACGGAGGAGACGTGGAAGTCGCATTTACTGAGTTTACAGTAGAGCATGTTCTCCCTTAGTTTCTGCAGGAATGCTGAAACGTGACGCACATGGTCCTCTTCTGTGTCGGAGTATATGAGGATATCGTCGATGTATACGACGACGTATACATCCAACACTTTCCTGAACACCTCATTCAAGAAAAACTGGAAGGCGGCGGGGGCGTTGCAAAGCCCGAACGGCTTGACGAGGTACTCAAAAAGGCCGAACCGGGTCTTGAAGGCCGTCTTCCACTCGTCGCCGTCCCTCATGCGCACAAGGTGGTAAGCCCCCTTCAGATACAGCTTGGTGTACACCTTAGATTTCTGTACCTGTTTCAGGAGAACGCTGATGAGGGGAAAGGGATACCGTTTTTTTATGGTAATAGCGTTCAAGGCCCTGAAGTCCACGCACACCCTCAATTCGCCGTTGGTCTTGGGAATAAAAAAGAGGGGCGATGCTGCCGGTGACTTGGATGGCCTTATGAACCCTAACTCCAGGAGTTTGTCCAGGTACGAACGCAGATGTAGGTTTTCGGGCTCGGTGAGGGAATACAGCCTACCGCTGGGGACGCTTGCTCCTGGTACCAGGTCGATCTGGCAATCATACACCCTATGGGGCGGGAGCACCTCCGCCTTTACTTCATCAAAAACGTCCTCGTATCCTTGATATACGCTAGGAATTGTCACCGCTTTCTCGGCTGCAGTGGCCACTGTGTGACTTCCGATCCGTGGGGTGTCATGCAGTTCTTGTCGCACCCCACATCGTTGCATACAATACGTTGAGGACATTTCGATTTGATGTGTTGTCCAATCCACCGAAGGGTTGTGTTTTTGGAGCCATGGTAGTCCCAATATGACTCCATACTGCGGTGCCCTGATAATGCTAAAATCGATGGTTTCAGCATGCCATCTGCCGAACCTTACCGGCATTTCACCCGTATGCTGTCCGATGGGTCCTGTCACCAGACGTCTTCCGTCCACGGCATAGACGTCTTCCGGTTTTTCTTTGGGAATTAGAGCGATCCCCAGTCTCTGAGCCTCATTGTAGTCCATGAAGAGGCCTGTGGCCCCCGAATCCACCATGGCCACCACGGGAAGCCATTGATCCTGAACCCCAACGTGTACAGTGATAAACAAATGTTGTTTTCCTGTTTGGTCAGAACTTGACATGGAAGGAATGAAATTATGACTCCAAGAGGCCCCTTCCATATTCTTGGAGTCCATCAGTTTTCCGCCGGTGCTTCCACCACAGCCGTCACAGGCCTGGGGCTCCGGTATCTACTGGTCTTAGGTTTGGCAGGACACTCACTGACGTAGTGTCCTTTCTTGCCACAATACAGGCAAAGACCCTGTTTCCTGCGTGACTCTTTCTCTGCTGAAGTAAGACTGGATCTTATGGCGCCGATATCCATGGGCTCGGATTTGGCAGCGGAGCTGGCTTCGGGGCTCCCCATGGAGATATAAGAAGGCAACGCCTTGCCTTTCTTCTTATGGTCCCCTTTTCTCTCGCCCAGCCGGTGGTCCAAACGCAAGAACAGACTGATGAGACCCTCACACGTTTTGGGCTGGGGATCGATCTGAGCCACCACGTCCTTGAGCTCATCGCACAGTCCTTGGTGAAACAACGCTCTTTGTTTGGCAACTGGCCACTTTGTTTCAGCCACCAGCCGGCAAAATGCATTGAGGTATTGCAACAAGTCGTTATTGCCTTGTTTCAGCTCCAGCATCTCGCGGTCCGCCGTGTATGAGTCTGCCCTACGATCGAATACTCGAAGAAACTCCTCACGAAAGGCTCCCCAGTCACACAATATGGGGTCGTCCCTGCTCACCAAGGGAACCGCCCAATGCGCTGCGTCACCGGCCAAATATGACAATAGAAACGCCACCCTGGTTTGGCTCGTAGGAAAAGCCCTTGGTTTGCAGGATAGATGCAGGGCTATCTGCGTGAGGAACACCTGTACGGTGTTGGGGTCTCCGCTATACCTTTCCGGTGCAGCCAATGGTACTGTGACAGGCAGTTCAACCACAACCGCAGGGGCAGCGGTTGTGGAGGCCGGACCTGGTGTCAGAGGGTCTCTCTGCATAGCGTCAAGTCGTGCCCTTACATCTGGAGATTCCTGCCTCGATGCTGCTAGTTCAACCTGTATGTTAGCCAACGCTGCCAAGACATCCTCCAGTGTGGCCATGTCTGTCACCCGACCGGGGGATAGTTATGGGTTTTGAGGTCGGATATTCTGTAACAACCTAGCGTTCCCGGGATCGGGGACAGACACCCACGGAACACAAGACCACTTCTTGTAAGTTTTAAGGATTTATTGGGTAAAGTAAAGTAACAAGGAGAATACAAACAGAAACGATAAGTAGGATGCACCAGTTCTGTATACATTACCCCATTCACAGCGCTGGTGTTATGTACCGTCCTCCGCAAGTACAACGGTCCCGTTGTACGCCAACGGAGGGCACTGTGCTAAAAAGCGGCCGACAATGCCGTTCGATAGCTGTGAGGGGTTAGGATCTCAACCATGGGGTGAGCAGATGTTTGGAAGGTGGGAGTCGCCCAGCCGGGTTCTCTACCACTCCTTCCTAGGGGATACGGGGAGCAGCCGCTCTACCCGTATCTCGAATTCAGGCGTTTCTAGCTGCTAACACCCAAGAACCAAAGGCGAGAGGTGGTCGAGAGCAGCCGCTCGATCTGACCTACCTCTAGATACTAGGGCCGTGGAGACGCGGCAAACACCTCCTGGAGTGCGTCTCAACACTACGCCCTGACTAGTACGAGCACGGGGGCTGGGAGCCACGGCTCACACCAACCTCAGTTACTTGGTCTTCAATAAGACCTTGGGACCTGGCTGTGAGCAGCCGCTCCAACCAGCCTCAACTCGGGATCCTGAGCGAGCCTCGCTGACTCGTCCGAGTCAGAGAACGCTTGCGCGCTGTACACCACTGTTCCTAGTAACTGAGACACGGGGCGTTCATACCTCCGTTCTTCCGAAGATCAAGGTTTGGTACACTGGTCACTGCTCACGGAGCGCTCGGCTTCAGGATGCGTCGGCTTAGGATTCTGAATATCCGACACAGCTTCCTTTCCGTTTCCGCCTTATATAGGCAGACCTTCGTGTCTTCCACACGTGCTACGGTTGTTCCGTCATCCCGCCGTGCTAGGCCTCCTGGGATTCGTAGTCCGCTCTGCCAGCGGTGCACATTAACGGCGAAGGCAGGACAATGGGAGGAATTCATGACATTAAGGAAGTGATCGAATTGGCATTGAGCGCGGGTTTACCTTGGAGGAAAGCTCTACAAGAAAGATTGACTGCATATCGTGTTACTCCGCATTCTGCTACAGGGAAAACACCCTTTGAAATTTTGAGAGGTAGGAAACCATTTACTGGATTGGTTCCTTGGTGGTTGAGGAAAAGAAATGATAAAATGCAGTGTAATGGGAAGGATGTTGATAAAGAAATCAGATCTGAAGTCAAAAAGTATCAAGATCGCAATCAGCAGTATCATGGAAACAAACATGCTTGGCCTTTGGTTAAGATTGGTCAGATGGTTAGAGTGAAGAACCCTAGAAAAGTGTTGAAAGGTGAAAGTGTATGGTCCAAACCCTTGAGAATAATGAAGGTGTTTGGTAGCGCTGTAGAATTGGAAGATGGTAAGAGGTGGAATTTTCGGCAATTGAGTTTTTGCAATGAGAGGAATGGTGTGGTAGATTCACGATCTGGTGGTGTCGATGATGGGACGTGTAGTATGTTAGGTGATGATTTTGGTCTAGTAAAGGAGTTGGCGTTAACTGGCCATACGGGTGGTTGTAGTACTAGTTGTGATACGGGAAATGGTGTTAGAGATATTGTTGATGTTGGATCATCTTGTACCAATATTGGTGTTGAAGTTGAGACTCTTCGCCGTGGTGATAGAATAAGGAAGATGCCTGTCCGGTTTTCTGATTTTAAATTAGGGTAATTCTTTTAGTGGTGACTTAAGCTATTGAGGAGGAGGGTGTGTGGTATTGTTTATATATGTAGTGTTGTGCGCGTGTATGTCTCGTGTGTGTGTGGCGCGTGTATGTGTGTGGCGCGTGTATGTGTGTGCACGTGTGGAAGGCGTGGAATGTATGCTTGGAAGAATGTAGTGGGTGGTGAGACAGTTGCTGAAGGAGAGGGTGGAGGATGCTGTTGTGTTCGTGCCGCTGTGTTACTTCTTACTTAATGGAATAAAGAAGAAACGAAGAGCCTTGACAGTCTACGAGTCATCTTTCTTACAATATGTGACACCTTACAACGTGTTAGCCTAGGGTTCCCAATCCTCAGCCAGTGTCATCACAACAAGGAATCAGTATAGGGCTCCAGGATGCCGAGAGGTTTCAAGAGACGTACAGGAACACTTGCAGGCAAAGTGCCTACTAAATAAAGCAGAAATGGAGAGATTGGGAATACAAGCTGATAGGGTGAGTGGGGATCGATTTTCCATTCGTTCATCATGATCAGTGCTTTAAATGGAAAAAAATAAGTGCAGGTACTCACCTGAGATGTGGATTAGGGGGCGGGGCTATGGGGGCGGGGCTACGGGCAGTGCAAAGGGACGGGGACATTTTTTTGGATATCTACATTTGTCATATAAAACAGCATTTTTGTTCTGACGGTGACGCCATTAACAAAACCCGTTACCTTTGCCATTACTTAAGTTTTCATTTCTTGTATTGATCCAACTCATTGCCTCTTCTGAGGCCGGTTTGGAAGCCTAGCCGTCGATTTGAAAGGGGAGAGGCAAACCTGTCTCTGCCTCCTACCTAACGCTTGCTTGGCTAAGACTGAAGGTAAGTACAGAGCAGTGCAACAGCTGATGCCGCAACCTACCACGGCTCTGTAGTAAGCTATGTGTCAATGAAGTGTGGGCAAACCCAGGAAAGAGTCCGAAATATTTCACACCACCCAGCCAACTCTTTTGTGGAATCAAATCAGATGTATTTATTTTGTCATCTTATGATTACGTTTACTTGTTGAAATACGTCTGCCATGTGATTCAGAATACAGAAACCAGTAACAAACCATTACTAGCAGGTGTGAGCACCTGAGATGAGGAACACGAGATACTATGATGCTGTCAACCTGCCTGTAGCTGAAGCTGCAGGCTCCACGCTCTCCCAGCAGGACAAAGAGACCCCCGTCTGCTGCGGCCTCTTATGATTGAAAGGGATCAAATGCTGTGACGCCGTCACTGTGCGAATAGGTACTTACAGATCGTACTGATGTTACCCCATTCAGGCTAATCTATGTGCCTCAAAAAAAATTTGCCAGCAGGAAGCCTACTCTTAGGTTTCCCAAGTCAGGAGATGTGCCTCTTAGCAGGCCCTTCTCGCACACCTACAATGCTATTGTCTACTCTACACAGAGCCTGCGTGGACACTGTGTCAATGATCACAGTGTGACTCGGGCCCCTCCCAAACCCCTGACTGCTGTGATTGAAACCATGTGTGCTTTGCTCAATTAGCAGATTGTAAAGAGAGATTAGCACTCGATCAGAGTGCATCAGGAAAACGGGCGGACTCCACAGCTGTGTCACGCTTCTGTTTTTAAATTTCAAATTGCACTGAGTTGGCTTGCTGCCCCATGAGTACTGGTACTCTCTTTGAGATAAGAAAAAGTTCCGGTACTCAACGGCAGAAAATTTAGAAGTGCCGTTACTTAGTACCGGTGAGTACCGGCCCATTTAAAGCACTGATCATGATACTAAAAGCCTCTTAGTAGGTGTGAGGGGCATTTTGTAAACAATTACTGGAAGAGTGATCAAAACAAGGGAGGAGAGACCTGAAATACAATGGACATACAATAAATGTTACATTTCAGAGGAGAAAACTGAGTTGAGAATTAACTTCTGTGCAGCAAGAATTAGACATAGATGAAAAGGAGTGAGTATGTACAACTGGGAGGCGCGCAGGTCTGTACAACTGGGAGGCGCGCAGGTCTGTACAACTGGGAGGCGCGCAGGTCTGTACAACTGGGAGGTGCGCAGGTCTGTACAACTGGAAGGTGCGCAGGTCTGTACAACTGGGAGGCGCGCAGGTCTGTACAACTGGGAGGCGCGCAAGTCTGTACAACTGGTAACGGACTGTATGGGACGTGAAAGTGTACAACTGGTGCCAAACTGCAGATCTGTACAACTGGTGACGGATTAAAATGAAATCAAAACCAAAATATCCTGTGGGTAGCTGGTTCTCACTAAAGGGTAAAAGTATCCAGTGTCATCCTTCTGCAGATATAGGTTGCCAGATGGTGACTTGGGGGGGAAGAGGTTCCACCATTACCTTGTCAACACACCTATGGGAAGAGCCTACTTTAGTCACGACCAGCCAAGCAGTGATAACAGAGCCCTGAGCCACATGTGCTTGGCAGGGGGGAAGAGGGTGCATTTAGAAATTTAATTTATAGATTAGATTTGTTAATTACAGACATCCATACAGAAAACTAATATCAGATAATCACTACTTCCTTTGAGTATATCAATTTAGAGGATATGAAATGAGCCATTGTTCCAGAAATCTACCTAAAATGGCAGCAGGTCCAGAAAGAAAGGAGTAATGGCATGAGAGAGAAAAGCAAGCAACAATTAAATCATTCCCCAAGACTCCCACCCCCTCTCGCTGTGAAAAGCCACGATCCTGAGCTAGTTAGATTCAGGTCCTCCACCAAAGACCCGAAAGATGCACTATTTTCCAGATTCTCAGCCATGCCCTGTGGGTCCAGATAAGCTATGTGCAGAAGGTTGCAACATAGTCCGCATAGGAGAAGGTGAAACTCTTCCCTCAGTCTCAACTCAAACGCGCAGCATGATCCACCGAGGATACCAGGGCCATCAATAGTCCTGAGTGTCTACCAGGCTCTTCCTTTTTTAAAGTGCCCACACAGAAACCAGAAAGAGATAGGAGACTGTTGTCCCTCATCTACACCAGCTTATGCTTGCCTGGTGCTTCCAAGACTTTAAAGTCACCCCCCTCTGAATCAAGAGTCAGCTTCACGATCCAGCATCCACAAGAGGGACTCCCCCACTTCCCCTTCTGCCCTTCCCATCTGCATATTATGCAACAGTGCAGTCCAGCAATAGGCTCCCATCCATGCATTGCCTTTAAAGGACATCTGCTCTTGCAGTCGCATTGACCTTAGCTGAATGACCCTTCAGTCAATGCCAATTTCCCCTGCTCTTGTTCCAGGGCCTGCATTTTGCCATTGAGGCATTCAAAGAGTCTCAAAGATCAAAGTCTTGTCTGCAGTGTGAGAGTGACATAAGGCTGTAGCTCTTGTGAAGACCCTTGACAGCAATAAGCTCAGTTGCCAGCTGAAACCTCAAACGGTTGTATGTTTGAACCACTACCTCCTTAATCACAAGTGCCTAAACCACGAATTCTAAACAACGACCCAATCTTAACCACTATGTAAAGAACCATGACATACTGAACCACAAATTCCCCCACCCATAAATACTAACTCAATCCCCTCCTACCCCCTTAAAAATAACTTAATTCTCCGCAACCCCCTAAAAACTAACTCAATCCCCTCCCACACCCTAAAAACTAACACGATCCCTCCATGTGCCTTAAAACTAACCTGGACCCCCCCACCCCCTAAATACTAACTCGATCCCCTCCCACCCCCTAAAATCTTACACGATCCCTCCAAGCCCCTAAAAACTAACTCGAACTCCCCCACCCCCTTAAAACGAACTATTCTCCCCAACCCCCTAAAAATTAACTCGATGCCCTCCCACTCCCTATAATCTTACACAATCCCTCTGAGCCCCTAAAAACAAACCCCAAAACTAGGGTGACCAGGCGTCCCGGATTTGCCAGAAGGGTCCCTGCTTTTCACCATCTGTCCGGGCAGATTTCGAGAAATTTAGCTCATGTCTTGGTTTTTGGAGAGGGTCGACTAAAAACGGGGTAGGTTTTTTTTATGTTTTACAAAGGAGGAATAGTAAGTAGTTGTTCTAAGAAAGCAATTTAATTCACAGGCAAGCTACTGGGTTTAAAAATTGAATCTTATGTATGTTCTTACTGCCTGTTTTGCAATTCTCTGCCGAGGAGCGCTGTCATTCTATGCGCTGGGTTGACATAAAATTATAGTCTTTATTCTATTTTTGGGAAATGTCCCCGTTATTTGCTTTAAAATTCTGGTCACAAACCTCTTACCTGTTCCTGTCCGACGCTCCTCTGAACTCTGCCCTGCACGAACACTAGACTATCTTAGCCTGAACCACGCACATGCGTGATTCAGGCTAAGTCGCTGTTCGTGCAAGCCGTTCAGCGTGCGTGACTCCGGATCTCATTCCGGAGTCATTCTTCAGGATGTTTCTGTTGCAAAGAAGAAGTTATTGTTAAGTTACAGGAAGGTAGTTACAAGTTGATACGTTGTTACAAGCTGATTAAAGGTTAGTTCAAGGCCCCACCAGGAGCTGCATCTTTGCAGCTCAGCCCACTCGCTCTAACTTTCATTCTTCCAGTCCACCAGGCACACCAACATTCCACACAGTCATCAGGCATTCCAAGGTTCCATACATACACACAGGCATACTGGCTGAGCAGCAGGAAATGTAAGTACAACATATCCTCTCCCCTTAAGGAAACAATGAACAAAAATTAGTTATAACCCTGTGAGAGGGTAACGCATATCTGTAAAAGAAATTTTACAAGATTGCATACAAATCGATGTGACTCTGGAGAAGGAACAACGTGAAAAACAATTATGGAAAAGGTAAGTGCAGATTGCAAAAGAACAGAGAATGGAAGAATAAGTGCAGATAGACAGCAAGGAAAGGGTGCAAACGAGAAGATATAACATGGCACACCCCCTTCCCTTGGGAACATAATGAAGAAAATACAGAAATGCGAAAATGCAATAAGTAACATGCTCAGAAAGTAAAAATGAAAATAAGGCGTGAGGATGGGAGAAAAGTTGAAATCAAGGAGGTGTGAAATTCAAACTAATCACCCATTTGTACACACAACGCACTAAAGTGGACACTGTGCAGAACATGGAGAATGTGGAACACCCGCGGAGTGTAAATGCAAACCATTCACACTATCCTACACTAGGGAACTCATGGTACATTTCAAATAATGCACACATAATAATCAAGAGTAGGGTAAACAACCCATTGCACAAAGGCACATGAGTGTAGGACACATAACTCATAGTACAATACTAACTAAAGGGTGGGTACACCGCCCAATGTGCATTTCAAACACAGATACAAATATGGGTACACTGCCCACAACACAACTTAAACAGAGGCCAAAGTATGGGTACACTGCCCAAAGCACAACTTAAACAGAAGCCAAAGTATGGGTACACTGCCCAAAGCACAACTTAAACAGAGGCCAAAGTATGGTTACACTGCCCAAAGCACAACTTAAACAGAGGCCAAAGTACGGGTACATTGCCCATCGCACATTTCCAAGTAAAAGTGGGTACACAGCCCAATGCGCATAACCAACAAAATATAGGTGCACAGCCTATTGCACACCATAAAAAAAGGAGAGAACAACAACTCACACTGCTGGATGAACATATGGTAAAGGTTGATGCAAGGGTAACACTGATGCTAAGCACAAAACAAAAACTGTGTAGGATGAAAACAGTGAGAAGGGTGTGCGCACCACCCACACTGAAGAATAGAACAAGTGAATGCAGACCAGCTCCTATACACAACTACCCTACAGGAAAAGTCTAAACTTAGTGCATTGAAAATCTCAAGATCAACCCAATCAAAAACAAATGAAGCTCTCACTAAATGCATACCACAGAAGTAAAACACTCAATTAAAGTATGAGTGGAAAATAGTATAAAACACAGTATATAACTATGACTTAAACTAAAGACTGTAATACACTTCCTCTTACACAGCAATTGCCAAACACTACAGTCTTATTTAAATTGTTGCATGACAATGTATGTGATAATACATTGCTGGTGAGCGAACTCTCTCATCCGAGTTCTTTTTTCAGAAAGGTAAAGAACAGCATGCTTCAGATCACACTCTCATAAGTCAGATAATCTACAGCGAACTACAGACGGAAGGATGCAGTACTCACACACCATTGACCGGTACCAGGTAGGAGGGAACTGTATTCCTCAAGTAAATATAATTTGATGGTTAAATACAAATTAGAGTAAGGATGATCTCTTTCAGTTGCAACGTCCTAGTTAAGCAGGCTGTAGATAAGAATACTGAGGTCCAGAGTACAGCAGAGCAGTGTGACGATGGTTCCTTTCTATTATAGCATTTAAAAAAAACAAGCTGTGAGCAATGCAACCGCACTCCTGATCTTGGCTACAACAAAGATTACCAGACCAATGAAGTAGTCCCCAGTCAAGGATTAGAGAAGTTCTGTGAACAAATCTTCGCCGCGGGTACCTCCAGCAGCTCCCGCAGTGAGCGGTGTGAAGGGAAACTTGAGATATTCAAAATTGAGGCACGTAGAACGACCTAGGGACGGGTGGCTCTAGGCACAAGTACGCTTTCAAAATTGCCACACAGCTTTAATGACACGGAGAGAAATCGTCATAAACGAGAGGTTCCTTGGAAACAGGAAGACGCAAAAGATGGGAGTTCACGCAACGGAGGCTCAAGGTAAGAAAGTGCCTCGTGGCATGTTCAAATGTCGCAGGCATAACGGCAGTAACTGTAATGTACTTCCATGGTGTTGTGAATGCGCCCATTTTTATAATAAACATGAAAGCGCGGGCAAGTATAACAAGAAACAGTCTGACCTGCAGTAGATGGCAGTGACTTCCCAAACTGCCTGTCACTGACCTTGTTGTCGGAGGCCCCGCACGAACACCTCACCACGGGCAGATCACAAAAGTGTTTACAGCAATGAAAAATCAAACCTTTTGTGTGAAACCAGATGGAGATGGAGCCTCAGTAGATAGTGCTTGCTCCTACACGCTGTCAGACACTGTAATTTGCAAGCTTCAGTGTGAATAGATGACAGGTTATCTTCAAGCGACACAATCACGTTTAATGAAGCTGTCAAATGTTGAAACACACTGCCATTTTCTTCACGTCTTCCATTTTTGTTTTAAGTCAATAAATATAGGGAGTGTGAAGCGCCCAGGGCAGGCTGTCCAGATGGTGAAGGACACTGGTGGGGCTAGATGTTCTTCTCCTTGTTTTCAAGTTTCTTTTCTTTAAGTAGTTTCCAGTACACAGAGTCTCTTATTAAATTCAAATATTTTACCTCAGGTAGACAGAAAGCCAGTACACGCAGAGTTTTTCTCCAATCGTCGCCAATGTTGCAAAGAAGAATTGTAGTCACGAGGTAAACCAAAGTAGAGGTTTATCGGTAAGTTACAGGAAGGTAGTTACAAGTTGATAAGTTGTTACAAGCTGATTAAAGGTTAGTTCAAGGCCCCACCAGGAAATGCATCTTTGCTGCTCAGCCCACTCGCTCTGTCATTCCTCCAGTCCACCAGGCACACCAATATTCCACACAGTCTCCAGGCATTCCAATGTTCCATACATATTTCTATTTATTTAATGCATTTTTATAAAGGACGGGCTTTACCCGAAGGTGTCAGAGCACTGTACAATAGAACCAGTTACGTTACATGAGAGAACTGTTACAGGAATGGAACAAAACAAAAGTAGCAGGCCATTGAATCAAAATGACGCAGGCAAAAGGAACACAATCTCAAACACAGCAAGCACGGAATGTAAGGGCAAACATATGAATATATATGACAATTTTACAATGACTAAAGAGCTTCCTGGTGAAAAATAGCAGGCCATAGAATCAAAACAACGCAGGTAAAAGGAACACAGTATCAAACGCAGCAAGCACAGAATTTACAAACAAAATACAAATATATATGACAATTTTACAATGACTAAAGAACTTCCTGGTGGGGTCTGAGAAGGAGGGAATTAGTTCTGAAAGTGTCTTTGGAATAGAAGAGATTTGAGGTCCGCTTTGAAGATCTGGATGGAGGTGACGGCACGGAGCGAAGGAGGAAGCGAGTTCCAGATTCTCATTGCATTGCCTGAGAACGATTGTGCCATCAATTTTTCCCTTTTGAAGGAGGGGGGCTCAAGAAGGAACTTTTCCGCATTCCGAGAGGGTCTTGAGCCTCCAGACAATTTCAGTTTATTCACCAGATAGTGAGGGGAGGAAGAGTGCAAAGCTTTGTGGGTGATGCACACCGTTTTGTAGATAGCTCTAGCATCGATGGGAAGCCATCGGAGTGAGGACAGAATAGGAGTGATGTGGTCACTTCGTTTTGACCCTGAGTTGAAGCAAGCTGCTGAGTGGAGGACAGATTTGAGGGGGAGAGGTGAGATTTGTGAAGGCCAGTCAGAAAAAAATTACAATAATCCAGTCTAGAGAGAACTAGCGATTGACCCAAGGTTTTTAGGTCATTCTCCGGGAAGAACCGACAAATCCCCCATAGAAGGCGCAGCTGATAACGTGCGGTCTTGGGAATGGAATTGATGTGTGGGATTAGGTTGAGTCTTTCGTCAAGTATGACACTTAAGGATATAGCGCAGTCCACAATGATGGGTTTACCGTTGAGTAAATTCAACTGATCCATCCAGGATTGAACAGGAGGCGGGGAGAGAGAGCTAGATAAGAGGAGAAATTCCGTTTTGGAGGGATTGAGAATGAGTTGGTGAGCTAACATCCAGTTGTGAATAGAGTTGAGAGTAAAGTTGAGTAGTGAGAGATCATGGGGGGAAGACACCTAGAGGTAGATTTGGGTGTCATCCGCATAGAGATGGAAGAGGATTCCAGATTTGCTTAGGAGGTTCCCTAATGATTCCAGATAGAGATTAATCAGAGTGGGAGAAAGGATAGAACCTTGAGGGATGCCTTGACCAACCACCAGTGGAGCCGAGAGACTGTTCGCAATCTTGATCATTTGGGATCTGTCCGAGAGGAAAGAGGCAAACCATTTGAGTACTGTGCCTTCCACGCCCATTCTCTGTTGAAGAATGTTAAGGAGGGTGTTGTGATTGACGGTGTCAAAAGCTGCAGAGAGGTTAAGAAGAATCAGAAGGCACGATTCCCCTGAATCGAGAATATGCAGCCATCATCGATCACTCGCAGCAGGGCTGTTTCAGTGCTGCAATTTTGAATAAAGCCCGACTGGAACATGTCGAGGAGATTAATGCCCATAATGTGTTGGGAAAGTTGTTTTGCAACACATTCTTCTGTGATTTTTGAAAGAAAGGGGAGATTGGTGATGGGGCGGAAGTTATTGAGGTCTTTTGCATCTGCAGAGGTTTTTTTTTTATAAGGGGGGTAACCTGTCCTGTTTTGAGGAAACTGGGAGGGATCCTTGACTCATGAAGAGCTTGACTAGTCTGGTCCAATAGGAGAGAGTGTTAGTATAGAAATCAATGGCGATGGTACTAGGTATGAGATCAGAAGAATGGTTGGAGGGTTTGGTTTCACGGATTGATTTGAGGAGATCATCCCCGAGGTGGCGGAAAAGTTCTGCCAAGTGACTAAGGATTTTCGCTCTTCAATGGGGGTGGGGTGGGTGTCCTGTTCCACCAGAGATTTTACCTTTTGTTCGAAGAATAAAGAAAACTCAGTTGCTTTCTTTGAAGCATCCTCAGGCATGATGGTTTGGGGGGAACAATTTGGGTTTTTGATGAGGTCGAAAAGTTTTTGGGGTCTGTTTTTAACTTAATCGAGGAGGGATCTGAAATGTGATGTTTTTTCCTGGAAGTTGTGCATGTGGTATTTGGATCTTGCTGAACGTAAAAGGGAGAGGTTGGAGGTGGATAGAGATTGTCTCCAAGTGCTTCTCCAAGATTCTAAGATTTTTCCTTTCGTCATAGAGAGCTTTATTGAACCAAGGAGCTGATGGGGTGGGTCTTTTCCTTTTGCTTTGGAGTGGAGCAACCTTGTTGATTTCGACTGCAAGGATTGAGAGGTAATGGGGGAGTGAGATCATTGACATCCATATTAGGGTCAAGACTAGGAAGTGAACACATAGCAGAATCACATAGAGTCCCAAGATCAATGTTTTTTGGGTTGCGGAACCACGTAGGGGCTCTTTTAGGTTGGCCGAGAGTTAAAATATGTGAGAGGTGAAAACAGAAGGGAATGAGGAAATGGTCAGACCAGTCAACACGGATGGGTGGAGCAGTGGTAATCTGGTCTGATTTGGATATAACAAAGTCCAGAATTGAGCCTTTGGCGTGTGTAATTTCCGAGCAGTGTTGGGCAAGATTGTTAGCTGAGAGAAAGGTTGCAAGCTTGTTGGCAGCTGAGTCTTCCACAGAGCCCCAGTGGAGATTGAAATCACCTAGGAAGATCTGCTTGTCGCTTTGTGAATATTGGTCACTAATGTAGTCGATGAATTCCTCCACGAAGGAAGAGCAGTTACCAGGCGGGTGGTAGATAGTATGGAACCTGAAGGGTGAGCCATGATGAACTTGGAATTCTAGGGAGAGGCATTCAAAGGTGCGAAAGAGGATGGTGGGAGAGGCTGTGATTTGGAGGGTGTTTCTGAAGATAATCGCAACACCTCCCCCGATCTTGCCTGGTCTGTCGTTTCTGAGAATAGATCAGTCAGTAGGAATCAAAAAATCAAATGAAGTGTGAGAGGAGTCATTAAACCAGGTCTCAGTGAGAAAGAGCATGTCGAGATTGTGGTGAGTGATAGTGTCAGAGATTTCCAGTTGTGTTTGGTTGCAGATCTGCAGTTATGGAGCATACAGTGCAGCTCTGACGCAACTGTTTTGGTGATGTGCGTGTCTGGACTGATGAGGGGGATAGGGATTAGATTCTTGAATGAGGGTGCCCCTTGAGGGGGAGGCTGGTAAGTTCTGATGGAAGAGATTGTCTGAATGGCAAATTGAGTAGAGTTTTTAGGAGAGGTGAGTGGAGGGGAATTGACATTGATAGTCTTCTTGAAAGCCAGTAAGTTGGTGATGTCTGTGGAGGGCAGATTGTGGTTGGCTTTATTGGGGCGTGGGAGCAAGGACATCCTCAGGATATTATTCTGGGAGAGCGATATCTTAGCACATAAGAGTGAAAAGGACGCTTCAAGCTGGGAAATGGAAGAGATGAGAGAATCAAGTTTGGTTTCCAGAGAGAGGTGTTCTGAGCACGGAGTGAAGGGTGGCTCAGTGTTTAAGGGAGAGAGTGGCTTGGGCGAAGGAGGACAAGAGGAAGTGGGGTACCGGCGGGAGTGTTGGGGTGCGAGGGTCGAAGGTGGGAGAGGAAGAGAAGTAGGCGAAGGAGGACAGTGGGCTATGGGGTATTGGGGAGAGAGATGTGAAGCAAGGGTCTAAGGGGAGGGGGGAAAGAAGGTGATAGAAAGGAGTGGATGGAGTTACTGTGATATTTTTACTGGAGTTGAGCAGACGTGAAGAATAGAGATCATACATAGGAGGAGAAAGTTGAGAAGTAGAAATGGTTGGCTGGAGGAGGAGGGGGAAGGCGTGGGGTTATGGGAAGGCCATGGATATGGTGCGATGAGAGGAGAAGGGGCTGAATAGGTGAGGGAGGGAGGTCAAAGGGGAGCCACAGAAGTGGGGAGAAGAGAGAGGGTGCAGGCCAGGTACCATGGGTAAAGAAAGGTGAATGTAAGGGTAAAGGCACCAGGCAGAGTGGGGGGTTGAGCGAAATGAAAGTTGTGGGAGGAGTGAAGGACTGTGCCGTCAAAGGGAGGGAAGAGGGAGGAATTACCAAGAGGGGATACAGGGTTGAGAAGCATAGGGGGGAATGTGAGTTATGGAGAGATGGGAGGTGTGAGATCAGTGGGAGGGAAAATGATGGAATTACAAATAGGGGAGGCAGGGATGTGAGGCATGGGAGGGGGGAGTGAAGGTTGTAGAGAGATGGGAGGCGTAAACAGAATTCAGGGTACGAGGAAAGGGGAAGAGCGGAAAGGGGTGAGGAGAAGAGGGGAGGGATGGGGAGGGTAAGGCAAGTTGATATGTAGTTCAGATTGTAAGAAAGGTGGATGAAATAGGGGGAAATGGGTAAGAATAGGGGAGTTAGGGGGCGGGAGAAGGCAGTGGAATAATGGGGAGATGCAGGATGTAGAGATGAAGTGGGGTGTAAAGCAGATGAGGTAAGGGGGAGGTCCGGTTGGGAAGGTGGCAGGCTGGGAGGGGAGGGATCGAGAGAAGGAGGGGATAAGGGTCGACCAGTGACTCCCGGGAGAGCGTTCTGAAGGAATGTGTGGGGGTCAATGGGGAGAAAGGGAGAAAGTAGACAAGTTAGAAGAAGAAGTAGAAGAGGAAGAATCTAGAGAGATAGTAGTCACAGGGGTGGGACAAAGGGAGTGGAAGATGTGGTCAAAGAGAGAGAGACAGGAGTCAGAAGCTTGGATCAAGACAGTGCCATTGTTAAAAAGTGTAATGGTGAGATAGCCATTAAAGCATGCGGAGAGAAACATTTTTAACTGCTTCCCAAGCGGGAAAGAAGAGGAGGAGATGTTAAAGGGATTGAAGAAGCTGGAGGACCAGGAAGGGATGTCATTATTGAAGAAAATGAAGTCATTTTTAATCTTCCCAAGGCGCCCACTATGGAATTGGTCAACAAAGAGGGAATCTGGAAATTGTTCAATGATGTTATGCTTCAACCGTTTAGCTGCTGCTTTGGACAAAGTAGGGGGGTTGCCGCCCCTAAACTCTGGAACACCCTTCCTGCACATATCCGAGCAAGTCCCTCCCTGTTCATATTCCGCAAACAGCTAAAGACGTGGTTATTTGACCAATAGCCTTGTATATCTTCTTTACCCCAGTTGCTGATCTATGCCCTTAATTAGCGCCGAGATGCCCACGGGTATTCGCCGCGCTCTATAAATTTCAATAAATAAATAAAGAAATAAAGAAATAAATTACTTTGAAGCAGTTGATTCCAGACTTAATTCGTCTGGAAGCCATGATAAGGAGATGAGGTGAAACGTGGTGTGGTGGACAGAAAAAGGAGCCACTAGGCTAGTGATAGCGAAAAGAGGTCAAATAAGAGGGGTGCGCAAATTCCGGAAATCAAGTGAACGATAAAGCCAATAGGAGTGAGGTCAAATCAAAACCAAAGGTAGATACCTGACAAGGCTAGAAATAGGTAGAAAGGTACAGGGGAGAAGCAGCATTGAATCATGTGTGCAGACCTCTTCTGTTTCTAATAAAGGAAGAGGAAGCACCAAAAGGGGTTGCCCAATCCAAGGTGATCATCAAAGATTTGAAAGAGCATTCCTCTTTCTGTTCTATGCACTGCCTGGTGGCAACGGCCGCCATCTTAGGGCCAGGCATCCAGGTTGTAAATGTAAATGTAAATGTGTTTGTATTTATATAGCGCCTTCTACCCAGAGGTCTCGTAGTGCTGCTGGGCATGGGGGCCTGGGTGGGGGGAAATAACATGGATGGTTGGGCTTAACCGGGTCCGGCCCGATCTCACGCGATATTCAGGTCAGCCTCTAATCAGGACGCCTTTTTTTCTCTTTCACTGCACCGTTTTGAAAAACAGTGCGGGCCATTCGCCCCAGCCCATTTCTGAATCTTTTGCCGAGGGGGGACCCCGGCGCTGCCACCGCAATTGCATGCCCTCTCCCTCGCTGCCCCGGGTCCCCGCAATTAGCTCCCATTCCACAGGGGAGCAAAGGCGGGAGCCCCGACTGGTGTGCACTCACCTGACCACAGTCTGGAGGCCCCACGAGCAGCTCTGACCTCCGGGTCTCACTTTTGTTTGGCTGCGCTGGTCCTCCTTGCAGATCGCTGGTCCTCCAGCCCCAACCAGCCCCTCCTCACCTCCGCTGTGCAACGGGCGCTGGGGGACACAGACTTGAAGGAAGTTGCAGGATTCAGAGGTCCAGCAGGTAGGCCCGGCAGCCCGGGACCTCAATTGGGTTGTAATCCCGATCCGAGCACCGCAGCAGATGTGTCCCAGCTGCGGCGCTCCCCTTCCCATCTTACACCGCTCTCAGCCGCCTCCTCCTTCACACCACCTCACGGGGGCCTCCAGCGAGTGTCGCGGCCCCCCCACTGCTTAGGAATCTTGCTCTCGGGATCCACTCACATAAATACTGGCTGAGCAGCAGGAAATGTAAGTACAACAGTTTGCCACCACAAACTGCTTTTGCTCCTTCATGAGGTCCCTTGCAGAGGCTAAAAAAAAAATCCTGTCTCCATCAGTACCTGGACTTGCTCACCACTTCTATAGCGCACACCATGAGGTGTTATCAGGGGTAGTTAGACACAAAAAAAAACACATATGTGTGACACTGGATCTATTTATGAAAGAAAATCTAGAATCAGACATCTGGCTTGATGTGACTTGGTGTTGGTTGTTCCCACTGACGTTACTCAGAAAAATAGCACTCTTTAAAAGGATAGTGCTGCCAAAGCTGGTCTGGGTCATACAGAGCACCCCTGTTCCATTAGCCGGCCCGCCAAGTATCACGCAACAGACGTGACTCTAACGCATTTCAGTGTGGTGATCCGCATCACCGCACTGAAATGCTTTGTCACACATTTTAATGGCACTGTCTCTCCTGTACCAGACGCGCTGAAGTAAGTAAACAGGCTACGCCAGACTGCTAGCGTAGCCAGACTGCTAGCGCGCGGCGCGCCGACCTATGGCACCCAGTGCAGTTAATAATGATCTTATGCACTCACTGGTGCTGCTATGTATGGTGACATGTATTGCTCGAACTCACTACTCAGCCCTGACGTCACCCGGCCCAGACACCGTAACCCGCCGGGGAGGGGGAGAGATGCGACCTCACGTCCTGGCTGTGCAGGGAAATGTTGGATTGATAGGACATTACCGCGGGGACTCCACTGGAGATTGGATTGCTGTGCGCCGGTAGCAGAGATACTATCCTGTCCACGTCCCGGCGCATGAATTAAGTCTGCCACACAGTGTGCGATGCTGCTCATATTTTACCGGTGTTGGACGCGGGCCGCATCACTCAGCAGCATGGCATCACCCAGGCGCGAGCCGTGGCTCGTGCAGGTGACAGTGTGTGAGCTGCTCTTATCTCCTCTCTCCCGGCTGTGAGCGTCTCTCATCTCTCCAGTTTCAGGACGCGCAGTCTCTGTCCTTCCTTGGTTTTATTTTCTTTTTATCGAGTTTCTGGAGACTTTTGAGGAAATAAAGGTAAATACGGATAAAAAAGGTCTATATTTAAAAAGCATGTTAGATGCCGGTTTAGCTCCTCATTTTAGATAGCTAACAGGATACACTCACAAGCGTGCCAGCCGTAGTTATTCGTGAATTTTGCGTTCTCACCATAAGCAAAAAACGAAAATGCGTGGTGTGTTTCCTTGCGGAATGATTCTAAAAAGGCTGACTATCAGAGCAGAACCGTCCGAAAACATGTGCACTCTTGTGAATATTCAACAGAATGCCAGGAGTACGTCAATCACACCCGATGGCACCACAAGGTTGACCCCTTGTGTCACCTTTCACCGGCAATGGCTCTTTGGTTGGGGGCTCTGTCTCACTCTGCTCTGGGTCTCATTCTGTGGCTCTGCGCTCTATGCTTGAGAGGGTCCGTCTTTGTACTGTGCTCTTGCTGCTTAGGAGGGGTGGAGGCATGCATTAGGGGATCACGCCCTGACTCAGGGGCCATTGTGGTACTGCAGAGCCTGGGGTGGAGGATGCTGATTGTTTAGAAGTTAAATAATAGCTTTAAAAGCACTGGCTGCTGCAGAATTCGACATCCTTGTTGCTCAAATGAGGTTAATTTCTGCTATTTGTCTATTTCCATTGACTGCATTCCATGATTTTGGTCGCAAGAAAGTGCCACTCTGTGTTACATATTTAGTCGTTGCCTGACTCTTAAATCCACTGAATCGATGAAAATGTCACACATAATTAATCTGAAACATTACAAGCTATACTCAAATGGGTGTACTTTCCGATATTTACATCACTCCCTCGACTTCATTGCTTCATTTTGCTACCGAGAAAGTGTCACTCATAGTCGTTGAAATGTCACTCATAATTATACTGAAATTAGGAAATTGTCAATCTGAAACCTTGGCAGCTATGCATTAGCAGTGGATAATTTCATAAATACGAAAGTGTGAGTTCTGCTGAGGGTTGGGGGTTACTCCAAGAACCGCATTGAACACATTGACTCGGTCAGTTTACACTGGAGGGATTGCATCACCCAACATTAGAAAATATACTGGTTTCAGCCTCGAGGCCTGCTCAGGGCCACTGCAGTCTGTGCTATGCTTAGTCCGTTGTCTCAGAGTTACGCTCAGAGCGGCAGTGACGTATGTTCCTCTTCCGGTCAGCGGGGGCAGAGACAGCACCAGCAGTGAATGTAGTCACTTCCGGCCTCTTCCGCGGCTCCAGCACCTGTAGGGGTGGAAGGATCCTTTGTTTGTGCGGTGACCTTCAGCCTCTGACCCCGGACGTCACCCCCGGCCTCGGATTGTCTTCTTCACCGTCCCAGGCTCTGAGCAGGGGTCTGCGCAGGTAGAGTCTTCAGTCAACCCCCCCTGCAGACAACCTGAACTCTGCATCCCCCCCCCCCTTCAAGCCATGGCCCCCCTGGGCTGAGGACCCTTTAACCCCCCCACCCCCTCCACCTTCAAGCCATGGCCCCTCCCGGGCTGCGCCCCCTCTCCTCTCCCCCTCCTTGGTCCTAATCTCGGCCCTGTGAGCCCCTCTCTCTCAGCTTGGACTCTGAGGAGCTGCCGGGGGAGCGGAGAGTGAGGCCCTCGGGGTGGAGGGAAGGGGCTGCTGGAGTCTGAAGAGCTGCCTGGGCCTGAGTCCTGCTTCAGCTGCTGCGGGATCTTCTATCCTGGCCCTCCAAGCCCTGCCAAGTACCACGCATCAGGGGGCATAGCTGGCAAGTACCACGCATCAGGGGGCATAGCTGCCAAGTACCACGCATCAGGGGTGATAGCTGCCAAGTACCACGCATCAGGAGTGATAGCTGCCAAGTACCACGCATCAGGGGGCATAGCTGCCAAGTACCACGCATCAGGGGGCATAGCTGCCAAGTACCACGCATCAGGGGTGATAGCTGCCAAGTACCACGCATCAGGGGTCATAGCTGCCAAGTATCACGCATCAGGGCTGATAGCTGCCAAGTTGTCAGTTTGCTTTTGTCTCATATTTCAATGTTCATATTGGGCTTATGCATGACGTTAAAACATGTTTGGTGTGACACTTTATTATGAGAATCATTGCCATGTAATGAGACTAATTACAATAAGCCCTGTCAAAGCCAATAGCTTTCGCCTGTGCGAGAATTATTGACTCTGTCAATGTTTTTTAGACATGTTGCACAGCAGCGTGGGCTGCTGTGCAACATTAGCCTAAAGGAAAGAACGTAGTAAGTGTCGACCGTGTCATAGCCCTATTATTTCCTTTACTTTCAGGCACTTTGCACGGCAGTGTGGTTGCTGCTGTGCAACTCCATGTCTAAAACCATGTTGACAAAGCGACTATAGCTCGCATTGGTGAAACCTATTGGTGATGCCAATGCTTGTTTTGTTTCTGTGTACTTTGGTCTGCCGGTCTCAAACTGGCCTTTCTCACCTCCTGTCATTGAGACCTTACGTGGGTGCTACAGTTCGAGCAGACTGACGTCTTACCTGGAGAAGGGAGATAAGTGCACAAAAACAGACCTGGTGGAAGTGTGTTGGGGGGGGGGGGTGAATCTAATTGGTGAGGGCCTGAGTCACCCTTTAAGGGTGAAAAACACTTGTCTGGAAGTTGAGAAAGTTGTCACTTGGATATAGAAAGACAAGCTCTGCTGCTCCGATAACGGTCACAGCTGTCAGGCGCCGGAAAGCCTTGCCCCTCGGACACAATACTCCTCCCAGGGCTGAGGTGACATGGAGAGCAGAGGAATGTGATACTTGACCTCCAGTGTGCACCTCAGTAATTAATACGTTATAAAAGAATATCTCCTTGTAAGCAAGTGCTCCAGAACATCCAACATCAGTGGATAAGTGCAAACTATTGCTGTTTTCATTATTTATTTGATAAAAAGGTGGCACAATGAAAATTACATCATTACATTATTGTCTAATTCAAAGACCAGACAACATTTTGACAGCCAAATAGTGGTCCCATTTCATGACGAACGTCATTTATCTTCCAGCAGAAATTCTTTTTTATCATTCTTTAATTTTCCCCGTTCTATTTTCAGATGGTTCCGTCTGCTGTCATCCTTAAGGATGGTTAAAATAATCCTGAGCTGTGCTGGTGCTCAAACCATCGGATATAGCGCCTACTAGCAGTGATAAGGCGCTAAGTGCAGATCTTTTTCCTATGCTATGGTGTCTTCGGTACATTGTCTCCGCTACAACGCCGCACAGCAAAAGCAAGTCAGGCGCGAGCCCAGCCTCTATAATTTTTGCTCATTTTCTATAATTTATTTTTTACAGGTTTTTTTGTGACACCCCAGGCATCGTATATGGCATGTCATTATGTGACCTCAGCGTCATTATCATGAGTTGTTCCCTCCTCCTTTGCCTGTGAGCACCTTGTCTAGGCCGGGTCTCTGCAATTGCACTACAGCCCACCCGTGAAGCATGACTGCAAACAGTCATAAGGAAACATTGACCAGTAAAACAACCACACCATTGTCCTGTTCATTTCTAAACGTGCAATGCACTTATAACTTCTAGCACTGCATTCTAATTTCATTTATCACTCCTCGGGTCCTGCTCCCACCATCCCTATTTCACTGTCTACAGCCAACAATCATTTCAATCCCAAGTGTGCAGTCCATCTGGGAGGTTTGCGACCCCGTGCAAGAGTGAGGGCTCAGGAGGTCATTGGTGACATCGGGCATCATTTCCATACATCAGATGGCCCCATGGAACCAGGTACAAATACTGCCCGCCCTGCCCCCTCCGCGTTGGTTAGCAGCTGACCCCTGATGCTCTTCAACTCCAACAGAAAAGGATGTTGTGTGCAGTGATTAGAAGGACACTGTGGAAGCAGGAGGTACACACTGCTGAGCCGCCCTGTTGAGCTTCTCATCTAGGCTGATCCCTAGATTACTTGCATAGTCTGTGGATGTGAGTGTTTGTCCTTTCTCTGGCCACTAGGTGGAGTCTATTGATGCCAAAGACCAGTACTTCCGTCTTGTCAGAGTTGAGATGCAGGCACTTGGTTTGCATCCAGTCTGCTATCATGGTCATGCAGTTGGTCAAGTTGGTTCTGGCGTTGGCTGTTTTGTCCATCAGGCGAGGATAAGTTGGGTGTGATTGGCGCAGCAGATGACGATGATTATGTTGGCGAGCTGCGTGATGTATATTTTGAAAAGGTTGGGGCTGAGGGTTGATCCCTGGTGGAGCTCCGCATGTCAATTTCTCAGTCTCTTTTTGTTTTGTTTGTTTTAGTTCAGTAACACTGGCCAAAAACAAGGGTCTCTGAGTAATTATATATTGTATTGTTCTACATTCTTCATATAGACTCAAATTCTTTAGAAAGTCTGTAAAGATCTCATAGGATCCTTTCTTCCGCTTTCCTTAGGCCCTGCAAACTCCTTCTTAGCTTCAGAGAGTGGCTGGGGTTCCCACATTCGTTTTCCTCCGATTAAAGGAAAAGGTAAGTGTCATTTTAACACAGGTCAAATAAAAAGAAATCTCAAAATGATTGAATACTCATTCCTCCCAACTTCTCATCTATTGCTGTTCTTCCCAACTTTTCCCAACCATGTTCTGCTTGCTATGGTACACTTGTATTTCTTTCACTTTATTTCTCCAGTCTGCATTATCCATTCTTCTGCTTTGTTTCTTATTCGTTCACACTCTCTTCTTCTCTCTTCCCCATCACAAAAATAAGGCCCTCAGACCATCAAGACTTCCTTCTAAAAGAAAAGAAACCCAGGTGATTTTAGGAGTCACCCTGTAAGCAGGATTCTATGCATGAGTGTCATGGTTTCTTCCTCAGTTGTTCTCCAAGGGCTCTGCACCGGGCTCTTGCCAGTCTCTATGCCCATACTCTCCCCTGCTTGTTGCTTCCCAGACTACCCCTATCAGGCACCGGGTCAGCCATGGTCCTCCAATAAACCATGGCCGGGCCACAGCTTTTCCAGGTGGAATGCAGCTTCCATCTCTGTCATTTGTCTGTATTTCAAGGTCTGCTTCTTGGCTGTGTGGCCCTTATCCCTCCTACAGCAGCTCCTTGGTTTCGATTCCTCCTGGCTGACATCCATGCTGTAGCTCCTCTGTGTTCCCTGTGCAGCAGGGTATCCTCCTCCGTGAGTCGACTCCACGTTGGTGGTCCTCCGCTTCCGAGGTATGGGTGTCAAAGATTGTCAGAATGAGAGAACCTTTTATAATCATTTGTTGGTTTCCACTCTCTAAAACTTTCCTCTGTTTGTATTGCTCTTTCTGTCTTCTAATTTTTTGTTCTTTCCCTGTTTGCCAGTCTTTCTTCTCTTCCTTGTTTTCCTCTGTTCTTCTTTCGCAGGTTCTCGCCCACTCTCAGTATCTTGAGGGCATTGTTGGTACTCTCCCTCCTTAGGCAAGTACTCCCATCCACAGCGGGGTTGAAGGTAGCTGATTTTTTCCTAATGACCAACACGGATAAATCATGCATTGGTTTGTTAGCTCTCTGTAACCAAAAATACAACACTGTACTTTACTCTCCACACCAATACCAAAACATAATTAAAACCACTTGTTGAAAAACTAGCACATGTTCCACCCATAAGCTGGAGGCTAGTTTTGCATATGTTTTACTCATGACACACAAAAATGAAACCAATATATAGGCATATTCATTAACACTGAGACTAATGCCTACATATTTCAGACCCTGACCGCACTACAAATGCGCTACGTTGCCTGGATGCTCATGTACCTTTCTTTCTGCAAGGCTATGGCAAGAGTTAATTGACAACAAATGACTGCCCACAGCTCAGAAGCCCTCTCGGGGACACAAAAGCTACATTTTTTTTCTAAATTAACGTACTGTCCTCTATCAGGTTATCACGTTCACCAGGCAGATACTTAGGCAGTGGATTATCAGATGGGGGTCCTTTGTCTCTATGCGGATGCTGTGCTCGGAATGTTCATCCGGCAGTTACTTAGGAAGTGGATTGTGAATTAGGGTTCTTTGTATCTTTGTGGATACTGTGCTCAGAATGTTCCATCAGGCAGATACTTAGGAAGATGAGTGTAAGTTTGGGGTCATTTGTCTCTGTGGATGCTGTTCTTGGAATGTTCATCAGGCAGATACTCAGGCAGTGGATTGTCATCTGGGGGTCCTTTGTCTCTATGTGGGTGCTGTGCTCGGAATGTTCCATCATGCTGCTTGTATCTGGAAGCCAAATTTCACTTTAACATCTTGTAACCCTCGGGTAAAGCAGCTGAGATATCTGTGGGATTAGTGTTGATTAACCAGCTCTTTGTTATGAAGGCCAAATTGGGCTTGGTTTATACTATAATGTGCCAGATTTCCAAACAATGCTTAGGTAGGGATCTTGCATTAAAATAAATACATTTCAGTGGAGATCCTGCCAAACCGCACTCTTCCACTATATGCAGCTCCTTCCCTGTCCAGCTTCCCCACTTACAACTGAGGCATGAGAATGGGCCCTCAGTAATGCCTTGTATCCTCTTACAACAAAATGCCTGTTTATGCTTCAGGATCTTACCCATATCTGGTAGTGCTTCCCTTGTGTAACTCAGTTTTTCATTGTTTCCTGGCCTGAGACTGACAGGGGTCCTGGCCTCTGGTCCCATTCGGGTGCGGACTGGCACAGACTGGCTTGTCTTAGACACCCCTGCACCCCTTTTTTTAACCCGCCTTGTCATTAAAGTCTGGACTGCTCACCTGCATTTGGTCCACACTGATTCCTTGACCTTCATTGGTCTGTTAAAAAAAACGGGCACATGTACAGCTTTTTCCTGTCTTTTTTTCTTTACAAAAAAAATTACATTTAGTACTTTGTCGATGCCTTTGAACGCATAGGCACTTTGTAGAGGCCGTTTTCTTATTGGTACATGCCAACCGGACCTCCTTAAAACCTGCAATGTCGAGCCCCTATTAAGGTACTGACATTTCCTCATTGTACCATCGCTCATCATCTGCATGAACAACACTTTATTTAGGGATAACATATCCTTTCCGCTTGTTTGTATTTAGCCAGACATTCTTTTTATGTGCATGCTGTCCATGTTTTGCAGGTGTCTTGGTATCATTCCCTCTTGTATGGGAGCATTCTGTCTATACACAGTCATGGTTAATAAGATTGCGATGTGCACTAAAGGTTGATTGAACACACTACTTTGGCATATATGACCTTGAATAAGGTAATTTGGGTGGTTTTTTTCCATATTTTTTCCAGGATTCTGGCTATTCTCCTAGCGAAAGGCACGCAACAGGGTGGCCGAAACATGTTGACTGTGATTTAAGGGGGAAGTGATTCCCAGTTTATATTCTTTGTTTTTTTTTATTTTTCCTGGATTGCGGAGGAATTTATTAAGGTCAGTGGGGAACCCAAAGTATATTTAATGATAGCACACCCTTTAGGCTTCACATTTAGACGTGCTCCCTCCTTCTGGAGGTTGAGCCCACTCTGACACACTAGGTGTCTAGAGAGCCGGCCTGATGATAAAGCATGGCACTAGTTGATTCTAGGGGGTGAGGATTCTTTAAAAAAAAGTTTTTAGTGACCTCCAATTGATATAGGCGTTTTAGACTCCACTCTTTTGTGATTGTTCATTTAAAGACTCGCCTTTTTAGAGAAGTGTAATTCGACCCTATATTATTCGGTGATTTTTCTGGTTAGTTGGGGAAATTGGGACCTTGCTACCCTATATCAACACAGTGCCGGGACGCTCCACTTTGGTGCTGCTGCTGCGTTTTATAAGGTTTGGTTCGTTCATTCATTCATATATTTAGTAATTTTGTCTTTAAAAAGGAAAATTCCAGTTAAGATGTATTCATACTTTTATGACACGTAGTCATTCAACCCTCCCTCCAATGGTTGATATATATGATCTACTACGTAGATCAGAAAGTTTGTGTGAGCATTTTTAATAGAAAGAAATCATACCTACTTTAGATGTATCCTAGGCCGCAGCCAGCTTGCATTGACAACCATTCATATTTGCATTGACAGCCATTCAATTTTTCAGAGGAAAAGTGAACGTATATTTTATGTGAGCGAGACTTTCCAGGTGCATGTGTCTTTGTGTGCATTTCAATTTGTAGAAAATCATTTAAATTGACACCTGAACTGTGGTGTCTTTCCCACTACAAAATATAATATTTGTGTCCACTCGAGGAAGCTATGTTCAGGATGTTCCTTTCTTTTGTAGCTATTGAAGACTGCCTGCCAATGTCCTGTATATGTCATTCACTAGCTGAACAAGCTATGGTATTTCTATCTTGCACAAAATGTGAACAAAAGCAAGGTGTAGGATGGAATGTTTGAGTTAATCTCAGGCGGTGGCAATCTCCTCAACTGCATCGGAGTTTATCGTTTTCTCCCACCATGCCACTTGAGTTTGGACCAAACCATATGCATAGAAGTCTTGATCCTGCTCCAATGAGAATAGTCCATCCGGAACTGCCAGGCCTGGTCCCCTCTGAACTGGAACACAAGCAACCCAGGAGCAGAAGAGGAGGTGAACTGGCTTCCCTGGCGACAGACTGAATACTCCCAGCAATAAAGACCAAAATATTCCCAGATTCGCCTGGTTTCTTGAGATGGCAGAGGTATTGGGACCAGTGGATTTCTTGAAAATCCGTCTCTCCTCGGCAAAACCTGAACATTTTTCCTCCTGCTTTTTTTATAGTACATAGGGCGATAAGTTGTAAGCCTCCTCCCTCTGAGGCCAGTGAAAGCATGATTCCCCAACTCGCAGGACGGAGAGCTAATTCTTCATAAGACTAGAGCAAAAGGGGAGACACTATTTGACTCACCTAGAATAATGGTACTCACGAATTATACCCCACTAGGTCAGAAACAACAAACCTCCTCGAAATTCTAGCGAGGAAAGGCATGAGGCAGGGATTTCTGTTGACAACTCTATTGTGTACCTTGTGTGTAGAGAGACGAGCATGCTGGGATAAAAGTGATTAAGGGGTTTTGTAGGAGAGTAGGGTCTGCTATCCTATGGTCACCCCAATTTTTGTTTTTTGCTTCACTGGTTTTCGACTTACTGAGGCTGTGGGCCTGCTAATCAGACCCCAGCCTGCTGTTCTCTCTCTAAATTGATAATACATGTGCTATAGGTACATACCACAATTGGAAATGGACTCCTTGTCAGCCCCTGTACCATGCACTTTGGGTGCTCAGGGCATAGGTGCCACCAAGGCCTACCAGGGGCTGAAGCATAGCTTTTGCCACCCCTGGCTGGTTCTTAAATTGACACAACTGGCTGATCACTCAGCTGGGGGCAAGTGGGTGTAATCACCCCTTGCTTAGATATACTATACCTCTATCTAAACCTATATCTGGACACATATAAACCTGTGAGCCACTCCTATGGAAGGCCTCATCAATCCTGGAGGCAGAGTGCGTGGTTTTATGTGAGATGGAGCTCTGGCATGAGCTGAGCCTGTCTGCAGCTGTCGGGAACAACTCCCTAAGCTGATCCGGGATAATGCCATACCATATACTCTTAAGCGCCTTATAATCCTCGCGGTTATATAGCAACTTTGGTTTGGCTTTATCAAAACATGTCGGGTAAGGTGTCACACGAATTGGAATACTACCCCCTCGCCAGTTCTGGCGACGGGGGTAGCATTCCACCCTTCTAGAGGGATAAGACATGTTACTTTACTAAAACGCGGTTGATTTAAAATGAGCCTCAGATCCACAAAATGGATGCCTCTACCACAGACACGGGTCTGGCCTCCTGCTGCTGACCGAAACTCAGCAAATGGTGGCCTGGACAAAGGGTTTCCTGTCGCAGGGCGGTGTCAAACCACCCCGGACAGGAGATAGTGGATTGTAGTAGGGAGGTTTCAAAGAAACCAGACACTGCCTGGGGAGCACAAGGCTGCCGCTTGCATAATCCGGCCAAACCGGTTCTGGGGCCTTCCAGCCCCAGTCCCAGCGCGGCCTGGATCAAAGGAAAGGGGTGTAACCACCCCCTTCCTGGGTCCCACCCATAGGAGGGGACCTAGCAGGATGTCCAGCCCACCAGATTCGAATAAGAGTGGGAGCAGTGCCAATGCAACTCAGATCATCCTGAAGAAACATAAGAAACGAATTCTGGACCCTTCGACATTCTATTCAACATAGAAGACAGAAGAATCTCCCTTGTGGTCAAGGAGTGACCACCCTGTGCAAACAGGCACCATCCAGCCCTCGACCCTTGCTTTGTTGCAGTTCCCGCCGGAACTCGAGCGACAGAGATCGACGAGATCAAGCTTGCCTGCCTTCTCCCAGCCCGATCCACAGTCCCTGCAGAGCTGAGACCAGTGGAGGCGACCGGAAGCGTGGGGCACGCCATCTTGAAAAGGCCACGAGACGCTGACCGTGCAGCCCACGAGTGACCCTCGAAGCTGTACACCGGGGTTTGAGAAGCCCCAACCCCGAGCTACACTTGCACCAAAGCTACCCCCTCCACACTCGACGAGTGCTACGTGGGGCCCTTCTGCTCGTGTTGGCTTGACCCGTTGGCCCGGTCACTTGCCAGCTGGCTTGTGGCCCCTGTGCCGACGAAAACTTGAATACGACTTGCTTTTCTGGTTGCTCCAGATCTGCACCAGCTCCTGTGAAAAGGAGCCCCCACTCTGACCCTCCTGGTTCGAGTGAGAAGCAATCTCCTGGTTCCGCGTGGATTGCTTTTGCCAAGTGCTGTTTGCTGCAATCTTGAAGCCGACGGTGCTGACGGCGAGAGCCTACGTAGGACAGATCGTGACCTGCTCCTGGACGTCGCAGATGCCCCAGGGCCCACGTGACAGCGGAGAGAAGCCTCTCGACAACCACCTGATTGCGCCCGACATTGCCTGGTTCCGTCCTGGTTCCACCCTGGTCACTGCTGAGTGACCCAGACTCTGTCCCCTCTGCTTTCAGGTACTTTTCGACTTCGATCCACCCTTGGATCACACCGGACACTTCTGCTTCACATCGCCTGCAGCTTCTACAGCTCCAAGCACCAAGAGCCTGCGTGTCAAAACCCGACGCCACTTCGACCCTGTGCACCCGCTTCCTGTGGGTGAGGTAACATTGCAACGCCGGTGTTCCCACACTGGTACACATCTCTAGGGTCTGTGTCTTAAGTTTTGTTCCTCTAGGTTCAACGGAAGTCTCTTTAAACTCACTTTGTGTAACTTTTACGCACCATTGACATTGCATTGGTGTAAGCCGCACTTTCCGCGCTGCACCCGAGTCCCGTGGGCTACTCCCGACTTCAGCATTGCTAGTCCTGACTGCCCCCAGCGATTCTCTAGGCCCTAGGCCTAACCACTGTTCGATTGGCATCTCTTATACCACTTTTTTAGTATATGGTTTGAGTGGCCACCGGCCCTCATCCAAAATTGTGCAACTTTGTATGTTATACTGTGCTTTTGATTTAACGCTTGTGCCCCTTTCCTCATAAAGAGTACTGGGGATTATTTTAGAAATAAACACATATATTTTTATCATATATACTTGTGTGGTGTCCTTTCATTTGATTACAGGATTGTAGGTGGTAAAACAGCTCGCTTAACACGACCTCTTAAGTTAAGCCTTTAAGGCTGCTTAGTCCATGCTACCACTAGGATAGCTTGTCTAACAAGGTTGACTTACAACCTGACATCTTTGGGGTTTGTTTGGACTGATACCAAGTGGTTCCAGAATTGGAAACACTACATATCAGGCCAACTTCTCACAGGTTTCAACAGATTTACAGGAGGTAAAAATAATTTTATGTGGACAACATTCCTCTATATGTAGACAGTTCCAGAGAGACAATTCTACACATTTTCAGAGTTTTGGCCCACTACAGCAAATACTCGAGATCTAAAATAAATCGGGGAAAATACATACTATACAAAGCACAAGCTGGAGTTTGGAAGGGAATCTACACCGAGTAAGGGAGTCTCTGAAGTGGGATTTAAATATCTGGGTATATATGTGAAGCTGAAGCTGGATCTATTATGAAAACACCATCTAGAATCAACTAATTGCCTTTAACAATTCCTGTCGGGGAAATCCCTTGACAATTTGACTATGCAGACTCTAATTCTTTCCCCAGTACCTAATTGTGTGATTGATATATATATATATATATTACTGTAGCCTTTCTGTGAGTCAACATTAATGCTCTGTTTCGTATATTTTTCTGTATAACTGTTTGCGAAGCCCACTTGACTTTCATTATGTACTTTTTTAGACCTCCTCAAAACATGTAAAGTGCTCTGATACCCTTTGGTCTAGCCAGCGCAATATACAACTCTAATAAATAAGTTAAATAAATAAGACACTTCCGACTTGATGTGACTTGGTGCCAGTTGTTCCCATTGACGCTACTCGAAAAAATTGCACTCTTTAAAATGTTAATTCTGGCAAAGTTAGCAATGGTCATACCGAACACACCCGTTCCATTAGCAGTGGAGAATTTCATAGGATTAATTAGGGAAGTGTGATCACTACTGTGGGACAGGGGCATGCCAAGAAACCGCATTGTAAACATTGACTTGTTCCGTATACAATGGAGGGATTGCATCACCCAACATTATACATATTATTGAGTGATCCGAGTCTTTCTAATAAATGACTGGTCATATGCACGTAAGGAGAATCCGTCTTATTAGGTTGGAGAGGGCAATGATGTAGAAACCTACTTCTGATGGATACATCTACTTGCAGCTTCATCACCTTTTGAATATTCCACATGCAAGACAGGAGCCGGAACCCTTTCTGCAATAGCTCTGCCACACTGGTTGGGGGTGTCGGGTCCAAGTCTGCTCTTCACACAGCACATTGTGAACTCACTGGAGCCATAAAGCGCCCCGTCTTCGGGCTGACGTCAGTTCCCTTTTTTCTGCGCCTTTGACGCGTTCCTGAAAAACTCTCCTCAGAGTAAAAGAGAATTGCTCATTTGATGATTTCTGATTCTCAATATGTTTTTAGGTACTGTTGTTGTTTAAATGTCTCAACCGAAGCGATCCGGATTCAAACCCTGCAGAGAATGTGATGGGCAAATGTAAATTCCTGACCCTCATGAATCTGCCTGTGGTGCCCGGGTTTGGACCATGTTGTCGATCAATGTGAATCCAGTCAGAAGATGCATCTCAAGGCTCTGAAAGAAAGGAAAGCCAAAAATGTTTATGGCCAAAACTCAGGAAAAAAACAGAGTTGTAGGAAGTTGTGTCTGAGATCAAGATCACAATCTCCTCCATCCTCCAAATCATCTCGAAGAAAACATAAAAAAAAGAAAAGGCATGGATCGAGATGAAGATCTTCAAAAAGCAAGTCATCTTTCCCAAGACCGTCAACTCCACCTTGTCCATAGTCTAACATTGAACGCCCTCCGGAAAATAAAGACACATCAACACTGACTCAGATTGACCTGACGTCAGCACAACTGAAGGAACCAATGTCAGCTTTGCATCCAGTTCCGCCTGTGATGCCGTCTTCAACGCCCCAGGTTTCAGGATCCGGAGATGGACTCCTAAAACTTTCTGAATGCCATTTTCTGTGTGTTGGCCCCATAAGTTCTCTCTCCCATAACAGGAGAAATGCCGACGCTGTTTCTGTCAACTCTGTTCACTCCTTTCTACTCTTTGCCACAAGTATCTTGGTCAAATCCTCTACCAGATCCTGCATCTACAAGATTGACAAAGACTGTGACATCCCCTCCTCTGCGGTGCTCCGTACAGCGCCATCAGCCAAAGAACCTAACATTTCATTGGCACTGCAGTTTACATCATTTGCGACGCAGGAAACTTCACTGACTTTGCAGCCCCTGAGGCCATCAGCTACTCCGATGTCTCCTCCACTTCAACTTTTCTCCTTGCTGCCTCAAAACCTCAATCAGATATGCTGCCTATGAGGCCTATAGGTCAAAAAGAGAAGCGCAAAGACTTCTAGAAGAAGGATTTGCTATGAGTGACTTTAACCCAAAAAAGGATACAGCTGATTGGGACAATGATCAGTATAACAAATTATCCCTAGACCCCACTTATGAGGGCCTGAAAGATGCAAGCAACCTAGCTACATCTCCAGAATGAGCTCTAGCATCTCCCACAGGCATTCCTCCTCCAGCAGTCACCTCTCACTATTCTGTACTAAGGAAATCTGTTGATATGTTGGACGTAAATCTACACACAGCAGAACTAAAACATAATATTTTAACTGAAGTCCTTATTCCTCTACACATTCAACTGACCTCTTCTACCATTCAGTGAGGCATTTTGGGCAAAAACTACCTCTACTGCGGTCTCTAGACCAGTCTCAAGAAGATGCAAACCAGCACCAGGAGATCCCTCATTTCTATGCACTCACCCTCCCCCGAAAGCTTGGTGGTATACGTCCCATGTTCAGCCAAAGCGGCCCCAGAAACATTTCCCTCAACCGTAGCAGATAGAGAATGTAAAAAGATGGAGCATATTACAAATAAAGTTTTCTTAGCATGTACCAATTGTAATGACCTCTTTTTTGCCAGTGATCAAGTCATGCAGACATATCCACCCATGGGACGCAAAAATACCAAACTCTACAATACTCTACAATACTTACCGAAGGTAGGAATCCCACTTATACCTTGTTTCTTGCTGAGAAGATTTCTAAAACAACAATCCTCCTAGCGACAGGCACTGTGCATGAGGCAATTAGCTGACCCTCTCTGCTACAGAACCACATACAACAGACCCAATACCCCTCACCACAAGAGAAAGGAACCAGTCAGTATATTCTGGGGGTGAAATACTTCTAATTTGCACATCACTTGCCAGGAGTAGAACAACTTCCTATAACACACTTACCTGCTAGAAGGGAATTTACTCATCCTTCTACAACATAAGCATTTGGTCAATTGAAGTCCACACCTCCTACTACAAGGAAAAGGCGAATCGGTATATTTGGTATATATTTATTAGTACATTTTAATAACACCACATGGTAAGCCAAATACATCTATCATAGCAGACTCTAACATATCAATAGAATGATTGAAACATATATGTAGAAATATATGTATATAAATGTATGGAACCTGAAAACAGAAAGAGATAGTAAGCAAGAACAGTAGGAAAGGTAGAGATTAGTGGAACACCTCACCAAGTCCCATTTTCACTTCGCTATAGGGGAGTCCGTTTCTCCAGCCAAAACAGGATTCTCTGCTCCACCGTCACAGCTACACGTCAGTACTGTGATGAACTACCAAAGATCAGAGCTCGGACACTCCCTTTAGTACAAAATGGAAACGTTAGTCGAAGCTTCTAGCAAGCATCGCCTCCTTTCCCATCAGATTCCTGTACCACTCCATGCCAAGGACACAGCTTCAGCTGGCCAAACCTCTGTTATGTCTTCGGAATAGAGTGAGCACATTCCTCTGACAAGAACCGTTCCTATCTGGTTTAAGAAGGGTGAACAACAAGTATAACGTAAAACATAGCCTCTCACCTAGAGAGGCTCAGAAGATGGCGACAGCTCAGAAGATGGAGTTGCTCAATCATAGGCCTCTATTCCCGCAAAAGAGCAAAATTAGTATGCAAGAAGCCAAAAGATTATGCCAAAGCCAATAGGCAAGCCCAGCCATTAAGCAAGATAAAGTCAGAAACAGAAAGGTACATAATCAAACCCTACTTTGTAGCGTATTCATACTATGCAGGCCTACACATCACTATGTTATGTGATAATATAAATTGCAAAGCAAAATGACATGAGAGCATGTCAAAGGCAATAGTCAGCACTGCTATAAGACAATTTAAAATCAGAAACAGGCCTACATATCACTATCTTAGGCTAAAATATACTGAGATGGTAGTGGGCAATGGTCATAATCGAGCCTCTTATCCATAAAAATAGCTCAGTCACTACACCATGGTACTAAAGTCCCTCAATGTCACCTGCTTGCTAGGCATATATGTACATGCTGCACTGGATACTGCCCAAGTGGTCACCCCAAGCTCTCAGAAGATCTTAGAGGGTTCTTCTCAGAGTTAGTTGCAAATGGACAAAAAGCAGCCAAAAACATTATCTAGTAAGGGCTTTATAAGGCTGGTTCAGTAGCCAGGGTTATTGGTTCATCAGTATCCCTTCGTTTCATGGCTTGGATCAGGAATATGGGCTTCTTGCAGTACGTTCAACCAACAATAATGGACCTTCCATTTGATGGCTCCCACCTTTTTAGAACTAAGGCCAATTCTTCTCTTGAATGAATTAAGGACGGCAAGGCAACAGCTAGATCGTTAGATCTTCAACCTTAACTAATAGACTACAGACAATACAAATAATGTATTGACTTTAGCTGGGGCTTTTCCTTTCAGATCAGACCATAATACAGCCTGTAACAGTCCAATCCCCTTTACCGGTAGCAAACTGGATGTGGTCAAGGATGAAAGCAAGCTATTCATCTCCCCCCCCCCCATCCTTCTCATCCACTTCCCCAGCTACAACAGGGAAGCAGTTCTAGTTCTGTTATACCAGTTCATTTTCAACCAGTTGGAGGATGGGTATCCCATTAATGTAAAAAATTGAAGTCATCACGTCACACCTGTGGGTTGTACAAATTGTAGAAAGGGAGATACTCTACCCTTTCAACAACATCCCAATCCAATACCTCTCTGATTAGACTCAAACAGCTCAAACACTTGCAAATACTCCAACAGAAGTCCATTCTCTTCTACTTAAGGGTGCAGTGGAATTAGTTTTCAGAGCAGGAAAGGGGCAGGAATGCTATGCCACATATGTTCTGATCCCCAATAAGGACGGCGGGTTATGATTGATCCTAGACTTCAGAATTGTGAACTGGTTACTCATAAAGGAGGAGTTCAAAATGCTGTCCCTAGCTTTGGCTCAACTAGCTCTGAATGCGGAAGATTGGATGGTGTCTGTCGATTTGCAAGATACCTATTTCCACACCCCTATCCTGAAATCACACAGGAAATATCTCCACTTCACTGTAGAATCAGAACACTATCAGTTCAAAGTCCTAATGTTTGTCCTCCCTTCCGCACCACAAGTCTTCACAAAGGTGATGGCAGTGACAGTGGCTCTCTCAGAAGGAAGGCAATTTTTTTTATGTTCCCTTATTTGGACGACTGGCTAAACAGAGCCAAGACTCCATATTTGCCGCTTCACCATTTACAAGGAACAACTCAAGTTTTTTACGAACTCTGCTTTTTGGTCTACAAAGCCAAGTCCCACCTGATGCCCTCCCAGCACATATTATTCATAGGGGCAGTATTAGATACCACATCAAGTCAAACCTTCTCTTTACCTCAGAGGTTTCAAGGCATTCGGGCTATGAATCTGATGTTTCTGAATGGAGCGATCATTCCAGTTCTGACTGTCTTGTTAGGTCTGCATTGTCTTGGTCACACATGCACGCTGACACCTGACAGCCCTCCAGTGGTGCCTCCTCCGGCAGTGATTTCAATGCGTGGTAGATCTGCATAAAGATCTCAAGGGACACAGCATAAAGATCTCGTGGGACACAGCAGCTAGAACACAATGGTGGAGCATAAACTACAACTCGCATCAAGGAAAACTGTTTCACCCTCTTCATTTCATTTCATTTTGGAATTTTGTAAAGCGCTTGGTAACGCACACCGGCGTGTCCCCGCGCTGAAGAGAACCTGGAAGAGAGTCAGAGGATTATAACAATGCTAGGCGGAAGAGATAGGTTTTGAGGGTTTTGCGAAATTTAGTCTCAGAAGGTTCGAGACGCATTTCAGTGGGGAGCAAATTCCAATTCTTGGCTGCAAGGAGCCTGAAAGATCTACCTCCCATCCGAGATTTACGGATTTTGGGGACAACAGCCAGACCCGCAGTGGCCACAGTTATCACAGATGCCTCTACAGTTGGATGGGGAGCTCATCTGGAGCAACTGGAGATCAGAGGCTTGCTTATCACTCTGTTGGAATTACAGGCAATATGTATATCTCGCACCTCGGGGGGACAGGGAGCCAGTGCAGCTTCCTGAGGCGGGGGAAGTGTGTTACCATATAGGCTGCTTGTATATTAGTCGGGGTGCTTGGTTCTGTACCAGCTGAAGTCGTTTGGTGAGGCCGAGTGACAGTCCCAGGTAGGTGGCATTTGCGTAGTCTAGACAAGACAGGACCAAGGCTATCACCACCTGGACCATTGTAGCGTGGGACAGTAGCCTGCTTATTTTCCTGATTGTGCGTAACTGGAGAAAGCAAGCTGAGACCACCGAGCCAACATGTGTTTTTAGGGACAAGTTGTTACCTGTGGTGATCCCTAGGCTTTTTACTGAGGTGGAGGGGGTGGGGGGGTCCCAAGTTACTAGGCCAATATTGTGGGCCCCACTGATTGCATCCTTCGCCTGCCAAGATTAGTTTCTGTTTTGCTGAGGTTGAGTTTTAAATGGTTGTGGTTCATCCAATGCTGTATGAATGTCATGGTGGATTGAAAGTCAGTCATGGATTCGGGGGAGTTGTTGATTGAAAATATGATTTGGAGGTCATCTGCATAATTGAAGGTGGTCACTTTCCGGTCTTTCAAAGATCTTATCAATGGGCGTAAATAAAGGTTGAAGAGATGTGGTGAGAGCGAGGAACCCTGTGGGACCCTGCAGGTTGTTTTTAGTTTGGGGGCAGTGAATTGGCCGATGCGGACAGACTGAGTGCGGTTTTGTAGAAAGGAATTCATCCAGCTGGGTTTCTTTAGGAAGGGAACTACTATAGCCTCCTTGAAAGCATTGGGGACGCAGCCCTGGGTCAGGGAGTGGTTTAGAAGGGCAAGAGCTGGGTCTGGGAAGGCCATAAAGGCCGCTTTCAGGACGTGAGGGGGCAGTGGTCCAAGGGAGAGCCCAATTTTATTTTAGCTAGCAGGTTATTCAAGGTGTGTGTCAATTGGCCGGAAAGAGTTCAGAGAGTTGGGGTTCCTGTGTGTGGGCAGGGTGATATCTTGCGAGGGCCTGGGGGGAATGCTGGCTTCGATGGCAGTGATTTTATCAATAAAAACATTATTCAAAGAGTCACATTGGGTCTGAGACGGCTTGGATTTACTTAGGACTCTCTCAGTGTTTGACAGTTCATCAACTATTATGAATAATTCTTTGGCTTGGTTGTTGGAATAGAGGATTTGTGCTGAAAAATAAGCTGACTTGGCTGTGGAGATAGCTTATTTATAATCAGTCAAGGCTCGGGCATAGGTCGTTTTTTAGGTCTCGCCTAGACGAAAGCAAAGCGAAGCTTTGCTGTCTAGGGAGACAACTAATGTTGCCACTTTCCGGGGAATGTGGACTGCAGACTGTGACGAGCTTGTCCTCCTGGAGATTGTAGCTCGTGAGCACGCACGTCGCGTCGCCGTGCCTGATATTCCCATGCACAGAAAGGCTCCCGCACGCATGCGCACATACACACACTGCATAAACACACACGCACCCCCCTTAAAGAAAGGCTCACGCACGCATGCGCACATACACACACTGCATACACACACACACGCACCCCCCCTTAAACAGACACACGCACAGACAGACAAACGCACGCACAGACACACGCACGCACAGACACACTACAACAGACACACGCGCACACCCCACCCCCACTCACCCCACCCCCACTCACCCCTCCTCTCCCTCAACACACTCACCTGTTCTGGCGGTGCTCGGCGGCGGTTCTGGCTCTCGGGTGGCGGTAGCGCTTTGCGGGGCTCTCTCACCACATGAGAGCTTCACCTTCCCCATGCGCCCGGCCGCTCTTCACCCGGTCCTCCATCTCGGGACCGGGACTCGATCAGGAGCCCTCGGGGCTCCTCGGACAGTGGCTTTTCTCTCGCGCCGCGATGGGGGCGGGACTTCCGGTTGGGGCCGCGCTGAGATTGGCCGGCTGCCCAACCGCTTCCGGGTCGTCGCAGGCAGCGCGGCGGCCCGGCGGGAACTTGAAGAAACTCGAGGGTCATGCTGGAGTGCTGCATATTAAGTGTGTATAGTACTGCGGTTCCCTAAGTGTGCGCCGCGGCACCCCGGTGCGCCGTGATGAGCAGCCAGGGGCGCCGGGCCGCGGCACTCATTATGTGGGTGATATGCATTGCAGTCCAACATGCGGGGGGTTTAAAATGCCACCTTCGGAATGGTTTTGCCCAGCACGCTGCATAGGCTCACCATTACTGCCTTAGCAAGCTTGGAGCGTAGGAGGAACGTTGTTTATTTTGAATTGTGCAATTTCACTGGGCTCCATATGAAAGTGCCTCGGTGTTTGATTTTGCGTGTAGGTTAGTTTTATAAAGCGCGTCATATCTATAAGGGCGCAAAGCACTGAGACTGGTGAGGAATTTTGGGAGGTATGGAAAGAACGCGGTGGAGTTCTATACTCAAACTCACCTGAATCACCGAGCCCCTCTATTATTTACCTACTACTGCTCGAGACAGATTCCTCCTGCCGCTCAGCTCCTCTAACCTCTCACGGTTCCTCTTCTGTTCTGCTCGTAATTTGACCCCGTGACCTCAGCTGTTTACTTCTTCCCACGCTCTGATTTATTTCACTGCTCCCGCCCTGACCTGGAGAACTAAGCACTGTAGGACAGACCTGTCCCTCATACTTTTCCCCTATCGAGGCTTCTGCTTGCCCATCTCTGCAGGGTGCTGGGTGTAATTCTACAAACGTAAGCTTTGGAGGTGTGCAGGCAGGGGCCGTTTATCACCTCTCAGACTGAGGGGAACAGTTTTTTTAATGTATTGATTGATTGTTTTTATGCGTTTTTATATAGCGCAGACTTTACCCGAAGGTGTCACAGCGCTTCACAATAGGAACAGAACTGATACATGAGGAGAAAATTACAAATGAACAAATTACAAAAGCAAACGTTAAGTTACACGAGGCAGTATCGTGAGCAAACAAAATACAAGAGGTAGCAAAAGGTACATTACAGGGGGAAAAAGTGACGTGTGCAAGTTACAAAAACGTAAAAACTACAAGTAGAGGTATAATACTGCAATAAATGGCAGACACTCAAGCACAAGAACAAACGTTATGTAGGCAATGGTGGCACTTGTGCAAGTATCTAAAGCAAACAAAATGTAAGGTAGCAAACGGTGTTAAAAGAGAAAAGTGACGTGTGCATGTTACAAACGAGTACAAAACACAGGTAGAAGGATAATACTGCAATAAGTGGCAGACACTCAAACCACAAGAATACACAGGGAAGGCACTTACATAATCATGGAGAATAGAATTTTCTGTACTGGAAGGTCTTCCTTCAGATAATAGAGAGGGCGTGAGTTAAATTTGGAGGTGTCTTTGAAGGAGGAGAACTTTGAGGTCAGTTTTGAAGGCCTGGGAGGAGGTGGTGGTTCCCGAACACATGGAGACAAAATGGGTTTTCTCTGAGAAAAAGGCCCCAAGCAGGCAGAGTTTGTCACTCCCATGTGAAACTGGTGACGGGTACATGGAGTGTGGCTGATCCAGGGGCCACCATGTCCTGGGTCGCCTCCGTGCAGCAATACTTTGATGAACATGCTCTCTGTTCATGACTCCAGTCTATCTGTGGCTCAGAGCTGTTCTGCTGCGCTCCCATTGTTGCTTTATGACAGGTGCCACGCACACTGCCTGAAGGCTCTTTATTAAGGATGTTATTTAGTTTTTGCACTAATGCAAGAGTTCTGTACATGGCCCTTAACAAGTTTTTATTAAACAACTGTTCTCTTCTTATTTTGTTACAAATATGATTGTAATACCTTCATTGCGTCCCAATTACTTTAAGACAACAGGAAGTACTCCCAAGGTCGGGCTTACATATCGCCCACCGGTAAAAAAAATGGTGGGGAGCCACGGCCAACTGCTGATTAGGTCAAGGGAGCCACAGGTCAAAAAAGTTTGGGAACCATTGGTATAGTACATCTACGAGGTGATGCCCGGCGAGCAGCTGTTCGGCGACTACGTGGGCAGCCTGGGCGGGGGCAACAGCACGCACGTGGTGGTCTAAGACGGCGACCATTTGGGCTCCTTCTACGCCCCGCAGGCCTCGTGGATGTTCCGGGCCTTCAGGTGTCGGTGCTCAACGGCGGCTTCCGGAACTGGGTGCGGGAGGGCCAACCCGTGACTGCGGAGGCCAGCCCCGTGACTGCGTAGGCCAGCCCTGTGACTGCGGAGGCCAGCAGGCCCGAGCCCGCCCAGTTCAAGGCCATGCTGGACGGTCGGCTGGTGAAGAGCAAGTCACGTAAATACAAAACATGTTGCATTACCAATGCTATAGGTGTCACATTTGTGAAAGTTATAACTATTGGCATTGTAAATGACAAAGCTATTAATTACGTTAGTTAAAAAAAAACACATAAATAAAAAATTTGTCATTTACCATACCAATAGCTCCAACTTTCCTAAGGCGAGACCTATTGCATTGCAAATGCTTGTCCTTCTTGGGAGTAGTCGTGCCTCCACTTCCTTTCTATTTGATGGAGGGAGTGTTTTTGAGAGTTTAATTCGGGTGAGAACCATCTCTGAGCTCTATCAAAAAGGAGGGAGTTAGAGAGGTGACCAATAGGTCAACGGACACTGTTTACCTCCCAGGGGGGGTTTATGGGAGGAAAGTCCAGTAGCAGCTGTGTCCGTGTTAAACACTGAGTAAACAAGAGAGGTCGCTGTACTGTTCCTACTGGGGAGTATTTATCTGGCATGACCGCAGATGTTAAAGTAACATCCTGGGGCATCCATTTTGTTGGATGGAATGGCCTCACACACCCCGAAGGATGTCATGCTTCATCATCGGCAGTTGCTCCTCGTCGGGGAGGCGGTGCAATCCCCGACGGGCTCACCTCAAAGAGGGGCTCTTTAGCGGAGATCTTTTTCCAACTGCCTTTTGGTGAGTGGGGGTGTGTGGACTGGACTAGAAGTGGTGGTGTGTGGGATATTAAAATGTAGCAAGGGGTACCTGAATTCTATTTATTCTGGGGGTCCCCTGGTTACAGTTAAAAAGGTGGTTAGGCTCACTAGGTGGTCAGCAGGTTAGGTCAAGTGACCCTAGTTGAGGCTAAAGGTGATGGTGGTCGACATGTTTCACGCTGTGGGTCTATTCACCCGCGATTCATCAGGACCGTGTTAGAGTGATGTGGCACACATGCAAGTGTAACGTGTGTCTAGTGTTACCTCTGTGTGGAACTCCTATGCCTGGACATTTAAGGAGAAAAAGGAAAACACATTAGTTGTCGTTCTATGCATGTTTGGTAGTTGCAGTCGAATGCCAGAAAATTATTATAATGATCATAAAACATGCCTCTACAGTGTGAGCAAGCATGCCTTGCAACCCGGTCTGTGTGTAACACGTGCGCAGTGACAAGCACACACAGCAGTTGTTGAATCTGTGAGGAGGGAGGTGAAGGAAATGTGAGCTAAAAACAATGGTTTAAAATTAATCTTATGGAAAAAACTTTAAACCTATTACAAAAAGAGGTGTGGTTCTTATTGCAGCATTTTCTGAGGGTTTGGCTGTTCTATTATCAGCAAGCAGGTGGGTTCACTGTCACACCCTAAAAGAGACGTGCACCTAGAAACAAACCAGACCAAAGTACATACTGTGTCTAGAAACGGTACATTAATTAGCTTGCACACATGACCCACTCACCTGAAGGTTAAGGACTACCTGCCACATGAGGGGTCGGCGGGATTAAGACATCGGGGGAGAGCCCAAGGAGTATGCTAGGTGTAACAACAAACAACAAGGTACCAGGGTTTGAGAAGTCGTTAGGAGTAAAAGCCTGATATTTGCAAGCAGCATGGAGCTGCCCCAATGTACCCCATAATCGCGTAGGGCTTACCTCTATCCTTCCGTGTCCATGTGGTGTGACCTACCCTTCTCCGCCGAGCTCGAGTAGATGTGGGAGCTCGGCGGTAGGGGAATTATATAGCGCGTTAACCGGGTCTGTGGGATCTGGCGTGTCTCCGCCTTCTTGTTAATGTCGCGTGATCGAGGCGCATATTGGAGCGGCCATCTTGGAGTGGCGCTTGAACACGCATGGCGCAATACAGGAATCCTGTTGTAACAGTGCAGGCATTGTGATTAGTAATTCATCTTTTAGCTGTTGGAATATTCCGGTACGGCCGTAGTAAATAACTTATTGCCAGATGTGTATTGATGTTATGTGACCCGTTTGGTAGGAAATATATAGCGCGTTAACCGGGTCTGTGGGATCTGGCGTGTCTCCGCCTTCTTGTTAATGTCACGTGATCGAGGCGCATATTGGAGCGGCCATCTTAGAGTGGCGCTTAAACACGCATGGCGCAATACAGGAATCCTGTTGTAACAGTGCAGGCATTGTGATTAGTAATTCATATTTTAGCTGTTGGATTATTCCGCTATGGCCGTAGTAAATAACTTATTGCCAGATGTGTATTGATGTTATGTGACCCGTTTGGTAGGCATGTGTATTGACTCGTCCTACAGAGCGGTCACGTGGTCGGAGAGCTCAGTATGGCGGCCATCTTGAGTAGGTCAATTGGTGTATGTGGTGCTGAATGTGCAAGCGGGCACCAGTGTCATGTATTGTGGTTGTAAGGGTGCAGGGATGATGGATTATACAACTAGTCATGTGGGACACGTCACATGGTGTGTGACTTCGCGACGTATCTGGTGTTACAGTGGCAAGTGGGACTTATGTTCGAGTGACACAGGTTGGAGACCGTCACGTATGTGACCCGTATGTCAGGAAGGTGGTTACAGTTATAGAGCAGAGAGGGTGGCCCTGGTATCTTATAGCGAGTGCCATGGGATGTCCTCGTTAAGGCCACGTTTGTCTGTGGACAGTCTATGGATCCATCTTTGTTCCTTCCGGAACAGGGCATTACTTGGGCAGTTAGGGCTGGCCTCAAGTATTACCCACTTAAGGGAGTCTTCGTCATGGTTTTGTTCCACAAAATGTTTGCACATCTTGGTATGCGTTTTTTTGCAACGAAAGTTGCTCCGGTGTTCAATGATTCTTGTTTTCACCGGTCGGGAAGTCATCCCAATGTAAAGGAGATCACAGGGACATTTGAGGAGATAGATGCAATGCGGTGTATTGCAATTTGTATGGTGTCTGATCTCCCACTTGAAATTCTCCGAGAGTTGGATCGTTTTCAATGTCATGGTGTATTTACAGACCCCACACATGCCGCACGGGAAATGGCCCGTGACTGGGGGTAGGTGCCAGAGTGTCTGTTGGGTATCCTTCCTAGTATTCTTGGGTCTGGTACTGATGAGGATGTCCTTCAGGTTTTTGGACCTCTTGAACGCAAACCTAGGTTCTTCTAGTGTCAACTCCCCAGTATTGAGAATTCCTTAACGAGGACATCCCATGGCACTCGCTATAAGATACCAGGGCCACCCTCTCTGCTCTATAACTGTAACCACCTTCCTGACATACGGGTCACATACGTGACGGTCTCCAACCTGTGTCACTCGAACATAAGTCCCACTTGCCACTGTAACACCAGATACGTCGCGAAGTCACACACCATGTGACGTGTCCCACATGACTAGTTGTATAATCCATCATCCCTGCACCCTTACAACCACAATACATGACACTGGTGCCCGCTTGCACATTCAGCACCACATACACCAATTGACCTACTCAAGATGGCCGCCATACTGAGCTCTCCGACCACGTGACCGCTCTGTAGGACGAGTCAATACACATGCCTACCAAACGGGTCACATAACATCAATACACATCTGGCAATAAGTTATTTACTACGGCCATAGCGGAATAATCCAACAGCTAAAATATGAATTACTAATCACAATGCCTGCACTGTTACAACAGGATTCCTGTATTGCGCCATGCGTGTTTAAGCGCCACTCTAAGATGGCCGCTCCAATATGCGCCTCGATCACGTGACATTAACAAGAAGGCGAAGACACGCCAGATCCCACAGACCCGGTTAACGCGCTATATATTTCCTACCAAACGGGTCACATAACATCAATACACATCTGGCAATAAGTTATTTACTACGGCCGTACCGGAATATTCCAACAGCTAAAAGATGAATTACTAATCACAATGCCTGCACTGTTACAACAGGATTCCTGTATTGCGCCATGCGTGTTCAAGCGCCACTCCAAGATGGCCGCTCCAATATGCGCCTCGATCACGCGACATTAACAAGAAGGCGGAGACACGCCAGATCCCACAGACCCGGTTAACGCGCTATATAATTCCCCTACCGCTGAGCTCCCACATCTACTCGAGCTCGGCGGAGAAGGGTAGGTCACACCACATGGACACGGAAGGATAGAGGTAAGCCCTACGCGATTATGGGGTACATCGGGGCAGCTCCATGCTGCTTGCAAATATCAGGCTTTTACTCCTAACGACTTCTCAAACCCTGGTACCTTGTTGTTTGTTGTTACACCTAGCATACTCCTTGGGCTCTCCCCCGATGTCTTAATCCCGCCGACCCCTCATGTGGCAGGTAGTCCTTAACCTTCAGGTGAGTGGGTCATGTGTGCAAGCTAATTAATGTACCGTTTCTAGACACAGTATGTACTTTGGTCTGGTTTGTTTCTAGGTGCACGTCTCTTTTAGGGTGTGACAGTGAACCCACCTGCTTGCTGATAATAGAACAGCCAAACCCTCAGAAAATGCTGCAATAAGAACCACACCTCTTTTTGTAATAGGTTTAAAGTTTTTTCCATAAGATTAATTTTAAACCATTGTTTTTAGCTCACATTTCCTTCACCTCCCTCCTCACAGATTCAACAACTGCTGTGTGTGCTTGTCACTGCGCACGTGTTACACACAGACCGGGTTGCAAGGCATGCTTGCTCACACTGTAGAGGCATGTTTTATGATCATTATAATAATTTTCTGGCATTCGACTGCAACTACCAAACATGCATAGAACGACAACTAATGTGTTTTCCTTTTTCTCCTTAAATGTCCAGGCATAGGAGTTCCACACAGAGGTAACACTAGACACACGTTACACTTGCATGTGTGCCACATCACTCTAACACGGTCCTGATGAATCGCGGGTGAATAGACCCACAGCGTGAAACATGTCGACCACCATCACCTTTAGCCTCAACTAGGGTCACTTGACCTAACCTGCTGACCACCTAGTGAGCCTAACCACCTTTTTAACTGTAACCAGGGGACCCCCAGAATAAATAGAATTCAGGTACCCCTTGCTACATTTTAATATCCCACACACCACCACTTCTAGTCCAGTCCACACACCCCCACTCACCAAAAGGCAGTTGGAAAAAGATCTCCGCTAAAGAGCCCCTCTTTGAGGTGAGCCCGTCGGGGATTGCACCGCCTCCCCGACGAGGAGCAACTGCCGATGATGAAGCATGACATCCTTCGGGGTGTGTGAGGCCATTCCATCCAACAAAATGGATGCCCCAGGATGTTACTTTAACATCTGCGGTCATGCCAGATAAATACTCCCCAGTAGGAACAGTACAGCGACCTCTCTTGTTTACTCAGTGTTTAACCATCTCTGAGCCTCATGTTGGCTGGTGAGACTAATTTGTTTAAGTGGGGCGTGTAAGTTACTGGCCGCTAATAGCCAGGACGAGAAGGATTTTTCGTGTAGGTTGACATTGGGTGTAGGATGGGGAGCTGTGTTAGAGTGGTGGTGAAATCGCTGTTGACAATTGTGAGCCATTTTCTTTCCATCTCCCCCACCCCCCCCCCCCCCCCAAGGTAGGCAGTTTCCCCGTGAGCGTGTGCTTTAAGGAGAATTCTACCAGGTGGTGATCAAACCATACACAGGGCATGATCGATGGAGATGAAGTCACTAAGTCGGGGGTCCAAACTTGATCTAGAGTATGGCCTTTTGAATGGGTGGCTGAAGAGATCTGTTGGGTAAAATTCATGTTTTTCAGTATTTCACCTCGGTGGAGTGTGGGCCTCCTTGGGGGACATTTGCCCAATAATTGAAATCCCCTATTAGGAGGATTCTAGTATGGCTAGTGACTAAGGGTGCAACGTGATCGGCTAACAGGTGGGGGAACAGGGGCATGTGCTGAGGGGGCGTGTACGGTAGTATGCATATGAGCGGGGACGATTTGGATTCAAGTTTTATCACTGCGTTGTCAGTGGTGGACAGGTTTAGTGGGGTAAGGGTGGAGAAACTCAGATTTTTGTGGATAAAGGCAGCTACTGTCTTGCCTGGCGGACGGTTAGTTTGTATAATATAGTATTCACAGGGTATGGCGGCTAGAATGTCGGGAGAAGATTCGGAGGTGAGCATCTTTGTGTTTTGAGACTGGAAAAAGCAGGGGATCTGCAGATTTTTTTTCCCCAAGAAGGATTCTAGAGATAAAATATATGAAAGGGGGGGATAATGGGCAACCCTATCTGGTGCCTCTATGCAAGGGTAACCGCTGTGACTGCTTGCTATAAACGAAAATAGAGGTGGACGGTATAATAAGCGAATATATTTGAGGATATGGGTGCTAAAGCTGTGCCATTTCTAGGCTTCAAACATGAAATCCCAATTAACACAGGAATGGCTTTTTCCACAACTAAAGTTATGGGAGCAGTGGATTTGGACCCATGTGAATAATGTTGAGAGAGGTTCTAGAGATATTCGAAATGTACCTTTCCCTCACAAATCCCGATTTATTGTTTACCGATTAGGCCTGGAATTACTTGATTGAGGCATTGAGTGAGGACTTTTGTAATAAATTTACAATTGGTATTTATGAGCGAAATTGGTCTATAAGTTCACAGATAGATAGATTGCTGCCCTTCTTAGGAAGTAGGTATAACATAGCCCCAGAAAACTTGTCTTGTGCTCGGTTAGAAAATATTGAGTTGGAAGTAAAGGTTTTGGGATTAAAAGATGTGAAAATTGAGAATAAAACTCGACTACAAAGTCGATTGGGACCAGAAGCTTTATCTTTTGAAAGTTTGGTTAAAGGTTGTTTTGATCTCCGTTACGAATATTGCGGTGTCTAAAAAAGAAAGATCTACCATATGAGCAACTGGTTTAGGGAAAGATTGAAAAGAAATCTGCAGTGGGATAAGTCTCTGGTGTACATCATTTTGTATATTAATCTGAAACATTCTAATATTTTTGAATCATTAGGATGTCTGGCCCCATGTTTATCAGTGAAGACAGTTATCTTAGATTTTTGCTTCTTAACTTTCAGATAATTGGCCAGTAACCTGCCTGCTTTATTGCGGCTACTGAAAAATGTCACATTCATTTTGAGTAAAGTGCTACATGCTCTATCACAGGATTGCTCATTATCCTGTAATTTAGCCTGAATCAATCTGGATATGGTGTTTGTTTTGTTAGAGGAAAAATATTTGTGTTCCAGGGTTTTAATCTGTTTTAACAATTGTTCGAATACTTTAAGGGCTTTTTGCTTTTTATTTGTGATGTTATCTATAATAAAGTCCCGAGCTATCTCATTAAAAGCATCCTACGTAAAATTCATTCGAGTATTTGAAGGGAGGTTAACCATGAAGAATTAAGTTAAAAACAGTAAATTGTTCAAAAAATATCTTGTTTTGTAATAAGGCATTATTGAATCTCCATCTATTGAAATGGGGTGTGTCGGTTGGGATGCCTAAATCAACTATAACAAGGGTATGACAAGGTATAAGCATAGACCCTATTTCTGTATGCAAGATAAACTGGAGAACATTCTGTGTACGGAAGAAATAGTCTATCCTGGAATGTGAGAACAGGGAAATAAAACGCGAATTTCAAAACATTAGGATGGGAGATTCTCCAGCATCAACTAATCCCCTGGAAGCTGATGATTTATGAAAGACTTTTTACATTTTAGTGAGGATGTATCCGGTCTGAGAATAACAATCTACAAAAAGGTTAATTAATTGATGACAATTTCCTCCTACTATACAGTTATCTAAAGGACACAATGATAGGAGGGAAGAGAAACGATCACCGAATTGTGGGTTGACTCCTGTAGGACCAGTGTCATTAATCTTATTAGTCAGTAAGATCTATCTAACCGTGTCGTGTTTGACTTCATTCATATTCTGAATGTTTAAGGATTTGTGAACCAGGATTATTACACCATTGTTATTAAGAGCAGGGAAGAAAAAACATTTCCAACCCAATGTCTGTGTAAATAAACAATGTCCTGTTCTTTAAGATGTGTTTCCTGTAAGAGAGAAATTTGGCAGTTCAGTTTTAAGAGATGAGTAAGCACTTTCTGATTTTAACAGGATTATGTACCCTTTTTTACATTCCAGGAAATGATACATACACTATTAATTTGAAATGTATAAGGAGACGATTAGACAACAAAAACATCTGTAAACCTATGTTATAGACAAGAAAAACCTCAGGGGGATAAGTAAGGTGAAAACTGGTGGAACTGAAACAATAAGCGTTGCATGCTGATAGAGAAGCTGTAATACGATGTAGAAGAGAAAGTGAAAGGGCCAATACAAAGTGAAGAAAATGAAGGAGTTATAAGAAAGAAAAGTGAGTAGGGAGACAAAAGAGCTTGCCAGTAATAGAAGAAAAGAGATGACAAAAAGCCATATTACTTTAGCCATGAATGTCCGCAAAGGAAACAAAAGGGTATTCTTGATATAGAAGGGGGTGGAATGTGAGAGTAGAGGCCAACCAGAAGCAAATCCCAGAGGAATAGAAGGTAATAATGCACCTGAGGGAGGAAAAGTGATAGAAAATTAATACATAAAACCAAAACTAACAAATAACGTTTGGACTTACCAGCAAGCAAGAACAATATAATGATGACAGGACGTGAACACAAGGATAGGGAAACACTGGAGGACACAACAGCTTTATCCATTAGTCCAGGGATAACTGGGGACTTCCAAAGAGTAAAGTAGAGATTAAGGGTCCCATGGAAACCAGATCAGGTTTTACTGAGTTCCATAGATTCTCCTTTGTGGGTGTGTATGAACTGTCTCTGATCTGCCAGGTTAACAAAAGTACTTGTTTTGTCCTTATAAGTGACCTTAAAGAAACAAGGATGGATAAGGCATATTGAGCATTCATGGAACACTGAAATTATTTCCTTTGAGTGGCCATTGCTCTGGCTACTTAATCTCTGAAGATCTTCTGTCAAGACCTTAGCATTTGTTTATATTGTTTAGTGGCTGATAGTACTTCCATAAAGTCAGAATATAGTAGAAAAAAGGCGATAATCCCTTTTGGTCTGGTAGATGTAGGAGCTTGTGATGAACTAATACCATGTTAAGTTTAGTGGGTACTTGTAAGCTGATAGTCTTGGGAATGTGAAGTTTTAGAAACGTAATTCCATCTGGCCCTTCAGAATCTCCTGGAATGCCATAGATGCATATTACTATTTTTTGAATCTTCCTTCTGTTTTTGAGTGGAATGACTTCCTTAGTCAGGCAGTCCAGTTTGGCTATGATGTCTTGAACATCAATGACTCCAGTTTGGCTATGATGTCTTGAACATCGATGATTCGTCGTTCAGCTTCGGTAAGCATAAAATCAAGATGAGACCATTTCCTCAATTCTCCGAAGGGCATCATTTGTCTCCACTATGAACAGTTTAAAAAGTTTAAGTTCATCCATAATTTCTTCTAACGGTAAAGGTAGTGGGGATTATTTTTCGCATTCCAGGTTCACACGGTCTTTCTTCACTATTCAGTGATTTCTATATATTATGTACAGATTCTTCGCCAGAATCCAGATCCATACCATTACTAGAGAGGGTGATCTACCAAACCAACAAGCCATCAGTTATAGCTTAATACATACTTACAAAGTGTAATAGTTTTTAATCAGTTACACTAAATGTCTAAAAGGGTATTCTATAGAAAGACTGGCAAGTGAATAATCCAGCTCCATTATGTATCAAGAAGGCAACATTTCTTAGGCATATGTCCCATCATACAGCATTTTTTTTTATCATTTTCCCAATTGCTCATTAAGATTAGGGTCATTTTCTTTGCACTGCATATGTATGTTTTTAGCAACACCCCAGTGAGCAAAAGCTTTAAGCCACTTGCTGAGCCTGATCCATCTAGCCAGTGCATGACTGTTATTATCCTATCCGATAGCTGGGTCAATACAGAAATGTTGACTGGGAAGTACAATCATTGTGGAGATAGCTATTTTGCCGTTGTGGCCATCGGGATTGTTTTCCAAAATGGATCTGGCATTTCAGGGCTGTGAATGCCCTTGGGAGATACCGAACAGTTCCACCCCACGCTCCAGTTGATGCCCCTCCAGCTGAATCTCAATAGGGGGCAGTGAGCCGCCGAAGGGGAACGTGCAGGGCTTTTCCCAGTTGACCCACAGCCCGGCTATTCGCTCAAAGGAGTGTAAAGTGGTGTGGATGGTGGAGAGGTCCGTATGAATATCTTGAATGTAAAAGAGTTGGTCATCTGCATAGAGGGAGACCACATGGATTGTGCTCTCCAGGGGTATCCGACTGGCCTCCCTCTCTTAGCATAGAGTAGCATTCAGAGGTTTTTTTGTGAGGACACATAGTAGGGTGGAGAGGGGGCAACCCTGTCTAGTGCCCCTCTCCACAGGAAATGCTGAAGAAACCAGCTGGCCTAACCAGATTCTGGATTTGGGGGTGGTGTGCATTAGCTGCGTATATGCACTGAGGTGTTTGCCGACTCCCAGGACAGATAGCAATTGAAATATGTAGTCCCACTCCAGGGTGTCGAAAACCTTTTCTAAGACTAGAATAAGGTTAGCCACATAAGGGAAGCAGCAGGGAGACCTGGTCCATCAGATGAAAGAGGCTGCTTATATTCTGGGAAGTACTCCACGCGGGCACAAAGCCTATTTGATTGGGGTGGACTAGGTTCGGCAAGATCTGGGTATAACGTTCAGCCAGAATCTTCCCCAGGATTTTGTAATCCATGCCCAGTATAGCGATAAGGCAGTAGGACGCAAGGAGGGTTGTGTCCCGATCGGGCTTAATGTCGATACAGATTTGCATACGGTGGGAGGTAGAAACATAGCGCGCAGAGCCCCTCGTATACCTCAGCCTGGTGAGGGAAGAAGGGAACTGAAGGCGCTATAACATTCAATTAGGAGACCATCATGGTCGAGGGTTTTATTCCTAGCCGGTGAGCGTATGGCCAGTTTGATCTCTTGGGTGGTCAAGTGCTGATCTAGTTTCTCCCTACTGATGGGTGTAACTCTCAGAAGGGGGCACTAGTGGAGGTAGGAGCTGATCTCAGTCATCCATGGGCACGGAGCCTCAGCATAGATTGAGGAATAATACGTGAAGAAGGTTGCTAGGATAGCTTGTTGGCAGTGAAGGTAGACACCAGAGGGCAAGGTAATCTCGAGGATGGAAAGGGAGGCCTGGTGGGTCAGCCAAGGTTGCATCCATCCTGCCTTTGTATCTTCCCAATGCAGTATTTGCAATATGCAAGTGCCGGCTTTTTGGAGGCGTCCAGGACCAACACCTTGTCGAGGTCGGAGATCAGTCATTCGAACTTGCGGTCCCCTGATATTTCCCGAATGCAATGCCTGTGCATGACCAGTCATGCACCTCCAAATAAAATGAGCAGACCCATTTGCTGGGGTGGGTAGTTTGCCATGCGTTGACCATTCCATTTCCGAAGGTGTTCTGCTTGCAGGTGAGCGGCGCATCGGGGACAGGAGCAGTCCAAGGAAACAAAGAGTGAACATTAATAGTCGCTTGCCAGGATCCATGAGGTTCCCGTTTTGTGTGCAAGGGTTTGTGATAGTGTGGCCCAGAAGGCCTCCTGGTCTATATTAGGGGCATAAATGCTGCAGAGAAGGACCCTGGAGCCTTTGAGGTGACTCTCTGCTATAGGGAAGCAAGCTTCCCTATCCACTAATGTGTCAATGGCTTGGAATGGGACTCTGGGGCATATCTAGAGGTGGGTGCCATGCACACATGCGAAATAGGTTTTGCCTATGATGGGTCCCCTTAAGCACTGCAGGGTGAAATCCTGTACCACATCTGAAGGTGGGGTTGTGACTTGGCTGTGGGAAACGGCAGAGTAGGATCTGTGGGCAGCCACCTGGTTGTACAGAGAAGCTGGTAGTAGGGGCCTGATATCTGGGTGGGAATCTGGATGGGAGAGGGAAAGAGGCAGGGGAGGGAGGAGGGAGATAAATAGAGGAGGTTTCAAGTTGGGTTTAGGATACAATATCCAGTTAAGACTATGGTGTCTGTGGTGTGACCAGTGGGGGAGGTAGAAGATCTGTAGGGCCAAGGTGAGGCTTGTCCGTTGCAGCCCAATTGTTGGTCGTGAAGATGTGAGGGCCTCTCCTGTCCTTCAAAGAACCTTTGCTGTCTCTGTGATGCCATCACTTGTAACCCCTGCCACAGGTAAACTATGAGCTGCTCCAGATGGGGTGGTGCTGTGAGTTTGGACGGTGGGGAGGCACCCCATCTGCAGGGCTCGACAAATCCGAAAAATGGTACTAGTCCTGCAGGTCTAGTACCATGGAAAATCCCCTCGACCTGACTGCAACCCACTTGACCTCCGTCTCTGAAAACGGAGCAAAAGTGACAAGATAACAAGATTTAAAGGCATCTTTATTGCTCATTCCCTTTAGGAGCAATAAAAGTGCCTTTAAATCATGTTATCTTGTCACTTTTGCTCTGTTTTCAAAGACAGAGGACAAAAGTTAGTTTGACTTCCTACTCGCCAGAAAGGGCGAGTAGGACCTAAAAATAGCTCGTCCTGATCCATTCTCCCTCGCAAATGCGAGCGGGCGAGTGGATTTGTCGAGCCCTGATCTGTCACAGTGGTGTCTCTGCTGCCAGTTCCTGATTGTTTATTAGAGACCCTCCTTGGGGTGACGATGCTCCAGCCGGATGTTGGTCTAGCCCGTCCCAAATGTCTTTGGGCACCATAAAGAATAGAGACTTGCCTTCTGAGTGCAGTTTGAGGCGGGCTGCGAACAATAATGAGTATTGTATTCTAAGCTCACCAAGACTATTTTTTTGCGCTCAGGAAAGAGGACCTCTGATGCTGCATGGCTGGAGTGTGGTCCGGGAATAATATGACAGTTTGATTGTCCAGTTCCAAGGGGCTACCCGTGCGCGCTGCCCATAGGATGGCATTCCAGACCCAGTAGCAGTGTAGTTTGGCAAGCGGGGATGAATTGATGGTCTTGTCTGGACCCTGTGTGCCCTCTCCAGGGAGAAAAATGGGTTGAGGTCTGAGGCGGGGACAAAGGAAGAATGGAACCAGTTGTCCAAGAATGGTTCTCGGCCCTCTAGGTGGCCAATGATGTGAACATTACTTCTTTGTGAGCTCCTCCAGGGTCTTCTCTTGAGCCTGAAGGACCGACATTGTCTGCTGGGCTTCCAAAATCTCCTTTTCACCCTCTGACACCCTCTCGGACTGTTTCCGTGGTCGTTTTTGAGGAATCTAAGTTGGGTCATCATTGTTCCCGCTGTCGATTCTATGGTGAGGCAGGAGCTCTCAAGGGCAGCGAGGACCTTATCAAGTTTGTTGTTAGCGTGTGTGAGTTCTGCATAGGATTTTCCGGGAGAGGAGTTTCCCGCACCATTGTTTGGTGCCCGGTGTGCGGCTCAGGCACTGCTGTTCTGTGTCTGATCATTGTGGCTGCCTGAAGGGAAAGTTCCCTCAGATAAGTCCAGGAGGACGGGGGTGCAGTAGCGACTAATCCTCCTGGGTGAGGGATTTGAGTGGTCGGCCGGTGGGATGTGAGTCAGTGTAGGGCCTCTTAGTGGGGGGGGGGCTGTAATGGGTTCTGTTATGTCCCAGAGCAACCAGTCTGGATGATATGATGTGACTGCTGCCCAAAGCAGCTCCTGATATGTCAGGCCGCACCGCAGGGCTGGCAGCATATAAGGTAAGAGGCATAATATGGTGGAAAAGCAAGGGGGCCCAGCAAGGATTTTCCCTCCTTCTAATATGTTGGGGGGCCCTTCCTTGTGTCTACCCACCCACCTAGTGAGGGTAGTGAGCACCCCTCTCCGGTGCTGGCTGCCGGCGTGGAGAGCGGAGGAAGGATCTGTAGTAGTCTGTGCAGTCTATCTGGGGACTGGGAGCCTCCCCAGGAAACAAGTTGTCAGCAGGCCTGGCGGTCTGGTACGTCAGGCTCCCCTCCACTCTCCTGTCTGGTCGAAGCTGCCTGCTGGGGGATGATGAAGCGTGGATCCCCGACCTAAGGGGGGGTACAAATGATGGGCCAGAAAAAGGCCACCCAGAGCGTCTACTGGCAGTAGGAAGATATCGTCTCAAATGTTTATGGTGTGGACTAACGCACTCTGTTTTAATCCGTTTTCAGTGGTGAGGTGGAATTATTTCACATAGGTCGGTGGTGAAACGGTAGGTTACCCTGCTGAGCGTGTTCAGGGTATTGCAAATCAAATCTTTAACATGTGTTTCCTGAGCACCAGGACTCACTCCTAGCTTGCACTCCTTTATATTTTCCTTAAATGATTACTCCATAGTTTTTTGTTTGATTGTTTGCAAAATTTATTTTCATTTTCAAACTTTGTTAGTTAGCGAAGGAACATTTCTCTAGAATAAATTTCCTGTTTCCCCTCTGTTCCTTGGTCGCAACTAATCTTTTTGAGGGGGTCCCATTCTCCATGCTGTTTTCCAAAGTATGACAGACATTGAATCATTATGGACAATGTGCATTGTTAATGGTTGTAAATTTATGTTACATGTGTACTCATGAGGATATATTCATGTTTTCAGATAAGAAAATCCCCTGACGAAGGGCGTTATCGCTTGAAATGCATTGGGTTTGATACATAAATTGGGCGAAAAATATGATACAGAAAATGAAATGTCATATGAGAAAAGAAACTCGCTAACTAACAAAGTTTGAAAATGAAAATAAATTTTGCAAACAATCAAACAAAAAACTATGGAGTAATCATTTAAGGAAAATATAAAGGAGGGCAAGCTAGGAGTGAGTCCTGGTGCTCAGGAAACGCATGTTAAAGTAGGAAGATATCACCACCAAGCTGCTTTGTCAGGCCCTGCTGGTGTTACACTGTCTTCTGTCCCCAGGGGGGCTGCTGGTGGACAAGGATCAGCCAGGCCCCCCAGTCGCTGTCTTCAAAGGCGGCCTCCAGCAGCCAGGAAGATCAGGTCTCCTCGCAAGGCCACGTGGTCCTGAGACCAGCGGAGAATGAAGCTGGTATAAGGCCTCGGGTATACCGCCTCTGCCACACCCCATTGACTGGCACCCTCAGGCTACGGTCTGCAGTCAGGTCCAGGTGCCATTTCAGACCCCCCCCCTGTTCCAAGGGGCAAGGGGAAAAAACGGCTGCACACCGCATGTGGGGAGCCCTTAGGATCACCACACAAGCCACTATGCAATGTAGAGGGAGTACTGATGTCCAGTCACCTTTTAGATGTTTAGGGCGCCCCCAGCAGTCAAGGGGCATGCTCGTATCCTCCTGTGGTGGGCCCTCTGCGTGCCCCGCATAAGCACTCGCCAGGAGTGCCACCACCACTGCTTCGCCCTCGTGGCTGGCACCTCCCAGCAAGGCTGCCTGTGGCTTAGGTTGTTTCTTCTGGCACCCCTCCCAGAGGTAGGTAGTGGGATGGCGGGCAATGGCAAGTCCCAGGGGATTGTAACACTGGATTGAAGTGGCCGATGATGCTGAGCTCAAAAGGACGAGCGCCTGCCTCTGATTTTCCCTCAAGGATTTGTTTTTTTCCTAAAAATGATTCTATTCTTCAAATGGCTATGTTGTGTTTTATTTTCATTGTAATGGTATTCTTTCGTTAGCTATGAACACGATGAAGTGAAATTTATTAATTTGTTTTGCAGTACTGTAGGACTTAAACCACAACTCACTGACCATGGCCAACAAGGTCAAATCCATTGTGTGGTTGTTTATGGAACTAATCAGATGAAGGTGCACTCTGGCACATTCTGGGCTGGCGCAGGATCAATTCTGATTGTCTTAAGAATGATGATTGAATCTAGTGGCGTAGTGAGCTAAAAACATGGAATGAATTGCTACCTAGAGTAATTACCAGTGACTGAAATTTATTCAAGTGTTCATTTTTAGGTCGAGCCTAGCATTGCAGCGCATGCGCTGCTAGCTCTGTGAGGCATGCTGTAGTAGGGTTAGATGTGGAAGTGGCATGGAAGCCTCGCCCACTCTCCGCCCATATTTTTCATTGGCTGGTGGCATTGTCTTTGGTAAACGCTGGCTTCCGATTCAGTATAAGGCTTCTTAGCCCATCCTTGTTACCGCCCTGTCTTCTTTTGTGACCGCCCATCAGGACTGGATCTTTTACTTGCGGTATTACACGGTCGGCGTTATTGTAGTCGGTGAGAACTATTTCCTTTCATGACTAATGTACGTGCTTACGGAGGTTTGATACGTTTAAATGTATACTGGTGTTTCAGCTAATATAAGAAAGCAAAAACAAGTTGAAATGAGCTTGATTTCTTTTCAATTTTTTTTTTTTCAACTAAAAACAGAGCTCATGTGGGTGACCGGCAAACCTTGTTCAGGCGAGGAAGGGAGACAAGTCTTACTCATCAACAGTTTGGACGGGCAAGGTGCTGCGGTTTCGCACTAGTGGTTTCAAAAGTAAAAGTGAGAGACCAGCTGTCGTGTGTGATGCGGGTTCCTCTTTCATAAAAAAGTTAGTGCACCCTTCCACTGTACTGGCTTCAGCATTTGTGTCGCTTGAAAGCGTCGCATATACTTTGGGGAATGGACTGTACACAATTGTGCATCTTGTGTCCGTGTGAAGGACGCAGATCCAAAGCTGTCCAGCTTTAGCATCCGTAATTTTAAGGGCAGGAAGTAGTGGTTGCAGTTGTCTCGGAAGGACTTACCCACTGCTTATACGAGACAATCTCCATTAAGACGTCAAGGGGTAGGAAGATGCGGCAAAGCCTCTTATTGCTATATTATCCAAAAAGCTTAAAACTGAGTACTTTGTCCTTCCATAAAATAATGTACAAGTAGTTTGATGAATGTTGCCATCACAGCCCTTCCAAGTCTTTCCGTCACGTTGTATTAAACGCAGGTATCAGCACAAATAACTACAGCAAAACAGGTGATAAATCACAACGTTTAGCCTCTTAAAACTCCCTCTCTTGATCACAAGGCCGAACTCGGCAGGAGTTTCCTCTTACATGCCAACAGTAATATGTCTGCACCACTATTAAGGCTTGTTTGATTCAGACGAATAAAGACAATGATAACGTGCGCCGCACATTAAACGCTTACATTCAATAATGAATTAAACTTGGCAGAGCAAAATCCAAGAAAAAGGGTACTGGAAATTCCTGCAGACTAGGAGCAACAGTCGCTCAAATAACAACTACTTAAACTGCATGCTTCTCTCTGTCCTTTGACTCCGGCAATTAACAGAAGGAGAAGAAAAGCATACTCTGCCTACATAGGGTTCCATTCAGTAGTGCATTATGTGGCCGTTTGTAACTGTTTCCTATTATATGCTACAAATAAGTGACGTGTAACAAGCGTCTAAGGCACCACCGCACTGAATAGAGTTCATAATTGCTCGAGTGGGACTGACATCCAATACACTGCCTTAAAGAAGCACACACCACTACTACCAGCAGGACCACCAGTACCACTACCACCACCACCAGTACTACCACCACCACCAGTACCAGCGTCACCAGTACCACCACCACTAATACCACCGGTACCACCACTATCACCACCGATACCACCACCACCACCATTACCACAGCCACCAGTACCACCACCATCAGTACCAGTACCACAACCACCAGTACCAGTACCACAACTACCAGTACCACCACCAGGGCCACCAGTGCCACCGCCAGTACCACCACCACCACCACCACGTACCGCCGCAACTGCAAGAGACCGGCCTACCTCAGTCGCCGGTTCTGGATAGCTTTCCGGTCATCACCGCCGATTTATTTAACGGTCTAGCTTACAGTGTTACATCAGGGTCTCCTCTTGACCCCCTTCCTCATAAAGTCTGGAAGACGTTTGGTAAAGACACCTTCCCTTGGCTGAGACAGATCTGCAGCCAATCATTGACGGAAGGCACTGTCCCGGAAAGCTGGAAACAGGCAATGGTAACACCATTGATAAAAAACCTACACTAGATCCATCCAACCCCGCCAGCTTTAGACCAATTTCCCTCCTACCTTACCCAGTTAAGATCCTGGAGAAGGTAGTCAGTAAGACACTGTCGGGTTTTTTGGAGGATAATCTCCTGCTGGATAGAGACCAATTTGGGTTTCGCCCGGGACATGGGACCGAGTCAGCGCTCGTCACTATGATGGATAACCTGCGTATGCGAGCCGACAACGGGAATGCTACTATTTTAGTGCTTCTCGATTTGTCAGCAGCATTCGACATGGTGAACCATACCATCCTAGTGGAAAGGCTTAGGAGGATAGGAGTGAAAGGATGAGCTTTACAGTGGCTCCAGTCCTACCTGGTGGGGAGACAGCAGGCAGTGACTCTGGCACCATTCTCCTCTGTTAAATACTCAGTAATACATGGGGTCCCTCAGGGCTCTGCGATTAGTCCCATCCTTTTTAGGTCTCGGCTAAAAGACGCGCGTAAGCGCGTCTCCGCCGAGATCTTATGTTAGCGAGTAGCAGTCCCAGGAGACACTCCTGGCCGCGCGCAGGCGATTCTAAACTGGCACGCGCATTAGCACGAGCGCTGCGCGAGGCTCCCACACAACACACGCATACATAGAAACAGAAGCGCTCACGCACGCACATACATACAGAACCCCCCCACTCATACACACACACACACACACACACACACACACACACACAAACACACACATACACACACACACACACACACACACACACACACGCGCGCACCGGCCCCCCCTCTCCCCTTTAACTTACTGCTCCGCACCGGCAGGGAGAGTTGACGCTGCGGCTCCTATCCCGGGACTCCCTCTTGGTCAAGGGAGCCCCGCAACACGCGTACAACGTCCTGTTGTCGGCCCCGGGGGCTCTCCACGCTCGCAGGAGCCCCGGGCCGCTCCACGCATTTCCTCCGCCTGCCTCCTCTTCCGGTCCGGACGCGGCTCCGCCCCCGTCACAGGCGACCTTGCCTGACTTCCGGTGCGGCCGCGGCGGAATTCCGGGGGCAGTAAGTTATTGTATATTTGGCTGCTAAATGAAAGCGTGTCCATCTGCCACTGACATTTAAATTTACTAAAAATATGTGAATATGCCCTAAATCCAAATGTAAATTTAATTTAGCTAAAAACTATTATTATTTTAAGTGAAATTAATGTTTTCATGTAAATCAAAACCCATGCTGAACAGTTTGTTTCGGCATTACTGTTTGCATGTCATATTTTTATCTTTTTGAAGGAAATGTACTACTTTTGAGTAGAGAAGTAGTCTAAAGCGTGATTTAACACATGCTGCTCGAAATGTGAACTTGGCGTGGTACAGACAGCTTCAGTGTGTTTCCTTGTTTTCTCTGTTTTGACATTATGCACTAGTTCTAGCTGTGGAAGGAAGCTGTAGTGAGTGCAGAGTAGTGAGTGTGAGTAGTGAGTGTGAGTAGTGAGTGTGAGTAGTGAGTGCAGAGTAGTGAGTGCAGAGTAGTGAGTGCAGAGTGCAGAGTAGTGAGTGCAGAGTAGTGAGTGCAGAGTAGTGAGTGCAGAGTAGTGAGTGCAGAGTAGTGAGTGCAGAGTAGTGAGTGCAGAGTAGTGAGTGCAGAGTAGTGAGTAGTGAGTGCAGAGTAGTGAGTGCAGAGTAGTGAGTGCAGAGTAGTGAGTGCAGAGTAGTGAGTGCAGAGTAGTGAGTGCAGAGTAGTGAGTGCAGAGTAGTGAGTAGTGAGTGCAGAGTAGTGAGTAGTGAGTGCAGAGTAGTGAGTGCAGAGTAGTGAGTGCAGAGTAGTGAGTGCAGAGTAGTGAGTGCAGAGTAGTGAGTGCAGAGTAGTGAGTGCAGAGTAGTGAGTGCAGAGTAGTGAGTAGTGAGTGCAGAGTAGTGAGTAGTGAGTGCAGAGTAGTGAGTGCAGAGTAGTGAGTGCAGAGTAGTGAGTGCAGAGTAGTGAGTGCAGAGTAGTGAGTGCAGAGTAGTGAGTGCAGAGTAGTGAGTAGTGAGTGCAGAGTAGTGAGTAGTGAGTGCAGAGTAGTGAGTGCAGAGTAGTGAGTGCAGAGTAGTGAGTGCAGAGTAGTGAGTGCAGAGTAGTGAGTGCAGAGTAGTGAGTAGTGAGTGCAGAGTGCAGAGTAGTGAGTGCAGAGTGCAGAGTGCAGAGTAGTGAGTGCAGAGTGCAGAGTGCAGAGTAGTGAGTGCAGAGTAGTGAGTGCAGAGTGCAGAGTAGTGAGTGCAGAGTAGTGAGTGCAGAGTGCAGAGTAGTGAGTGCAGAGTAGTGAGTGCAGAGTAGTGAGTGCAGAGTAGTGAGTGCAGAGTAGTGAGTGCAGAGTAGTGAGTGCAGAGTGCAGAGTAGTGAGTGCAGAGTGCAGAGTAGTGAGTGCAGAGTGCAGAGTAGTGAGTGCAGAGTGCAGAGTAGTGAGTGCAGAGTGCAGAGTAGTGAGTGCAGAGTAGTGAGTGCAGAGTAGTGAGTGCAGAGTAGTGAGTGCAGAGTGCAGAGTAGTGAGTGCAGAGTAGTGAGTGCAGAGTGCAGAGTAGTGAGTGCAGAGTGCAGAGTAGTGAGTGCAGAGTAGTGAGTGCAGAGTAGTGAGTGCAGAGTGCAGAGTAGTGAGTGCAGAGTAGTGAGTGCAGAGTGCAGAGTAGTGAGTGCAGAGTGCAGAGTAGTGAGTGCAGAGTAGTGAGTGCAGAGTAGTGAGTGCAGAGTAGTGAGTGCAGAGTAGTGAGTGCAGAGTAGTGAGTGCAGAGTAGTGAGTGCAGAGTAGTGAGTGCAGAGTAGTGAGTGCAGAGTAGTGAGTGCAGAGTAGTGAGTGCAGAGTGCAGAGTAGTGAGTGCAGAGTGCAGAGTAGTGAGTGCAGAGTGCAGAGTAGTGAGTGCAGAGTGCAGAGTAGTGAGTGCAGAGTGCAGAGTAGTGAGTGCAGAGTGCAGAGTAGTGAGTGCAGAGTGCAGAGTAGTGAGTGCAGAGTAGTGAGTGCAGAGTGCCGAGTAGTGAGTGCAGAGTAGTGAGTGCAGAGTGCCGAGTAGTGAGTGTGCAGAGTAGTGAGTGTGCAGAGTAGTGAGTGTGCAGAGCAGTGAGTGCAGGTGCAGAGTGGTGTGTATTGGCAATGTAAATGACAATGCCATTTATTTATGATTTAAAGAAAAAAAAAGAAATGTCATGAGCAATGCCAATTGCTCTACCTTTAATGATGCCGAGACCATTGCATTGCAAATGCTTGTTAATGTATATTTGCAGCCCCTGCTCGCTATTATTAAATCTTTTGGGGTCAGCTTAGTTAACTATGCCGACGATACCCAGATAGCTTTCTCCTTCGAAGGGGAACAGGCGATCTCTCTGGACACATTCCAGCAGTGTATCCACTGCACGGCGGGCTGGCTTAAGAGAAATTCTCTCCAGTTTAACATCGGAAAAACTGAAGTGCTGTACTGCTCTTCTGGGAGGATCCCTAAACCCCTATCTTGGGATTTTAAACTCTTCCCGGAGGAGAAACCAATAGTGCCGGTGAAGAAGGTATGCATCCTCGGGGTTTTGATTGTTGATAAACTCCAGATGGAGTCTTACGCAAGCAGAACTGCCAATGTATGCTTTTCCTTAATCCGTCTACTACGTAAAATACTCCCATTACTACCATTGGAGACACGTCCACTGGTGGTAAGGAGTACCGTGCTATGCAGACTTGACTACTGTAACTCTCTGTATTCAGGTGCCCCTCAATATGTCATGCAGGGTCTACAGAGAGTACAATCTGCAGCAGCAAAACTAGCACTTAACAGGCCGCGAAGCTCATCCTCCACCCTGGCTCTGAGAGAGCTGCATTGGTTACCCTTTAAGGAAAGGGTCAAGTTTAAGGTACTGTGTATGATGTTTAGAGCTGTGCATAATACTGGTCCTATTCCCCTACAAGAAAAGTTTGTGGTACCAACCTAGGAGGCAACTCCGCTCTTCGAGTGCTGGCTTTTTAATGGTCCCCAGATTTAAACGTGCTAGATCTGGCGGAAGGGCATTTAATGTGGTGGGAACTCACCTATGGAATGACCTTCCGACTAGTCTTAGACAAATGGATACCTTGTGGGAGTTTCGAAAGAGATTGAAAACCTGGCTCTTTCCAAAAGTCTAAATTTTCCCCTTATCTGCTCACCGGGCTTGACCTGGTGCCATTCTGGTCACCTAATTCAGTCAAAAGCGCCAGGATACCCGTAGGGTGACAGTAAGCGCTATATAAGTGTAAAATCAAATCAAATCAATCAGTACCGCCGCCAGTACCACCACCAATACCACCACCACGACCACCAGTACAGCTAGTACCAATACCACCAGTACCACGACCAATACCACCACTAATAACCCCAGCAGTATCGCCACCACCAGTACCACCACCATCATTACCAAGACCGGTATTGCCAGTACCACCACCTCCACCAGTACCACCACCATTATGAGTACCACCACCAATAGCACCACCAGTACCACTACCACCACCACCAGTACCACTACCACCACCACCACCAGTACCACCACAGCACCACCACCTCCACCAGTACCACCCCCACCAGTACTACCTCCAGTACTACCATCACAACCACTACCACCAGTACCACAACCACCACTAGTACCACTACCACCAGAACCACTACCACAAGTCCCCACCACCACCAGTATCCACCATCACACGTACCCCACCACCAGTACCATCACCACCACCAGTACTACCACCACCACCACCAGTACAACCACCAGTACCACCACCATTACCACCACAAGTACCAGCACCAGTACCAGGACCACCACCAGTACCACTACTACCAGTACCACCACCCACCAATACCACCACCAATACAACCACCAATATAACCACCAATACCACCACCACCACTACCACCACCTCAGCACCTCTGGCTCACTTCTAATAGCAGGGGCATTGTACGAGGTCGGAGCTGCAGCCAAGACCATCCCTCCATCCATGTGTGCCAAAAAGCACAGCCCGCCTTGCACCAGGAGGTGAAGCCAGGACCCTACTACAGCTGGAGTGTTTATTAGGCCAAAGATAGCAATGACATTACGCAATTCCCCACTGTACGCTCAATTCAGGGAGAGGGTTGAACCCAATATAGTCAATAGGGACCTGGGTAACAATTGGAACAGAGGGAAGGGGTCCCGTGACCAAAGTAAGGTAATTACAAAATTACACCATTTGTATTCAAGCAATTTGAGGAAAACTTTTTGGAAGCAAAAGAGAATTTAATTCAAGATTGCATATATCCTATTCAATGGATATCATATTCATTTACAACATATTCTTAGTACCACAGTTTATATATAATATGTGTGCCCACATTCACAACAGGAAGGGGGTGACGTGAGGGAAAGTGTAGGGGGTAGGATGTATGTGATCTGATTCATTCCGTGACAAGTCTTATTCAAGCTTCTAAGACAATGTACATGTGGTCCCTGGAAAAGGGCCACAATTAGTGGCTCAAAAGAGTCCAAATTATCGAATGTTAAACACCGGCCTAACTCCGTTATAGCCGTAAAAGGGTCTGAATGGGGACCGGAGTTGGTCGTAGGTGGTGTAGTCGTCTACGTTTCGACCCAATATAGGTAGGTTTCTTATCCTTACATACGGGTCTTCATCAGGACAAGCAAAGTTGTGGGTGGGCAGCCTCCTTTCACAAGGGGGCGCTTGAGTTGGACTGAAGATGATTATCTTGGTCCAAGTTTTAGGTCGATAACTCTGTAGACCCGTATAGGGTATCTCCTTAGTTGGTTGTGGCTGCCTGGCGCTATTTGAGCAGCGGTGCACGGACCAGGTTGATTGATTTTCTGACCTCTGGACGCCTGATCAGGAGACGGTGAACATATCGGTGACTCGTTTCTCAACAACTTTTGATAGCGCCAGGCAGTGGCAGGTATAAAGACACCATCCAAAAAGACGGTTTAAGGATTGCCTAAATACATATTTCCTGAGCAGCCTATTTGGCAGATTTCCAAGCTGGTTTTTGCAATTCAAATTGTGCAATTCATATATGCATTTTCGATAGAGAACCGCTGAATTTCTAAGGAAAGTCAAGTAGATTAACAATCATCTGTTGCCTCCTCCTGGTTCCCTACCTTAAGCACGTGGGTGCTTTGCGAGGAATAAATTGTGCCCGAGCGAGGTCTGCCATACCAATTCAAATTGAACTTTACATACTGTTAATAGTGGTTGCAATTTCTTATCCACCACTAACCATTTGCTTCCACAACCAACTAAGGAGATACCCTATACGGGTCTACAGAGTTATCGACCTAAAACTTGGACCAAGATAATCATCTTCAGTCCAACTCAAGCGCCCCCTTGTGAAAGGAGGCTGCCCACCCACAACTTTGCTTGTCCTGATGAAGACCCGTATGTAAGGATAAGAAACCTACCTATATTGGGTCGAAACGTAGACTACACCACCTACGACCAACTCTGGTCCCCATTCAGACACTTTTACGGCTATAACGGAGTTAGGCCGGTGTTTAACATTCGATAATTTGGACTCTTTTGAGCCACTAATTGTGGCCCTTTTCCAGGGACCACATGTACATTGTCTTAGAAGCTTGAATAAGACTTGTCACGGAATGAATCAGATCACATACATCCTACCCCCTACACTTTCCCTCACGTCACCCCCTTCCTGTTGTGAATGTGGGCACACATATTATATATAAACTGTGGTACTAAGAATATGTTGTAAATGAATATGATATCCATTGAATAGGATATATGCAATCTTGAATTAAATTCTCTTTTGCTTCCAAAAAGTTTTCCTCAAATTGCTTGAATACAAATGGTGTAATTTTGTAATTACCTTACTTTGGTCACGGGACCCCTTCCCTCTGTTCCAATTCAGGGAGAGGGCACGAAATAGCCCCCCCGCTCATCCTCATGAGCCGCGACAGTGTAATCACAGTGTGAAAGGTGTTGGAGCACCTTTTATTAATGTTTATGCTTCGGATCATATGTAACTCTCACTTCACACTTTGTGTCTGTGTAATTTACAACACTTACACATCTTCTTCACTGCACTATTTATCACTACTTTGAAGACTTTGCAGGCCGGTCTCTTCCTCTGATATTTACAATCTAACAAGTGGTCGAGAAAGCCCTTTATTATAATGGAATAGGTCTTGCGTTTGCAAGAGTTTAAGGCATTAGTATTGTAAATGACAATGCCTTTTTATTTATGTTTTAAAACCCAAAACATAAATTAAAGGCATTGTCATTTACAATGGCAATAGCTCAAACTTGCGTGAATGCGAGACTTATTGCAATGAAAATGCTTGTTTTACATTTCCTCAGAGACATAGTGTTCACTTTGGTGGTTATAGATTTCTACATTACAAGTATTTTTGTATCCACAGAGAGGAGATTCCTGAACACATAAGATGAAGAGTAGTGAAGAAACTATGACAACACTGGAAAGCTATCTAATACTCAAGAAGAACCAGAAATGATGTCAAACAGTAACTGGAAATAGAACAACTCAGTAGGAGACAGATAATCGCCTACATAAACAGACAAATCCAGCAAGAACATAAAGTGCAATCCGACAACTTCAGGAGGCTGAGGACATTCTTGCTTTGGACCTAAAACAAAATAAATAAAAATCACGAAAATTCAGCTGGCCCAACACACCCAGGATCTAGATGCCACCCTTTATCTTAGATAAGGATCAGGTAGTTACAACAATGCTCCCCTCTCTATCATGATAATATAAATGCTGTGGTGTGAAGTCCATCATAATCCCTGTTTTGGCTGGACCTTTCGATCCTTAGAAAATGACCATAGGTATACAAAAGATGAATCGTGAAGCAGACCAGAAATCTGAAGGTCAAGGAACTAAGTGTTCGGCTACTAGCAATGCAGAACATTATTCTAGAGCATAAATACTTCGTAATGAGGTTTGTTCTTTATGCGTGTATCTCATAAATTATTGTCCAAGAATCAGACTATTTAGATAAATTGTGAGTTTTATTCTTTGCACTTATACTCCAAAGTTCTTAACCCAGACTTACAACACATCCCCTGATAGATAGAGCATACATATGCTATCAGTCATGCAAAAATTCTTGTAAGCACTCAACACTATTAGGAACAGATACACTGCAAATACTACACATATTTAGTTAATATTAAAATATAGTTAGTGGTTCAGCAACCACAATGATCAGTCAGCAAACACATTAACAGGATTTATGACAAAAAATATAACTAACGCTTAGACTCTAAACGCCAAAGGGAAAAAAAATACAACGTAAGACCAACTTTGGCTTCTCCTCGGTACTAAAGTAGCATCACCAAAATGAACAGGGAAAACACATGAGGACTGAGTGAATGTCGCAAGAGTGTTCATCACACTAAGAGTTCATTAACAAACAAAAACATAAGAAATTGAAATTAAGATTCTGTGTTTGTGAGAAGAATTGCAATAACTTCTCATCCCTACACTGCCACCAGTAACAAAGCTTATTTAGGTCTAATGAATGCAAGATGACTTTTAATGAGTCACCCGGTCTATGGGGCAAATATTACACACATACAGCAGAAAACAAAGAAACAAATATTGAAAATGAAAAGAGCTTTACTCTCTCAGCAAATCTAAAGATCGATCAACAAACAGAGACGGAAAAGCCATACAGCTGCAGTGAATGTGGAAAAAGCTTTTCTTTCTCAGGAAAACTAAAGATCCATCAGCAAACACACGATGGGGAAAAGTCATATTCTTGCTGTGAATATAGCAAACACTTTACTGATTTATCAAAACTAACAGTCCATCAGCGAAAACACGTAGGGGGAAAACTATACACATGCGGTGAATGTGGTAAGGGCTTTACTCGAACATCAACCCTTACTGTCCATCTGCGATGGCATACAGGAGAAAAGCCATACACTTGCCAAGAATGTGGAAAGAGTTTTAGTACAGCCTCACATCTAAAGAGCCACTACCTAACACACACAGGAGAAAAACCATGCACTTGCAGTGAATGTGGAAAGAGCTTTGCTTGTTTATCAGATGTAAAGATCCACCAGCGAATGCACACAGGGGAAAAACCTTACACTTGCAGTGAATGTGGAAAGAGCTTTAGTAGATCCACAAATTTAAAGAGACACCATCTGACACACACAGGGGAAAAATCATACACATGCAGTGAATGTGGAAAGAGCTTTAGTAGATCTATGTGTCTTGAGAGACACTATCTGACACATACAGGGGAAAAACCATACATATGCAGTGAATGTGGAAAGAGCTTTACTCAAGCATCGTACCTAACCTCCCATCTGCGAAGGCATACAGGAGAAAAGCCACATACATGCAGTGAATGTGGAAAGAGCTTTATTGAAGCATCAGAACTAACCATCCATCTGCGAAGGCATACAGGAGAAAAGCCACATATATGCAGTGAATGTGGAAAGAGTTTTATTCAAGCATCCGCACTAACCATCCATCTACGACGGCATACAGGAGAAAAACCATACAAATGCAGTGAATGTGGAAAGAGCTTTATTTAAGCATCCGCACTAACCATCCATCTGCGACGGCATACAGGAGAAAAGCCATACACTTGCAGTGAATGTGGAAAGAGCTTTTCTGATGCATCAACTGTAAAAATCCACCAGCGAACACACACAAGAGAAAAGCGATACACATGCAGTGAGTGTGGAACAAGCTTTACTCGTTTATCAACTATAAGGATTCACCAGCGCATGCACATGGGCAAACCATACACATGGAGTGAATGCGTAAATGTCTTCACTTGAGCATTAATCCTAACCATCCATCTGCAAAGGCATATACTTGTGGTGAATGTGGAAAGAGCTTTAGTAAATCCATGCATCCGAAGAGCCACCAACTAACACACAAAGCAAAAACTTTATACATGCAGTGAATGTGGAAAGCGCTTTAATCAAGCATCAGACACACACATCTGTCTGTGATGGCATACATAATAAAAAAACATACAATTGCAATGAATGTTGAAAGAGCTTTAGTAAATCCAAGTGTCTAAAAGGTCAGCAGCTAACTCACAAATGTAAAAAAAACATGCAGTAGGTGCAGAAAGAAAGAGCTTAACTCGGGCATCAGCCCTAACTATCCATCTGTGAAGGCATCCAGAAGTAAAAACATAAATATGCAATGGAGGTGGAATGTGCTTTGCTAGCTCAGCTTAACTAAAAAGCCACCAGCAATCACACATGGGAAAAACAACATAAAATATGTAGGATACTTCAGTCACTCATAAACTGTATGACACCTCCTGTACATCCACAGATGTAGCAAATAAGGGAAGAGATCTCATGATTTATTATGCCTAGTGGTCAGTTAGTGAACACACAAAAGTAGAATTAGCATTCTGTTGTAAAGGTTGTGGGAAGAGCTCCGATGCCTTTTTGCACCTGCACGTGCATCAGCAAATATACACACAGGAATACTCATACATATGCATCAAATAGAGGGTGTTTTACCTTTCATGAAATTATAAGTCACTGTCAGCAACACATCCAAGAACATAATTCTGACTACAGTAAATGTGGGAGGGTATAATTCACTTTTCAGCATATAAAGGTTTTAAGTTTATGAAGAATAAGTGTCTGGACTTTGCCAATGTCAGGTAAGATTCAATTGCTGCACTTTCTAGCTTTGGAAAAACACAATCTGTTGAAACTAACCTCCCACTTTGGAAGTTAGCTTCTACATGCTGTAAGGAGAGAGAGCTCTTTGATCTTGTTACTCAATTTCAATTCAAAAGGCTTTATTCGGTTTGTGCAGCAACCATAAAAGCAAAAACATAATTTTAAAACGCACATGTATAAACATCCAATGCACATGACAGTCCAATTAATAGTAGTGCATAATACATTTCCTAGCAGCAATTTGATAATAACATCATCCAATGCATAACCCAGTCCAATTAATTAAAAAGTATAATAGATTTCCTAGCAGCAATTGATTTTAGGATGTAAGAAGCACCATAAATACATAATCCTGGGTCATTAAGCGTAACCAATAAGTTCATAGCAGCGTGGGTTGTTCTCACGTTGAATTTTAAGAATGTAGGTTTCAGATAAAATCGTCTTAAAAAGGAATAGAACTTACAAAATAGTAAAAAAATGGGTGGTGCTTTGTTTGGATAGCCCATCACAAGGACATAAAGTCAACGGGCACATTTTTGTGGTGGGAAAGGCAACTAGATGGTGTACTATGCCTAATCTCAAACGAGTCGAAACAAAGCGATCTTGTTACTGAATATATTACTAACCTTTGACATTGTTGACAATGGAGTCAATTTTTCTACTCCATTTATGCACATGGCAATGGTGGATGCCTTAATGAATTATGTAAACATTAAGGTCCAGGTATATTTCAATGTATAACCTTTGTTTGTTTGTTATTTTTGAAGAATAATAACAGGTAACCATGTACTATGGTCCTACATTTCCATCATGGGTTCTGATTATATCATAAACCACAATACCAAAGCTATCTGGTTTGTAAATATCACCAGGTCCCGTGGATAGGAATGTAAGGTCATAAATGTTAGTTTGTATCTTTTATATAATGTGAATATTTTGTGGCAGTTGGGTTGATAAATGTATTGTTATTGCTTGCCATAGCGAACTGAACCTGCATTATATTGCAGATTATAATAAGGCTCGCCCTGCTACATTTTGGCTTGCAGTCTGGAAGAATCCTGCAGCTCATCTAACCAGGGAAATAATAACAGACCGCCTGAACTTTGAAGGGAAATACCCTGGCTCACCGCTGTTGGGATGAGCTTGAATACTGTAAATCTTAAACCCCACTGATTCTGAAAGCATGAGCCAAAAAAAACTACAGAAGGCACTTTATGCACTTTATAGTAAAGCTAGACACGAAACAGAGGCACAGAAATCCTCTGTTGATAAATATACGCTGATCGAGAATACCTCCCATTTACCATCAAGTTACCTTTTAAAACCTATTGACCGTTAGGAGAGGAGTTTGCTTTTTCGATTAAGGGCGGGTACAATGAAATTTTCGCTCTGCTTTCCTCTGGGGTACAGCTCTAATCTGGATCACTTGCCATGCCCCTGCAACAATCAATTTAATCAATCAATGTTGTATTTTTTATTTTTTTGTAATTTTTATGCAAAATACCCTAGCTGGTTCTTGATCCCATTTTTTAAGGCCATACTTTTGATTGATTACAAGGCAGCCTACAGGAAAATCATTATTTTGGAAGAGGAAGAATTAATCTTCAGTGTAGGTTTTTTTTTTTTTAAAGCTGCAGTGCGTTCTCGTAATTCCATGTGTACCCCTTGAAGTCTTGCTGGCTTTGTTCTTTTAAAATTGTATTTTCTATCTTGGTAAAGATACAGTTGGCTGATTACTGTTTTTTTACATATTATTTTTTAATGTGCATAGTAACTTTTGTTGGAAATTACTTTTTTATTTCACTTCTAAACTTTCACCTCTTCTAATTGATCTATGTATTACTGTTATATGCTACTATTTTTATTGTGCTTTTATGGATACAGTATCCGAATAAAGATCTTGATTGGTATTGTTTTTCAAATGGGAATGTTAACTAAAAACTGTAAGTGAAGTCTGCATAAGGGTGAGATTCATTAAAATAAGAATGGTCAGATATTTATTTTCATGATTGAAATATTGAATCAACAAAGCACAATAGTAAAGCTCTGTGGACTGGTTTGAGGCTATCCACTTGCTAATGAAACCCATATTTCATAGGGACCCATGAAATTTCTCCCAAACCCCATGATATCCATACAAGGGCATATTACAGGATTACCTGCTATGTGTTTTCTTCTATTAAAGTATGATGTAATTTGATTGCTCGGATCTGGCAGTTCTGTATGCTTTTAAATAGAAGAGTACAATGTGTTAAAGATAGAATACATCAATCTTATTTATGCATGTTTTTTCTTTTCTTTTTTTTGTAATTATGATGTGTAGGGTCACCAGATGGCGCTACCGCTCAAGAACTTTTCACGTTTTGGACTTTCTTTTACCAATAATCTTCATGAGTCCGTTAGTTTCTATTGAAAAAGATTCATAATTACATTACCTGCAATGCACTGATATATTAAATGAAATCCATACCTCTCAAACAGCGTCCACATGACATTGATTCATCTGGCCATCCTAACTGTGCCCCACTATTTGTATTTAATAGAAAAATATAATTCTGAATGCATATTTAAAGTTTTTAAAAATGTGCGATTTAACTTACTGTTGGTAATCTTCTTTTATTTCTGGAAGAAGCAGCTTGTGCTTCTCAGGTTCAACAGATTAGACTGTAACATACTCGCGCAAGATGGGGGAAATAAATGAAGCTTATTTTTTAGAAAAGCCGAACACGCTATGGAAAGCTGTAGGTAATTTATACCACTTCCTAAGCATTCTCCTTTCTTTGAAAAACGCTAAATTAAATAAGAAGCATGCATCATTCACACCATTAACGTCCATGCTAGCTTGATACAGTCTGCTCTTGTTTGTTTATTTGTTTGTATAGAGAGAGAGAGAGAGAGAGAGAGAGAGAGAGGGAGAATTTTAATAAAAACAAAAGGTCTTGTTTAATGCCAGACCGAATTAGTGGCCCAATTCTTAAAGAAAGTCCAAAAAGAGCACCCAAGGTATGTCTTTGAACTAGGGCAGATTTATGTATTTCATGAATCAAGAATTTACAGAAGTAGACCCGGAAATTGTACTTGAAAATATGTGTGAACTGTATTTTAGCACAAGCAAATATGCATGTGTAATTTTGCTCATGTGGAAATCTGTTGAGCGCTTACAAGTTCACTTTCCCTCAAATCTCTTTTTCCCAACCCTGGAAGTAGTTTTAATTCTAAGTATGACCCTTGTCAGGAGTAAATTTCCAACCTTTCTCTGTATTTGAAAAGATTAGATAAGAGCTGGTGAAAATCCTTAAAAAGTGCAAGTTATTAGGTTTGCACAGATTCAAAAGGGCCTCACAACCCTGGAAATATTGCTTATAGCTACCTACAGCCCCAGTATGTAGATCTGCTGAAAGCGGCAAAATAAGGAAATTGCTAGCATTCAACCCCTACTATCGTTTTAGCCCTGGTATAAGAGGCTATAATCAGAGCTCTTGTATAATGGGATTGCAGCCACATTTTTGGCTGCACTAAATGGCACCAAAGAAACAGCTAGGTTTTATTACAGGACACGTAGATTTATAAAGCAACCTGCCCCCTCGACAAGTAGATATTTGATTACATTCCACACCCTTGTAGATGGGACAAACGACTCATTGACTGTGCTTGTAGACCAACTAAAGGAGATAATGAACAAACCAGCCGAGAGCAGTTATGATGGAGCGAGGGATAGCTGAAATCAAAACTAAAAATGAACATTTGGAAGCCCACTCAAGAGGAAACAACCTACTGTCACTGGGCATTCCCAATACAAAGAATACGGGCAAAATAGAATCTTTTGTGGAGATGGTACTGGCACAATTCGACATCTGCTTTTTTTAGATGCCTTTGTTGTGTAACATACACTTTGAGCGCTTATGCAGCGCACGCCACCAGGCGATCCTCCATGTGCCATTATTCTGTGCCTCTAAAACTATTGCAACAGGGACACTGTACTTTGCTTGGCTCAAGAAAGGAAGGCTCTCCTATACCAGAACTGCACAGAATTGTTGTTTTCCTTACTTCACTCTTTCCGCAATGCCTAATATGTTAGATTGCAAATATGTGCATGTTTCACATGTGTTGGAGACAATTGGATAGTTTTGATACAATGCTAAGTTTCAATCATTTGTCAGTTGTTTCCTGTCCACCTAGCTAGACTCCAAGGCTGCAGGAAAGGGTTTAGGGCTGCAGTAACAGGAAGTATTCAAGCATACATGCCTTTTTGTTCATTCATATGGCTTTCTCTGGGGGATTGAGATACTTCTACAACCAACACTCATACATGGTATCCATACTCACCTGCCATTGATAGTGCAGTGTACAAAACAGTCCTTTACAGCTTGTATAAAGCTCCTCTCTTGGAATGTAAGGGGGCTTCTCTGACGGCGATAAGCAGCTGCAAATTCCTTATCTCAGAATATTCCCAAGTTGTCAAACTGGATCCAGAATTTTTTTGAGCAAAACCTCTGCATGCCGGTAGGTGGTGTTGATTGGTTCCGCATCAGCCTGAAGTGAACTGTGCTGTGCCTATATAGATGCCACCCAAGCACGTTGACCTCTGTTCTTTTCTTTCCATGCCAGTCAGTACAGATCTGGAGAGGGTTATCTCTAACCACTTTTCAACACCTTTTTTTGGTGTTTTGTCAACTCTTTTTTTCCAGACGTTTTCTCCCCCAGTGTGTATGGATGCCCCCCAAATAACTGGTGGGTATTAAGTGGTGTGGTCTATCTGTGACAGACCTCCACCTGGTTTGCCTTTGGTGCTTTGATTGGACCACGACTCCAAGACGTGTGAGGACTGCCTCTCATAAACCCTATTGCACTGAGGGAGCATTGCTTAAAGCTTTAAGTTTGTGGTGGCAAATATAAAGAAGTCGAGGCGCTATTCAATTTTACCAAGCAGATCCAATTGATCAGACGTGGCATGGTAACAACATAACTGTAGGTCCCACTCAGAGCCTACCTCTGGGTCCGGTCCATGTCTCGGAGTTATCTGGAGCCAAAGCGCCGCCGCCCAACTACGAGATTTTTATGAGATCATGTACCTCAGTTTTCGGCTGGTCGAGCACTTTCAGGTCTCATGGGTTCGTTGCCTGTCGGGTCCATGGATCTGGTTCTCGATCCGAAACAATTCTGATCATAGGACCATGACCTTCCCCGCAGCTAGCTCGTTCCAGCGATGTTTTTCCTAGGGGATGCCGACCCCATAATCATACTCAATACAGAGCTAGATCGGTATCGATTGACGTCCACTCCAAATTAAATTTGACCTTCCAAGTCTGAGCCAGGGTCTGCTCTTTTATTGACAGGCATGGGGAGGGGTGTTATTGGGGAGGATCTGAGGATCCTTATGGTTATACCAATCCCCTAAATGAGGCCAATGATAACTGGTATGAGGAACTTTCGGATGCCAGTTGTTTGTACACCTACCAAGACACTGGCCTGATCTCTCCTCCTGCTATAGCTATGGAGAAAAGGGGCTTTGTTTGCTATGGTGGTGAGAAGGGTGGCTGAGGTACTGGACCTATGCTTCCCTCCACCTCCACAAACGTCTTGGTGGAGGTGCTTCAACTGGAATGTGCCTCAGAACCTCTCCTCCCTTTTAATGAAGCTCTCATTGATAACCTGCTCAGGGCCTGAGCCAAGCCCTGTACAAGGGCACCTGTGCACAGGACAGTTGCCCGCCATCACACCGCTCGTGGGGAACCAGCTTTCCCCACCCAGCACCTCACCTGGAGAGTTGGGTTGTCCAGGTCTCCACAATCCTGGTCAACCCTGGCATGTTCCCTACCACACCTCCAGATAGGGTATCCAAGAAGCTGGATATCTTTGGCAAGAGAATGTTCTCTTCCTCTAGCCTTGCACTGTGGTCGGTGAACACCATGTGCCTTTTGGGCCGATATAATCACATGGTTTGGAATTCGGTTGCACATGTGTTGTCCATGGCATAGGACAAGGCCCGAGCCACACAGGCTATTGTCAGTGGCAGAAAGGCGGCAAAGTTGACATGTTGCTGTTTGCTGGATACGACTCTACGCTAGGCAGAGCGATTGTTATAAGCCAGATGCCACTCCTAGCTGAGGTCTACTGACTTTTTGGGGGATGTCCATGTTTTCCCTATAGACATGCTGTTTGATGGCACCTCCCTCTTGGGCAACAAGGCAGATTCAGCACTGAAGCGCATTAAGGACAGTTGACCCTTGGGCCTCTCCATTCTCCACCCAACCCTAGTCTGCCTTTCACCCATTTTGTAGATACAGTAGGGGCTACCTGCCATGTCAATTCCCGCCACCCGCCAAGGCCATCAGGCTCCCCCAGTCCTTTTGTGGCCTCATGGGGCACACATCTAGAGGTCTAACTACCCTTCCCTCACATAGCAGCCGCAGCCTCCAAACCACTTGAGGTTGTCCTTGTACTACCACGGGCCCCCAATTGTTGGCAAGATCCGATCTCACGTGCCCCGCTGGCAGAATATAACATTGGACAAGTGGATACTTCAGATTGTTCAGAAGGCTTACTCTATCTCCTTCTTTGAAATTCTGTCACCAATGCCACCATCTTTGGAGCGGCTGACAGAGGTCTACCTCTACCCGCTCCATCAGGAAGTTCAAGCTGTAAGTAAGTAAGTCTTTATTGCTCAGTTAATTAAAAACATTGCAATCAGCTACATTTAGAATGTATAAACAAACTTAAAATACAGATTTTTTTGAATGAATTTGTTAAAATTTCATTAAAAAACATAGAGCAAAATTTCATAAGGACTAAAAAGTCTGTCCTAAAAAAATCAGGTATCTTTTAGCACTTTCCAAGAATTAAGATAAAAGTAGATCGTTATGTGGCCCAAAGTGTGTCTATTAGGATTTTTACGACTGCAGGCTCTTGGGGCGGTTTTAAGCAACACCGTCAGGTGGGCAGAACAGTCAAAAAGATGGGCCTTCGAGGGTGTCTTATGGCTGGTTGCAAACAGGTCTGCAATTTTGTAGCGTTGTAACCGGTCCACAGTGACGGAGGTGTGCCCAATTACTTAAAAAAAAAAAAGGAAGAATTAGATATATATATATTTTTTCATCAATTAAAGTGTCTGGACGCACAGCTTGTACTATTTGATGACGAATGCCATTTCTTACGAGGTTTTAATGTTGAGGTGGTTGTTCCTTGTCGTTGCCGAGTGGGGCGATAGGCCTCAATGGCCTCCGGATGGGTTTGCTTTGTCCAATCTCTCCCTTCTGGCGTTCTGCTTTTTTCCTCTTTTTCCAGAAATTTAACAAGATGACTTGCTAATTGGATGTTTTTCCCGTCAAAGCATGCTTTGACCGCCTGCTGACATGTTCTTATTCCCAGTTCCTTTAGTGTTGTTTTTAGATGATATAGGCCCTCCTTTGACAGTCCTTTGCAAATGCATATTAGGTGAAGGATATCCTCTTTTGGGTCCTCGCGTAACCTGCAATTTGTTGTCGTTTGGGTCCGTTTCCACGGGGGAAGGTGGTATTGGGATGGAAGAATTCCCAACCGTAGTCGTATAAACTTCTCCTTTGTGATCTGTGTGAAACAGACTCCTACGATGTTTTGACAAGCACTGCTAGTGTAATTTTGGATGGCGGTCCAGCCGTGAGCCCTGTTGGCTAGTGTTGCTTTGTCTTCCACTAGCGAAATTATCCTTACAGATTTGTTTACTAATTGTTTTAAGGTATTATGAGATCCAATGCTCTTCCAGGCTTCTTGTAGTTCCAAGGAGTCTATTGAGTGCTTTAGATATTTTGTAGATGTACACTTAATTTTTCTTTCTAACTCCTTCCAGAGATGGTGATTCAAGCTTGAGACTTGTATTTTATGCCAACTTTTGGTATAGGCGCCCATTCTTTCTACTCTTTGATTCCTCAGGCCAAATTCAAGCCTTATTTGTACCTGTGAGGTATACTTAGGCAGGTTGTAGGTTGTGGTTTCTATTCCCACTATTTTCTGGTGCTCAAGAAGGACTGAAGCCTCTGCACTATTTTAGACTTGTGCCCTCTCAATTTTTTCCTGTAGAAGGAGAAATTTAGGATGCTTACATTAGTACAGGTTCTGCCTCCCTTGGACCATGGAGACTCAATGGTAGCTCTAGACTTGCAGGATGCCTACTTCCAGATTCCCGTCCTGCCTGCTGTTCACAGTGGGACCCGATCATTATCAGTTCTCTGTTTTCGGGTTTAGCCTTACAAGCACCTCTCGAGTGCTCACCAAGGTGATGACATTGATTGCAGTACACCTGTGGGAGTCGAGGGTTGCAGTCTTCCCCTATCTCAATGATTGGTGATTGAAGGTGGGCTCGCCGTAGGCAGTCACCTCCTTCTTCCAGACTATAGTAAACCTCCTGCATTCGCTGAGGTTTACTATATTTGTGTCTTAGTCAACCTAACTCCTTCTCAGATAGTCCCTTTCATCGGAACTGTTCTGGCTACAATGCAGTTTTGGGCCTATTCTCCAGAAGGAGATCAAGATATTCGGGCAATGATTCTGATGTTTCATCCTCTACCAAGGGTTTCAGTGGGCATGAGGGTGCTAGGCCTCATTGCCTCTGTCTGGTTACACATGCATCTTGGCAAATGCGGGCTCATCCCAGTGTGAGAAGCATTAGGAGAATCTCTCCAACCTGGTTCAGATATCGGTGGCAAGTGCAAAATATCTGCAGTGGTGGCGGATGGAGTGAAATTGGGTCCGTGGTAAACCCCTCTCCTTTACCCACCCAGTTCTAACCATAGTGACAGATGTATCACTCCTGAGCTGGTATGACCATCTGGGGATGGTCAAAATTAGAGGACTCTGTTCTCCTGCTAAGTCTCTGCTCCACATCAACCTGCTCGCGCTGAGAGCTAGCTGGCTGACATTGAAAGACTGTATTCCTTCCATCAAGGGAAGGCTTGTTCATATGGTCATGGACAACACCACCACCATGTGGTATTGCAACACGTGGGCTGAGGTTGTCGACCCTGTGTCAAGAGACCCTTCATCTCTGGACATGGCTGGAACGCATGGGCATTTCCCTGGTGGTTCAACATCTGGTGTGTTCTCTGAATGCCAGAGCGGACAAACTCAGCCATTGATGCCTAACGGATCACGCATGGCAGCTTCACCCGGATGTGGTGCAAGGCCTCTTAGAAGATTTTGGAGAACCTTGGTTAGATTTATTCCTAATATCAGGGAATGTGCAATGTCCACACTTCTGCACACTGAGGTTTTGAAGGAAACTCTTGCTGTCGAAGAGACATTTCGTGACGCTCAGGCCTACTATATGCCCTTCCATCAATACCACTGCTGCCCAGAGTTCTCAAGAAGATCAGGAACGACCAGGCCCAAGTCATTCTTGTAGCTCTGGATTGGGCAGAGAGAGTATGGTATCTCAAATTACGGAGCATGAACATTGGTCCTGTGATCAGGCTGCATCTTCTGGAGGTTCTACTGTTGCAGCAATGGAGCAGGGTCTCGCACCCAAACATGCGCATGCTCTGCCTTCATGCGTGGAGAATGGCCCACAGCAGTTGACAATTTATGACCGTCCTCCTGAAGTCTGTGATGTCAATCTGGGAGTCATGCATGCCTCAACCAAGCTAGTATATGCCTGCAATCGGCACATATTTGTGGCCTGGTGTGTTTCTAAAAATGTTGCTCCCCTTTCTGTAAGCTTGTCTGAAGTTTTGTTGTTTGTTCTTTCACTAGCCCACTGAGATGTTGTTCTGGTTATCGTTAAGAGGTTCACTTTGGCCCTATCTGCATTCCTAGGGTTGCTGGTTCAGTCCTCTTTGTACAAGTCACTCACAGTGAATTGTTTCCTGAAAGGACTACAACACATGTTCCTTCTATACAACTTCATTATGCCACATTGGGACCTGAACATAGTTTTGACCTTCCTGATGTACTTGCCCTTTGAGCCCTTGCACAGTTGACCTTTACGCCCATTGACCATAAAAAACTGCCTTTTTAGTCGCCATTACATTGGCCAGGAGGGTAAGTGAACTCAGGCACTTTCTGTGCACCCTCCTTACACTTCTTTTTACCCCCAGACAAACTGGTTTTGGGAACACCTGCCTCTTTTCTGCTGAAATTGGTAACACCTTTCAACATAGGCCGGACTATCACATTGCCTACTTTTATTTGTTCTGTGTCATCCTTCCAAAGAGTAGGAGAGACTCCACAGACGTAGCCAAAAAGAGCATTGTTGTTCTACATTTATTGTACCAAAGAGTTCCAGGTGGATGATCAACTCTTCATTGGGTTTGTCGGGGCGTATAAAGGAAAGGCTGTGTAGAAACGGACCGCCTCATGATAGATTGTTCTCCTCAATAATGTCACTGAGTCTGAGATTGCAACAGGCAGTTCTACAGCCTTTCAGAGCTTTTATGATGCGATTTCACAACCACAGATGCAGTCTGTTATAAGTTGAGTTTCTTGGTGGCAGAGGAATGTAGCCTGTCCAAGCAGGAACCACAATCCTAGTTAGGGTAAGTCACAACACACTGTAAATTATCCTGTGCTTGCCCTCTGGTAGCTTGGCACGGAGCAGTCGGGCTTAACTTAAGAGGCAAAGTGTAAAGTATTTGTGCAACACTTCAAACCATAACACAGTGAAACACAAAATAAGACTACACACCAGGTTGGAAAAATAAAGAATAATTCTATAAATAATACAAGACCAAAATGGCAACAAAGAGATATGAATTTTCAAAGAATAAACTATAAAATTGCACCGGTTCAGCACAAAGTTCATGAATCAGCCAACTGTGATGGAGCGCGGGCCAGATACAGGGACCCATTTAGGCCCGCTGAACAAAAGTACCTCGATCCCGATTGCGTTAACATCGAAGAAGATGCGAGGTGCAGCACAAGCATTGGGCAAGATGTGTCGATTTTCTCCATGCAACGGCAGCGGGGCACTGGTTCCGAATTTGCTGCTACTGCTCCTGCAGCAGAGGATGCATTGATTCAGAGACTGATGTGCTGGTACAGAGTGCAATGCACCAGCTCCACTCCACGCTAGCACGAGGATGCACCGGTTCTGACCAATGCAAAGGCGAAGATGCGCTGTGTCCGATGAGGATGCGTGAATTGGCTTGAAGAAGCACCTTAGGCCACACTTCCTAGGGTCCAGGACTGGGATGACACCACTTGGCAGGGTAGACTCACAGATGACTGGGTCCAGGTTCAGATGCAGGTAAGATAGAAGTCTTTTATGTCTCTGAGACATCAGATCAAAAGCAAGCCAGCAAGCCCTTTGAGTCACTCTGGGTTTCAAGTGATGTTAGTCCAGTCCTTCTCACCCATGCAGGAAAACAGCAGGGCAGCACAGCAAGGCAGGAATCCAGCAAAGTTATATTCCAGCAGAGGGTCAGTCCTTTCAGCAGCACAGCAGTGCTTCCTGGCAGAGTGTCACAGGTCTGAAGTGTACTAAAGTAATGGTGTCACAAGTCCAGTACTTGTATTCAGTTGTGCCTTTTGAAGTGGGGGAGACTTCAAAGAAGGCTTTGAAGTGCACAGAGGTCCTCCCTTCCTGCCTTGGCTCCAGACTCACTACACGGGGAGGGGTATGCTGCCTTTTTGTGCGGACCGGACACAGCTTATTCAGGCGTAAGTGTGAGGCTGTCTCCAGCTCCTACATCTCATCTCCCAGGATGGCCCATCAAGACACACCTAAGCTCCCTTTATGTGTGGCGGTCTCGAGGGAATACACAAAGCCCAGCTATCACCCTGAATAGAGACAGGTACCAAATGGCTAAAGTAAGAAAATGCCAAAATTCACCATTAATTTCAAAGCCAAGGAGTTCATTCTTTTCGTTGGTTAAAACCATAAAAGATTTACAATAAAATATATTTTTAAAAAAGGTTTAGAAACAGCACTAATATTATCTTAGTGTGGAGATGAGATTATACAGAAATAAAAAGAAGCCATAGTTACAATCTGTCTAAAAAACCAGTGTCTTGAACAGCGCGCTTGAGACAGAAGGTTACGGCGATTAAAGTGCAAATATTGATGCACCCGTAGGATTTTAAGTGGGGGTTAAAACTAAAACGGGCTGGGCCTATGCAGCATACTTGCTGGCAATGAGAATAGTTGGGAGTAGGCAAGGGGGATAATTTCCCTCTTGACTAGGGATACCCTTTCTGCCTCTGTTCCTGATTCAGGGTCATATCATGAAATAGTCCGTCATCAGTTTTTGAGAGAAGGTAATAGACTAAGTAGTTGTAGGATGGGGGCAGAGTAGATACCCTAGCTACTTGACGTATTTACTGCAGCTCGGTAGGGTTCTTGTATTCGTGTGGAAGAAGAACAGTGATGAGACCTCCAGGCAAGTATGAGCTTCCTTCTGTAGGGAAATTGGTTTCAGGAGAGACCTCCTTGGGGCATTGAGCATAGGACCGCAGCACAGAAGGTGTATCCAAGATTCTTATAATTGAAAAGTCTGCAACCCCCTCCTTGCCCGAGTTGGCCCATGGGTTAAAGTCGGCCACTGGTAGGCTTAACAAGCGCATAAATAAAATGTCTCTACGGACCGTCTGTTTATGGCTTGAGAGAGAGATATGGCTGTGGCTTCCCAGTTAGGTAGGAATTGTTCATGGGGGATAAGCTGTTTGAGGGCTTTAGGTAGTGGTTGTCCATCAGGTGTAAGGTTGTTTTCAGCTGCCTGTTGATAACCCTTTTCTAGGCGGTGTAAGGAATAGCGTCTGAGTTTAGCGCTGGATCTTCAATTTGTAGAGAGGCTATTGCTTTTTTAACTTGTCTGTGCCAGGGGTTCCCAGGACTCTCAAATGTTTCTTTCACACAAGTTTTATATGAGTTTGCTTGAGCTGTTATGATCCTAATGTAAATCTCTAGGTGTCAGACTCACAGGTGAGGGTTCGTCTTGAGAGGCCCAGTTTCAAGTGCAGTCTGGACCTCCTGATGTATCTGGGCAGTTGAAATACTCCCTTGTAGGCCGTGCATTGAGCATGTTCTAGGCTGGGGGCACAGCCTGTTTATGTTTTTATTGAGACAGATCAGACTGTATATGATGGCTCTAGCTTTTATTTTCAGGGCGGCTAGGTGGGCCATGGATCTGGAGGTCTCATTAAACCATACCCCCAGGGAGTTGCATTTTGTAGTTGTTTTAATGGTCGCTGTCCCCATGCCTCATGTTAGAAGTTTCTTCTTTTTGTAGTGACCAAAAATCAAGACTGTGGTCTTGTCCTGTTTGATCCTGAGAAAATTGGCTTTGTTGTATTCCTGAAGTTTGCTCAGAGATCTTTGAATTCTGGCTATTGTGTGGTCCATTATGACAATGTGGTCAGCATATTGTAAGATGTGTAGTATTGAATGGCCAAGTTGTGGAGGTATCGGGCAACTGCTTTTCAGAAATTTGCCTAGGTCAGCAGTACATACGTTGAAAAGGAGAGGTGCGAGGGCGCACCCCTGCATCACGCCATCATCAGTTGTAATTTTAGAGGTTACAGTGTGGGGGCCTGTTCTCACACTGACCCAGGTATTGGAGTAGAGGGAGATGATGGCCTGAGCAATTGCTGGGGTACCACCCACTTGTTTAGTTTCCTCCAAAGCATGTTGCGGTATACCTTGTCGACAGCGGCGCCGTAGTCCATTAATCAGCTAGAGTGGAGGCTGACTTTTTTTAGGCTGCTTGATGACTCAAAATAGCAAGTGCAGTGTTGTCGGTTGTTGAGGCGGCGGCACAAAACCCAGTTTACAAGACAGGCAAGATGTGATTTATCGTGACCCATTCATCTACCTGTTTGAGAAGCGAGTGGGCATGGGATTTGGCCTCTAGGTCCGGGAGGGCAATGAGTCGATAGTTGGATGAAATTGTTGGATCTTCTTTCTTGAAGATCGGGCATAAGATGGATCCCCTCCATGAATATGGGCTCTGCGCAGCAAGGTAAGCTTGGTTAAAAAGGGGGGTTAAGACCTTGGCTCAGTCCTCCAGAGCGCATTTGAATGGAAGCCCATTGGGGCCCGGTGCTCAGTTTTTTTTCATGGTTTTTATGTGTTTACAGACTAGGGCCTGTGTGGCCAGAACTTGAATTTCTCCTGGTGTTTGATCTACAGTCCCCCGGCTAAGAGCGTCGCTTGGTCCTGTTGGGAGGCTCTTGTGTAGTGCTTTTACATGTCGCACCCAGGACCCTTCTGGGACAGCGTTGTACTTGGTACAGTTAGGAGATCTGAGTTTGTTGATGGAATTGCAGATATGGGCCAGACTTTTTTCTAAAGCAATTGGTGTATTTTTAGCCATTCTTTTTGTTCAGAATTTTCTTTGCTTCCGAAGTTAATCTTGACTACATTTTGCACAGATTAATAATATTATTTGTAGAGTTTGCTGTAGGATTTAGCTTGTGGGCTGTTGTTGGCCTTCTTAATGCTCTTTGTGCATTAATGATGGCCCTGTTGTGTGGCTGTCGGGGATGCTCCTTCACAGGGGTTTTAGAGTATTGTTGAGAGACACTGGATCCCAACAGATGGTCCCTTAAATCATTCTTTAGGTCATCCCATCTGTAGTATGAGTCTCCCAGAGAGTTGGTGTTGGACTCTGTAATTACATTGTAGTAGATAAAGAGAAAATCCAAATATATCCAGATAAATCCAGGATTTAATGAGCTGCAGCACAGTACTCCCAACCTCCAAGAAGTCAGTCCAAGTTAAACATTTTAGATCATAACAATTCCAAATGGAATCTCATGGACAATGTGCATGTGCAGCAAAGTACAAACATTCTATTAAAAGGGAAATATGTACAGGGTAGGTTAAAAGGGAAATACATTGTAAACCAGAATATAACACATTTTCCCCCTTAAAGAAATAAGCAGGGAAACTGACATTTTTAACAGCTGAAAAAAACATCCAGTATATATAAAAAAAAACTGCGATACACATTTTGAAACTCTTCTAACATTCCATCTTTTCCCATCTTGTGTAACCACACTATTATGATAAACTTTCATTACTTTCATAGGCTTACCGAATTTGTTTTCTCCCTTGGCAATGTAACCTGGTTTGCGAATCCTAACAACATCACCCACCATGAATGCTGGTTGTTTAACATTCATCCTAGAATCATAATTGCATTTGTATTTGCCTTGTTTGAGTTCCACTTTCTCAGCCACATCCTTGACATTCACATCAATCATTTGATGACTACAACTCTTTTTAAACCACCAAGGACATAAACCAGAAACAGGATCTCTACCTTTTAGTAAACGAAAAGGAGAAATCTCAGTAGTGGCATGGGGTGTAATGCGGTATAACCATAACTTTTCTATCAATTTTTCTTTCCACAAACCTCCAGATTTACGAGCCCAAACTATGTCTTGCTTGAGGACTCGATTATATCTCTCCACTAGTCCATTACCTTGTGGTTCATACAGAGCAGTGGTACAATGCTTTATGCCATACATACTCAGAAACTCTGACATCACTGAGGATTTGAACTGTACCCCATTATCAGATACAATACATTCCGGAAATCCTTCCCTAGAAAAAATCTCTTTTAAAAATAGGATACCACTCTCTATATTAGGATGAGGTACTAGTTTGACCTCAGGCCACTTGGAGTGATAGTCCACTGCAACTATAGCAAACCTACATTCCTGTGGTAAAAAATTGAACGGACCAGCAATATCGATCCCTAACTTTTGCCACGGATGATATGGCCACTTCACAGGAACTAAAGGTGCTGGATCACACCTGCACGATTTATCACTCTCAATGCACTCAGGACACTCTCTGACAAACTTATCCACCAATCTATCAACTCCTGGCCACCAGAAATTAGACCTAATCAGTCTTTTCATGGAAGACATCCCCATGTGACATTCGTGACTCATTTGTAAAATAACATTTCTTACAGCCAAAGGTGGAATACATTTCCCAGCTCTGAATAGGAGATCTCCCTCAATGGCCAATTCATCAGCAATGTTGTAGAATGGTATAATTTCAGCAGGAATGCGTTCCTTGGAAGGCCACCCCAAATTCACATAGTCTCTGACCTTACACAACAAATCATCCTCATTCATACTTCTCATCCACAGATCCTCTGATATAACATTGTATTTTTCTGACAACATTTCAGAAATACTAGTTACCACCTCCGTGTCTTCTTCAACCCCAGTACCTGGATATGGCAACCTAGACAAACAATCTGCAGTTACATTTAGTTTTCCAGGTACATATTCAATGTCAAAATTATATTCCTGCAAACGTGACATCAATCTAGCAATGCGAGCTGTAGCATTTAATCCTCCACCAGGTGAAAGAATACCCACCAATGGTTTATGATCAGTACGTATCAAAAATCTTGCACCCCAAATATAATTCCGGAAATGCTCAACGCCCCATACACATCCCAACAATTCCTTTTCTATGACAGCATATCGTCTTTCAGTTTGGTTCAAAGATCTTGATGCAAAAGCAACATTCCAATCCTCCTTGCCTGAACGTTGTGAAAGCACACAACCTAAGCCATAAAGACTTGCGTCTACAGTCAAAATGCAAAGTTTATTCAAGCAAAAAGGCCTTAGAGTAGGGGCTGACACCATATCAAGTTTAACACTTTCAAAAGCATCTTGCTGTTTAGGTCCCCACAAAAACTCTACATCCTTCCTTGTTAACTCTCTTAACGGCTCCATCTTGGTTGCAAAACTTGCAATAAACTTACTGTAATATTCACAAAGTCCTAGAAACGATAACAACTTGTCTTTACAATCTGGTGCAGGAGCTTTTAGGATAGCATCAACCAATGATCTTTTTGGAGCAACACCATTACCAGAAATGGTGTGTCCCAAATACTCTATAGTTTTCTGAAATAACTTACACTTCTTACTCTTAATAGTAAGTCCAAACTTATTTAACATCTTACACACATTCCTCAAATGCCCCATGTGTGCCTCATCACATTTAGAGAAAATCAAGATATCATCTTGAAAACACTTCACGTATTCACTCATGTCCTTAAAAATATGATACATAGATCTCTGAAAAACAGAGGCTGCCGACGCCAAACCGAACGGCATCCGTTTAAACTGAAACAAACCCTGTGGTGTGATAAAAGCTGTGAGATGACGTGATTCCTCTGCTAACACAACCTGATGATACGCCGATCTCAAGTCCAAAGTGGAAAATATAACACCTCCTCCTAGCATGCTCACGACTTCGTTGATATTGGGCAGGGGATGACAATCTACCACTATGTTTGCATTAAGTGCTCTCAAATCTATGCATAACCTCAAAGATTTGTCTGGTTTGCGTGCCAAAACCACTGGCGAAACCCATTCGGACGATTCTATCTCCTCTATGACATCATTTTTCAACATATCATTTAGTGCATCACTTAACTCTTCTCTAACATTCAGTGGTACAGGTCTAAGTTTTTGTACGACTGGCATAGCTCGTTGTTTAAGCTTAATGACATGAGTGAAACCACTTAGTTTACCTAATTTATCTGAAAAAACACTAGGAAACTCGTCCGAAAGTGTCTTCCAAACATTACTCTCTTCTACAGATCTGACACCTTCTTCTAACATACCACAATCATGTGACACCATGACAGGATCTTTGTTGCGTGGATTCAATGTAATGTGAAGTCTGAATTGATCCCGCCACCCCAAAACATTCACTCCCTTTACAACAACATACAGTTTGATATATGCAGATTGGTCCTTAAAATAAATCATGGAAGCAATATACCCTATAAAATCAATACTAGAACCATTAAAACCTTTCGCCATGACATCAGGAGGACACAACTCGCTCTTAGAAATTTTATTCTTGTACATTTCATCAAAATACTTCTCAGTTATGATGGTCCAAGGAGACCCAGAATCAGCCATCAACTCTAATTCTACTCCCTTAAACCTAACAACACATTTAGGAGATTCCAAAACATCCTCCTCAAGCAAACTTAAACTTATTATAGACACAATCATCCCACTTACTCTATTAGATTCATCAGACACAACATGTTCACATCTAACTAAACTTGAATCAAAATCTGTCTCATCTCTCACACACGAAATTTCTTTTTTCTTGAAATAGTTGCTTTTGTCCCCACATTTCTTTTTGTCCTCTCTACAAGAGTTAGAAAAATGACCCACCTTATCACATTTGTTGCACTCCTTGCCTAAAGCAGGACAAAATTTGAAAGAAGCTACATGATTGTAACTTCCACATCTAAAACACACAATGCGGTTACGTGATCCATACTTATAATTTTGGGGACCTCTTGCAACATTGTTCATCGCACATACTTCTTCAGTTAACTTATCATTCTTACTACTTTTATTGCTTGTTTCCTCTATCGTTTTCATCCATTTGTTAGACTGTTCAAAAGCTTTAGCAGTAGAAATACATTCCAACAAAGTTGGATTGCCTACAATCCACAACTGTTCTTGTGTTTTCTTGCATTTAACATTCACAATTATGTTATCCCTAAGCATCTCATCTGTCATATTACCAAAATTACATGGCATAACTAAAGCTCTCAAACTTGTTAAAAAATCATCAAATGATTCATTTTCCTTTTGGGCTCTGGTATAGAACTTGTAACGATTTAACGCTATACTAGTTGTAGGCTTAAAACGTGTTTCTACACGAAGCATTGCTTCATCAAAGACACCAGCGCCACCAGGAACAGGTGGTAAATTCCTAAAAATGGCTTGCCCTTCGGAACCCAGACAATGGAGAAAAATATTTTTCTTCCTTTCATTACCCATCCTTTCTCCATCAATAGCCTTCAAATAAGTTAAAAATTCCTCCTTCCATCTGTTCCATGGAATGGGAGGATCACCTTTACTTTGTAAAAATTTTGAGGGCGGATCAAACTGCATTGTGAGAAATAATGAATAAAACTGATTATAAATAAATGAACATAAAAGAAATGAAATAAATAAAATACAAGAGAATAACACTAAAATATTAGATTAATACTTGAGTCCATCAGCGCTGGTAAAACTAACTTCAGAGGACACAAGCTGTGTACATCAGCGCCGGTGAAATTAGCTCTAGAGTACACACGTTGTGTACATCAACGTTGGTATTTCCTTTATGAATAATTGGGAAAGCAGTAAACTTCGATGTAATCCATGTTTTGGTTAAATTCGTTAGCAGTACCTCAAAAACGTGTCCGATGCTCTCGAGCGCAAAGGAAAATCCAAAAGTAAACAAATATGGCCGCCGTAGCTTTACGCGACCTCAATCAATGCGTGCAACTATAGCAACCAAGGCACAACAAATGCGCTTCACGCTCAAAAGCGGCGTATAGTAATCACGCTCCAAACGCGGCGTATCCACGGTGACAGCAGTTCACAATGGCGCATGGAAGCTCCGTCGCGCTGCAGACCTTTGCACGTGAAAGCCCTCGTTCGTTGAGCGCTGACAGCCTTTGCTCGAGAAAGCCTTCGTTGAGCTTTTTAAAGGTAAACACAGCGTGATTAAAAGGCAAAATTACGTGAAAATGTAATGCAGAGTCTCACGAGGTCAGCAGTTAGCTTGAAGAAAACGCTCTTCACCATGCAGTCACCAAAAATAGTACAGGTTGTTAAAATAGTATTTCAAAGTACCAACACCACGCCAGAAGAGATTAAGCTTGAATTAAGTAAGATATCACTTTCCACAGATTCCAGTCTTCAGAATGTCAAATGAAAGCGCTTCTTTTCAAAATAAAGTCCATAAAATCCAATAAAGATGTAAAAAAATCGTAAAAATCCAAACTTCCTTAAAATCAGATGTACCACACCTGTGCTGCTGTAGTAGTAGTAGGTACTGGTCACCCTCGTCGCCAATTTTGTAGTAGATAAACAGAAAATCCAAATATATCCAGTTAAATCCAGGATTTAATGAGCTGCAGCACAGTACTCCCAACCTCCAAGAAGTCAGTCCAAGTTAAACATTTTAGATCATAACAATTCCAAATGGAATCTCATGGACAGTGTGCATGTGCAGCAAAGTACAAACATTCTATTAAAAGGGAAATATGTACAGGGTAGGTTAAAAGGGAAATACATTGTAAACCAGAATATAACACACATCTTCTAGCCACTTGCCCACCTTGGAGCTATCTGACTCCATTTGATTCTCCTGACTAGCTTGAATGCTTTGGCCCGCGTAGATAAGCCTACTTCTGGGAGTCTTGCGACTGTTGCAGCATTTATATTGAGCATTCCAGTCAAGGGTTTGTGGTCGCTTTCAGGGCGGTTGGGTATCTCCAACTTGACTAGATGGCTGGCTAAAGGAACTGACAGGAAAAGGCAGTCGATGGTTGAAATCCCTTTAAACGAAGCAGGGAAGTGGGCGTGACGGTCTTGTTCCTGGCAAATTTCTTCAGCAGAGAGTAGATTGTAGTTAGACAAGAGGTTGTTTATTTTTTCCTGTTTTGGTTTTACATGCAGTGTTATCAGTGCTACCCAGTGCACTGATGTAAAAGTCTCCTATTAGCAAAATTTCATTTGTGGCAAACTCCAGGAAGAGATCCTCCAGAATTCTGTATAGGCATTTGGCTGCAGGCAGTTCTGATATTTTAGTAGCGTTATGGTAACTGTATATTAGGAGAAGGGTAATATCTTTGCTGTTACTTGATGTGCCAGAAATGAATACTGCTTGCCAAGCTAGAAATTTCTCGTTTAGGGGCACAGCCTTGATCTTGCAGGAGTATTTAATGAAGATTGAGAGCATCGTGATGAAGACGCAGAGATGTGGTAAGTTGTAAAACACACTTTATTCATCGAACTGTTCTACCATAGTCAGAGCTAGGTCCCCGTCCATTAACCAGCTCCCAACCATTTTTCTGGATCAGCACGGACCCCCACGCAGTGAGATTCTGAACCGGCACAGCATTCTATAAGTAACACGTCTTAAATACTACATGGGTTTCCTCTTTAAAAAATGTAAACCAAACTAAAATGGGTTCAACAAAAAGATTACAAACTAAAAAAGAAAAAAGAAAAACAAGCAAAAAAAACATTATAGTACACACCTAAAGTAATAAGATTACGTTTTCCAAAGTACATTAATATCTGAAATGGAGAGGAACAATCCTCACCCTAGAACTACGTCTCGTGCTCATCTGAACAGTTCTTGTATGAATCTTTTGACGATCCACACTGTGTCCAAGGCACCCATCCACAACATTTCTGGACTTCACCAACAAACACTTGTTCTATCACTGGACATTCTCAAGATTTACAGAACCACCATTTACTTTCACAACTTTGATGGGTGGGCCAAATTTGGGACCACCTTCCTTTACATGAATGGGTTTCTTTACACAAACAAAATCTCCCACAGACAACTCAAGCTCTTTGACATTTTTCCTAGAACCAAAGTACTCCTTTTTCTTCTCTCTGTCTCAATCTCTCACGACTCCTCACACTCATCATACCACTGTCCACCTTTAACCCATTTATTAATCCAACTAGGACAAAAACTAGTTGCAGCTCTGCAACTACTTAGCAACTTAAAAGATGATACACCAGTGGTCGCATGAGGAGTAGTGCGATAAAACCAAAGCATGGTTTTGACAGCATTGGCTACCACACAATTGTTAACAATCGCCACTGTATACATTCCCCCAAAATCATATTCGTATGTTCAACCAAACCATTGGTTTGGGGGTGGTATAATGAGCTCTTCAAATGTTTAATCCTACTAGTTTGTAGAAACAACTCCACCTCACTAGAGACAAATTGCACCCCATTGTCTGTCACAAAAGTGTCTTGAAAACCCTCCTTCATGAACACCTCTTTCAAATATTCAGCAACAGTTCTGGAAGTCACCTCTCTCACAAATCTTACCTCTGGCCATTTGGTATAATAATCCATCATGACCAGGGCATCCTAGGGATGAATCAAGCTTGTGAAATGGTCCGACAATGTAAAAAACTAACTTCACCCATGGTGCAGATGGAAGCTCAATAGGAGAAAGAGATGGAGTGCGCAACTTCACAGACTTGTCACAACTAGAGCAGATAACACACGCCTAGACCATATTATCCACTTCACCACAGAGGGCCACCAATTTTTCAGTCGACATGAGGAATCATTGTTCAAAGCTTTGCGCCACTCACTCTCAGAGATAGAACACAATTACGGAAGATCACCAGCAGCTACAATAAACTCTTCCTTGTCACCCTCATTCGCCTCAACGTCCTGTTCAACAGTTACAGATGAACGTGATAGATAATCCGCACATCCATTCTTACATCCAGGAATGTATTCCGGCACAAAATCAAACTGCAACAACTTTGAGGATAAACGAGAAATACGAGGTGTGAAACTTCTAGTATTCTTCCCACTCAGACTGAAAATCAGAGGGTTGTGATCCATTTCTAAGTAAAATTTCCCACCCCAAACGAAGTTGCGAAACTTCATCACAGCCCACCAACAGGCTAATAATTCTTTTTCAATGACAGAGTATTTCTTTTCTGTCTCTGACAACACCCTGGATGCAAAACCAATGTCTCATTTCTGTACCTTTAGTTTGACTTACTACAGCACCAACACCTTCATTGCTTGCGTCCTTAGTCAAAGCACACTGAAGTTCTGGATCAAAATGTTCAATACCCTGGGTAAAATAAGCTGTGGCTTCACCCACTCATTTCATCAAAAAGGGGAAAGGATCACTTGTCCTGCGAAAAACTCAGGTCTGCAGGTTGGCAACTGGGTGTCTCCCAATAAAATGACCCTCATACACGTGTGTTTTCTCTCTTGTTCGTTTTCGTTAGCGGTATATAAGGTGTCCCCGCATGTATCACACGTGCGTGCGTAATCACAGGGTCAAGTCATTTGTGTGCACCCTCCACCAGGAGGTTTCACCTTAAGTTTTAAGGCAGTAGTGATCGTGGAAAAAAAAAAAAGAGGTGATTAGGATAGTGATAAGTGGTTTAAAAAATAGTCCAGATATCCAAGAGCCAAAAATTTATTAAATTTGGAATCGGGCTATTGTTAAAAAGGGAAGTTCGTGCAGCTCTGGAATTAGTTATGAATTCAAGCGCACTTAATGGTCTGCTAAAATGGTCGACATGTTTCAGCTATAAGCGACAATTTGTCAGACAGCTTTCTTCAGGACCAGGGAGTGAAAGTGATAAAGAATAAGTGAAAGAATAGGTAAATTTTAACCTGATTCTTCAAGTGATGAGAGGTCTCATTGTACCTGTAAATGAAAAACACACACACAAAATACAAACCAAAATGGGAGAATGGGGGAAAGGGGAGAAAAGGAATTGGTGAAGTACAAATATGTACACATTCAAAATCGCTTGATTTCGAATAAAGAAACTGTAAAATGGCAATACTTAGCGCAGAATCACTCTCATTTCAGGCGTCAACTCATCCATTCTCATGCCTTATCAGCGTGAGGTGATTATGCCATACTGTTCATTAGTGCTCTTAACTGTGACCGGTAATTGGTATATATAACATTTCTCATGGTGTAATTCACATGCTTGTTTTAGGGCACGTCGTGCTCTTAATATGGTGTAATAGAGTATCTCAAGTGCTCGTTGTGGCTTACTCGTTATTTTCACTGTGAATACATGGATTTCATAAGTCACGTATATGGTGAGTTATCAAAGCAGAAAAAACACTCTTTTCCTGCTCTTTAAATACTAGCGGGGACGGTGGTCTAGAGTCCGTGGTGGATATCGGATATGGTGTGAGTCCCTATCTAGTTCAAGGGGTTGTGCCTACCTCCTTAATTGTAGCTAGTAGCCTCATCGGGGGAGGGGGATTCTATGAGGACGGTAGCGCTGGGGAGGAGTAAAGAATACGTTAGTACAGACAGGTTTTACTTGCGCTTTTAGTCTCGCGTTTGAGCGGAGTCTTCTTCTTCTACCTTGCGCCTTAGCGTCCTCGTCTGCAGCATGTGCTGTCTCTGCCTCCATCCACCCGGAAATGGTTGGTATCGGAGGGGCGGATGTTTTTAAGCAGTAAAGTATGGAAATGGAAGAAATCTTCACAATGTTGTGAGAAATGTTAAGAGTGTTTCGAAACAACCAATTTAACTGATTTAATTTATGTGAGTGGTTTATCAAATTCGTTGGGCATTAGAGAATTTGTTGAATCACCAGTGGCCTTTTATGGTTTATTACGGTCAGGGGCAAAACAGAAAGTGATCTGTATATACTCAAGACAGACATTTGCCCGAAAGGAGAGAGAGATGAGGAATGGGGGGGACGCAAAAATCAGCGTGATTTGCTCATTTGTTAAGAGCGAGCCAGGGAACAGAATCATTAAGTCCTAGGGTGTCTGTTTTCAGTCTATGCACCCAGCGTTGTTCTTTCTCGAACAGGATTTTTTGGGCATTCCTATCGACAGTTTCAAGAGTCTCTAGGATGACCCATTGCAGATCTTTGGCTGTATGCCCAAGGTCTATGAAGTGTGATGACATTTTTGTTGTTGTTCTTTTACAATTGACATTACTTCGATGTTCATACATCCGTTGTTTGGCCTTGCGGCAAGTCATGCCAATGTACTTCATCTGGCATGGACATGTAATCATATATATGACATGACTAGTGTTGCAATTGGTATGTTTCTTTAGTTTCCATGTTAGGTCAGGGAGTAGTTGTAGTTCTTTGGTAGGTTTGGTAGTTTCACAAGCTAGACAAGAACCACAGGGATAGTGTCCTGTTATCGGAGTATTGTTCCATAATCCTTGGTGTTCTTTTTTCTTTTTTGGAGGTGGTCTTGTATGTACCAATAGATCTTTGAGATTTTTGCTTCTCTTGTTGGCAAAACGGGGTTTTGGCCAGTCAAGGTTGTTCCAGTTTTTATTAATTATCTTCTTTACCTTGTTTGTGACTGGGCTATAGGTGGTGACGCATGTTGTTCTGAGAAATTGGCTATAAGGGAGGTTCTCCCTTATAGCCAATTTCTCCGACTTAGGAGAAATTGTAGTTCCACAAGTGATTACAAAGACCAAGCTAATGACCTTTGTGACAAACTCACAGCACGAGAATACCCCAGAAAAATAATTTCCTCTTGCAAAAAACGTGCACAAAATCAGCCAAGAGAAGTGCTTCTAGAAACACACCCTGAGCCACGGGATGATAGAACAACATGCGTCACCACCTATAGCCCAGTCACAAACAAGGTAAAGAAGATAATTAATAAAAACTGGAACAACCTTGACTGGCCAAAACCCCGTTTTGCCAACAAGAGAAGCAAAAATCTCAAAGATCTATTGGTACATACAAGACCACCTCCAAAAAAGAAAAAAGAACACCAAGGATTATGGAACAATACTCCGATAACAGGACACTATCCCTGTGGTTCTTGTCTAGCTTGTGAAACTACCAAACCTACCAAAGAACTACAACTACTCCCTGACCTAACATGGAAACTAAAGAAACATACCAATTGCAACACTAGTCATGTCATATATATGATTACATGTCCATGCCAGATGAAGTACATTGGCATGACTTGCCGCAAGGCCAAACAACGGATGTATGAACATCGAAGTAATGTCAATTGTAAAAGAACAACAACAAAAATGTCATCACACTTCATAGACCTTGGGCATACAGCCAAAGATCTGCAATGGGTCATCCTAGAGACTCTTGAAACTGTCGATAGGAATGCCCAAAAAATCCTGTTCGAGAAAGAACTACGCTGGGTGCATAGACTGAAAACAGACACCCTAGGACTTAATGATTCTGTTCCCTGGCTCGCTCTTAACAAATGAGCAAATCACGCTGATTTTTCGTCTCCCCATTCCTCATCTCTCTCTCCTTTCGGGCAAATGTCTGTCTTGAGTATATACAGATCACTTTCTGTTTTGCCCCTGACCGTAATAAACCATAAAAGGCCACTGGTAATTCAACAAATTCTCTAATGCCCAACGAATTTGATAATCCACTCACATAAATTAAATCAGTTAAATTGGTTGTTTCGAAACACTCTTAACATTTCTCACAACATTGTGAAGATTTCTTCCATTTCCATACTTTACTGCTTAAAAACATCCGCCCCTCCGATACCAACCATTTCCGGGTGGATGGAGGCAGAGACAGCACATGCTGCAGACGAGGACGCTAAGGCGCAAGGTAGAAGAAGAAGACTCCGCTCAAACGCGAGACTAAAAGCGCAAGTAAAACCTGTCTGTACTAACGTATTCTTTACTCCTCCCCAGCGCTACCGTCCTCATAGAATCCCCCTCCCCCGATGAGGCTACTAGCTACAATTAAGGAGGTAGGCACAACCCCTTGAACTAGATAGGGACTCACACCATATCCGATATCCACCACGGACTCTAGACCACCGTCCCCGCTAGTATTTAAAGAGCAGGAAAAGAGTGTTTTTTCTGCTTTGATAACTCACCATATACGTGACTTATGAAATCCATGTATTCACAGTGAAAATAACGAGTAAGCCACAACGAGCACTTGAGATACTCTATTACACCATATTAAGAGCACGACGTGCCCTAAAACAAGCATGTGAATTACACCATGAGAAATGTTATATATACCAATTACCGGTCACAGTTAAGAGCACTAATGAACAGTATAGCATAATCACCTCACGCTGATAAGGCATGAGAATGGATGAGTTGACGCCTGAAATGAGAGTGATTCTGCGCTAAGTATTGCCATTTTACAGTTTCTTTATTCGAAATCAAGCGATTTTGAATGTGTACATATTTGTACTTCACCAATTCCTTTTCTCCCCTTTCCCCCATTCTCCCATTTTGGTTTGTATTTTGTGTGTGTGTTTTTCATTTACAGGTACAATGAGACCTCTCATCACTTGAAGAATCAGGTTAAAATTTACCTATTCTTTCACTTATTCTTTATCACTTTCACTCCCTGGTCCTGAAGAAAGCTGTCTGACAAATTGTCGCTTATAGCTGAAACATGTCGACCATTTTAGCAGACCATTAAGTGCGCTTGAATTCATAACTAATTCCAGAGCTGCACGAACTTCCCTTTTTAACAATAGCCCGATTCCAAATTTAATAAATTTTTGGCTCTTGGATATCTGGACTATTTTTTAAACCACTTATCACTATCCTAATCACCTCTTTTTTTTTTTCCACGATCACTACTGCCTTAAAACTTAAGGTGAAACCTCCTGGTGGAGGGTGCACACAAATGACTTGACCCTGTGATTACGCACGCACGTGTGATACATGCGGGGACACCTTATATACCGCTAACGAAAACGAACAAGAGAGAAAACACACGTGTATGAGGGTCATTTTATTGGGAGACACCCAGTTGCCAACCTGCAGACCTGAGTTTTTCGCAGGACAAGTGATCCTTTCCCCTTTTTGATGAAACGTAATTCAATGGAGTCTGAAAGGATCCTATCTCTCACTCCCCCCAATTGATTACCTGCTTCACCCACTCAGACATCTTGGCATGTATCACTCCATTGAAAAACTGCCCCTTCATGAGCATCCTTGACAGAGGTCTCAACTTGGTGGCAAAATCTTGTACGAATCGTGAATAAACCTAAAAATTATTTGAGATTGGCTTTGTCTGAGGGAGCTTTGGTTTAAATAACATTTCGAATATGTTTACATAAACATAGGAGATGACACCTTTTAAGTATATTGTACAAACCTAGGGTTGTAATGTGGGATGAAAGCCAGTTTGTGTTGTTCCAGGGTGCTTACACTTGAGGACTCTCTGTTCCCGTTGATAAGGGCTGAGAATGTAGGATCCTTAATTCTCCAAAGAGGTGGCTCATCAGGTCGAATAAGGGCTTGCATATCCCCGATCCATCTTTGGCCAATGGGTGCCATGTCGTGATGGTGGCTGTGGGAGGTTATTTGAGCCAGTTGCTGCTTAGCATTTCAGTCGGAGTAGAATAGCCCCTGGGCCTGATTGTTGAGCATTAGAGGATTGGGCCAAAGAGTTTTTTGGCCACTGCTGACAAAGATGAGAGGATCTTTGCCAAGTGTTTTGTTAGTTGGTTCGATATTTTGTAGTTATGTGTTAGTGCTTATGTCTGTTTGTTTTTCAGCTACCACTCTGAAGGAAGTCGCCCCCAGAGTCCTGTGATTTGAAGGTGGGTGAGTGGTCCACATTGGACCTTTGGGGGGGCCTCATAGTATCAATGTGTTACGTGCTTGTTAGGGAGTACAGGGGGATGACATCTGAGCTCTGTCCCACCTGAATGGTGCCTTAAGGAGGAGGATTACCCCTTACTCCCGCCGTCCTCTCAGTGTGAAGATCTCTGCCAAGTGCTCCTTGCTTAAATTTATTGACTCAGTGGTAGGTGTCGGAGCTTTTGCAGCCCTGGATTTCTGTTTGACTGCCTTAAGTGACTGGACGCTGTGTGGCTCTTGAGCAGCTTTGGTAGGGTTTTTGTGGGTGATGGTATGCCCCGCTTTGGCTGGTTTGTGATCAATACAATCTGCTCTTGACTTCAAGGTTGGGTTGAATATGCGAAAAGGCTTTGTAGACCCCTTTTCTTGGCCCACCTTATAGATGTTGGCGACACCTGAGATCAAAAATCTTTTTAAAATGCATTGTTTTTTTAGTTTCTTTTTTATCCTTCTGGAAAAAATAGGATTTATTGAGGGAGGAGTAGGAGTTGGGGGGGTCTCTTTGTGAGACTAGCTCATATTGTTTGGTTGAACTCGATGGGAGGTGTGATCACAGTGCTGCAATTTTGCGCTGGCCCCCCTTTGTCCATCATCCCTAGGGAGGGCACTTCTGCAGTGAAACCAGAGACGTGTATCGACTGGTGGCATGGTCAGGCCCCTTTTTTGGGGGGCATTGGTTCCCTTGTTACTGCTGGAGAGGTGCTGTTATTGTTAGTTAATTTAGGTGTGTCAATTTTTCCCAGTTGTTTTTTTGTGCAGATTTTCTGGTGCAGCTGACTTAAATCTTGATGCTGGCTATGAGTGAACATAAGATTTCGGGGAAAGTACTTTGTTGATCATTGGGGAGCAAGGGCAAGTTTTGTCTGCTTCCGGTAATCCAATGAGGTTTTGCATGGAGGTTAATCTAGAACCCAGGCCAACTAAGCTTGAAGCGATTGATTGGATTAGATCTATCTGAAGTTCCATATTTTGGGATTGCCATAAGAGTGGGCTGGTGATTGTGTCTTGCTTGGTATGTAAGGAAGCCAGTGAGACTGAGGGGGGCTCAGAGGTCCGGTATAGGGATATGCTTGCTCCCTTGTCTGAGTTGGGCTAATGGGTCTATTTTGAGCTCTCTGCAGATGCCGGTGTTTGTGCCAGTGAAACTTTAATCTGGGCTTCTAGCATGGCTCGGAAGGAGTAGGATAGGTTGCCTAGCTCCTGGTGTGATATACCTTCCCTCCTGGTCCTTTTTGTGGGCGATTGCATGAAGTTTGTCTCAGATGTTTACTTACCGGCTGAGTGCCAATGATGTCTCCTGGGACATTGCCGGAGAAGTGGTTCCACTTGTATATGTGTGCACCTGGGTGGTTTTTGTTGCCATACGTGAGCTTTGGATGCTCGGCAAGATTCTGGTGTCCCAGGACCCTAACAAGCTGGGAAGATGAATGGCTCACTTTGTTTCTGGACTTTCAAATGCAATTACCTGGATCAGTGGCACTTTGTCAAGGGAAAGGTGGAGAGGGAAGAGCTCCAATTTAGATACATTTTACTTTTAATATTATCCAAACACCTAACAAATAAATTATATTTGGTGTTTGCATTAATTTTTAACCTCTCACTTTTTCACAGGCCCTCCCCACTTAGTTCTTAGAAGTGCCTCCCTGTCTTCAGTTGAAGGCCCTCTCTCTACCAAGCGTGGTTTCTAGAGAGCGAGGACTGCCAATGATGAAGCATGACACCTGGTGGTGTGTGAGGACAGTCCTTCACATTTTTTGAGATGTCTGGCACCCCACATGAGTAAGTGTAGCGTGCCTGGTTTCATATATAGAATCAGATATCTATTCAGGGTAGCGTCTTTTGTGTGTACAAGAGCTCCAATATGCCATGATCCTCCCATCGTAGTTTTAGGTAGGAACATGACCTTTCGAGTTTTGGCCCGGTTAGAGGCCAGTCTATGTTTATAGTGTTTGTTTTGTTTAAGGACTTATCTAGCACCGATGAAGCGAAAGGGACTGGTGAGAATAATGTCTGACTCTCCCTTGGTAGGACCATTCTGAAGTATTCACTAATCAGCCCCTCCTGCAATTTAGTCCCTTGGTCTCCTGGTGTGGTAAGAGGGAGGGCACTGTGGGCTCAGGCTCCTGAGAATTAGTGGCTTATAGAGGGGAAGAGGGGTCAGCTGGTTCCCTTCTTCAGGGGTAGTTTTCTTTTGGGCATGGTCCCAGAGCTTTGCATGGGTCCTTACTTGTGTAGCTAAGTCAGGCTTAGCTGGCGTCGTTGACTTGACGCGGTTGAGACGGTGGCAGCACTGACCTACTATCCCAGTCCTGTCCTGTGGAGCTTAGTCAGGACAGAGGAAAAAGGCACAATCATGCTATCTTGGCAAGGGCTTCCTGCACTGCGCTGGGTGGGGGTGTTGTTGGATGTTGTCCTCCAGCGTTGTGAAAAAGGTTGTAACAAGTAATTCTGGATAGTTACAGATAAAAAATTAGTCTTATGAAATGGTGCTGCAGAGTGATAGCCCCAATATTAGGTCTCCGCTGAAGGCATGTGCGTGGGAGCCACCAGGGGGCTTGCAGACCGCACCACATCCCGGTCAGGTTGTCTCCACCTCCCCTCGGCTCTACCCTCCGGTGACAACCTCATAAGCTGCCGCCTAGCTACCGGCTGCTGCTTGTTATCCTGCTGTGAGGCCTGTTTGAAAAGTGGTAGAGGAAAATGTCTGCCAACCAAAAACAAAGAGCATACAATGCTTAACCTTGGGTGCTGTTTCTGGTTTGCTGAGGCTCCTGCAGCAAGGGCAAACAGTGGAGTCAGGCAGTCGTTTGTTGTGTGACCGCCTCCTGGATGTTAATTCTGTAGCTTGTGGTGATTTTGGGGCTGCTGCATGGGTGAAGGGCAAGCTCATAGTTTCTGGTATTAGTGGGCAAGCGGTTCAGAGGCTAGAGAATTACAGGCGGGTTCGCAGACTTCACCAACTTGAACAGGCTCTAACCCAGTTACTGGCCTGTTATCCTGCTGCCTCACTGCCCTACCGAGGTGCACAGCCCTGCAACTGCATTTTAAGATCCCAGTCCTTAGGAGCTGTGGGGGCAGTGATGCAGTGGTCGTAATAATTGTGTGGCAGCAAGTAAGAGAAGTTATTGCCCTGAGCGGCAACTTCTCTGATCCACTGTTGTCAGGTGTCAGAGTTGGCTTGATGGGGCTCTCGGATTCCCTGCCTCTTTGGTGCGCTGATGGAGCCACCAGCACTGGTGCTGCTCCCTACTCGCTTCCTGAGGCTTGAAGGCAGCGACGCAGGGGCACGAACACACCATTGCTGGGCTCAGTGTGAGGTCTGCTGTTGTAGGATCCAGGCAGCGGGGCCCGCAAGAGACTCAAGCTGGGGGTGTCAAAGGCAGGCAGAACCCATAGGAGACCTGAACTGGCGGATCAAAGGTGGCAGGGTCTGCGTGGTCCACCGGAAAACAGCAACTGGCTTTTCGGAAGGGTGTGTCCTCTGATATTGCAATTGCGACACTAGACAGCAGACACAAGAGTGGGTCGCAATAAATTGTGATTTTAAATTGTGAGACCAGAGACACCAAACTTGAAAAGTTTATCTCTTAACAAGTGGGAATTACACTTAAGAGATGTCATACACTAATCCCAATGTTATCCTAAGGAAGAGTTAGGGCTGCAGTAGTGAAAAATGACTTTGAGAGTTGTTCCCCTACTAAGATATGCAAAACTTAAAAGTACATATGCTGCCTTTTAAAAACATGGCAGCCTGCCCTGTGGGTTGTGCACGGCTTATCTTAGTGGTGACTTATTTGTATAAAAATGGAAGGTTTAGGCCTGGCAATAGGTTTATCTTGTCGGGCCGAAGTGGCAGTGTAGACTGCACATACAGGCTCTACAATAAGACCTGCGCATTTCTCAGAAGCAGTTATCCTCTCCGTGATGGAGGAATTGCGCAGAGGGGCCGACGCCAACATCTGTCAGGCCCTGGTCCTCTTGGATCTGTCAGCCGCCTTTGACCCGGTCGACCATGATATCTTGGTCGACCGTGTCAGAGAGGCTGGCATCCAGGGTACCGCCCTGGACTGGGTTCAGTCTTTCTTGACTAAACGTCAACAAGCCGTCAGGCTGTCCCAGTTCTCCGCTACTCAGGTCGAGCTGACCTGCGGCGTCCCGCAGGGCTCCTCTTTGTCCCCCCTCCTTTTTAATTTGTACCTGGCTCCTTTAATACGTTCCCTTCGTGGGTTGAGTGTCACCGCGTTTAATTACGCGGATGACATTCAACTGGTTTTTACCATTGATTCCTCTGACGAATCAATTACTACTTTTCAAAATACGCTCTGCTTCATTAGCAAGTGGATGAGCTCAAACCACCTGAAGCTCAACCCCGACAAGACCGAGCTGGTTCTTGTCGGGGGATCCTCCAATCCTTGGCAACCTTCCTTTTGGCCGGCAAGTCTGGGCAGTCCTCCTTGCCCTGTCAACTCAGCCAAAAGCCTGAGAGTCGTCATAGTAACGATCTTTCTATGACGCCCCAGATCAGCGCAGTAGTGTCCTCCAGCCATTTCCAACTCAGGAAAATCCGTAAAATCTCTCGCCTACTCACTACCGAGGCCCTTACTTTGGCCTTGCTTGCGTTAGTCATTTCTAGGCTTGACTACGCAAACGCATTGTATGTAGGCATTCCTGACTACCAACTCAAGAGACTTCAGTTGATCCAAAATCAGGCCGCTCGCTTGATTTACCACCAACCTAGAGATCAACACGTTCGTCCCCTCTTAAAAAGTCTCCACTGGCTCCCGGTATCTGCTCGCTGTAAATTCAAGTTAGGCTGCATTATCTCAAAATCTCTTGCAGGCCACGGTCCCCTTTTTATTTCTTCCCTTCTCCACCCGTATGTTCCTCCTCGCAATCTTCGGTCATCCCAGATGGCCTTGCTATCAGTCCCCAGATTTAAGAGGAAGAAACACGGTGGCCTTAGGTTTTCATTTCTAGCTCCATCTTTTTGGAATTCCCTTCCCCTTCCTCTTAGGTTGCCTTCTCCATACTCCAGGTTCAGATCACTCCTTAAAACCTTCCTCTTTACCGAGTCCTATAATTAGTTGTCACTTTCACGCTTTTCTCTTTGCTCCCTCAGCACAAGCGCCAAGAAACCTAATGGTGTTAGTCACGCTCAATACATTTCTTTCACATAACATAACATAACATACAAAGGCAGGCCTGAGCAATGGTTAGAGGGGTTCTTAAGTGTGTGACACAAAGAGCACTGTAGCATTAAATTTACAGGTCCTGGGCACAGGAAGTGCACTTTACTAGGGACTTATAAGTGAGTTAAATAAGCCAACTGGGGGTGAGCCAATATTACCATGTTTAGAGGAGATAGCAAAAGCACTTTAGCAGTGGTTATCAGTATTAAAGTTCTTAGTCCTAAAGCCAGCAAAAACTAGGTCAGAAAAATGGAGGGAAGCAGCTAAAACATTGGGAGGAAGACCACCCTAAGGCTGTCCGTTCTAACACAGTCCACCCGCTTAATCTGGACAACTACTTAAATGAGATCACGCTGGTGTGGCTCACTAATGACCAGACTGAATATTTAGTACGCCCCATCCCTGAAGAAGAAATAATCACTGCAATCTGTAGCATGGCGACAGATAAAGGCTCTGGCAGCGATTGTTTGCAGATTGACTTTTATAAAGAATACTCAGCACTTATAGCAGAGAGATGACGGGAGCCATGTCTGCCCTTGTTCTGGAGTCCGTCTCCAGAAGTGCCTCAGTCCTCATCCCGCCTCACCTCAGAGAGCGGAAAAGGCACTGTGTACCCTGCATAGCCTCACTGTGTGTAGACAATTTACACACTCTTTTTCCAGTGATGGCTGTGCCTGTTAAGATTCTATTAGAAGGGGCCTGGGTGATCTTTCAAACACAGTGCAGACTTGTTGGTCCGCTGGAGCAGATTGCCTCTTGCAACTGGAACTGTGGACCAGCTGGAATCCAGCCGCACTGTAGATGATGCACTTACTCTCTCCACAGGTGTTCTGCTTCTTGCAGACAGAATATACTTTATTAGTATAGCGTTTCATTATAATATGTATAAATGCCTATTCCAAGGAGGAGAGACTACAACTCCCACTGGCCTGGAGGAGGGTCTGCAGTAGAGCTAATAATGCGAGTATTTCCACCGCAGCGCGGCACATAGTCTTCCGAGAAGTGGCTGCTGCCCTCTTGCTGGTCTGTAGGAGGACAGTAATGTCGTAAGGCCCAGCCCTCTTGGCCATAGTTGGGAAGCGCGGACCCAAGGAAATACTGTGATTAGACAAAACAAATAATCTTTTGGAGACCGCTCTATCATAATGGTTGGAAAAGCAAGCCCCAGGGCAACCCTCAGGGGGTGGTAAAGAGCTCCATAAAAGTGGTCCGTCATGTGGCAGAGAATTATACTATCGCTGCCATTGATAATCTCACTGAAGAGGTGAAAACAATGTTAGGCAACTGAAAAATGCCAAGCCATTCTGAAATAGCTCACATGTAGCAGAAATGTTTAAATGGAAAACACATACAACTGTTACGGCGAGTAAACCACCGCAAAAAGCCCCTTATACCCAGATACTTCAGCTCAATAACTCCATAGCAAGAGATGGAGCTGAAATTGGAAGTAGACTGCAGGAAACTGAGTCCATCACTGCCCGCCAGCACTTTGTGAGGACTCCATTCCCTAGGGGGCCTCACGTCAGGAACCGACTATGTGTCTGTTTCATGCCAGGAGGTGCACAAAGCTGCTCCGGGCTCCCGCGGCCCTTCATTGCACACCAGCACTTTGTGAGGACTCCATTCCATAGTGGGTCTCGCGGCAGGAGCCACCTACGTGTCTGTTTGTGCCAGGAGGCGCATTAAACTGCTCTGGACTCCCGCGGTGTGGTAGCCCTTCATTGCATGCCAGTACTTTGTGGGGACTCCATTCCCCAGTGAGCCTCGTGGCTGGAGCCACCTACATGTCTCTTTGGTGCCTGTCAATGCCCAGAGGAGGCTGGCCGGGGCCCCGCTCTAACATGTAACGTGTACGGCTGTAGTCGTACAAGAAGTCCAGGTTCGATCCACAAGATGGCGAAACGGAAATCAACAATTTCAGCAAATGGAGGTGAGCCTACGAAAACTGTAGACTCTTTTCCTCTCGGACAGAGCTTTTAAATAAGGAGGACCATACCATGTCAGTAATAGATCCTTTACTCACAAATTTAGAGCCTACTACTACTCTGTCCAAACATTTGATTTTCCCCAATGCCTTACGCTCCATCAGAACCCCCCCCTAAAGAAGAAAAAAGGCAGAGGTAGGTCAGCGAAAGAAAAACTGTCGCTCCTCAAGAATGTAATGCTTGTTTTTCATATTTTACAGATTCCTTGATTTTAAAGATAGAACAGTCATTTACTGTTTTACTCCAACCATTGATAGACTCTCCAAAATCGATGCAAATATAGAAACCCTTCAATCTGTAGGGGAGACCAAAATCATCATAACGTCGGCTGCCATATCAACTGTTCAGTTAGTCAGGGACCAACAAGACTGAGTAGAAATACGAACTTGGGAGGAATTCCATCAGACCCCCCTCCCACCAATCAGCCGCAACTTGTCACTCAAAATTCCAATCTCATGGTCTCGAAACCAACTAGTGACAATAATAGTGGTATTCCATCTCAAGGAACATCTAAGGATACTACCCTGCCCTCCTTAAGACTCGACAAAAGACCAGACCAAAGGATTGAATGGGCAAAAAGGGGCCCAAATGACAATCATATGAAGTTGCACTTCCCCCGGCAGCTTGCCCCTATGTTGTAATACTAACAAATGTTCCGAGATTACACGGCACCCACATGGAGACCACAGATCAATTGATGTCTTAAGCAAGTCATTGGCTTAATCAATTTGTGGGGGGAGGGAGGCGATGTTGCCATACCATCATCATCAAAGCTTTATTTCGATATATTTAATATCATAAAAGCACATTTCAAGTATAAAACACAATTCATTGACAATACATTTTCCTTAAAAAGTTGCTTATAAAAACCTTTGGTATTACAATAAATAATTAAAAAAGTATTAATCTTTGTCAGCTTTGTGAGTATATAAAAAAGATACAGCTAAAATTTATCTAATCAAATAGCCTTCAGCCTAATCAACCAAACCCAACTAAGAAATTTGGCCACCCCACACACTAAGGTTGTGCTAGCATCAGCCTTAAGAATTCTAAGTGCAATGGAGTGGTCCCTGGTTCCAAGCAACAGGCACACAGGTTTGAGCCATTTCTGCCTAGGTTTTATATAGGCTGGGCATACAAAAAAGACATGAGCAATATTTTCAGAAACACCTTCACAAATTGGGCAATCAGGAGAAGTTTGATGCGGTGGCTTCCACTTACAGGTACGATCGCGAAGGGGGAGTGTTCCCATCCTAAACTGAATATAGAGAGATCTATCTCTGGGTTTCTTAATGAAATCTAGATTGGGCTCTAGGCGAACCTTTGGTTTGTGCTGTTGAAATGCCTCGGTCAACCTACCTAGATTTGGGTCCCTCTTCTCATGATCATCAACCCATGCCCAATAGGCTCGCTTAGTTTCAGTTTTGGACAGCGATGCCCCAGGCTCACGGCCAGTAGCAATGCCCGTTTCCAGTAAAAGCTTCTTTATATTATATATCCAACTAACTTTATGGGCTCCATGAAGGTTCATAACCTCTCTTAAACCATCAGCATACCTTGAGAGCTCGGGGGTACGCCATAACCGAGCCCAATATAAGAGGGGGCGTAGGGACACTTGGTCCTTAATGGAGCGACGACCCAGGTCACTCAACAATGATTTAGTAGGAGTACCCCTCGAGAGCGAAGCAAGCTCCCTAAAGAACTTGTTCTCTGCAATGACTAAGGCATCAACACATTCAAAGCCCCAGAGCTCTGCACCATTAAGGGCACAGCCTACAGCTTTTGCAGCGTAGATATCCAGAACAGGGGCAATGGGTTTAGAAGTGAATGATCGATGTTCCCTCCCTAGTACTTCAACAACCCTCCTATGACTTAGCGCCATTTTGTCAATATGTGGCTGCCATTTAAGCTTGTCCGAAATTCTAATTCCCAAGTAGTCGAACTCCTTTACACGTTCCAGAGACACCCCATCAAGAGATAAGGTGGATCTAGACGATCTACTCGGGTTAAAATAGAGGAGCTTGGTTTTCGATGTGTTTATGGCAAGGCCCCTGAGCTTGCAAAACAAACAGAAGCGGTCTAACAGCTTCTGTTATCCTGCCGCAGTTTTTGATACCAACAACGTATCATCCGCGAAGAGTAGTGCGGGGACTTTATCACCCGCCAAGACCGGGGCAGCAGCATTAATTTCAAGCAAAAAGGAAACTACGCCAGTCACAAATAATGTGAAAGGTGTCGGGCCAGGACACAACCCTGGCGTACCCCTCTATTCACAGGGGTTTTATCAGTTTTTTGCTCCTGTGATCCCCATCTAATACGGGCATAAGTTCCATCATGCATACGAGCTAGGAGATACAGAATGGGTAAGGGAATCCCCATTTCCTTCAGGACCAGCCATAGGCAGTCTCGGGGGACCAAGTCAAAGGCGGTCTTTAGATCGATAAATGCCAAATAAAGACCGCCCTTGCCAATGGTAACCACCTTCCAGTGTAAGAGGACCAGCCTAAATGCCTGGTCTATCGTGCTTGTGCAAGCCCTAAAGCCCGCCTGAAAGGGTGAAATAATGCTGTTTTCATCGGCCCAAGAAAGAATCCTCTCCAGGAGTACCCTGCCAACCAATTTCTGCCCCGCATCAATAAGACTTATTGGGCGGTAGTTGGCAGGGTCCCCCCTGGAGCCCTTCTTGTATATAGGGATTACTTCGGCCGCCTTCCATGAATTCGGTACAGGTGAGCCTTCTAACAAAGCATTCGTAAGAATTTCAAAGTAAGAGGCCCAACCTTCAGGGTTAGCTTTAAAAAGGTCGCCTGGTACACCATCCTGCCCCGGGGCTTTAGCAGATACAATCTTGGTTAATGCAACCATCACCTCTTTCTTATCTACTTTAATAAATGCAGCCTGACCAGAATCAGTAGCCATGGCACTGTAAGAGGGCCCTGGAGTACCGGGCTGGTCATCGCCCCCATAGAGTATCCTTAAATGCTCGAACCATTCCCTATCTGTTATGTGATTGGGGGTTTGATCCGGGTCACAGCCGTTGGATCTTCTAGCTAAGGCCCAAAATAGTTCTCCATTCTTGGCTTTACTAGCAGCTCTAAGACTGTCCCAATGTGATTCTTCCCACTCCTTTTTAGCTGTTGTAATCGCTTGTTTATAGTGTGATGTGGCCAACCGAACAGCAACTGGATTACCAGATTTAATAGCATTAATCAGGCTATTTTTCCTCCTTCTGCAATTGCCATCAAACCATTTCTGCACTGGATTAGCAATCATCGGGCTCTTTTTGCCAGGAACTGCAAACAGTTTACCAATCTGGCCTATCGTATCAGTATAAATTATTTCAGCCGCCACAGGCCCAACCACGTCCTTGCATGCTGCAGAAAGCCTTAAGGACTGCTCACTAAGAATTCCTTCCAGAGCACTTAGTCTTGTTTCCTCCATAATAAACTTTGGCCACATAAGAAACCTATTACAGTTAGATGGTACAACTGTCTTAGTTATTAATTTCGCACTAATGGAGGGACTATACTCCTTCCTCTGCCATGGATCCACCATGGTGAGGGACAAGGGATTATGGTCACTATCTACTGATGGTATGATGACCATATCCACCACTGACTCATGCCCTCCTATCCACCATTATGTAGTCAATTCTACTTTCACACGATACTCTATTATATGTATTAGCCCCCTGAGCATCGGAGATGGTACGCCCATTTACAGCTCTTAGTCCTGATTCAATCATTAGGGCGTTCAGTTGGATAACAACTGGTGACCATCTCCTCACGGGCATAAGCGAGAGAGACGGGATGCCCCGTCTGGCATCTTCATCATAAACTCCAAGGATGTAATCTGCTGCCAGAGGCTCAAACGAACAGTTTAGGTCCCCGGCAACCAGAACTAAGGAGTCAGGAGGACACAGTTTAAGCATGTCAGATAGAATAGAAATAGTGGAGGATTTGCCCCCCCCCCCTGGGAGCCTCTAGCATAGACATTAAAAAGTTCCCAAGAGGAAATACCATTCAAGCCCTTGATGGAGAGTCTCATAATATCCAATGATGAGCAAGTGTGATGAATAATCTTAAGGTTGAGGTCTACCCTTACCCATGCCATAAGCCCGCCAGAGGGGCGACCTCGCCCAACCGTAGTAGCAGCTACATGAAAACAAGAATAACCCGGCTTGTATAAAGGTTCAAGGCACCAAGTTTCCTGGAAGAAACATATATCAAATCCATCAATGAAGTCATTCCAGTCCGGTGATTGGAGCTTGCTTCGCAGGTCCTGCCACATTCCACGAGACACGTTTGAGATCATTGGTGTGAACATTACAGGAGATTTGGGCACATGGAGTTGGGCTTAAGTCCTGACTAACAATGTTATTAGCCCTCATGGATTCCAAGGCTATAGTTGAGTCCTCTGGGCCAGTGGGCTGTGATGGTACAGAAGGATGGGGAGAACAACTACCCAAGGGAGGAGAGGAACAGATTAGAGCTCCTACTCCATCATGGAGTCCATCAACAGCTTCCAGACAGTTAAAACGATTATGGGTCGAGATAGGGTCCAAGTGCAGAGAAGGCACAGGCCAACCCACCTGGGGGAGCCCTCTCTCATTTCACTGCACCATTGTCCAACCATCTACCTGTGAAATAAAATAACCTGGGGGGTAAAAATAGGTCAGTGGAAGGGTGTGTATAGTCACACCTGAGCTGGGATATCTCCAATTACAAATGTACTCAACAATTCTAGGATTATTAAAGTTGATCAAGATGCAATCCCCCCTTATATTTTTGGCCAGATGGCCAACCCATGGCACCCTCCTGATCATGTGTATTTTGCCCAAAATGTGAGGGGGCAGTGGTCTATTTATGTTTAGCCAGTGGACAACCCTATTCCGTAAAGATATAGGGGTCTCCACCTCAAATTTACCCAACTCTGGAACCCCTGCTAAAATTACCACAAGTGGACAAACCTCCGGGGGTAGATTTAAGATATTTTTCCCCTTAGGAGCCTGGGCCGTGGGAACCTCTCCACCATCACTGCCCTGGGGTACATTACGCTTACGTGGTTTATTTATATTAACATCTACTAGGTCCTTATCAAGAGGTGCAACTAGAGCCCCTTGAGCAGTGTTTGATGCTACCGTGACCTTTGGGACAACAGGAGCTTTTATTCCACTAGGTTTAACTAACGATTTAGCAGCCATGGGAGTAGCGGCCCTTAGCGAGGGATCTACAATTCCCTTAAAATCGCGCTCAATCCTTTTTAAATGTAATTCAATTTTACTCAGTCTATCCTCTAGTGGACGTAAGAGAGCTCTAAGCGTGTCATATATGACAGTTGACTCAACGTCCGGGGCCCCTTCCCTATCGCCTTGGATTGTCATACCACCTACTTCCTGGTGCGCCCCTCCAGGCAATATAGGATCTACTAGACCCGAGGCAGGGCTAGCAGAATCGCGCATATTAGGCCGCTCCAGAGTAGCTGGAATAACTCTAGTATTTTTTTTTTTTTTTTTTCCTCCCACCGTTATTCTTTGGCAGCCCTTGTTTATCCTTTGGAATTGCCCCAGGGTCTTTTCCAGGTAGTTGTCTAGTATTATACACCTTAACTAAATTGAGCACAATAGGCAACTTTTGGGGAGATATCAATAACGAGTCTGAAACCGTAGACTCACTATCAGATGGAACCAGCGATAAGTCACAAGCGGGTAGCTGTGGAATGGGGAATTCTAAGATAGGTGAGGTACCAATTCCACCATTAGCGCCTTGGTGAACAGGAGTCTGCACATTTGCAATGTGTCCCATTGAAGACCTTCTAGCGATGGCTAGTCCCTGGGAAATTCGTCGCTCCATAATCGTGATGCCTTCATCAACGACACAGTTCATCCTTGTTATGAACTGGTCCATGGCTCCCGTGAAGTTGGCAGTGCCACTCTTCCCTTGGCCTCCTTAGGAGGCATTGCACTAATCCCAATAAGACAGCAATAATATATAAACAAAGTACTCACAAGGGAAGGTCGCGAGATAGATGGAAGTGGGCCTTGTTTGGTCTTGAACGGGCTTAAACTGGCCCGCCCTTGGCCCGGGCTTCGCCCGGCGCTGCCCACGCGTGTCCCGCGAAGCGGGGCTCTGTGCCGATGATATGCGCCTCCTGGCGCTGGCGCGTCGTCAGTAATGCACGCCGCCGCTGAGCCTGCCAGGAGTTGTGGTCCCGGAGCGGCGGCGCGAAGTGTGGCGGTACTGACTCTGGCCGGTGGCGGCTTTCAAGATTGGTGTGGCTGACTCTTGCCGGTGGCGGCGTCCTCCTCCTCCTCCTCCTCCTGGCAGTGGTGGCAGTAACAGGTAAGTTTGGCTCAGTCCCCAGAAGAGTGGGTTGGGTAGGGGACTCTGAGAAATGTATTGAGGTTGATTGTGTGGTGGTTAATTTCAATTCTTCTCAAATGGTCCGGTATTTATTACAAAGACTCCCTACTGGCCCAACACCGCTCACACAGATATTTGCCTTACCGTTGGGATATTTTTACAAACCCAGTGGAGAAATGTGGCTCAATGGTTAGAGCGGCAGACCCTGATGCAGAGATCTAGCCCGGGACCAGGGTTCAATTCCCGCCTCGGCGGATCTTGGGCTCAATTTCCTCTGACCTGATCATTCCGCCTCGGTGCCTATTCTAATCATGGGTCCCACTCTGCAACTCTGGGCAATAGCTTGCTTAATCTCCACAACGGCCCCAACAACGCTAGGATGCCTGGCTTCACCTTCGGGGTGCCCAGGAGTGGGCACTTCACAGGGAAAAGCCAGGAAGGGTTCAACAGCGATATGCGTACAAGCGCTGAGATACCCTCATGGGTGATTTGTGCGATATACAAGTACTACTACATTTACATTTACATAATGCATTGGGGCTGGGAGGTCAACAATCTCCCTCATCGGACCCCGCTCCCTTCCCCCTGTTCAAGCCTCCCCAACACTCTCTGGGCCCATTTCCCGCCCCCCCTTCCCACACATAATTGATTCAATGACTTAGAAGGTTGCAATTGACACAAATCAAACAGGAGAGTGTCCACTCCTGTTCAAAATCCCCCCATACAGGGTTCCGAATCTCGCATGCCTGTAATCAAAACATTTGATAAGCCAAAACCAATCACAATCATGTCATGGAATTTTGCCGGTCTGAGCAGTAAAATTCCAAATCCAGATTGGATAAATATTGTAACCATGTATGACCTGACCTGTTTTCAGGATACATGGGAGACCAAGCCAATTTATCTGAACGGTTATCATTCCTTTCACACAGCTGTCCTTCCATCAAGATCAGGAAGAGCTAGGGGAAGGATCGTAACAATTTTACAGGATACATGAAAAAAAAAGGTTGTAGATCAGCTGGAGGTAGATAATAATAATTGTTCTAGCACTTTAAAAAACACTCAAAAAATATTGTGGCTGGGTGATTTTAATGCACATTGCTGCCAGCTGTCAAATTCAGCAGCATGTGGTTTTACTGACTATGAAGGTGATCCCGTACATCATTTTAATCATAGTCAGTACGGGGAAGCTCTGAATAGACTTCTAGTGATCAACAATTTAGAGATTTATAATCCGGTTGACATCTTTTCTGGCATGTTGCAAAAAACGTTTGGCATGCCCTCTCAGGGCACCACAATTGATTATATAATCATAGTGGAACCCCTTAAAAAATGTATCTCTAATTGTGAGATTAATTATCTAAACTTTAGCGATCACGCTGCCATCATTTTGATTCCAATCTACAAGAAGGGAGATAAATCAGAAGCCAAAAATGATATGCCAATCTCATTGTTGGACAGCACAGCTAAACTTATGGGTAGGGTTTTACTGAATCAATTAGAGGAATGGGCAGCCAAAAATAAGATTTTAATTCTGATTCAATATGGTTTAAAAAACAGAAGGGGTACCCAAGACCAGTGCCTCAACTTAAATCTATGACTCGCCAAGTATTCCCAAGTAAAATCTGGCAGGTTATACTTGACTCGAGAGAAGTATTATTGCTCTCCATTTATTTATCAAAAAATTGGTGTCTGTAGTAACTTACGGGGCAGGCATATGGGGTTATACCAAGCCGTCTGCCCTTTAAGTGATAGAGGACACTTTTTGGAAAAAACTAATGGGCCTCCATGTAAGCTGCTCAAACTTTATTGCTCACACAGAATTGGATGTCCCATATCTGACTGATACAATCTCTTTGGCTCCTATTATCTTGTGGCACTCCATTTGGAGAAGGGAATCTATCCACATTACTCAAAAGCTAATTGAAGACCGTTTATCCATGGAAAATGTCCACAGGAATCCATGGATTTCGTATATTAAATACACTCTCTCCTCCTTAGGCTTAGAGCGTCTTTTTGTTGCACCCAGGGACTGTCTGAGCATCTCAAAACGGGAGATAGAATGCTGCGTTCTTAAACAAATGGCAAATGCTAGATTGCAAACAAATTGCACAAAGGTATCAGTAAGATCATACCTTGAAGGCCAAAAGGTTCAGGAAGGGACAACGTCATATTTATTTACCGTGACAAACTCACGCCATAGATTCTTTTTAATCAGATTCCGATGTTATTTTATCCCTTGTATGTTGGCACATCCTGTTGGAATTTATTCCATAAATGAACTACCATTTTGTTCCTGTGATGGTGTCTATGCACAATCAAATTTACATATTCTTTTCTTCTGCAAATTTTTAATGGAACCTTGCAAAAGATTTATCCTGCCCCTGATACGCAAATGTTACTTTAAACAATGTCGTGTAGCAATGTGTTTTTTTTTACAATCCCTGCCTAATCCTATTGTTTGCTTCTCAGTGGTGTCTTTCTTTAATTCAATTGTGGAAGATTAGGCGACTGTATAATACTAAAGAATGAATTTCAAACTGTCTTTATTAATTGTCTCCTAATTGTGAATGTTATAACTCTGATCTTATCATTTTTAAACTGATATATTTATATCATTTTCGTTTTTGCATTCATGTTGTACTAGTATTTATCTGTACTTTTATGATCTTATAAGTATTGAATAAAGTAAATTGACTGACTGACTCCCAAGTCAAAGAAAGCGTCTATCCTGTACTTAATACAGGTGGGTAGTCATCAGGAGTGAGTATCCCAGAGATTGCTTTCATGAACTGTTCTACCCCTCTCCCTGCCTTAGAAGAAGAGTGAGGCTGTGCCAACCAAGGAACTATGAATGGGCCACTGACATACACTGAACAAAATAAGCTTTCTACAGTTTGCAACTATAACAAACAAACAAATCAACTAAGACTAGGAGAACTTACATGATTAATGTTACACATTGAATTATTAGTAGAAAAAGTTGGAATAATGCAACCAGTGCCTCTTGAGTTGAGGTGGATGGATGTCTAAGAGAAGATGGTGGATCTGCTGCCAACTGTTCTGGTGACACTGCTATAAAACAAAAGGGAAATTAATGCTTGCAGTTTGTGTTTATGGGTCTCAGCAAAGAAATTGCCAATAAATAATGAATACATCAGCTTGGGAAACAGCAACATTGTAAACACCCACCAAAGCATACCATCGCAGAGCAGGTCAAGTTGCCAACTACCTGAATTGCCCATACCACCTGATATGAGGTTCTATCCAGCGTGTCTTAGCCTGGCTTATGCTCCCTTCTTTTTCTTTTCAAATCCAAAGAGAGCCATCTACTTTCTTCTTTTATATTCCTTAAATTCTGCATTTGCTTCTGTCTAACTGCTATTAATCCGTCACTCTGCCCCCTCCTACGGCCTAGCCCAGCTCCCCCCACTCTCGGTCTGTCCTACACAAATAATACAGATTCTACAGTATATGGACAGTGATTGCGTGGGATCAGGAACATTTATGTAGTTAATTGAATACTCAACAATACAAAATCATAGCAATAACAATAATACAAATAACAGTAATAAAAGTACTCATAACATGAATAATACATGTTAAAAATCCGAAATGCACCCTTGCAGTAGATTGTACCGGTTGGACTGGTGTATAGATATCTGGAGCGCTTAATGTAGTCTGTATGCTTGTTACCACTAGCGATACTATTATGAGCTCCCTGAGCTATGGTATACAGAAGAGGGAGTTGTTCATAGGGGTTTTGTTTTAGCCATAAAATTGTCTAGCATGGACCAAATTGATCTTGATTTCGCTTTCCTGGGTGTAGACTGAAGTGCGATGTTGTCGGCACCCCTGATAAGAAATCTAGTTGCTCAAGCCTGTTAATGTAAGTGTAGCTGTATTACTCCAGTTATTGAGGATGAGTTTAAATGCTAGTGCGAGTAAAAGATCTAATTATTATCCATCCTCCTTGTTGTTTGAGTGTGGGTTCAAGGGACCCATTTCTAGTTACAGGTATAACATTCAGGGATGAATTGGAAGGAGGATTCTGAGGAACTTGGAAATGTCCGACCAGAATTTTTATATGAATGGGCAATAAAAATCAATTGTGGGAGATCACCAATCTCTTTGTTGCTATTCCAACAAGTGGGTGTTTCTTGAAATTTCAGTTTGTGTAGCTGGGATGGGGTCCAAAATGTTCTGTGAATGATTATCAATTTAGTTTATGCCAGGACTGGAGTGACCTTGTGCAAAAAGGTAGACTGTAAGATTTTAGTCTAGGACTTGATATTCCCAGGTGGCAGACCCTCTCTTTCCCATTTTTCATGAGTGCCTTTTGGGAGTTTATAAGAAGCTGGCCTTAAGTATTTGTATATTTGGAGACTTTGTGTCCCGCTTTGGTTTGGGTCCAAGAAAAGAGAGACAGTAACAAGATATGGTCCGAATGGGTTAGTTTCCAAACGTAGCCTTAAGCTTCAGGAAGTTATTAAAATCTAAATTAGATAAGGAATATGTTTGTTGTAAGTCAGCAATGATTAAGATGAATTTGTTTGAACCTAATTGATTGATAGTAAAACTCTTTGTGATTCCCACTCCTGCCACTAGATCGGGTGATCGCCCAATTTGAACCTAGGGTTGTTACACTAGAGGTCTGTATTTTGTTATTTAGGAGAGTCAATTTGTAGTATGGTCCCTTTCATGTTGTTTATGATATATTTTGAGTGTAGCAGGTTCACTTTTCTTCTCGAAATAAATTAGAAAAGGTTCCTGCAAGGAATAATAGTTTTTCCAGCTATACTGTGTATAGTCTTCTCTCTGGTTTAGCCAGTGAATACCTTGCTTGGACATGAAGTCTATTTGGTATGTTTTAAAATTAGGTTACGTTAACTCCTCTCAGGGTTTTGGGCAGTTTTAATTTTTTTAAAGAGAGTCTTGGTTTTGTCCATTGCCAGTGGAATTTGTTGATGAGGCCTTTCTATTTTTTACTGTCACTCTCCTTCCCCTCCACATTAAAAAGTCAGGTGACCAGACATCCAGCAAATCAGTTCCTGTCTTGAGAATTAATGCTTTGTTATGTCTAAGCGAGTCAATATTTTTGGAGAATTCTAGTCTGAGGTATTTAATGTGGTGTCGTTGCCTGGCTGGACCTGTGTCCCTCAATAATTCTTTGTAACCTCAGACTTATCTCTGTTGAGAGTGCATCCTGAGATTTTGGCAAATTCAGTGATGGAAGACATTATTTGTGGAATGGACTAGTCGGTTTCTTCTGTGACAATCAAAAAATTGTCTCCTTTCACCACTGTTATACAGTCAATTTTTCAGCTCTGATTCCTGTTATGGTTTCATTGTTTCTGTTGTTAAAAAGTCGCGGTTCAAGTGCCGGGAGAAAAAGTGAAAGGGACAGTGGGCAGCTTTGTCGGGTGTCTTGTTGGCGTTAAAAGGTTCAGAAAGGAAGCCACTGGCTTGGACCCTGGCACCGGGGTTAGAGTATAGAGCCATTGCCATTCTTATGACAGAGGTGCCAAGGTTGAATTTGTGTAACACTGCTTTAAGGTATTTCCTGTCTGTTGGAACCGGGACTGCCGGTCCACTTAGGGTAGCATGGTCCTGGGTGGAAAGGCTAAATTAGGAAGGTGACTGTGTCGTGCTTGCATCACACTCACTACAACACCTCAGTGCAAACCCACCAAAAATGACACCACACCATCTGAGTTGTTTAGTAAAAATATTGAAGCTTTATCTCTTTATATCGTGAGGGTCAAATGAGGATTTCAATATTCACTAAATTGTTCTTGGTCATTCTCTTCAAAAGTTAAATACAGTATCTGGACAGTACATCAAATCACTTATGGCAGACCAAACTCCCAAATCTTAAATACATTCAGCTTGAGCTACAGTAGACAATATTCATTGAATGGTTTAACTGTATCTGGGTGTTATTTCTCTGATCAAAAAGGAACATTGACTAATAGCATAACAAATGTGTGCAACTGTCAAGCATAAAAGATTAATGACATTCCATGTCAGCAGGGTTTTTCCTTCTTCTCATTCTGAATTAATCTGGAGAAGACATTTATTCTCGAGTCACCAATAGGGAGAGTTTGAGGGCACTCCCCCTTTACCACTGGGCAGAAATATGCTTAAGCGGGATCTTTGTCTGGGGGAGTCTGAGGATTATTATCTACTCCCACAAATCTTAATTAGTCACTTTTTGTTCGTTGAGTGAATTCCTCTGGTCCTGGATTCTGTCACATTCCCCACTCCTTGGCGGACCTCCCTCTCCATACACAGTTTCACTTCTTTCCTTCTCTACCCTTCGCTATGGAGGTTCCGGTATACCTCTGCGCCCGACTGGCGCCTTCTTCAGTTTACCGGGGATCGAGTCGGCAGTCCGGTCTTCCTCCTACTTCCCCGCTCAGGTCTTAACACTCTACCTGAAGCGGAGCGGGGACTAAGACTGGATCGCGTTGTCACTCTTCCTGGGCCTCGCAGCTGTCAGGCCACACTCCGCGCACTCTCCCGATCCGCTGGGGAGTCAGCCGCGGGACAGCCTGGCACCACTGACAAGCCGCCCTACTTCCGCCACAGCAGAGCGCCGCCTTGACAAGAAGAAGCAATGCGCTGGGCGGGAGTCTGGTTGCTAAGCGACCCCGTCAGCGTCTCTCCCTGGCTGGCGCTGCTCCACCTCACCTCACGCCTTGAGCGGGAATCGCTCAATCAGGCGATCTCGGCGACACAAAAGCTCAGGAAGGCATGAAGAAAGGGGTAAATACAAGAGCTCTATCCAAGACACTGGGGTCAGAGCTAGCGATCTGTAACCTCAGGTAGTACAGCACCACACCAATGAGGCAAATCGGCCAGTCAGAGCAAGCTTTATATCTCCAGGCTATTCCAGGGTGTTTAATCAAGGTTCCTGCTTCCGCTTGACAAATTCTCCAGCAGCACCACCCTCAAAGGTTCCTGAGGTAGAGCCAGATCACTCTCATCGGTTAGTTATATAGTTTAGTGCTTTTCATCTGGTGGACATCTGGGTATGGTATGCTCTCCTTTTCCTCCAGCAGGGTCAGATCAGCAGGAAGGAGGGCAGCCCCCACTACTAACTAGCAGCCCCTAAGAGCAATCAAGTCAGCCTGAGTCACAATCCCCCTACTCTACAGTCTACACTCCAGCCAGCCTAGACATGAACAAAATGGCCGCCCAGTGTCCACCCTTATATAGCCTGGGCCCTGGTCACTAGAATGGCCTGGAAGGTTCTGGAACTCTCCAATGTTATCCTATGGCCCAAAAGCTCTGAGATAATTCCTGACAGGCGTCCATCTTAGGAACCCGTCCACCATTTTAGGAAGGCGCACCTTTACCTCAGCACTGGATAGCAGTGGTGGGGCACCCGAAGACCTAAAGCCACACAAAAAGAAAAGGCTGGTGGACAAAAATAATGGGATTCAGAAAGGGACCAAAAAAAAAGATATATATATATATATATATATATATATATATATATATATATATATATATATACACACATATATAATATATACACATACATATATATAATATATATATATATACACATACATATATATAATATATACACATACATATATATATATATATATATATATATATATATATATATATATACACATACACACACATATATATATATATATATATATATATATATATATATATATATATATATATATATATACACATACACATACATATATATGTATATACACATACATATATATACCACCCAAAAAGCTGACAGGTCTAACACTGTCCACTTGTGGTTGTTACATTTTGCGTTGATAAAGTCTGGGCTGATGTCCTTGGAGAGAATATTTTTTAGGAAATCAGCTTGGAAAGGGTGGATTAATTTAGGCATATATAGTTGGGTTCTGATGGCTAGTATTTTAGCATAAATTTTACAATCCATGTTGATCAGGGCTATTGGTTTGTAATTTTTAGTCAGTAGTGGGTCCTTCCCTTCTTTGGGTATGACAGTGATTATGGCTTCAGAAGGGGTGCCAGAGATTGTGCCCAAGTTAGCTAATTTGGAGTATAGTTGGAGCAAGAGGACGCAGAGTGATTCTCTAAATGTTTTGTAAAATAGGACTAAGAAGCCATCTGGGCCCAGGGCTTCACTGGTTTTGAGTGATTTAATAACTTTTACATTTTCTTTGGGAGTTGACTATGTGCTCCTCTTCTTCATTGAGTGAGGGGAGGGATGTGTGATTCAAGTATTTTTCCACACTCACTCTCCTTAATTTCCTCATTTGGGTCCTAGATATCATCATAATAATAATTATTGGTCTCTGTAATCTGTGATGGGTTGGTTTGTATTTGGCTATTCTTGTCTTTGATAGTTGCCACCAAGAACATCCTCTTTCTAAATCAAAGATCTCCAAACTGTTGGGTGCGCCCCCCTGGGGGGCTGTGGATGTGTTCACAGGGGTGTGGGGGGCACAAATGGGTCTGCAATCACATGTAAAAGAAAATTGCCTGCAAGTCAGAAAGACGTGTTTTTAGGCTGTCTTCATTTACATGTAGCAGTATGTAAAAAGTGTGAGAATGGGACTACTGAGTGGTATGGGGCAGGGTCAGTGAGTGTGAAGACGGGGTCAAAGGTGCTTAAAAAGAAGGAAATATTCAGCATTTTTTTGGGAGGGGTTTCACCTTGGGGTAACTGCATATAAAAAGGCACACATCTGAAATGAACAAGCATTTGCAATGCAGTAGGTCTCGCATTTGCAAACGTTTAAGCTATTGGCATTGTAAATAACAATGCCTTTTATTGATCTATTTTGATAATTAACACATAAATACAAGGCATTGTCATTTACAATGCCAATAGCTCGAACTCTTGTAAATGTGAGACCTATTTCATTTCAAAGAAGTGGCCGCCATTGTCCCATACTGCATGGAAAGTGAAAGCGCGCTTGGTGTACTGAATGTTGCAGGAAAGCATGTTGTACCTGAAGTAGGAGAAACTCATTAAAGAAAATAGTGCTTGCAGACTAAACAAGACATACTTTGTAACAAATGAAATAATAGGGCCAGTCCTCATGGAAGGTTAAAAATGAAGACAGAGGGACTAACAAGCCTATTAACTAATTGGAAGCCAGCATTTACAAGGACAATGACACAAGCGAATGGAAATATTGGCAAAACTTCAAGTTCATACTCGAAAACAGCATGCCCCACCAAGCAGCACGTGCGCTGCCATGGCTCGACCTAAAAATAAATGCAAGTTAAACTAATCAAAGGGAAATATACTCTTTTATCTTATGAAACCTCTGTTGGCTAATGTGATCTCTGCAGAGGTCTTCGTTTGTGACCAGAGACTCACAAAATGAAATCCTGCTTGGTGCAGTGGGGAATAGCGACTTGCATGCCATTATTTTGAAATTGTATTACAAAACAAACTGCTGCTAATAAGAATTCAGATTGTATTGTGTAAATATTTGTTATATATGTCTATTAACCCCTTCGCTGTGGCGGCTATTCTGCTGCAGCACTAAGGGGAAGGGGGGCCACGCGGCGGTCCCATGCTCGTGACGGAACCGCTCCGTCATTGCCCGCGGGTGAGCTGTGCTTGTGACAGAACGGTTCCGTCACGGCCAGCCCGTTCTTCAGAACGTCCAGCGCAGGCGCAGAATTTGCACCGCGCAGGCGAGGCGACCGGGCCATGACTGAACCATTCCGTGACCAGCACAGCCCACCCGAGGCTTGTGACGGAACGGTTCCGTCACGAGCATGGGAGGGGTTAAAAGGGTATACTCCTTTTAATGAAAACATATATTACCCCTTAAAAAAAATATTTGTCACCATGAAGCTGAGTGACTCCATTAATTAAAACCTGCACTGGTTCCAACCATTGTACACATTTACATTTCTTTCAGGTAGCAGGCACCTTGGTTAGAATGCATGTTTCTTCTTTAGTGCTCGACTATTTGTTTCACAGCACAGGGGTCCCACCCTCTGTGAGTTGGCACTGGACTCCAGTTATAGCAGTCTTACTATAAAAAAAAACATGGGGGGCATTTTCCTTGCACCATTGTTGCACATTGAATGGGGCCCAAGCGAGGGGGTTGAGGGTAAAAGTGCATTTTTGTAGTTATGTTTTACACAAAGTGGCAGAAAGCCTGCTCTGGGCTTCTGGCCTGGACGCAATGGCCCTGCTGAATGGAAAGAGTAAAAATCCTGCTTTGCGGTCTTGTAGGTATCATTGGTGCTGAAGCTGCATTAGAGGCCCAAGGCATACTTCCTCTGCCAGTGTTTTTTTTAGCCTTGGAGCAATGGCCCAAGGAAGGGGACAAAATGAAGCAGTATAGCCCCTTTCATTTGAGCATCTGAGAGACGAGAGGGATGGTGTGAGATGGGAGCCCATGTTGTGAACAAAGGTCAGAGGCGACAATAAGGCATTAGCTGTCATTAGTGAAAAAGGTGCAGTGACACTTTTGCCTATTGACCCACTTCATCACAATTATGAATGTTGCACAATAAAAAGTAGGCATGGGGCTCATTTTCCTTGCTGCGATCATCCTTCCCCCTTGCGACTCCCCAAATCTTTCCCATATAATTTTAGTGAGGGGGGGGGGCAACTTCAAAACATTTTGCTTAGGAGAGCTCAGAGCAAAACAGTTTGAAAGCCTCTGCTCTAAACTATTCGTGTTGAAGTTAATAAACACATCATTATCAAACACATGACTAATCTCTGTGCATCCAGCAGGAAACATTAACACGATGAAATGTGGCAGCCCCTCCAATAGCACCTTAGGATGATATAGGCATTGCCTGGCCACTCTTTGCCAGTGAATGTACAGACATCATGCACTTTGACATGCCACACAATCATCATTTCCCTCTATGATGTGTTTTGATCCTGAAAATGACTATTTTTCAAACAGCTGTGTTGTCTTTTATTTTCATTGTAACAGTCTTTCCTAAGCTTTGAACATGACAAAGTAAAATGTATTAATTGTCTTGCTGTGCCGTTGAATTGTGTCGAAACTCAATGACCAAGGCCAGCAAGGTCAATACCATTATGTGTGGTTACTTATGCTACTCTCCTGATGAACGTAGACTCTGGTATATACTGGGCTGTTCTTTTTGGAGCAGGATCAAAGCTGATTTCCTTAAGAATGATTAATGTCTAATGTGGTACAGTGAGCTAAAAACATGGACTGAAGTGCTACCTAGTGTTAATTGTTTTAAATATTATCGAGACATAATGTGTACTCTTTGATGCTTATAGATTATGACATTACAGGTATTTTTGTATCCACAGACAGGAGATTCCTGTGCACATAAGATGAAGAGTAATGAAGAAAATATGACCATACTGGAAAGCTACTCAAGAACAACCAGAAATGATGTCAAACAGTAATTGGAAATAGAACAACTCAGTAGGATATTAAGAATCTCATACAAGAACAGACAAATCCTGCAAGAACATCAAGTGAAATCTGGCGGCTTCAAGAGGCTGAGGGGATCCATGCTGCTGAACTTAAAACATCCAAATGAATTAAAATCACAAAAATAAACTGGTACAACACATCTAGTATTAAAACATGCTAGATACCACCCTTTATTTTAGATAATTATCAAGTACACACAACAGTGCTCCCTCTCTAACAGAATAATATCAATGCTGTGGTGTTAGTCCACCATAAACGCTGTTTTGGCTAGACCTTACAATCCGTGGATAGAAACAACAGATAATAAGAAACATGAATTAGAAAGCAGGCCCTGGAAGGTTCAAATTAAGAAGTGTTTGGCTACTTTAAATGCAGAAATTATTCGAGAACATAAAGACTTGGTAATGAGTTTTTTTTCTATGTGTGTATGTACTTCATAAATTATTGGTCAAGAAACAGACTATTTAGCTAAGCTATGAGTTTTACTCTTTGCTGTTATACTAGGAAGTTCTTAACGCACGTTGAAGACACAGCTCCTTATAGAAAGACCATACATATGTTACCAGGTTTGTAAGAATCCCAGTAATTATTCAACATTATTATTAAGAACGATACTCTGCAAGCACTACACATATGTAATACGTTTTAAAATATAGTTAGGGGTTCAGGAACCACAATAGTCAGTTAGCAAAGACATTAACATGATTTATGCCAAATATAACCATTACTTAGACTCTAAACCCGAAAGAAAAAAACAAACAACGCACGAGAAACTTTGGCTTCTCCTCAATACTAAAGCAACATCACCAAACATACACAGGGGAAAACCTATGAGTACAGAGTGAATGTGGGAAAAGTGTTCATCAGCCATCACAACTAAGAGTTCATTAACAAACAAAAAGATAAGGAATAATATAGAGGTTCTGTGGGAGAAGAGTTCTGTTAACTCCTCATCCCTACACTGCCACCAGTAACAACTCCATAGAAAACCTATTTAAGTGTAATGAATGTAAGATGAATTTTAATGAGTCATCAGCTCTGTGGGGCAAATATGAAACAGATACAGCAGAAAATACAGACGCATGCAGTGAAAATGGAAAGAGCTTTACTTTCTCAGGAAAACTAAAGACCCTTCAGCGAACACAGACTGGGGGAAAAACATATCCTTGCCATGAATGCAGCAAAAACTTTACTGATTTATCAAAACTAAAGGTCCATCAGCAAACACACACACCGAGAAAACCTTACACATGCAGCCAATGTGGTAATGGTTTTACTCGAGCATCAGACTTAACTATCCATCTTCGACGGCATTCAGGAGAAAACCTGTACATTTGCCAAGAATGTGGAAAGAGCTTTAGTAAATCCTCACATCTAAAGAGACACCACCTAACAAATGGAGTGGGAAAACAATGCACAGGCAGTGTATGTGGAAAGAGCTTTACTGACGCATCAACTTTAACTAACCATTTGCAACAACATACAGGAGAAAAGCCACTTCATACTTGTACTGAATGTGGAAAGAGCTTTACTCGTTTATCAGATGTAAAGATTCACCAGCGAATGCACACAGGAGAAAAACCTTACACTTGCAGTGAATGTGGAAAGAGCTTTAGTACATCCTCGGTTCTAACGAGACACCAGCTATCACATACAGGGGAAAAACCATATACATGTAGTGAATGTGGAAAAAGCTTCACTCATGCATATAACCTAACCAGCCATTTGCAACAGCATACAGGAGAAAAGCCATACACTTGCAATGAATGTGGAAAGAGCTTTACTCGTTCATCCACTGTAAAGGCCCACCAGCGAACGCACACAGGGGAAAAGCCATACATTTGCAGTAAATGTGGAAAGAGCTTTGCTAGTTTACCTACTGCAAAGAGCCACCAGCGAATACACACAGGGGAAAAACCATACAAATGTGGTGAATGTGGAAAGAGCTTTACTCATGCATCAGTCTTAACCATCCATCTGCGAATACATTCAGGAGAAAAACCATACACTTGTAATGACTGTGGAAAGAGCTTTAGTAATTCCTCAAATCTAAAGACCCACCATCTGAGACACACAGGGGAAAAACCATACACATGCAGTGAATGTGAAAAAAGCTTTACTGACATATCAACCCTTTCACTCCATCTGCGATGGCATACAGGAGAAAAGCCATACACATGCAGTGAATGTGGAAAGAGCTTTATGGGAGCATCAGACCTAACCATCCATCTGCGATTGCATACAGGAGAAAAACCGTACACTTGTAGTGAATGTGGAAAATGCTTTCGTACATCTACAAATCTAAAGCGCCACCAGCGAACACACACAGGGGAAAAACCATACACTTGCAGTGAATGTGGAAAGAGCTTTACAGATGCATCATATGTGAAGATACACCAGCGAATGCACACAGGGGAAAAACCTTACACTTGCAGTGAATGTGGAATGCGATTTAGTAGATCTGCGCAGCTAAAGAGCCACAAACTAACACACACTGGAAAAACCCTACACATGCAGTAAATGTGGAACAATCTTTGCTTGTTTATCAATTATAAAGATCCACCAGTGCATGCACACGGAAAAACCATACACATGGAGTCCATGTGGAAATGTCTTCATTTGGGCATCAATCCTAACCATCTGCAAAGGCATGTAGGAGAAAAACTTGCTCTTGAATTGAATGTGGAGAAAGCTCTAGTAAATTCACACCCACCCAAAGTAACACCATCTAACACAACAAAGCCATCCTAATCTATAAAATATGTTTTAAAGCTAAATCCAGTTACTACATGAGCAGAATTAAATCTTCATTGAACTCTTCTAAAGAACTTTTCACAACAGTGAGGAAGTTAAGTAAGCTACCAAACCCTAAAAATAATACTGCCACGTCAGAGTAAAGCGCAGAGTAAGTACTCAATCTTGAGTGTTGTGTTCTTCTGTTACTACAGAACGGTTGCCCAGCCAACACGTGTTTCATCTGGGGAGGTACCCCAAGAATTTTTCAGGGCTGTGAGGCAATGCCAGGAAGGTATATTGATTCTCTAAGCCGATTATAATTCTGTCCCAGCTTGTCGAAGGGAATAGGTGTAATCTGCAGATATCAAGGGTCCTAGGTATGGATCTGATGGTGGAGCCAAATGTGTGCTTCACTCAAGACCTGTTATGCCTCCGTCCCTGCTGTGTGTGAGAGCTGAGAGTTTATGAAGTGGCAAAATGTTCAGATTAGAGACCCTCTGATATAGCCAATAAGGTCAATTCTGACCCAGATAGTACGCTGTCTGTCATCGACGATGGCAACAGATGGGACCGGAAGTTACACTAGCTTTTATACCTGCGGATAACACCCATTCCCTTCGACAAGCCCAGACAAAACACGTGTTGGCTGGGCAACCGTTCGGCAGTAAAAGAAGAACACAGCACTCAAGGGTGTTCATTTTGTCTTTATTTTATCGACTGTGCAGTGATTGTTGCCTGATCAAGTCTTGAAAGAAGGAGTACTCACTCTGCACTTTACTCTGACGTGTGCACAGGCCTGCAACAATTCTGTGAGACCTTGGTCTGGATTTCAGGGGGTTCAGGGTTTTTCCCCTTCCTGTTAGCACCGTTTCACACACCTCAATCCATATTACACACGTACACCCATTTCAGGTGCTCTCTCCTAACCACATATGCTCAAAACCCTGCCCTTTGCCCGTAAGTATAAGAGTATATTACACGATTACCTGCTATGTTATTTTCTTCTATTAAAGCATGGTATGATTTTGTTGCTCAGATCTGGGAATTATGTATGCTTGTAAATAGATGAGTACAATGTTACATTGTAAATAGAAGAGCACAATGTGTCTTTTTAGTGTATTTTTCTTCTTTTAGTAATTATGATGTGCAGGGTGATCATTTGACACCATCTAGCAAGAACTTATAACGTTTCCCTATAGTTCTGTTAGTTTCTTTTGAAAAAGAACTGGGATTATATTACCTGCAATGTACTAAAGTATTAAAAGAAATCCAGACCTGCGAAGCAGCATCCACTTGACATTGATTCATCTGGCCATCCTCATGGTGTCTTAGTATTTATATTAAATAGAAAAAAGTAATTCGGAATGCATTTTTTTTTACTTTTTTTAAATGTTTGATTTCACTTACTGTTGGCAATATTGTCATATCTGTAAAGAGCAATCCAGTTTAGAAAATCTTTCTCTACTTTGTGCAAAGATTACATTTTTGCATAGACATGGTATTCTTTCTGCTTTATTGGGCAATACTGCTAAATGGATTTAGGACCTGATTTAGATCCTGGTAGGACTACCGCCGTCACACCGCGGTGGCAGTCTTCTGCCCGCTGTACTAAGATGTGTGCTGGCTGAACCGCCGTCTGCCGCGCAAGCACTGCACCTCCTACGATGCAGCAGTCTCATCTTCTGACTGACAGTACTCCTTTGCCAGCAGGCCAGGTGTATTTTGCTGAGGCGATTTAGATGTCCCACTTTAATGGCTTTTTCCTAGTGGAAGTTTGTTCACTAAGTGAATCCCTGGTGACGTGGAGACTGGTAAGTACTACTTCTCTATACATATATGTGTTGTGTTTGCTATAAAACATACATAGGTAATGCTTTATGCCCCTTTTTAGGTCGAGAACTCCGTCGCACTGCGTAAGCCCAGTGGCCCACTGGATGGCATCAAACTTCCAGCAGTGCAACGTCTCCAAGACGGAGGTGATGCTCTTTGGGGAAGCTAAACGCCTGTGGACTCCTGACTGGTGGCCTCAAGATCTGGGCCCAGTCCCTGAGCCCAAATTGGTTCTGAAAGATCTGGGAGTAAAACTGGATCAGGAGCTTGCCCTGAAACAACATGCAAATCAAGTGGTCGGCTCCTGTTTCCATGTTATTGGGCTTCTTCGGAAGGTGTTCCCCTTGCTCCCTGATACCACCAGAAGAACCTTGGTACAGTCGCTCGTGCTGAGTAGACTGGATTATTGCAATGGATTGCTGCTAGCCGCTAACGAGGGGATTATTGCAAGACTACAGGTTGTGCAAAACACTGCTGCACGCCTTGTTCTTAACGTCCCTGCTCGTACTCCATCGAAACCCCTGTTAACTAAACTTCACTGGCTTTCAGTGAAACAGAGGGTGATGTTTAAAACATGCTGTATCATCCACAAGTGCCTCATAGGGAAAGGCCCGATTACTGGACACCCCCGCGCCGCACGGCCACCAGCTGCTGCGTGTGCCCCATTGCCTTGCCCTCTGCCTCGCTGCCTGCCTCGCTGCCGGTTGACTCTGCTGTCGTTTGTTTTGTTTTTGTTTTGTTCTCCATTTGTGCTTGTTTAAATAGTATTTTTTGCCCGTGTTAGCGTTTTTGATATCCATTTGTGCCTGTATTTTGTCATTTTGTGCCCGTGTTAGCGTTCTCCTTCCTGTTTGCCCACCTACCTCGCCGCCCTCCGTCTTCCCTCCCCGCTCCCCGCTTCCCGCCACCACCGCTGACCCCGCCCCTTTTTTCCTTCTGTTCCCTCCCTGCTCCCGCCTCCCAGCTGCTCCGCCCACCCGCGCACTTGGCCTTATATGGCGACCGTGCGACGCAGGTGAGTGTGACCCACTTGTGGGACACCCCCGCGCCGCACGGCCACCAGCTGCTGCGTGTGCCCCATTGCCTTGCCCTCTGCCTCGCTGCCTGCCTTGCTGCCGGTTGACTCTGCTGTCGTTTGTTTTGTTTTTGTTTTGTTCTCCATTTGTGCTTGTTTAAATAGTATTTTTTGCCCGTGTTAGCGTTTTTGATATCCATTTGTGCCTGTATTTTGTCATTTTGTGCCCGTGTTAGCGTTCTCCTTCCTGTTTGCCCGCCTACCTCGCCGCCCTCCGTCTTCCCTCCCCGCTCCCCGCTTCCCGCCACCACCGCTGACCCCGCCCCTTTTTTCCTTCTGTTCCCTCCCCGCTCCCGCCTCCCAGCTGCTCCGCCCACCCGCGCACTTGGCCTTATATGGCGACCGTGCGACGCAGGTGAGTGTGACCCACTTGTGGGACACCCCGGCGCCGCACGGCCACCAGCTGCTGCGTGTGCCCCATTGCCTTGCCCTCTGCCTCGCTGCCTGCCTCGCTGCCGGTTGACTCTGCTGTCGTTTGTTTTGTTTTTGTTTTGTTCTCCATTTGTGCTTGTTTAAATAGTATTTTTTGCCCGTGTTAGCGTTTTTGATATCCATTTGTGCCTGTATTTTGTCATTTTGTGCCCGTGTTAGCGTTCTCCTTCCTGTTTGCCCGCCTACCTCGCCGCCCTCCGTCTTCCCTCCCCGCTCCCCGCTTCCCGCCACCACCGCTGACCCCGCCCCTTTTTTCCTTCTGTTCCCTCCCCGCTCCCGCCTCCCAGCTGCTCCGCCCAACCGCACACTTCGCCTTATATGGCGACCGCGCGAACGCGCCGATTGTGCGCCGAAGGCGCGCCAAAGGTAAGCCCGTCTACGCCCGTCCGCGCCTGGACCGCGCCCAGTGCCAGGACCCCTGGCCCTCGAGGACCCCGACCGACCCGCCTGACGTACACCGCCGCCACCCTCACCGCACTCAACACCGGCCGAGTCCCGGGATGCTGCAGAGCCACCCCACGACGCATCCACGGACCCTTCAGCTGCAACACCTGCAAGTTCACCTGCATCCGGACCCGCCCGACACCAGCACCTGCCAAACCGAACACCAGCAGCAACCACCTCAAGTGCATCCTGCTCAACACCCGCTCTGTCCACAGACACGCCATCGAACTCTGGAACCTCCTCGACACCACAGCCCCTGACGTTGCCTTCATCACGGAGACCTGGATGAACGCCTCCTCAGCGCCCGACATCGCCATCGCCATCCCAGAAGGATACAAGATCACCCGGAAGGACCGCAACACCAACCAGGTGGGAGGAGGCATCGCCATCATCCACAAGAACACCATCCGCATCACGACCAGCACCGACAACACCCCACCCTCCGCCGAACACCTGCACTTCCAGATCCACACCGACCCGAAGACCACCCTCAGAGGCACCCTGATCTACCGACCTCCGGGACCACGCACTCAATTCAGCGAGGACATCGCCGACTTCGTCAGCCCGCACGCCCTCCCCTCCGCTGACTACATCCTCCTGGGGGACTTCAACTTCCACCTGGAGAACAACAACGACTGCAACACCAGCACCCTGCTCGACAACCTCGCCAACCTTGGACTCAAGCAGCTGGTGTCCACCCCCACCCACCTCGCCGGACACACACTCGACGCCATCTTCTCATCCAGCAGAGACATCGCCTTCAGCCACGCTACAGAACTCCACTGGACAGATCACAGATGCATCCACTTCACCTTCAGAAGAACGACGACCCACCACCACCAGCAACAGGTTGCCCGAAGAAGCTGGAACAAGATCACAGCCGACCAGCTCGCCGCCTCCCTGAGCCAGCACCCTCCGGACAGCTCAGCGAACCCCAGCCATGCCGCCGACAACCTCACGAAGTGGATCAGCAACTGCGCGGACAAACTCGCCCCACTGAGGACCCCGCCCAGCAGACCCGGCAGTAAGAGAGCCCCATGGTTCACCGACGAACTTAAGAGCTCCAAGAAAAACTGCCGAGCCCTCGAGAAAGCCTGGAGAAGGGAACCCACGCCGGACAACAGGACCACCCTCAAGCTCGCCACCCGGAAACACCACCAACTGATCCGCATCGCCAAGAAAACGGCTTTCAAAAACCGACTGGACAACAACGCACACAACTGCAAGGAACTCTTCAACATCGTGAAAGAGCTCTCCAACCCCAACGCCGGAAACAACGACATAACCCCTTCGCAAGACCTCTGCAACTCCCTCGCTTCCTACTTCCACAACAAGATCGCGGACATACACGACAGCTTCAGCACTCAACCGACGCACGCCACGACCGCAGGACCTCCACCCACCACCACCCTCCGCGCCTGGACCCCGGTCAACACCGAAGACACCGTCCACACGATGAACTCCGTCCACTTCGGATCGCCAACCGACCCCTGCCCTCACCACGTCTTCAACAAAGCCGACGCTGTCATCGCACCCCACCTGCGGGACATCATCAACACCTCATTCGACACCGCCACCTTCCCCGAGAGCTGGAAGCACGCCGAACTCAGCGCTCTACTGAAGAAACCTACAGCAGACCCCACCGAACTCAAGAATTACCGCCCCATCTCGCTACTCCCGTTTCCAGCCAAAGTCATCGAGAAGACCGTCAACAAACAGCTGGCCACCTTCCTCGAGACGAATGGATCCCTCGACCCATCGCAGTCCGGATTCCGTGCCAACCACAGCACCGAGACCGCCCTCATCGCCGCCACCGACGACATCCGAGCCCTGATGGACAACGGGGAAACAGCGGCCCTCATCCTCCTAGACCTCTCCGCGGCCTTCGACACGGTCTGCCACCGCACCTTAGTGCAGCCCCTCAGCAACGTCGGAATCCAGGAGAAGGCGCTGGAATGGATCGTCTCCTTTCTCGACGGAAGAACACAAAGAGTCCGCCTACCACCGTACAAGTCAGAGGCCACCAAAGTCATCTGCGGCGTCCCTCAAGGATCCTCACTGAGCCCGACTCTCTTCAACGTCTACATGAGCCCCCACGCGGCCATCGCACGCCAACACAACCTCAACATAATCTCCTACGCCGACGACACCCAGCTGATCCTCTCCCTGACCAACGACCCCGCCGCCGCCAGAGCCAACCTGCACGAAGGGGTGAGAGAGGTAGCCGAGTGGATGACGACGAGCCGCCTGAAGCTGAACACAGATAAGACGGAGGTCCTCATCCTGGGCTCCTCGCCCTCCGCCTGGGACGACTCCTGGTGGCCCCCCGCCCTGGGCACCGCACCCAGACCGACGGACCACGCACGCAACCTGGGTTTCATCTTGGACTCCTCCCTCTCCATGACCAGGCAAGTCAACGCCGTCTCCTCGTCATGCTTCAACATCCTGCGCATGCTTCGGAAGATCTTCTGGTGGATCCCCACAGAGACCAGGAAGACCGTCACCCAGGCCCTCGTCACCAGCCGACTGGACTACGGCAACGCACTCTACGCCGGAACCACCGCCAAGATCCAGAAGAGACTCCAGCACATCCAGAACGCCTCAGCCAGACTCATCCTCGACATCCCACGACACAGCCACATCTCCGGACACCTAAGAGACCTGCACTGGCTCCCGGTCAACAAGAGAATCACCTTCCGCCTCCTTACCCACGCACACAAAGCTCTCCACGACCAAGGCCCGAGCTACCTCAACAACCGAATCAACTTCTACGCTCCCAAACGCCACCTCCGATCCACCAGCCACGCCCTCGCCGCCGTCCCACGCATCCGCAGAGCCACTACAGGAGGAAGGTCCTTCTCCTACCTGGCCGCCAAGACCTGGAACTCCCTCCCGGCCGACCTGCGCCTGACCCAAGACCACCTCTCCTTCAGGAAGAAGCTCAAGACCTGGCTGTTCGAGCAGTAGCGGCACCCCCCCCCCCCCCCAAAGCGCCTCGAGACCCTACGGGTAGGTAGTGCGCTCTATAAATGTCTTTGATTGATTGATTGATTGATCGATTACTTGACAAAAAAATTCAATTTATATGTTCCCTCCAGATCTCTTAGATCAGGAGATCAAGAATTGTTATGTGTCCCCAGGTTTAAGAAGACAAGACAAGGGGGAAGGGCCTTGTCAGTAGCCGGCCCGCAGTTGTGGAATGATCTCCCTATGGAAATCAGACTATGCAGAGAACATCTTCCTTTTAGGAAAAAATTAAAAACTTTTCTCTTCCACTACTAGGCTATCTATCTAGGAAGGAAGGAAATATGACTGGGTCCTCTTTGCTCTCAGATGATGCCAGAGGCGCGGAGATACTCCTATGGGAGTCGATTCCTAGCGCGGTATAAGCTTGCAAATAAATAAATAAATAAAGCAGTGGGCGGAGCTCCGAGATTTTATGTTTCTTAGTGTAGGGGGCTTGAACGTGCCTCTCTTCTCCATTGGCTGGCCTCGTAAATGCTGGCCATCCATTGGAGGAGAGGGGCGTCACTCCCTTTCAGCCGCATCTTTTTCGGATTCGGGGGTGTGTCTTTTGCGTTCTTTCTATCTGTGACGTCATCCGCCACGCAACAAAAAACACGCCCCCCAGTCTGAAAAGGATGGGGCTTAAATGCAAATGGTGTGTGCTACAAAGGGGCTGCGTGCATATCTGGCATGCAGTGAGGAGCCACGACATTTCTGCCGTCTCACCGTCATCTCCCGCCCCCCGCCCCCTCTGAGGGAAGCTGCTGAAGCAGGGCTGGTTAATTGAGTCCTCTCGGGTGGGTGGGGCTCTAATTATGTGCTCCTCTCGTCCCCTCCTCTCCCCCCACCTGTCCCCCCACTCCTCTCCTCTCCCCCAATTGGTTGGGGACGGATTTTTTTCATGTAAAGTCCCATCTCGGGATCAGCTGCCAAACTTCAGTTATTGAATTAAATACGCCTGCCTCCGTTTCCTGTAGTCGCCTCTGCCGTGAGAAAAAAAATGCAGAGTTTTATCTTCCAGCCGAGGGCCGCACTAGATCCAGTTGCCGTGTGTGTAAATACCTTTTCAAAACCCCCTCTGAAGTGCGCACCCCAATGTTGACTGAATAGAGGGTGCGCCAACCATGAAGAACTGAGTGAAGGGTGTGGACGAGATCCAGTGGCCTTCTTTGGTGATGCAGAGCTTAGATACGCTGAGAGGGGCTGGGGAGGCACTCACCATGTAAGAGCCACAGACGTAGAGCGGGGCCACCGTCAAGGCTCAGTCACACGATGCTCAGCTAGCCCCTAAGACGCCTGCTATTATCAACCACAGTGAACATGCAATGCATGTGGGTAGCAGGGATGGGAAGCAGGAGCACAGCCCAGCGTAGTGCAGCTAAGAATCTCTGGGAGTGTCAATGTCCCAGTGCCAGCGCAATTAACTGGGCCAGCCCAGAGGGCCCAACCGCAGAACAGGAAGCGCCGCGCCGGGGGAGCTGGCTAAGGCCCATGCAGCATCACTCACAATCATCGGGCTGTCTAAGGAAACGCTATCCTAGGCCCAGGCGAGTCCCCTAGTCCTACCAACAGAGATGGCCCGCGCTTGCTGCTCTCAGATGCAGGCCGGCCTCAGCACATGCAGTTTCGGTCTCCTACCGCCAATCCGGTAATGGTGAAAATGCCTGTGGGCCTCCTCCCACCTCAGGCTTGCGGCCCAGCGAGCAAGCACTGGGTCATTCAGTGTGACGCACATCTGCCGAGCAGCTGGAATAGCAAAGAATGCTTCGCTGGAGGTCACGACGGCGACCGGTTGAGAAAAGAAGAGTTGCAGCCATGACAAGCCCCCGGTACACCAAACACAGAGAGTGCGGCCACCCACCTTAAGAACTACCAAGGCACATGGCTCCCCTATATCTGTAGGCTACAGCACGCCACTCACCTCAGCAGGCCACAGAGGTCAGCAAATGTCACCAACATTTTCCATTTGAGGCCTCACTGGTTGCGGTCACTATGGTGACTGCCTGGATGGGTGTTCAGAGAATGCTGGCAGGATTTTATGCTTTACCGGCAGAGCCTCTCTAGAGAGTGGCTATCTCACAGCCCGGCTAAGCTCAGCCCCCACACCTCAATATTTAATTTCCTTTTATTAGAGTTGAGTGAATGGTGTTTGCTAATCTTTATTGTGGCAACATTAATTTGACACCTGAACTCGGCTCGGACATCTTTGTTGCACTTGGCATATCATTGTATGAAAAGTTCCAATCTGGACTGAAACGAGTTATTATTTCATATGTTCCCTTTGACGTTTGGTGGTTCTGCCAGGGGTTAAGAACAGGGATTTACATTTCATTCGGCCTCACACCACATACCTTCCCGCATAGACATGTTTTTCGCTAGTAACACAATTCTTTCAGCCCTTGTCTCTATCAATGACAATTGAAAAATAGATTAGCCTGCCTCTGTCTGTTCCTCTTTGACACTGAATCGTCTTTCCTCTTAATGAGCCAGACCAAGGCAGATTAAACCAGTGTCTCCACTTTTCGCCCGCAATACCGTAATGCGCAGCTGCAGCAGAGCTCGTCAGTCGAAAGAGTTGAGTCATCTCAAAAAGCAAGCAGCGTGTGTCGCGATGACTCAACTGCAGCAGGCCTCTCATTAAAACATAGGGCAAAGTAAGTAAATATTAAGCAAGTATGTTGTTTTAATGGCTTAGGAACGTGCTGGAAAAGTGCACCTCTCATTTGAGTGAGTCAGGGAGCAAAAGGTTGTTTTTGCCACTAAATCATTCGTTCTTGCTACACATCTGTGTTTTACTCATCATTGATTTATTTTCGTCATGTATTTATTGTTTATTACACATTATTTGGGCATTTTTCACAATTTGACTTTCATGGCAGTGTTTAGATGTTTTTCCACACAGATTTGTTTCCCCTCGCTGTGCTTGCTCCCCTGCCCCCTCGCTGTGTTTGCTCCCCTGCCCCCTGGCTGCGTTTGCTCCCCTGCCCCCTGGCTGAGCTTGCTCCCCTGGCCCCTGGCTCCCCTGCCCCCTGGCTGTGCTTGCTTCCCTACCCCCTGGCTGTGCTTGCTTCCCTGCCCCCTGGCTGTGCTTGCTTCCCTGCCCCCTGGCTGTGCTTGCTTCCCTGCCCCCAGGCTGTGCTTGCCTCCCTGCCCCCTTGCTGTGCTTGCTTCCCTGCCCCCTTGCTGTGCTTGCTTCCCTGCCGCCTCGCTGTGCTTGCTTCCCTGCCCCCTTGCTGTGCTTGCTCCCCTGCCCCTTCACTGTGCTTGCTCCCCTGCCCCCTGGCTGTGCTTGCTCCCCTGCCCCCTGGCTGTGCTTGCTCCTCTGCCCCCTGGTTCCCCTGCCCCCTGGCTGTGCTTGCTTCCCTGCCCTCTGGCTGTGCTTGCTTCCCTCCCCCCTGGCTGTGCTTGCTTCCCTGCCCCTGGGCTGTGCTTGCTTCCCTGCCCTCTGGCTGTGCTTGCTTCCCTCCCCCCTGGCTGTGCTTGCTTCTCTGCCCCTGGGCTGTGCTTGCTTCCCTGCCCCCTGGCTGTGCTTGCTCCCCTGGATGTGCTTGCTCCCCTGCCCCCTGGCTGTGCTTGCTTCCCTGCCCCCCTGGCTGTGCTTGCTTCCCTGCCCCCTGGCTGTGCTTGCTCCCTTGCCCCCTCGCTGTGCTTGCTTCCCTGCCCCCTCACTGTGCTTGCTCCTGTGTGTGTATGTGGCTCTGGGTGTGTATGTGGCTCTGGGTGTGTGTGTGGCTCTGGGTGTGTGTGTGGCTCTGTGTGTGTGGGGGCTCTGTGTGTGTGGGGGTTCTGTGTGTGTGGCTGTGTGTGTGTGGGGGGCTCTGTATGAGTGTGGGGGGCTCTGTGTGTGTGGAGGGGGGGCTCTGTGTGTGTGGGGCTCTGTGTGTGGGGGGCTCTGTGTGTGTGGGGGGCTCTGTGTGTGTGGGGGGCTTTGTGTGTGTGGGGGGCTTTGTGTGTGTGGGGCTTTGTGTGTGTGGGGCTCTGAGTGTGTGGGGCTCTGTGTGTGTGGGGCTCTGTGTGTGTGGGGGGCCTGTGTGTGTGTGGGGCTCTGTGTGTGTGTGGGGCTCTGTGTGTGTGTGGGGCTCTGTGTGTGTGTGTGTGTGTGTGGGGCTCTGTGTGTGTGTGTGTGGGGCTCTGTGTGTGTGGGGGGGGCTCTGTGTGTGTGTGTGTGGCTCTGTATGTGTGTGTCGGTGGCTTTGTGTGTGTGGCTCTGTGTGGGTGTAAATGCAATAGGTCATGCATTTGCGAGCTATGGCATTGTGAATGACAATGCCATTTATTTAACGATTAAGCTATTGGCAATGTAAATGACAATGCTATTTATTTATGATTTAAAAAGTCACGAGCAATGCCAATAGCTTTAATAATGCTGAGACAATTGCATTGTAAATGCTTGTTATTACCTATTGCATGCCACACAAACAACATGCACACACTGTTGAATGTACACCCCTGCACAACACCATCAAAGGACCACAAGACAACAATATTTGTTTTTATGTGTCAATACAAGTGTGTCCATTTTACCTTGATAAGTTGTAAAATGAACACTACTGCATTAGACATAGGAATGAAAATCGCAAGTTAGAGCAATGCAAAAATACAAGAGGCTACAGCAATTGTAAACAAACGAATCGCTGTAACACAATTGTAAAAGTAGTTTACCTTCAAACCCGGCAACAACATAGTCAATTGTCATCAAGGTGAAGTCAAAGCAGCAAAGTAGCGATCTGGACAATGGGATTACAGACTGAAACGGAAGTAGAGAGCCTTAAAAACAAGCATTTGCAATGCAATAGGTCTCGCATTTACTTAAGTTTGAGCTATTGGCATTGTAAATGACAATGCCTTTTATTTATGTTTTCGTTTTAAAAACATAAAGAAAAGGCATTGTCATTTACAATGTTAATACCTTAAACTCCCACAATTGCTAGACCTATTACTTTGCAAATGCTTTTTTGCTTTTAGTTGGCCTAGTGGATGCACGTACAATGCTTTTACTTTCTGGGGCATATGGTTAATTGAATGATTTGTGCACCCACACATCAAAGCACACCTGATGCGCAGACCTCTTTTTATAGACCTAAAGAGGTGGCCTCTTCACACCACCCAAATTAATATTTCATAGCCACCAAAGCGCCTGAGCCAGGACTGGTAAATGTGCTCTGAAGTTTTAACGTGATTTAATGAGCTAAGAGACCCATGCAGTGATGTGTTACTTGTAGGTCATGGGTTCTGTTCTGCAGATATAAAAATGAAGCACTTCTTAAGGGGCACTACGAACGACAAAAATTTTATACCAAACTGAAAAATTAAATTGAAACCAAAGGAAACTAACATGAAATGGACTTGAAATTCCAACTTCCTCAACGTGGTATACAGTGTTTTACTGGGGGGCTTGGCTGGGCTTCGGTTGCTCTGCAATAATGAAGTGATGGGGTGGGGGCAGTACAGACAGGAGCTGAAGCTGAACAGCCATGGACAGTAGCAAATATAAAAAAAACACATACTGAAAGTCTGTGTTTCCGATTTCGTGACTGGCCACAAACCAAAACAAGTGGACAGCAAGATAGACACACACAGCCGGGAAGACACACAGACAAGCCTGCTTCACAACACACAGACACTGAGAAACGTAGCCAGATATAGAAAATCAGTCACCCATGCAACAAGACAGACTCAGCCCTGCTCGCCAACACACATAGACACACAATTATCTGCAAGCTCTTTGAAATGCAAATGAAGCAGCTGCTCGGGTCACGTGGCCGCATTACTCACAGGCGGAGAGCAGACGCGGCCCACTTGCCATTTAAAAAGCAACCCCGTTTAAAGCAAAGCCGGGCTTCTGTTTTTATCATGACAATGCTGCCAGTGATAGATCGACAGCTCTTCCAGTGGTCACCAGCCCTTGTACACAGCTATAGAGTTTGGCACTCGGTGGCGAGGATCGCACGTAGTCTTCGGGTGTCACCCGCTTCACTATTCCTACACCTGCATGCTACGCTCGGGTTTGAAGGGCTGCCCACGCGCTATATTTAGACCGCTGACCCTCCACTTGACTGACCCCTGGCCTGTTCCTACGTCACAGTAATTATTATAGTCTACAATAGATAGCACAGACTGTTATTTGCGGCGTTCAGAGACAGCAACACTGCTTTATTAAGAACTGTATAAAGAGGCATTATTACTCAGTTGTTAATAATGATAATTATCCTATATTACCGACAGAAAGTATTGTCAATAAATCAATAACGCTGATTCCATAGACACTAGAAGGATGGAAGACAGAGTCAGCCCTCTTTAAAATGAAACCTGCGAAATTCAGGTTTTTGGCACTTCACTTGGATTTATACCTCGCTTAATATTATTACCATGTTTAAATGGCTGAGATAGCTCAGTGGGTTCGGCAGAGATTGTTCTCACTAATTGATGCATAACTTCACACAAGATTTAGTATTTCATGATGATTCACTGTCTTCTCTAGCTGTTGAAGTAGCAGCGTTGTGGCCCCAGCATACAGTTAATAAACAAATGCTATACATAAATCATTGTAAATAGTATAAATCAGTGCACCATCTTGGTTGATAATTGTAGTTGCTCTTCTTCTTCCGGGTCTGGTCTGTGAGGGCCTACAGATTACACTTTTTCAGACACTGCCAGAGCAGCAAACCCCTTGAAGTGACTGTGAGGCTTCATGAAGGCTATATCAGTATCAACGTAAAGGACATAGCATAGAATATCACAACACAACCACAAATAACGAAACATAATGGCACACAACATGCAACACATGACAGAAAACACAGTAATACAACGCATCAGATGACATCATCCCTACAGTGCTTTTCCCAGGAAAAGACCAGGGCGCCTTTGATCTGAGGTGCACCCCGGCCTGGCTCAGCGGGGCCCCCATGCACGGGTCCACTCACCATTTCACCTGCTTAGCTCCCATGGTCCACGGTGACCTTTTACCTCACCAGGCCTGCGTTCTCGTGGGTCGTGGGGCCACGGGCCCCTCCACTCCGGCCATGTTCGCCACAAGTGGGTAAGTCCGACGAAGGTGGGGACCCTTAGCTAACGCAGGGCCACAAAGCGCAACTCCCCCAAAAGCTGTTCAGGCAGGACGGGGTCTTCTTCTGCTGGCGTTAACCAAATGCGGATGAGCATATCACAGAACATCTCATTGAGTAAAAATACTCAAACCTTCTAAATCCTGGTGCATCTGGGTTGCAGACGTTGCTCACTCAGATATGAAATGCACACAGCTAAAGAATGTCGCACATTCGCGAAAGATATACATGAAGTCTTAGCCAGTCCAGGAAAATGCACGCAGATGAAATCACACCACTGAGAAAAAATATGTTATTTTGTTATTCCAAGAAAGATCGTGATATATAAAAATACACATGGAAAAATCTCCTTTAAAATCCGAATGAAAGCAACCATTAACGTGGACACCCCTCCCTTTTATACGAAAAACATCAGCTGGAGACCTCGCTACCACAGGAAAAATACACGTTGACAGATCCTGAACCAGGAAGTCAGGCATCCTTGCCCGTGACATTGGCGGGGCCTGTGACGCGGCCGGAAGAGGCCGGTGATGCTTGTTGTTGCGGGGCTCCCATCATGGAGGGAGAGCCCCGCGGTAGCGTGAAAATCCAGAGAAGTGCCCCGCGTGTGGAGATGCGCCGGAAAAGAGCACGGTGAGTGGAGGCGGGGGATCTGTGTGCGAGCGTGTGTGTCGCTTCGTGTGAGCCCCGTGAGTGGTGGGGGAGGAGGGTGCGTGCATGCGTGTGTGTGCCTGCCTGCCTGTGTGTATGCCTGGGGGGGGAAGGGGGTGAGTGTGTGCGCGTGGGAATGTGTGAGCGCATGCGTGACTTTGCCTGTGTTTGTACGTGCGCGATGGCCAGAAGCTGACTTGCGGTGAATGTTGAGAACAGGAGATGTGCACGGCGCCGGGCTGGGCGTGCGCGCCCACGAGGTGAAATCGCCGATGGAAAGGGCGTGCACAACCCCTGTCTCACATTCATCGGAACACGCCAACAAAAGATGTCTTGCAGACAAAGCATGCTTCGCATGCTTTTTAGGTCTGCTCGACCTAAAAATTAAAACATATACCTAATTTTCTTTGATTCCACCATAATTGTCTCAGAGGAAAGGAATGTCGTGATTAGATCGGTGGTAACCTTGGTTGTAGCCCCGCCATCAGCTGCTTTTGCCTATGATGCCGTTGACACGATTGAAAAATCATTGCGGTGTCAGCAGGACTGTGTACATTGACTCCATAACATCTAAATATGGTGGCCAGGTTGCCATGTAGGCAGGCGATGAAACCGGTAAAAAGCAACAGCAGAAACTGATCTGCCAAGCTCTAAATCAGGCCCTATTGAACAGCAATTTTTACTGTAAGAGCACTGTGTCTGTAGTATACACTCTGGCACAACAATCCTCACGGGGACATAGATGAATTTCTTTCATTTCACCAAAGGCAAGCCTGTCCGTGCCCGGATCTTGCCTTGAACCAGAACCCCTGGCCATTTTATTCCAGAATAATTGTCAGTGGTCATATACTCAAGGGAAGAACTGATGGCACTAAATACAGCTGGTAAGGAGACCAAATGTGAGGCTTTTAAACCCCATCGTGATCCTGTTCAGTACGTAGTCTGTAAATTGACTCTTTTATGATACCATATTAATGTGCTGTTCTGCAAATTCACGACAAACCACTCATGAACCCCTTTCTGACTTATTTAGATTCAGCCTTGTCAATGCAGGCTCCTTAGTGAAGCACAACCTAGACTTTAGGAAGTTTATAAAAATGCACAGGTTAGATGTAATATTTATCACAGAAACCTTGGCAGACTCTTCTGTTAACCCGGATCCGGCCCAAGCAATCCCAGTAGGCTACTCTATCCTCAGGGCTGACAGACTTTAAAAAAAAACAACATTTTATTGCCATTTTATTATACACATTGATAATCATTACATCATTGGAATATTCGTTTGTGCATACCGTAGACGACAGTAACATACTTTGCAGTGGTGCTTCATGTACATCAGTTAATAGGGTCTTAATCCCCTTGGTGTTTATTAATGTGCTATGCATTACGGCGTATTCTCTGTGACAACTCCTCCTCAAGGTCATTCGCTGTCTTCTGATATTTGCATTTCTTGTGGAGGTTCGCAGATATCACCACGGAATCTATTCCAGTTCCTCCACACCCAAGCGACCCCGGGGGATGTAGACTGACTTCTCAGTTATCATTATGCCGTCCATATCACAACACCATTGCCAATGTGTTGGGGACATTCTCGAACCCCAGTGTCGTGTTATATTACGTTTTGCTAATGCTAGTCCTAGTGTTACCCAATCTTGAGCTGTGTGGTTCAGGTCTGTGGGCTGCCAGATGTTGAGTAAACATATTTTTGGTTCCGGTGTGACCTCTACTCTGGTGACTTGTGACATTGTGTGAAATATGGCCTCCCAATGTGAGTGATTACCGGGCAGTTCCAAATCGTGTCCCAGAAGGTGTCTATGGCATCACATTGTCTGAGGCAGGGTGGAGTATCCGCCCTACCTAGCTTATGTAGCAGGATGCACGTGTAGTATATGCGATGTAGGATTTTTAGTTGTATTCGTTTTAATGTAGAAAGTATTGAAACTCCCTTCGGGGACGCCAGGGCTGCCTGCCAATCCTCCTCATCTAGGTCTCCCATATCTGTCTCCCACGGTTCCTTAATGGTTGTTGTGGGGTCAGGCTGATTATTAATTATTTTTCGGTATGTCAGGGAGATGGCTTTTTTACTCAGGTGGTCTGCAAGTAGTCCGTCGTCCAGTGGTGAGGCCTCCAGGAGTTGCGTGGCCGCTGGAATCGCTGCCATGAGTGCATATATAACCTGCACATATATGTAGAATTCTGTCTGTGCCAGTTTGTAGGTGGCTTGCAGGTGGGCAAACGGGATAACTTCACCTTTCTTCCACAGGTCCCCTACCTTGGAGATACCTTTTAGGTCCCATTGTTGGAAATGCTTAGTGTTGCACAATTTTCCTAGTTCTCGGGTGTCCCATAGAGGCGTCGCCTGCGTAAGAGTCCCTTCCCATCCCAACGCTCTCTGTGCCGCATGCCAAACATGTATTGTGTGGGCCGTTGGACCTGTGTGGGTCTTCTTTCTAGATCTATTATATAGCGCCCCCAGGATCCCTTCTCTTTCTAGGAGATGCCTATCCATGCGGAATGATTCCCAGTAGTACATGCCCAGTAGATGCCCAGTAGTACATTTGTATATGTGAGAGGGCTATCCCTCCGTCATACCAGCCTTTCACTAGTTTCTTCATGGCGATACGGGCTGATTTCCCATCCCATAACAATTTGGTTACTTCAGCAATTGTGAAGTAGGAGGGGGGTCCGGAAAGGGGGTATTCTGTAGTATATACAAGAATCTGGGAAGTGCCCTCATTTTGAAGAGGGCTGCCCTGCTCAGCAGAGTAAGTGGTACTGAACGGCAATGTTTGACGTTTCAGCGGAATCGTGTCAGGGGCTTCATAAGGTTTTCTGCTATGAAAAGTGTGGTCTGAGGGGTGACGTATATGCTCGGATACCTGAAACTCATTCCGCGATTTGAATGTCAAAGTTGCGCGGCAGTCGGGCGGCGGGCCGTGTAGGATATACAGCAATGATTTAGACCAGTTGATAGTGTAACCTGAGGCCCTGCCATATGCTGCACAAATGTCTAGCAGGCAGTTGATGGATCGCAATGGGGACGTCAAATAAAACAGTTTATCATCAGCGTATAGTGATATGCGATCTTCCCAGCCCATTGTCCACCTCAAGCACCGGATAACCAGGTCTTGACGTAAACAGGCCACCAATGGTCCAGCACAATCGCGAATAGGAGTGGGAAAAGTGGGCAGCCCTGCCTCGTTCCTTTTCCAAGGGGGAAATCTGCAGAGAGTCTGTCATCTGCTACCACCTGCGCCATAGGTTTATTGTATAGTAGGTGTACCTATTTACAGAATTTGGGGGCGAAGCCCATATGTTGGAGAACTGCCAAGAGGAAGGCCATTCTACCATGTCGAATGCCATGCGTGTGTCCAGGGAAAGAATAATTGCATTTTCATCAATCGTCGACCCTCGGGGCAGGACACTATCTAGTCTCCGGAGATTCAGGGCTGTGCTTTGGTTAGGCATGAGCGGTACAAAAGGGGGTGGTGATGGACGGAGCATCTGAATCAATCAAACACTCACACCCAGTCAAAACATCTGGGTTTAATCCATCACCGTTCTTTAGCCCATTCTGCCACCCCAGTTCAGACATGGCTATATGCAAATCAGTCTGACCCTGTGCCTCATGGGAACAGTCCAGCCCCAACTGCCAAGCCATGTCTTCCCTGGACCGGAAACAAGCTTCCAAGGACCGGTTTCTGGCATTCCAGCCGTCTTCAGCCCGACTTGCTTCAATCCAGTGGCAAAGTAAGCAAGGGACTCACGTCTGAGCATACCCTGCCATACTTATGTCGGCCAAAAGCGGTACAAAAGGGGGTGGTGATGGACGGAGCATCTGAATCAATCAAACACTCACACCCAGTCAAAAGATCTGGGTTTAATCCATCACCGCTCTTTAGCCCACTCTGCCACCCCAGTTCAGACATGGCTATATGCAAATCAGTCTGACCATGTGCCTCATGGGAACAGTCCAGCCCGAACTGCCAAGCCATGTCTTCCCTGGACCGGAAAAAAGTTTCCGGGGACCGGTTTCTGGCATTCCAGCCGTCTTCAGCCCGGCTTGCTTGAATCCAGTGGAAAAGTGAGCAAGGGACTCACGTCTGAGCATACCCTGCCACACTTATGGCGGCCAAAAGCGGTACAAAAGGGGGTGGTGATGGACGGAGCACCTGAATCAATCAAACACTCACACCCAGTCAAAAGATCTGGGTTTAATCCATCACCGTTCTTTAGCCCACTCTGCCACCCCAGTTCAGACATGGCTATATGCAAATCAGTCTGACCCTGTGCCTCATGGGAACACTCCAGCCCGAACTGACAAGCCATGCCTTCCCTGGACCGGAAACAAGCTTCCGAGGACCGGTTTCTGGCATTCCAGCAGTCTTCAGCCCGGCTTGCTTGAATCCAGTGGCAAAGTGAGCAAGGGACTCACGTCTGAGCATACCGTGCCACACTTATGGTGGCCAAAAGCGGTACAAAAGGGGGTGGTGATGGACGGAGCATCTGAACCTGACCTGGTTAGGCATGAAGCCTTACTGATCTGGGTGGATCAGCATTGTGAGATATGGCTGTAATCTCATAGCCAGTGCTTTGGCCAATATTTTTGCTTCAGCTTTTATTATGGATATAGGTCTATAAGACAAGCAGTCCTGCTGTGGCTTGCCGGGCTTATGAATCACCACTATGGTCGCCAGGCGCTGGTCTCTGGGCAATTCCCCAAGTTCTGGACTTGCCTTGTACATGTTGAGTGGATGTGGCGTAAGTTGGGTCGCTGATTTTTTTATAAAATTCCACTGGGAAGCCATTTGGTCCTAGGGCTTTTCCCGTGTGCAGTGCACCGATTGCTAAGGTTGCTCATCTGTACATAGCTCAGCCTCAAGCGCCACGGCGGCGTCTTGTGGTAGTGTGGGCATGTGACTGTCCTTCAGGAAGGCTAGATTGTCGTCTATTGTGTTGTTGGCTGTAGGTGTGTACACCGTTTTATAATGTGAGGCTAGCGCTTCCACTATTCTCTGTGGGTCAGAGGCCACATCTCTGTTTTCTAACCGGACTTGGGCTATCCATCGGTTGGAGCGGTCCTTTATGTCCAACCAGCTGAGAAGCTTTCCAGCTTTGTCACCCTATTCGTAAACCGCGTGTTGCGTGGCTGTGAGCTTGGCCTTGGCTTCCTCATGAGCAAATGTCCTGTATTCATGTTACGCTAAATATAGCCTATGTGTTGTATCTTCATTGATATCTAGTGCATGATTAGCTTCTGCCTCAGCCGCTCCCTGTTCTAACGTTTCCATCTGCTGTCTCTGCGACTTCTTGTGCCCCGCTACTAGTGAGATTGCATGACTCCGCAGTACTGTTTTGTACTCTTCCCACAGTGTTAGAGGTGAGGATACTGAGTGTTTGTTTTCGGAGAAGTAGTGCTTTGTGGATATGTGCAGCCCCCTTTCTATTTTTTGGTTTATAAGATACCCTTTTTATACTGGGATTAGCCATCGTCGAAGTTGTGGGTGGGGACATGAATGTAATGTGTAATGGCTAGTGGTCTTATATCCCCTGGGGTAAGTGCTGGATTTTTAGGATCATTTCTAACCCTGCCTCTATCGTGAAGATATAGTCAGTTCTGTACAGACTATTGTGTACTCCTGAATGGTATGTATATTGTCGGTCTTGCGGGTCCTTAGTTCTCCAAACGTCATTGAGACCAACTGCGTCTACGAAGTCGGCCAATTTAAGATTAGCACTGCTGGGGTCTCTAGGGGGCCTTCTGTCAACAGATGCGTCTATTGAGGCATTAAAATCTCCCCCATAATAGTTTCTCCTTGTGTAGGGATAATAAAAATGTCCCAAGTGCTGGGAAGGTTGTTTGATGTAGTGTTGGTGGGATATACACTGAGACTAAATTGTACGCCCGTCCCTCCCATTGACATGTCAGCGCTGCAAATTGTCCTTGGTCATCCGTTTTGGATCCAGTGAATATCAGCGGGAAGCGTTTATTGATTAGGATTCTCACCCCCCCCCGGGAGCCTGAGGTGAATTCAGAGTACACTGCCATTTTGTATCCCTACCTATCCAGGGCTTTAGTGGCTGTTCCAGCCAGATGCGATTCTTGTATTAGTGCTATCGCTCTACCTCTGCGCTTTATGTACTGGAGGACAAGTCCTCTTTGATCTTCTCATCCTGTGCATTCATATTCCATGACAGCACTGTGAAAGGAGGGGGCTCGGGAAGGATTATTTGTGGTGTCTGTCGGGGGATTCGCGTATGCCATCCACAATTTTATCAATGTAGGAATATAGAGCTCTTCTTTGCATCCACTTCATTTCGTCGCCAGGTATGCCTTCTAATAAACTCAACCAAAACAAACATAAAATCATGAACTGTCCCATTTTCCCCTGCCCTCCCCCTCCCTGCTTCCCTGCCCGGCAGACCCCAAACTACCCACCTCCCCAACTGACCAGAGTGCTTTTTCCCCGTAGCTAGTACTTGCGTGGGGGGTGAGAGTCTGACCGTACTCCTCTGAAGCTCTCCTTAAGCATGGCATCAGTAACAGCTAACATCCTCACTGGAGGCGCATAATTTGAAATTATACATGAGGCCTATCTATCAGTTTAGTTGTGGTCTGTGAGGCATTTGTACACTGGATCAGCACACATCAAGGGAGAACCAGTCTGCAGGTTGAGTCAAAGTTAATGTGATTCTTAATTGTTAGTTCGTGTTCAATCAGTCCCCTTTTACTGGAATCAGGAGATCTTGCCCTTTGCGATTCATGGAGTCGGGGTTGCTGCTGGGTTCTTGGTTTGCAGGGCCTCGTCGCAGGGCGCCATCCCTCCAGCCAGTCTCGGGTTTCCTCAGGTGTGGCAAAGAACCAGGTTTTTCCTTCCGCCTCTACTTTGAGTTTCGCCGGGAAGAGCATTGCATATTTGAGTTCTCTGGTCCGCAGCTCTTTCTTGACTTCTTAGAAGCTGTGTCTTTCTTTGGTCACTGCTGCTGTATAGTCTGCCTAGAGCGTGATTGTATAGTTCTCCAGATGGATTGGTGGGGCTATCCTTGCCGCCTGAAGAATAGCGTCCCGATCTCGAAAGATGAAGAAGCGTGCCAAAATTGGTCTGGGGGAGCACCCGGTCATGGCCTCCCCCACGGTACACTATGAGCTCTTTCTGCTGAGAAGAAGCTAGATAGTCATTGTGGAGGGTCTTTTTGAGGTCCTCCGCAAATAGGTCCAGAGCAGGTCCCCCTACATTTTCCGGTACACCAAGTATGCGGACATTGTTGCCTCGAGAGCTGCCTTCTTGGTCGTCCAGTTTGGCCAGAATGAGCTTATTGTCAGCTTCTAGATAACGTACTTGACTTTGTAGTGTGCCCATATCTGTGGAAAGTGTAGTTGTTGTGGATTTAACCTCCGTTAGTCTTTGTGACAATTTTGAGAAGTCTGCCCGGATCAGGGATATATCTGTGAAAATCGTTGCATAGATGACTGGACTTGCTGCAGGGCGGCCATAATGTCTACCAATGTGACTGCTTCAGGGTCTTTAGATGCAGGAGCCTCTGCCTGGGCCGCATTATTGTGTGTTTTTTCGGTCTGTTCCTTGTTGTACGCGTATATGTCTAGTTTACCAGAAGGTGAGCCCCTTGGGCCTCGGCCTCCCATCTTATTTCACATATTAAGGGTTTCACCAGGCTCACAGGGGGAGGGCAGTAATCTCCGCAGCTTGCCGCGTTATATGCTGTCACGCGTGGCCTTGCGGGTTTCTCACCCTCACCACCTGTGGCGTAAGGCTAAGGCGGTCGTGACGTGGGTTAGGCCCTTGTCTGCGGCGTCGCTATGGAGCGCTAATTATTCCAAAGGCGCTTGGTGCACTGTGCGAGTTGCAGGCCTATGGGTCAGTAGTTATGATTGTCACATAAATGGGTCTGAGTTGATGCAGCCCGATGCTTGCCCAGAGCACTTCAGTAGTATTGCCGTGGGGTGGGCTGACACTATTTCTAGACTGCAAGAGAAGTGTTCGTGGAGAGTAATTAACTGTTTGGGGCTGACGATCGCTGTAGGAGGTTGTGCAAATTCTGCCCTCACTATCCCAGGTGTCCCACGCCAGCGTCGTCACACTGCGCTCTCCTAGCCCCTATCCTGGCACTGTATCAGGGCCTTCAGTGTCTTCGCAGTCGGTTGTGGGGCGCAAATTCATGTAACCTGAAGGTTTCGGGTCCTGGAGGGTGTGTTCGTTATTGGAGCCGCTGTGCCTCATTGTAGTGTTCCCGCATGTGCGCGTCGGACACGTCCTCTCTGCCGGTCTGGCCCTCCTTGAAGCACCCGGAGGCCGCCGCTCGATTCACCAGGCTCCTCGGTGTGACATGGGGCAGTACATTGGCCTTTCTCCAGGTCTGTCAAGCACCGTGACTCCGGTGCTCAGGCTCAGCTGTCTTCCATGCGCCGACGCATCTGGCTCCTCCGAACTCCTTACGGCCGCAGGCAGAAGGCGCACGCGAGACCCCGGCTTTAGCTTGATGTGTTGGCCTGCATGCGTTGCTTCACTTAGTTTGGCAGTCGGTGGTCGCACGGAGGTCTGGAGTGTCGCGATCCCCTCGGCCGATGCTCGGATTGTGGCCCTGCTTTGTTTAGGATGGGTAACTGCAGGATAAATTCACAGATTTACGGGGAAGGCTCCCTCGGTCACCGAGCTCTCCTCAGCTGCAGCCATCTTGCTTGGCTGTTAGCCACACCCCCAGGGCTGACAGACTTAATAGATCTGGTAGAGGCCTGGCCATTATTTTTAGTGAAAAACTGACAGTATCAAGCTCCCAAGTAGGCAGTGGACTAGACTGTGAACTTCTACTTTTTCAGCTCCGGCTCAGCAAGACCTACTCCTTTAACGGCATGCTTGTTTATAGACCACAGGGCACAAAAACCTCCTTCCTCAATAATTTCAGCCCATTTTTGGAGTCAGATTTCTCTATATTAGGTGATTTAAATTTTTACCTAGAAAACCCAGATGACCATGAAACTCTCTCCCTGATTGATGCATTTACCAACTTTGATCTATACCAGCAGGTAGCATTGCCCACCCACAGAGCAGCACAAACTCAATGCCATTTTTACGAGCAACCCTCATCTTAAGCTGACAGACGTATTGCCCCTGTTATAATCTAACCACAAAGCAGCAGTATCTAATACCAAGGCACCCAGTTCACAATGCAGCTACAATAATTCTTCCTTAGCAGAGGACGAGCCTGGCAAAAGATTGACCCACTTGAATTTCAAACACTGTTCATTAACTGTGTTAGCTGTTGACTCTGATCTCTAACTTAGCTGCTTCTACCTGCGTCTTGCTCTGCTGTTGAGGACGTAGCTGCTGAAAAATCCTTCTCCAACAAATGAAATACTCCTTCTGAACCATGGTTCACCAACACATTAAGACAACAAAAACAGCTCTGCAGGAAATTAGCAAGGAAGTAGAGAGCTAAGTATGATTTGCAACATAAAAAAATCATCTATACCCTGGCTATTACAGACTATAGAATTTTAATAAAGGGTGAGAAGACCAAATACTTCTCTGTCAAAAAAAGAACTCCACTAAAGAACGTTTTGCCAAGATCAAAAGCCTGGCAACAGTACCAGAACAAATGTAAAAAAATTGCAGCGTTGACTTCTGCAATTCTTTGGCTATGTTTTTCAAGCCCCAAATAGAAGCGGCCTACAATTTGGCAGCTTGCAGAAGCCACAGTTTCCACCATAATTTCAGATACCCCCTCTACCAACAGTATGCTGGAGGCCTTTTTTCACCTGACCTTGGAGAATGTATCATGTCGCGCTAGCTGCTACAGGTCGTGTGTTTTAACGTTCGCCCTGATTTACTTTTAAAAATTACTTGCTTTCATTTTAAATTACCTTTTCTGTGCCTGACTTCCTCTGTGCTCCCTCGTAACACCAGCTACTTCCGCCCCTACCCCGGTCCACCACGGGCTTGCCCGATTGCTGTGGAGGGTAGGCAGGTCGGCCAATCTCTACTCACAACGCTGGGAGGGTGGAGTCAGGGGTCAGCGCACCAGACACTTAAGGAAAGGCTGCTACCTGTTCGCTGTGGACGCGCACTAGTATCATGTCGCGCTAGCTGCTACAGGTTGTGTGTTTTAACGTTTGCCCTGATTTACTTTTAAAAATGACTTGCTTTCATTTTTAATTATCTTTTCTGTGCCTGACCTCCTCTGATTTCCCTCGTAACACCAGCTACTTCCGCCCCTACCCCGGTTCTCCACGGGCTTGCCCGATTGCTGTGGAGGGCAGGCAGGCTACTCACGATGCTGGGAGGGTGGAGTCAGACATTTAAGGAGATGCACTTTCGTTCGCGCAGCGGACGTGCGCAGCGGTCACGCCAAATGCAAGCCCGTCTGTGCCCGTCCGCGCCTGTGCCGCGACCAGCACCAGGCATGCTGCCTGTGGCCTCCTGACGTGGCGAACCTGCTGGTCAAGGTCTCAATTACTAGCTTTGAGGCCTGAGATCGCTTGTAGTAGCACCAAGTGCAACCCTTCCCGGCTGCTTGACGAGGACTTTGTCTGTAATGACTGTTCTTTCCCTCTTGCCCCTCGAGAAGGTAGCAAAGATGAGCCACACAGAGAGCCTTGTAGAGAGATTAAAGCCTGTCTCCTTAACTGCCGGTCTCTCCCACGGCACTCGGGCGACATCTGGCTTTCCTTAACTTCTCATTCTTGGGACATGATGTTCCTGACCGAGTCCTGGGTTAAAGATACTTCCAATCCAGATATCACCCTGGCGATTCCCCCGGACTACCACTGTGTTGGGATCAGTCAGCCGGGAACAAAAGTAGGAGGAGGGATTGCTATAATATTGCGACCGCACTGGAAGATAACTTCTCGAAAATTAGTAAACACTGGCCCTATTGAAGCAATGTACTTCAGTATATCAGACACAACTCATCTGATTCTTGCAGGAGCACTGATTTACAACCCCCCAGGGACACAGCCTTCTTACCTTATGGAGTTATTAGTGACCATGGCAGACCTATCCCTGAAACACCCACACTTTACCATCCTGGGCGACTTCAACCTGCATGTTGATGACATTTCTTGCTCGAAGGCGAGGTCTCTGATGGAAACTCTAGCTGGCATGAACCTGGAGCAGAGAGTACATGGCCTCACTCACTGTGCGGGCCACACCCTGGACCTTGTATTCACAAATCTGTCTGCCCTTATGACCCTGCCCCCGCTTCCCCTTACCTGGTTTTACCACTTTTTAATTCCTTTTAGTCTGAATACCCCTTCCTCACCGGCCATTTGCAGTAGGGCAGAGAACCTTGGTAGAAAGTGGTATAAGGTTACCTGTGACGCTCTCGAACCCACTTTGGCCAACTTGAATTGGCAACCTTCGGACGACCTGAACGCCGATGTAACTAATTTTAATATCCACCTCTCCACAGCAATAGATACTATTGCCCCCTTACAGCCCCTCTCATCGTCCCGAACGAAACCCTCAACCCCCTGGTTCTCTCCGGCTCTGTGTGAAGAAGCAAATGTTAGAAGCTCAAGCGTCATTGGCGACTCGCTTATGACCCTCCTGCTAAAGTCATATACAGAGCTGCATTAAAAAAATTCCACAAACTTAAGCAGGCCACCATGAAAGAATATTTTGCTAACAAAATTAACTCTGCGGACAATTCGACCAAATTGTGAAGGACTTCACTAATCTGACAGCTCTTACTTGCCCTACGAAATCCAGTCAAGAACTCTGCGATGGGCTTTCTGACTTTTTCCACCAAAAAATTATCGATATTTTCTCCTCCTTTAATCATACTGAGGGGTCTTGTGAGGGGAGTCCCGCACAGGACTCCACCCCCTCCGATGATAAGACATTCTGTGCCTTCAAAGCAATCTCGCTGGACACTGCCCTACTGAAAATTCAGCGGTGCAAATCAGGTTCACCTCTAGACCCGGTTCCCGCCCGGTTGTTCACTATCCTGACCCCAGTTATCATCTCCCCTCTAATTTCAATTTAGAATTCCTCCTCATCTGGCCATTTTCCTACAGCATGGAAGCAGGCCATGCTGATCCCCATTCTAAACCAGCATTTACAATGCAATGGTTTCGCCTTTGGAAAAGTTAGAGCTATTGGCATTGTAAATGACAACATTTGTATTTATGTGTTGGTTTTGAAAACAGATAAATAAATGGCATTGTCATTTACATTGCCATTAGCTTAATCTCTGCAGTCACTCTGCAGTCCCTAGCACTGCACAGCACTCCCTAGTCACCCTGCACTCCCTAGCACTCCCTAGCACTTCCTAGTCACTCTACACTCCCTAGCACTTCCTAGCCCTCCCTAGTCACTCTACACTCCCTAGCACTCAGCACTCTGCACTCCCTAGCACTCTGCACTCTGCACTCCCTAGCACTCCCTAGTCACTCTGCACTCCCTAGTCACTCTGCACTCCCTAGTAACTCTGCACTCCCTTGCACTCCCTCGCACTCCCTAGCACTCTGCAATCCCTAGCACTCTGCAATCCCTTGCACTCTGCACTCCCTTGCACTCTGCACTCCCTAGTCACTCTGCACTCCCTAGCACTCCCTAGTCACTCTGCACTCCCTAGCACTCTGCAGTCACTCTGCACTCCCTAGCACTCCCTAGCACACCCTAGCACTCTGCAGTCACTCTGCAGTCCTTAGCACTCCCTAGCACTCCCTAGTCACTCTGCACTCCCTAGCACTCTGCACTCCCTAGCACTCCCTAGTCACTCTGCACTCCCTAGCACTCCCTAGCTCTCCCTAGCACTCTGCAGTCACTCTGCACTCCCTACCACTCCCTAGCACTCCCTAGCACTCTGCAGTCACTCTGCACTCCCTAGCACTCCCTAGTCACTCTGCACTCCCTAGCACTCCCTAGTCACTCTGCACTCCCTAGCACTCCCTAGTCACTCTGCACTCCCTAGCACTCCCGTCACTCTGCACTCCGTATCACTCTGCAGTCACTCTGCCCTCTCTAGCACTCCCTAGTCACTCTGCACTCCCTAGCACTCCCTAGCACTCTGCAGTCATTCTGCACTCCCTAGCACTTTGAAGTCACTCTGCACTCCCTAGCACTCTGCAGTCACTCTGCACTCCCTAGCACTCTGCAGTCACTCTGCAGTCAATCTGCAGCCCCTAGCACTCCCTAGCACTCCCTAGTCACTCTGCACTCCCTAGCACTCTGCTGTCACTCTGCAGTCACTCTGCAGTCACTCTGCAGTCCCTAGCACTCCCTAGTCACTCTACACTCCCTAGCACTCTGCACTCCCTAGTCACTCTGCACTCCCTAGTCACTCTGCACTCCCTAGCACTCCCTAGCTTTCCCTAGCACTCTGCAGTCACTCTGCACTCCCTAGCACAGGCACCGCTGGTCACTAAACCGGACTCCTGTCCGACAACAGGACATGTTCCCTCCGATCTCTCGCAGGCTTCCCAAACCGACATCCGGTGTCTCCAAGTTACATCTGAGCCGTTCATTCTTCAGAGGTCGAGATAATCAATACAGTTAACATTGGTAAATATTAATGCCCATGATTTACAGCGCAAGCGCCTGATTTGCACCGGGATTAACACTTGCTTCGGTTGTTGCTGTCCTTTGCTCGATAAAACACCTCCCATTGAGATAGGGGGTGCAGCTGGGGCTCTGTGTGAGGCATAGCTTTATTTGTGCTACCGAGGACTGTTCGGGGGGAGCGGGCATTCCTGACCGATCCTCAACATGTATTTGGAGGCGCTAATTGGAAACGGTGAAACCGTAACTGCAAGCCAAAATCCACACAGGCCAGGCACCGCTGGTCACTAAACCGGACTCCTGTCCGACGCCAGGACATGTCCCCTCCGATCTCTCGCAGGCTTCCCAGACCGGCAGCGGGTGTCCCCAAGTTACATCGGCGCATACAGCTCACAAGAACATCTGAGCCGTTTATCCTTCAGAGGTCGAGATAATCAATACCGTTAAACTTGGTAAATATTAATGCCCATGGTTTGCAGCGTTTAGAAACTGACAAACTGTGATAACTGGTGCTGTTTGTATCATAGTGTGTGCATTTCGAGAGAGGTTTTGAAACCAGAGTATGTGAAATCACGTGTCTAACCTCCACACCCTACTTACGGTATAAAAAAAACAGCTTCCTGTCAGTCACGCAGTTTCTACTTGCTGCGGTCGCTACTAATACTAATTTCAGGTCTTACTATATTTATTTCAACTGGGCCCGACTGGCAGGGGCTCGAGCCCTGAGTGTCCGTTATCTCTCACTGGATTGTCCCTCCTCCCCACATCCATCCAGACACATGAATTTGTGTCTCTTTTCTCTTCGTGCGCCATTTAAGTGTATTGTACAGTGCCGAGTTAACCGGTCTCCAGGCGCAGTTCATGCTGTAAAAAAAATAAGTGCTCACCATGCGCAGTTCATGCTCGAAAAAAATAAAATCATGCAGCGCCTGGAAGGCCGATGACCTGGCGCAGTTCACACTAGAGTAAAAAGCAGTGATGAGTACATCTTGTTCAGTGTGTGTCAGAGGGGCGCTTCCCGAGGGGTACCAAGTCCAGTGGTGGGTGGAAGTCCATGCTGCTGATGGTCCTGTCCCAGGGAGGGCTGCGTCCCTTTACTAATCCAGGGCTGAAGGCAGGTTTGTGAGTGCTGAGGGAAGGTGAGACCTGTTTTATCACAGGCTAATGAGGGGGGGAGGAGCGACCCGCCCCCTAGTCCCAATCTACTCGCCCTCAATGCCCCCGGCCCTTTGATGTCTGCACAGGACAAAGGCCCATTCAGGGCTGGGATGAGGCGCATTAAAAAAATGAAAACAGCATTGTCACACAGGAAACTCCACGGGGGCAGGGTGCTGCGGCCTAGCCAGCAGACACTTTCAAATTCACAGAGGCCGGGCACAGCCGGGCATGGGCAAGAGGAGCTTGGGCGCAGCCTGGCATGCAGTGTAAATGGGCAAGTGGTACACCAGAGCTACCCGGGCACAGCGGAGGGCACATCCAATATTGGGAAGTGAAGCACTACAGTAACACGTATCAGTATAACGTAATTATTGCACAAAATCTCTGTGAAAGAGAGTTAAATCTCTAAAATGAAAACACTGAAGCAGTCTCCTGAGAACTGCTACAAACACGCCCTTCCGCCCCGACATCAGTGTGACTGCATCAACGCTCAGCAAAGTGTTTTTTTTCAATCCGTACTCCTCCTGAAAGGGATGTAATGTTGCGCTGGAAGGAACCGCAGCGCTACATAACACAAGCGCTCGCTAGCCTATGCAAATGCAAAGACGTCTACAGTAGCGTGCTACTCTCTCAGCAGACTGTGGTATTTGCCCGGCACTATCACTCTCAGAAGCTGAGAGCCCCATCTTCACTGCAGGAGTGCTGGAGGGTATCGTAGCAGCGGGGATTTGTGTTAGAGGGCTGAACGTATGCAGGGAGAGACGGGCTGGGGGCTGCTTCTGAGGTTACCTCATAAATAAGTAGAAGCACACAATATGTAGGCAGACCTATTTGGTGACGCATGTTCTGATTCCTACAGTTGCATCTTGCAAGCACGCTTTTATCTAACTTCCAACAACTCGGAACGGCCACACTGACAGCGGGAGGGGGGACGACATGAGACGGGGTACAGCAACGAGACACGCAAAGACGTAAAAAAAACAAAGACGACACGAGACGGGGTAAACGTACAAAGGGAAAAGAAAATTACAAACAACATGCTGCTTACCTGATCGCAAATATAAACTCCTTCCTGGCAACTTCAATTTCGCAGCCCACTCCTGGAGAATACTTTTGGTAACTGACCAAAAGAAGGCGACCAAAAAAAAAAGTAGGAACCGCCCACCACCGCAATGACATTGTCAAAGGGGCAGGATGAGAAAAAAATCGCCGGAACGCCCACCAATCGCCTCGGTAAATGACGGACAGATCTCTCTTCCAATGGCTAGCCTCCATTTATGGAACTAGCCAATGGAAGAGAGAGGCGGAACTAAGGCCACACTGTTCTAACATAAGATTTCGCCTGCGCGAAACGCTGCTTGCGCAGCTGTTTGCCAGGTGAAACCTAAAAAGGCTGAGGCTGATCCATTAGTATATGGTAACTACCGGCCTATATCTCTCCTCCCCAAACCAGCCTGAAGTCGAACACCGATAAAACCAGGTGCTGTTCTTCAACCAAAAATCCCCATTGCTACCTTCTATGTGTTGGCCGTCCGAGCTGAACCCGCCCCGTTCCCGTTAAATCTGCTTGGAATCTGGGATTTCTAATTAACAACGAATTGTCATGTAAAGCCCAAATCCATAAAGTCACCTCTGCCTACTTTGGCAAATTGCGTATGATTAAAAAGATCTTCGCCTACCTGCCCATGGATTCAAACAGGACTATCGTGCATGCCCTCATTACCTCCCATTTGGACTATTCTAACAGCTTATACGTGGGAGCTCCAGCTTACCTTTTATATCGGTTGCAAATTGTTCAGAATGCGGCTGCCAGGCTGATATGTAACATTCCCTATCGCCACTCTATCACCCCTCACTTGAAGAACCTTCACTGGCTCCTGATATCTTCTTGCATTCAGTTTAAAGCCCTGGTCCTGTCTTTCAGGGCTCTGAATGAGAAGGGACCAGGGTATCTCAGACGTAGGCTGAAGCTAGTTCACTCATCTCGAGCTCTCAGATCCAACCACCTCCGTCTCCTGCTCTCCCCCTGCTTCCATCTCTCAAGAAAAGGATGTAGAACCTTTGCGGTGGTCACGGCAAAGCTATGGAACTCCCTTCCATTTAATCTTCGAACTGATCGAATCAGAATCTCAGTTCAGGCGCAGCATGAAGATATGGCTGTTCTCCAGTTACTAGCTTTCCTATGGTCCCTACCGCTGCTGTCCTCAGCGCCGGGACACCCCCGTTGGGGGTGCCGCACGCGTAATAAATGTCATGAATAAATAAATAAATAAATAAATAAATGTGCATAAACTAGTCCTTGCAACCAAATCCGGCTCACCTCTTGATCCCTATCTCCCTAGGATAATACACCTCGTGACCGTTATTATCAGCGAATGACTGAGGGAATTCTTTTCATGAAATCCTAAGAACAGAATTATTTCTTTTTAAGTTGAAAATAACATCAATCGTGCCATCAATAAAGAAACCCTACCTGGACCCACTGGAGCCAAGTAGTTACAGGCCCATCTCCGGAGTGCCATTTTCATCAAAAGTCCTGGATAGGGCTCTAAACCTGCACCTTACTTCTCTCATCAATTCTAACATAGACTGCCTTCATTGCAGCAACCGAAGATCTTAGATCAATTCTAGATGAAGGGGGGAAGACCGTCTTGATCCTATTTGACCTCTTGATGGCCTTTGATGTGGTTGACCATCATATACTAACTAACCCACTCTCGGAGGTTGGAATTAAAGGTACCGCCCTCAAAGTTCAAAAGACTTTCCTATCAGATATGGAGCAACATGAGGCTTTAGGCCAATTCACTTTGGTTAGCCTTAAGCTGCCTTGTGGGGTTCCGCAGGGCTCATCACTGAGCCCTATCTAGTTCAATCTATACTTAGCCCCACTAGCATGGCTCTTCCGATCCTATGGTTTTTTGGCCATTTCCTATGCTGATGACACCCAGATCATCGTCAGTGTCTAGTAATTTTAAGGAAACATCTGAATGTTTTGACATCTGTATGACTCAGATCAACAACTGGATGCAGCTTAACTGCCTAAAGTTAAATTCTGGTAAGACATAGGTTCTACTCCTAGGAGCCAACACCTGTTTCTGGTCACCCATTTGGTGGCCTAAGTACATGGGTACATTTCATTCACCTGCAAACAAGGTACGCACTCTGGGAATTATTATTGATAACAAGCTGACCTTTAAAGATCAGGTCACTGCCTTGTTATCATCGGTTTTCTTAATCTTGAAGTTAATTAAATGGATGTGTCCATTTCACCTCCTCTTCAGAAGACATTTGTGACCGCCTTGGCCCTGTCCAAACTTGATTATGGAAATGCCCTATTCCGAAACATTAAAAAAAAATTCTGCAGAAACTTCTAATGCTGCGAATAGCAGCGCCAAGATGTCTATGGTATTCAAGCACTATATAAATTTAATATCAAATAATAAACTCCAGTAGAAGCAGTGTGTGCTTCTCTGGTTCAACTGATTGGACTGTAAAAACCCCACATGGGATGGGGAAGTAAATGAAGCTTACTATTTAGAAAGGCAGAACATGCGATGGAAACCATGAACTTCCATTCTAACGTTACAGTCTCCTCTCAGGTGACATTGATGCTATTCCCTAAATGAGGCTCCAGTATGGACATCTTTCTGTCGGCCACACTGGAAAGCATTAATCTTTATGGAAGGGGGCTCAGTGGAATGCCGAGTGTAATGTACACATGCTTTCTGTATTTTTTTTACATAACTTTATTGCCATATTGACTCATGACAGACCGTTTTAAAAACAGGAAAAATTCCATTCCTGCACCCCTCTCCTGCCCCCCAAAACAGCAAATAGGACCCATTAATAATCACATTGACCATTTGGTGGGGGGTCCTTTCTCCACAGTGCTATGCAGTGGTTCCTATGCAAGTAAACTCTTATTAAAGTCCTTCCATCCCTTCCCCCTCCATGTCAGGTTTTCCCACGCCCATAGTAATGTATTGTGTGTAGGGATTTCAGGTGTCCCGGGGTAACACCATGAATCCTCCGTCCGTGACGGTCTGTCTGCCATTTTCTTGGAGATAGTCTTGTCACCGACGTCTCAGTCCTCCGATTCACTGGGGGCCCGCGAATCCCGCCGGTCTGCCAGCATAGGTGCCCATGCCCGAAGATCATCCTAGAGTTTTTTGTGCTTCCAGATGTGCTTCATGCGTAGTCTCCCATTCACACATGTCCCTCCGGCATGACTTAATTCTTGGAGGTACAGGGCACAACCATGCTATTGCAAGAAGTCTTTTTGCTAACACCAACCGCAAAAGGGCAAATCGTCTACTCAGTTTCTTATTTTTCGGTGTAAGTAGTAGTCCCAACATTACTGATCGAACCTCTCTGGGGATTGTCCATCCTGTAGCTTCTTGCAGGCTTGCCAGTGTCGCATCTCTGCAATGTGTTAGAACTGGGCATGTCCACACCTTATGCAAAAATGTTTCCTCAGTCCCCCTACATCGGGAGCACGCACCCGAACGGTTCAGGTAGATTCTGAACAAGGTCTGCAGAGTGAGGTGGACCTGATGTACAATATTATATTAAATTAGTCTGAATCACACATTAGAACTCACCCCTCAGACACCCTCATGGATTCTCGCCCATTCTCGTTCCGTGAGAGGCTGAACCATCCCACCGTGCATGCACTGGAAGCGTCCCTCACAGGTGGTCATCTTTGAGCGCCCGATAAAGATGAGATACCGCCCCTGGGCCAGATAAAGCATTGCTTTTTGTACATTAGTACTGGGGGTTCCTCTAGGATGGATGTCCATATATCTTGGGCCACGTTCAAAATCTTCCCATACTGTAAGGATTTCCCTGTTCCCAGAACTAAGGAGGTCTCCGCAGCCTCTCGCGTGAGAAATCATCCATTTTCGTACAGGTCTCCATCGTTAGGCATCCGCCTTCCCTCCACCTCCGCAGTGAAATGTATTCTGCTATATAGCACCACATATAGTATGTTTACAGGAGACTCACATACCCTGGTCCAATAGAGGGGTCTTAAGAGAACTTGGATTTACACTTGTGATTGCAACAGGTCAAACTAGTTTGATACGTGGGGTTGCTATTATGTACAAGGGTAATATTATAGTACCAGGTAGAACCCTGGCTGATAAAAAGGTACTAAGTTTACGTTTTGTAATTTCTACGGTGCAAACTTAGATGAGGCAGATGCTTTAGCGGAGATAAATATGGAGTTAACTACCTGGTCTCAACCTATAGTGATTTGTGGGGATATGAACATCAATTTGACCAATACTGCTATGAAGGAAGGCCTGGTCAAGTATAAGGGCCGCAAACCAAAAGTACACAAGGCTCTGTTAAGTTTAGTACAAGATCATGGGCTGGTGGATGTGTGGGGGCATTTAAGACCACAAGACAGTGGATATTAAGCATGGGCGAATTTTGCGAATCTGGCGTTCGCGAATTTGCGTATTTGCGAACTCGCAATCCGCAAAATACGAATTTGCGAGGTTTTTTTTGTGTTCGCAAGGGTTTCTGCCAGTTTGCGAGGGTTTGGTACCAGTTCGCAATTGCGAACTTACTTGTCGGCTCGCAACGGTCGCGACTATGTTGTTTCTACGTCTGGTTCATCATCACAGGTTCCCAGCACCCTCTGTTTAACCACTGCCACCCTCTGTTTCACCCATGCCACCCTCTGGTACATCAATGCCACCCTCTGGTTCATCATCACTGTAGATTATGGGGGGGGAAAGCAAGCACACCTGCCCTGCTTCAACTGACATGAATTAATTCGGGGTTGGTTTATTAATGTGTCACTGTTTTAAAATTCCAGTCTGGCACCTGCTTCCTTATCTGTAATTTGCTTTCTGTTGCAGTGCAACTTTTTTTCCAGGACCTTTGTGGCCTACTTGTAGCTATTCTATGAGCCTGCTGTGAGGGTCAGAGCAGGGTCATACAATTGTTGCAACTAGCAACTGATCTCTGGAGGGGCCCCAGTCAGGAAGCACTACAGGGAATGGTTACTATTACTAATGATGAGTTTGAACTTTTGCACCTGCTGAGTGCTTTGATTTTTGAAAAGTCGTTTTTCTGCAGAACAGCAACTGTAATGCCCCAAACAAACATAGGCAACTGAACTCTGGAGGGGGCCCTCAGGAAGTACTACAGGGAATGGTTACTAATGATGAGTGAACTTTTGCACCTGCTAAGTGCTTTCAGCAGAACAGCAACTGTAATGCCCCAAACAAACTTACTTATGAAAGTTGATTTTCTAATCCAAAAGTGATCCAAAGAGAGTCAAAAGGCCTCAAATCCCCAAAAGTGCAGGCAAATGTCAACCTGAGGAGTTATTCTGATAAAAATCATAATTTTCAGAAGGTCTATGCTGCTTGCTAGTGGATCTCTTGTGCAGAATTGCAAATTTTGTAATTTTGCGAGCGCAAGATTGTTGTTGCCCGCCACACCTGCATGTTCGCAATTGCGAACTCTCGCGGGATCCCGCAGCAAGATCCAAAATGGCGCAGCACTCGCAAAAATATCGAGAAAAACAACCCGGCAAACGCTGAATGACGGTAAGTGAACGTCGCACGCCGCAAAATTGTATCACCAAGAAAAAAAAATCCGCTACGTGCGAATTTGCGGATTTTGCGGGAAATTCGCGAATCTTGCGGATTGCGAATTTACTGAAAATCAGCAAAATCCGCGAGCGGAACGGATTTTCCGCCCATGCTTAGTGGATATACGTATTATTCTCATCCTCACAAAAAACTGTTTAGACTGGATTATGTTTTTTACCCCTGTGTGGTATCGGGTTCCCAAGGCCTACATGCTCCGTAGATAACCCACTTACACTGAAAGAACTGTTGGCACGGAAACTGAAAAGTACAAAGAACAAGTTTATTAAGACCCCATGGGGTGGTGGTACATTCCTACAGCACCCTTCGGTAATGCAAGAAGTATCACACCGAACGTTGGTGTGAGTCCTTTTTTTATACAATTTACAAGCAATAAAAGGTAGGCGGCACAAGGTTTACAGAGTTTATGTACATATATGGTCATTTTTGGAACACAGCCAACTCATGGGAGGGGTTACAACCCCACTGGTCAGTTTGGCGGCACATTCCTGAGGGGTGACTGGTCAGTTGGAACTGCGCATGTGCGGGCTTGACCGTAGCTAAAAATAGCCTGTTGCTGGGCAGAGTCGAGTGGTCAGTGGTACGGACAACGGACTAAAGGGCATGCTGACCACGAGGCCGCTCATTCTCTGAAATGGCCGCCGCAATACACAAAATGGTGTTTTCGAGTATAGTCAAGTTAAGGGGAAAAACGTGTAGCACAGCTAAGCGCTAACTCGGCCATTGTCAAATTACGACAGACGACCCTTTTAGCGTTTAGCTGAAGCTACCTCATAGTGGACGTAGTCGGGATGTTCATCTTCAATATCAATTAGCATTATTTGAGCTACTTCTTTATGAAGCATCATTTTGTTTTGAGCAAGAGCTCGTCTTGATGGTATGCAAGCCGATAAACACATGGAACATAAAGCTGGGCCACATTGTATACATAAACATACAAGGAACAGTATCCCAAAAATGATACATAAAATCGTTAGCAGTTTCCAACCCCAAGTGGTAAGCATTGACCAGAACCACCCTGAGAGAGTCCAAGTTCCATTGTCCGGGTGTATTTCAGCAGCTATTTTGTGCAATTCCGAAATGGCATCATAAACAGAAGGCGAATTATCTGGCATGTACACACAACAGCTACTTCTGATAATTCTACATGCCCCCCCACGGTCAGCTAGAACCACATCTAGAACCATGCGATTTTGAAGCGTAACAATCCTAGAAATTTGGAGCTCTTCTGTTATGTTCCCCAATGCAATTGCAGTATCATTCGCTACAGCCTCAACAACACGGGTCAGCCGTCGTATTTTCCGACTGTTCAATGCAGCCCCCACAAAAGAAAACAATCCCAAATTAAAGTCCACATATTGCTGTAAGGCAGTATCAGTCTGATCGATGTCATCCAAGACCACAGCACGTTTAACACGATTTAGTACAAAATCATGATAGAGAATATAGTCATTATGATACATTGGTGGGGCGATAAATACAGGGGGCAACACAAACGATACATAACATGTGCCTAACCATCCTAAAGGGAGCTGATGGTAACCTTTATTGCCACAAATAAAGTACGTATTTCGGGATGCCACAAATGATATACCGTTTGGACTGTCAAATGTAAGTGTAGTGTTACATTCACTTTTCCCCACCGGGATCGTGCCTTTATTACGAATGCAAAGGTCTGCCTTAGTAGTGATGACATTAATAACATGTGTACTGGACATATTAATGTTCCTTTGATTGCTGTAAACACGAGGTGCAGACACATTGTCGGGGCGGTACTCTTCCCATTCGAATCGAGTACCCTCAGCTCGTGGATACCCATCTCGGTCATGGTAGCAAACTTTGTTCAAACGGAAGAGCACCCCCCCCTTCGTTGGCCATCGTAAAGTAAAAAGAAGAGTGTACCAGGCGTTGCAGGAACCATTATGCGAAAATGGGAGTGGAATGAGTGGAGTGCCCCCCTTCTTCTGATGCCCAGGCAACATCCCACACACCCAGCAATTTGAAGTGTTCGTCATATTATGAGTATGATGCAAAATCTGAATAAAGCTATTGTTCAAATAAGTCTGTCGATGTCGTTCTTCATGGTAAGGCAAAGTGAAGTGAAAATGTTCAGATGGAGCCGGGGTAGTCGGCAGCAAATGTTCACGTACAGGCACCGCAAGTTCCACTACCCAGGCTATTACTGCTATCACCACGATTGTCAAGACAAACAGGATGGCACCAAGTATTCTTTTGTCTCGTGATGCAGAAGACGCCATAGTTCAAAGAGTTCACAATGTCTCAAATATATATATATACCTGAAAAAAGAAAAATACGGTGCTGAGCTCCGAGGTAGCCGTTGTTTTCTTCTCCGGGGTCAAGATGGGTGTCGCTACTCTTGGCAGAACTGATCCCCCCCCTTGAGATTCCCGGCTTCCGTTTCACAAACCCCAGAGCAGTAACCAACCAGTCTCGAAAACCAAAAAAATCTTCTCCTTATCGTGGCCGCAGATCTTAACGCTGTCGTCCAGAAACAGTATGGTCCGGGAAGGCTCCCTCGACTTCGGCCGATGTCACAGCTGGGCTCTTTTCTTTATCCAGAATCTCCTTGTAGTCGGTCAGCACGGCAGGATTCACCAGATCCGGAGAAACACGACGGCAGTGAGTTGAGTGCACCCACCGCTTTCTATTGGTCACTCGTACAGCTGTTCGAGTAGCCAGGAGGACCTGCTCGGGGCCACGCCACCTCGGTTCCAAGCTATTCGCCCTCTCAAACGATCTGACCATCACAAAATCCCCAGGACGGAGATTGTGAGCCTCTCCAGTAGAATTGTCAGGGAGCGCTTCTCGAACCTGTTGATGAATAGAAAGCAAATCATTTGTTAATCGTGCCAAATAATCGTTCATCATTATACAAGGCACATCATGAATCAATCGCGGCTTAGGCACTCCCCATATGTTCATAGGCCTTCCAAACACCACTTCATACGGTGTGAGGCCTGTTCGAGAGTGGGGCACTGATCTAAGAGAGAGCAATGCTAGCGGTAAGGCATCCGGCCATTTCAATGACGTGGACGCCACAATCTTAGCCAGTTTCAGCTTCAACGTAGCATTGTACCGCTCAACAAGACCTGCTGACTGAGGGTGGAACACAGCATGAAACTTCTGCTGGATCCCTAACCCCTTCAGCACATACTCCACAATTTTCCCAACAAAATGAGGCCCATTATCGCTCCACAAAAATTTGCAAACTCCAAAGCGAGGAAAGTACTCCTTGAGCAACACCTTAGCTGTTGTTAAAGCTGTATTATCTTTCGTGGGGAAGGCCTCAACCCATTTGCTAAAAGTGCACACCACCACTAGGACATACTTAAGGTTATTGCAGCGCTCAAGCTGGATGTAATCTATTTGGAGTACCTCAAATGGTGCAGATGGTGGAACGAACCCTCCTTTCGGAGTATGGGTCCCTTTCGCAGGATTGTGTTGTAAACATATCAGGCAGGTCTGCACTACTCTCTTAGCAGTATTGGCAATCTCGGGATGCTCCCAAACTCGTGATAACAGTTGAGTGATCGCAAGAGCTCCCACATGTGCTAATCCGTGTGTCATCTGAACCATCGCTTGCAAGTAAGCTGCAGGCAATTTCCATTTCTCCATGTCTTTGCTTCTCCAACAACCCTCATCATCTAGTACCCCATCTACTGCCCATGCCGCAAGTTCTACTTCAGTCGCTGATTTTTGGATATCTAGTATCTCTGCTCTAGCATCATACCATCGCTCAGCTTGTGATTTTGTTACGTACATGGGGGAGTCAGTTCGGGACATAGCTGTTTGTCTCGCTATGATGTCGGCAAAAGCATTTCCTTGACCCACTTTATCAGTGATCTTTTTATGGGCACTACATTTAATTATCGCTACTTTATTTGGGCAAAGCAACGCGTTTAGGAGATCACGCACCAGTTCTCCGTGCATAATGTGTACTCCATGAGAAGTTAAAAACCCACGTTCTCTCCAGAGTAGCCCGAAGTCATGTGCTACTCCGAAGGCGTACCGGCTGTCTGTGTATATGTTCACACATAGGCCAGCACTCAATTCGCAGGCTCTTGTCAAAGCTATCAGCTCTGCTGCCTGAGCCGATTTTTGTGGTATTCGTGCTGTTTCTACCACTGTCTTAAGTGTCGTGATCGCATATGCTGCGGAAGTCGTACCATCTGGCAGCCTTAAACACGATCCATCAACCCACAGTTCCCCATCCACATCTGGAAGTGGCATATCCTGTAGGTCAACACGACCCTTTGTCTGTGTCTCGGTCGGGAAAACACAATCATGATGTTTTTCTTCCTGACCCTCCTCAACCGGATAGGGCAATAAAGTGGCAGGGTTCAGGGTAGCACATCTTTTCAGTGTGATATGTGGCGCCAAAAGTGTAAGCTCATGTCCTGTTAAACGCGCACTGGTAAGATATTGAGTCTTTGTTTGATTTAACAGGGCATCTACTGCATGGGGAACTAGCACCAACAGTTTGTGTGATAACACTATTCCCTCACTCTGTCGTATAGCTACTGCTGTTGCTGCAACTGCTCGGAAACACCCAGGTAATCCTCGTGCTACAGGGTCAAGAATAGCTGAAAAATACGTGCATGGCCTCTGCTTATCCCCGTGTGCTTGCACTAACACTGATAACGCGCACCCATCTTTCTCGTGCACGTACAATGTGAAAATCTTTGAATAATCTGGTGTACCTAACACGGGTGCAGAGCAAAGGGCCTGTCTCAATTGTTCGAAAGCATTTTGACATTCATCTGTCCATTCAAGGGGCATTGGTGTAGTTTTGGACAGCAACGCTAACAAAGGTTTGATAATGTGCGAAAACCCCATGATCCACTGTCTACAAAAGGACGTTAATCCTATGAAGGCACGTACATCTCTCTGTGTGCGGGGAACTGGTGTATCTAGAATCGCCTGAATTCGATCCGATGTTAATGCACGCCCCTCCTTAGACAAAAGATGACCGAGGTAGGTCACCTTGGGTCTACAGTATTGGAGCTTTTTCTTCGAAACTTTGTGATTATTCTGAGCCAGAAAGGAAAGCAAAGCAAGCGTACTCTCCTCACATTGTGCATAAGTGTCTGCAGCTAACAAAAGGTCATCGACATATTGGATAAGAGCAACTCCAGATTGCAATTGAAAAGAATCAAGCTGTCTTTTTAAAGCCTGGCTGTAAATACTCGGACTCTCAGTATACCCTTGAGGAACACGACAAAATCTATACGATTTATTATTCAGCGTGAAGCCAAATAAATATCTGCTATCAGGGTGGATGGGGATGGAAAAGAACGCATTTTTCAGGTCGATGACACTAAAGGTCGTCACCGCTGGGGGGACCAATGTGAGCAATGTCGTGATATCAGACACCACCGGGTATTGGGGAATGACAATTTTGTTAATTTCTCTCAAATCAATAATAAATCGATAGACCTTGTCGTCAGTATCTTTCTTAAGGATTGGAAGAATAGGGCTATTGCAAACATTATAGGGGACTTCCTCCACTACCCCTGCAATGATCAAATCTTGGACAATGTGTGTCAGAGCAATTTCACCTTCCCTGGAGATCTTATACTGTGGTACACGTGGCAAAAGCACTCCCTCCTTTACAGTAATGCAAATAGGTGGAATAAGCATCTGTCCCACATCCGTATCTGAGGTTGCCCATAACGTGTGAGGGAGAGAAGCTAATGCTTCACATTCTTGTATAGTACAAAACCTGTCTGAATCTGGATAATTATCGTTCAAAATAACTCGCACTCCCTCCGGAGCGCACCGCATCGTTGCTCGAAAATATTTGAGCAAATCAATGCCCAGAATATTATCTGGGGTATAAGGTGACAGTAAAAATTGACCAAAACTGAAAAATTTATCAAGACAAAGTGCAAGAGGCTTCGATAATGGGCTAGGAGTGGGTGTGCCATCAAACCCTATACATGTTATCATGTCGCCAGACAGGGGAGCCCTCGGAACCAAGTTTTTAGACAGAGCGCTATGAGTAGATCCTGTGTCGACTAGAAACTGATCAGTAGAACCCAAAATGCCCGCTGATACATATGGACCACTCTGATCTACTGGCACTTCAACTGATTCCGTACCCCATCCTACGCAATCCTATGCATGTACATAGTCCTGATGCTCCACATTCTCACCCTCCGATATCTGATACTGGTTCCGTCTATCAAATGTATTACGCTCATCCTGGCCACGGCCCCTCTCCTCAAACCTGCTACGATCACCTCCGCAGCCTCTCGCCCCCGAGTAACTTCCCCTCGACCGTCCACCTCCTCGACCACGCTGACTATGTTGCTCACGAAGTACCGGACAATCATCAGCCCAATGCCCAAACTCCTTACAATAAGCACATTGATCCTCCGCTATATCCGTACGCCCGTATGACGCACTACCCCCTCCTCGTCTGCCTCCATCATTCCCTCTAGATTGCGTTCCACGAACCTGTGCCAACATCACCTTCGTTTTCAACTCCTTCGCTTTCTTATCAATACTTTCTTTAGCCTCCAATTCCTGCCGCTCATAATACTGAGCCATAGTTAACAAAGATGCAGGGGTCACCGTGGCCCAGGAACTTTAACTCGATTTTAATCTCTTCGCAATCTCCGGTAGGAGATTGGCCACGTACTTGTCTACAAACAAATGCCTACCCGTATCGTCTGTTAACGATTGACCACTGTAATCATGAAATGCCTCTTCGAAGCGTGTAAAGAAATCTGACACCGTCTCATCTGACTTTTGTTTGCACGAAGCTAGCATGGTCCAATCAATCTTTTTAGAAGGAACAAGCGTTTTCAATTTAGTTAAAATAGCCGCTGGAAGGTCTAAAATCAAGTCACATGGCTTACATGCAGGCGCCCTGTCTAAATCAGCCTGATTTATTTCTTTCCACGTTCCCCCGAGCAGTGTTTCATCATTATTTTTTCAAATCAATCTCCACATATCAGGAGGAAGAATTAACCCGAAAAACAGATCTATATCAACAAGAGTCATGACACAGGATGAAATAGCCCCTTCCACCCCTTCATAAAATGCGGCCGGATTTTTCCGAAGATCAGGCAAAGAATTTTTAAGCGCCATAACATCTGCTCTATTCCAAGGCGTATACACCCAATTATATATAAAATACCCCTTCGCATCCTTCGACGTTTTATCCTCATCTGTACCATCCCCCTTAGGGGGAACATACAGAGGTGCGGCTTCACGCATAGGCATAACATGCACGTTAGAATTCTTATCTGAACCCCGGAGAGAACACTCCTTAGACTGCTCAGTGGACTCCGGCCTGGGCTCCTTATTCTTTTTCCGCTCGTCCCGCAATCTGGATGTCTCATCCCGCAGCTGGACCAGTTGCTTGAAAAATGTATCAACATCTGCAAGAACAAATAAACCTTTATCTAGATTCTCACGATGAACCGACACAGCCTTAGGTTCTAACGTATCCGAATATTTACGAAATGTAGCAACAACTTCATCAGCCAAAGTAGTCAAAAAACACATCAATTCTCGTTCTGTCCATTTACCCCTTTCGGCAACAACGTCAGACACAGTTACAAAATTTGTATTCAATTTACGAGCCCAACTACGCAAATCCGCGCTTCTCTCCGCAGTTAACCTGACATAGGACTTGTCCCGTTTTCCCGGCTTATCCTGTCTTTCATCATCAGACTCTGCAGTTGGAGCCGTAGGAGAAACGTACGGAGGCGGTGATCGATCTAGTAATGAAAAATCATCAATTTCATTAGTAAGGACAGGATAGAGCGGTCGCCGAATAGGAAATTGACCGGTCGTTTGCAAATTTCGTTCCCGTTCCTCCCTTTCTTTCTTTTCCTGTGCCTCCTTTTCCTCAAGCTGTAAAGCCTTATCTCGAGCAGCCTTGCGCTGCTCTTTATCCGCCAAGGCAACTTCACGTTTCATACGTTCACGCACCGCTTTCTCCCACATTCGTACGCAATGAAACATATTCTGTCTAGACCTACGCTGAAACAAACATTGCTCCACAAATTGAACCTTTCGTAAATCAAACGACCCATGTAGTGGCCATTGCAATTCAGGATCGGTTTTGGTGTACTTATGCCATAATTTGCTGTACATTATAGGGGGAAGGCCGAATTTTATGTACATTTCACGATTTGGAGTTCCTTCTGGGGGAGCCGGCTGTGATTCCGCTAACCTAATTGAGGTACCATTTCCAAAACAGCACATCTCTCGGAGTGTGCTTAGAACAGGCATGTTCAAAGAGTATCACGAAAGCGTGATACTATATAAATGGCACTTACAGTACTTCACACAAATGTGCCGCTCAGAGGAAAAAGAACAAAATTAGAGAAACATCTCTACATGCCTGCCTATGTGAAGTGCACTACACATATAATTCAAAGGTCACAAAGTCACAAATGTTAGCTAACTCAAATCATAGACACAATCATAGAACTACAGTAAGCGTCCGTAGACTACCTTACTGATCACAAATCATAGAACTTCAGTAAGCGTCCGTAGACTACCTTACCGATCACAAATCTTACCCAAATCAAATATCCAGGTTCCAACTGCCAAGGTCTTTAATCGAATCAGCCAAACGGCACTTATCCAGCAACGCAGACGATCAAGAACTCAGTCGGAGACCGGCGCCACCTGGAAGGTCAGATCGGAAGGAAGGGAAGAAACACCGTGGGTGCCAAGACTCGGGTCACTCGGTGGCAGCGTACGTGTCCATGGCGAGTTTCCAAACCTTCGTCACGACCTCTCCTTCGGGCATCCGAGTCGCCGATGAGTCCCTTCGTGGTCGCCAATTTGTGGTATCGGGTTCCCAAGGCCTACATGCTCCGTAGATAACCCACTTACACTGAAAGAACTGTTGGCACGGAAACTGAAAAGTACAAAGAACAAGTTTATTAAGACCCCATGGGGTGGTGGTACATTCCTACAGCACCCTTCGGTAATGCAAGATGTATCACACCGAACGTTGGTGTGAGTCCCTTTTTTATACAATTTACAAGCAATAAAAGGTAGGCGGCACAAGGTTTACAGAGTTTATGTACATATATGGTCATTTTTGCAACACAGCCAACTCATGGGAGGGGTTACAACCCCACTGGTCAGTTTGGCGGCACATTCCTGAGGGGTGACTGGTCAGTTGGAACTGCGCATGTGCGGGCTTGACCGTAGCTAAAAATAGCCTGTTGCTGGGCAGAGTCGAGTGGTCAGTGGTACGGACAACGGACTAAAGGGCATGCTGACCACGAGGCCGCTCATTCTCTGAAATGGCCGCCGCAATACACAAAATGGCGTTTTCGAGTATAGTCAAGTTAAGGGGAAAAACGTGTAGCACAGCTAAGCGCTAACTCGGCCATTGTCAAATTACGACACCTGCTTCAGTAACTCATGGTGCAACAATTTTTGTATATCCTAGAATATCATCAGACCACTCACCGTTATTGTTAAAATTCGGTATGTCATTAAATAAACCTAGACAAACCAGCTTCACATTTGATAGGAAATTAATCTTTAATGGTGAGTTTAGAGATCATATCAGGAAGTGGATAAAACTATTCTATATAAGAGAATAAGGGATCTAGTTCACAGGCAATAATATGGGATACTTTTAAAGCGGGATTTCGGGGAGAATGTATTAGTTTTTCTTTTAGGAATCAAAGAAAAGCCAGACAAGAGCTAGATAGATTATATCAGCAACTAACTTACTCGGAAGGAATGTTTACACAGGAGATAATCAATAAGGGGGCTGGCTTAATCATATTAGAGGATAAGGTGGCCAAGGACAGAGCGAAAATATCAGGCTTCTGGGCTGAAGAAAACGCTAGGAGATATCTTTCCTCTAAGATGGATGAACACGAATATGTAGAGGCAATTGGGAGAAAATTGGCGATTCAATTACGTATTAAAGAATCAGCTAGAAATATTGATCAAATGATAGACTCTGGCGGGGTGGCACAATCAGAACCACAAGAGATACTTAAGGTCTTTCAACAATTTTACTCTGAGCTACATGATGATCCTTCTGTCCCGGGTCCAAATTGGAATGCAATATTAGCAGAAGGCTTAAAAAGGGTGGATTCAATTGAATCACAATGGCTAGAGGATACGATCACAGAGGAGGAGCTGGATAGGGCTGTTAAAAGCTTAGCTAAAGGAAAAACGGCAGGCCCGATAGATTACCTAGTGAAGTATACGGGCAATTTTATCACGATATTAAAAAAGAACTATTAAAAACTATGCAGGAAGCTCAGTTAAGACACCCTCCAAAAACCTGGACAGAAGCCACTATTGCAGTATTCTGTAAAAAGGGTAAATCACCAGAACTTGTCGGGTCATATCGACCGATTTCATTGTTAAATGCCGATAACAAAATATACTCTAAAATACTAGCCAATCGGCTTTCGGACTGTATTACCCCCTTGGTATCACAGCATCAACATGGATTCATCCCCAGAAGGTGTACGGTAGAACACGTCAATAAAGTTATATCTCTATTTGATATTGCCTCGGTGAACAAGAACGATCTAGCGCTGATTCTGTTAGACGCGGAAAAAGCGTTTGATCGTGTGCTGTGGGGGTACCTTTGGGAATTAATTAAAAAAATGGGTTTAGGGCCAAAATTTATTACAGCAATTCAATCTCTATATATACATCCTGTGGCAAAGATATCAGTTATGGGCCAACTCTCCGAAAATGTCATCATATCACGCGGTACACAACAAGGCTGTCCTTGCTCTCCCCCTTTTATTTGCCCTTTACATAAATCCCTTAACTGAGTTACTGAGCCGGAATATCTTGATTCCTCTTTATAAAGCTCAGGGTTTTTTTTTTCAGTTTTTGCATACCCTGACGACATTGCAGTGGCTACAACTAATCCTGTAACTGCAATAAAGGAAATAGAGTGGTTAGGAAAGGTATTTGGTTATATAACTGGGTATAAATTGAATGAGTCAAAAACCCAAATTCTTTGTTCTGATACAATTAAATGGCAAGACAGGAGGGTGGTTAAAGAAGCAACGTATCTAGGTATTTTAGTTAGGGCAAACATGATGGAATTAGTGCAAGCCAATTGGAATATCTTAATAGCAAAAATTACGTCATCTCTGGACAGATGGGAGAGGCTGTACTTAACTATTATTGGACGTTCAAATGTCATAAAAATGAATATATTGCCAAAGGTTTTGTATTTATTTAGATCTATACCTTTAGAAATTACTAAAGATAAAATACAGGCGCTACAATCCAAATGTGGGAAATTTATGTGGAGCCCTGGGAGACCTAGAAGGGCAATGAATTACATGATGCTGCCAGTTCTAAGGGGAGGGACTTTTTTCTTTATTATATAACTTGCTTTTTACTGAAAATGAAGGTCCTGATAACAGGAGAGCATGAAAGTGATGATGCTAATACGCCAAATATTTTTGTTATACAGTTAGGGTCATATGCAGAGCATATCCTAGTCAAAGAAATTGATGGGAGCTATTTTAAGCGAACAAGGTTTAAGGTAACCATGGGGGCATTTAAGGTCTGGAAATGGTTTATAAAGAATATGGGTTTAGCAAGAGTATCATATTATACTCCGCTCAATGCACATAGGATCCTACCTGGGATTTTTTCGGATGTAATGACCAACATGTGGCAGCAGGGACATATTGTTAATGAGAATGGGATTTGTAAATCTTTTGCTGAGATCATGGAGAAATACTCACTGCCCAGATGGTATTTTTTTAAATACCTACAAATTTGTGACTACTTAAATCGGAGAGGTATGAACTTTATTCAACATCAAGTCATTGAAGGAATTAATAGATCGGTTAAAATTGGAGTGATTTATCAATCCCTGGTCTCTGCTAAGAAAGATAAAGTTGAGAAAGTGCAGCTGAAATGGAGAGAATCTTTAGGAGATTTAGAAATTGATATAGAGGAACTTTTAATTTTGTCAAAGGAGGCGCTCATGGCAGCAAACTTGAAAGCTCAGTTCTTTAAATCGTTATATGATTTATATTACACGCCTAAGCGAATGGCAAAATGGGGAGCTGGAAATGAAGGTAAATGTTTTCGATGTGGGGATGAGGACGCTGGGGCGATACATATTTTTTATAGTTGTGATAAGCTGCGGGGGTTTATTGAGCATTTGGAAAAATGTATTTCTTTGGTGATTAAAACAACGGTTGTTATCTCCCCAGCCATGATGTTGTTAGGTAAAATTCAAAAAGATAATAACTTGGAAACACTTTTTCAATATCAACATTTCATATTCTTTGCGATGACTGTTGCACGTCTATGTATAGCCATGGAGTGGCTACAGGAAAAACCACCGGGCTTTCATCAATGGCGTGCCAAAATGCTGAGTTTATATACTTTGGAGTGGAGTTTATTTTCAATTAAAGGATCAAGGAAAAAGAGACTGGGTATAAAAATTTGGAGCGCATTTCGGGACTATTATGAATCATGAGTTTTTCTCTCTTGAAAGCAAAAATTTGGACATTCTTTTTTGATGATCAATGTGATTTATATTAGTTTGTGATTTTGTTTACAGTTCTGCTGTGCTAAGAACAATAAAATAAATAATAAAAAAAAGAAATGTATTCTGCTATGCGCTTGAAGGGCTTCACAGCCCAAAGCAGCACGTCCACGGCATAGGACGCATGGCCCACCACCCTCTTGACCGCGGTCTCCCAGACCACGGCCATGTGATGTATAATATAAGGATAGTATTTGGGGACTTCCGTACCAAGCATCAGGAGTTCCGGTAGAGAGCGGTCACCATACGTGCCCATCAGGAGTCATTTTCCCAGTTATCATGCTCATCCAGCCAATGGATCTCACGCTAGAGCTGGGAGACCATATAGTAGAGTTCTAGACAGGGTACTTCAAGTCCTCCGTTTCCCCATGTTCTATGGAGCATTGTTAATCATACGTGTTTGCGCTTGAAGCCCCATAGAAGTTCCACCACTAGTGCTGGGAAGTAGTGTCTGGGGACTTTATACAGTGAGTGCTGTAGCACTTAAAGGCACCTGGGCAAAATAATCATTTTTGCAATTGCTATGCGACCCATAAGAGACAGAGATAGGTCTCTCCAGAATCATATGGAGCCCCATATACCCTCCAGCACTCTTCCCACATTACGCTCCAAATAAGAGGGAGGTGTATGTGCTAATCAGATCCCTAAGTATTTATTCAGGCACCCAGGGGAGCTCCACCTCCGACAATTCGTCTTTTGACCCCATTGCCAACCTCCCCAGCGGAATCAGTTTGGATTCCACCAGATTAATGCAAAAACCAGACACTGCCCCAAACCTCTGCAACACTGCCTACTTTCTTTGTTCCGCATCATCCTTCCAAAGACGAGGAGTGACTCCACCAACTAGACCCAAAAAGAGCGTTTTCATTTTACATTGGAGAAGTGTGGCTCAATGGTTAGAGCGGCAGACCCTGATGCAGTAGTCTGGCCGGGACCAAGGTTCAATTCCCACCTCGGCGGGTCTCGGGCTCAATTTCCTCGGACCTGATCATTCTCGCCTCGGTGCCTATTCCAATCATGGAGTCCCACTCTGCAACTCTGGACAATAGCTTGCTTAATCTCCACAATGGCCCCCACAACGCTAAGAATGCCTGGCCTCCACCTTGGGGGTGCCCAGGAGTGTACGCCTCACAGGGAAAGCCAGGATGGGTTCCACAGCGGTATTCGTACAAGCGCCTTGAGACCCTTGCGGGTGAGTAGTGCGCTATACAAGTATCAATTTTACATTCATTGTACCCAAATTCCAAGTGGATGATCTACTCTTCTCTGGGTTCATTGTGGCAAAGAAAGAAAGGCCATGCAGAAACAGACCATCTCATGATAGATTCTGCTCTGCATTCACATCTACTATGTACTGGCCAGGAAGCAACCCCCTGAGGGCTGGCGTGCTCATTCCACCAGAGTCAAGGCTGGGACCACTGCATTAGCTCTGCTTTTGAAGTCCCTGTCCTAGACATCTGCCAGGCTGCAATGTGGACATCTCTGCACCCTTTTACCAAATACTACTGACTGGGTAGTCAGGTCCGTTGTGATGGGCACCTTGTCCGTTCTGTTCTACAAGACTTCCTGGGCTAAATCTGTTTGCAGACATACCTCGGGGGAGGTGTTGCTTGGGAATCTATTCTAAGGTAAGGAATCTGCGTCTAGAATTCTCTATCATATGAACAGGTTACTCACCTTCGGCAATGCCTTCTTTGGAAGAGACTCTACATAGCCGCAGATTTCGTACTTATCCCCCTGCTTAACGAACGGATTCCTCCATATAGGGTCACCCTTTTTTGGGCCATAGATTCTGAACATGGGTCCGTCAACAATCTTTGTGGATTTGCACTCCTGGCGTGGAAAAGTTGCGAAAAGTAACTGATGTCAGTGCGCTGGAGGGGGGCCTATATAGGCACAGCACATCACATTCAGCACAGATGACGCAGAGCTACGAATGGCACTTACCAGCACACAGAGGTACTGTTGTCTGGGGAATACTTAGCCTTTCCTGTTTTCAGTTTCTATTTTTGGTAAATTCTGGTGTTTTTTCCAGTGTTTTCAAGTGATTTCAATACCTTAGAAAAACAGTCATTATCAGAGGTTACACATTTGTTATGTTATTAAAACTGATAAAGCGCTCGATTCCCAAACGGTGTCTTGGCGCTAGCAGTCCTGAGTGAGCTGGGATCTCTGTTTATTGAATAGCCAGGCTTCAAGAGCTTTCCTGAAGACTGTCTGAGAAGGGAGCGTTCTGAGGGAAATAGGGAGGCTGTTCCAGAGCTTCGCGGCCCCCATTGTGAAGCTTCTGCCATCCCAGTTGGATTTACGAAATCTGGGAGGGAGCATCAGTTTTACCACTTCCGAACGAAGGCATCTGTTTGGAGAATACCTGTGCAGGGACCGCCTCAAGAACTGAGGGCCGGTACCATGAAGTGCCTTAATTGTATGCATTGGGCCTTAAAAGTAATGCAACTCCTAACTGGAAGCCAGTGCAGCTTCTGAAGAGGCTTTCCTACTGATTGAATCTTGGGGATCCTTAGTAGAAGCCTTGCAGCTGCATTCTGAATCATCTGAAGCTTTTGTAACTGCTTCTCTGGAATGCCGAGATAGAGCCCATTGCAATTGTCCAGTTTGGCAAGAACTAGAGATGTAACCACAGTTTTCCTACTATCTGCTGGAATAAAAGGTAGGATTTTCTTAATCACCTTAAGTAGAAAGAAGCTAGATGAGGAGACTACATTGACCTGTGCCCGAAGTTCAATTTCTCATCAATAATCACTCCCAGTTTTTTGCTTTGGGAGCTGGAATAGATACTGCCCCCAATTTGTCCAGCCAGCATATCTGTGACCAACTTGGGGTGTAGTTGCCGAAAAGGACTATCTCCATTTTTCCGGAGTTCAGCTTGAGGCAGTGCGAGCTCATCCATGAGCTGCCTGCCAGCATACAATCCCTGAATTTTTTAACTGGCGGCATGCTGTTTTTAAAGACGAACACGACGATTTGAGTGTCGTCCGCATTAGCTGTTCAAGCCAAACCAAAGGATCTGATTAGCGCTGCTAATTCTGACACGTAAATATTAAAAACAGTAGGGCTCAGTGAGGAGCCTGTGGGACCCCACAAGGGAGAACAAAGCACAGGTATTCGTAGCTGCCGAAGGCAACCAATTGTGTTCTTCTGGATAGAAAGGAAGAAACTAGTGCTAGTGCATTATCCGTGATGCCAAGAGTATTCAGACGGTTGAGTAACAGATTGTGGTCGACCGTGTTGAACGCTAGTGACAGGTCGAACAAGATAAGCGCCACAGCACCTCCTACATCTAGAACTGCTCTGATTTCATCTGCAGCTTTTATTGGGGCCGTTTCGGTGCTGTGCTCTACCCTAAAACCAAACTGGGACTCATCTAGAAAATTATGTTCATGAAGATAGAGTGTAAGCTGGTCGTTCATGACTTTTTCGACCAGTTTAGCCTGGAGTGGAAGACTCAAGATGGACCTGTAGTTGTTCGGTTCAGCTGAATCAAGACATGGTTTTTTTCAGAAGGGGTAGAATTGATGCCCTTTTCCAGTGACAGGAAAACCCCCTTCTGTAAACATGTAATTGAAGATGGTTGTTCAACTAGGGCCGAGACTCTCATGCACCTTTCTAAATATCCTGGGGGTGAAAGGGTCATAGGGAAAGCCAGATTTGGCCTGTAGGATGAGAGTTGTTTTCTCATCGATGGTTACTGGTCTAAATTCTGTCAATACTGGAGCACTAGGGGATCACTGATTTACCAAAGCATGTGTATCAGATCTGGTCCTGTTGTCAAAAGTGACATTGATTTGCTCCACTTTGTTTTGAAAATGCTGGGCTAGTTAATTACAGAAGGCTTGGAGCTGTTCATTAAATTTTTTTGGGGGGTAGTACAGACAATTTGGTTCCGACCTGGAAAAGTTCCTTAGTGGAGTTTTTTGCCTCCTCGATTTGTTTAGCATAGTAGGAACACTTTTCCATCAAGATCAGATTTTTATATTCAAATAGTAGTCTCTTCCTGTCAATTTACTCTTTTTTGTTGGCAGCCATATTATCAGCTACTGACATGAGCCAATGATTGAGCTGAATGGAGGCATGACCCGCACCATGAAAAACAGAAACAGTGTTTTTTCAATGTTTATGGAATGTTTTGCTTTTATTATTGCTTGCTTTCTACATTGGTATATAGGCAGTGTACGAACAGTGTATACGAGTGTATATGAGTTTTACAAATCATACTTATTGTAGTTCACCATACAATACTTCTTCAAGAATTCTTTGGTTAGGCAGGCTCACATTTCCCTTCCTATGTAAACTTTTACCTGTGAAAAGGTCCTCTCAACATTGTCACTTGAGACGGACAACGCCAAAACAGTTTTGCTAACTCTGGCCACAGACATAGCTTTCCATGCCTGTACATGTGCGCCTGAACAAGTAGATCGTGAAATAAATTCCCACTATGATCGAGAGGATCACCTTATTAAAGACGATTGGCATGTCGAAATGTCTCTACCTTTTCCAACCAGACACCTTTTCTACACATTCCAGTCACTACAATCTGAACTAAGGTGGACAGACAAACAGCCCCGAATAAAATGGGACACGCTAATCCTCACATCCCAAGATAGGGGACTTGATGTTTCAGACCTTATGTTGTACCATGCCTCTGCACAGGTGCAGTTTGCATACTACTAGTGCAGCATAGCCCCCCCACAGCACATGGTTGGGGAGTCAGATATGGCTGACCTGCTCCCATTACCTGTGACCATGTGTCTGAAGAAACCACATGCCCGGCAGGAAGTCAACCCTTTTGTGACACCATCCAGAGGTGGCACTCCCTGTCCAGTTATTCTGGCTCCCCTCTGGTGTAGTCGCTACACCTTCCTTTCATTGATAACCCGCTTATGCCCCTCACCTCTGAACCTAAGGATCAACAACAATTACTTGCAAAGGGTTACACAACCATTGGCACTACCGGCACTTCTGGTCAAAGCTGCTACTGCCGACATGTTATCCCGCATGAGACTCCGGCGGCCCCACGACGCTGAAACCGCGCTACGCCGCCTGCACCTTTGTGGGCTCACGAGGATCACCAGAGCCCAAAGCTGACTCGGAGGAAAGCGGATCTGCCTGTATTGCGGTGAGGCTCACCCAGCACACAAGGGATAACGCGCCTGCACACAAAATGGTGGCCATGCTCGTCAAAGTTAATACCAGGGATGAGCTGTGGTCACTCTGCCTGCCTGCCCATTTACCTGCTTGTAGCTCCTTTACTAAGTGCCCCATAGCAACAGGTTACAGTTCACTGTTACTAAGTTAAGAGGACATTGCCACGAGAACTGTGCGCTTGCGACCTGGCTGCTGGTACGCCTCATGTGGTTCGCAGCACAGTACGCTGATATCATCCTGCCGTACGAGCCGCACAAGCTGGATACGACCCGTACCACTGTTTGAAGCATTGCTGAAGGTGTACGCGTCTCAAGCGGGATGCATGAGAGTTAGTAAGGCCTGCTGTGAACGGCATATCGTGGCGCTCCGAAGCGTACCAGCACCAACGAACTTGGTCCACACGCGGTACAGGGTACCTAGACCATTGTGGGGACAAGATTAAGCATTGATGGGTCATTTTGAGACCCAGGGACACTAATTTATAAATTGCATATTGCTCATTAAGTACGGAGACAGACCCTACTTCGGATACTTCATACAATGAACACTGCATACGCTCTGTACAAGACAAGCTCTCCCTCCTCAGTTTGTCCCGACCTTTGTGGACCAAGCTTGATGGCTTAATGAGCTCAACGCTCACGCTCCGAGCCTGATGCACAGCAGTACTGTCTCCACATCCCCACAACATAGGAGTCTCCGACTTTAGCAAAGTCAACTGAATCCTTCTTCCCTCCCCCTACGCTGCCTTTCTCTCCTCTTTGAGATAGATCCTGAACTGGGATTACCTCTCCGTTTTTCTCCCTCTCTTGTCCTTCAGTTTATGTTTCATTGATTTTATATTGACCGGTCTGCTGTTATCAGGTCTTTTGCTTATTTACAATTTAACTAAGCTATTCCGGCCATTGGGACATTACTCACTCCTACATTGTTAAATCTTATGATATAGACTTTATATGCTTATATGCTTACACTATTTAAAATCAAATTAACCTATTTGATTTGATCTGATCACTATCACCTCATCTAAGTCCCGGACACACACAACGTATCCCACGACGACCCTAGGCACCCACACTACTATCTTTGCTCTACACATAACATTAAACCCCTAGGCATACATACTTTCAATATCATTTACCCTCCACACCTCTCACAAAAAGCCTCTAAAAGCTTCAAACATAACTTCCTAAAACTGCACCCTGAAACCCTCTTCGCTGACCCCTACTTTTCCCAGCACAAGGGACACATTACAGCCGACATAATTTTCCACACCACACGCAGAGCCCAATGGCGCAAAGCATTCCTTACACTACATTCGATCTCCTCCACCAGATAATCCACACATGGGCTAGCTATCTCTATCGCACCTTAACAGTTCATGTATGCAATCCCCCTACCTCAACCCTACACCCCCTACCCAATCCACCCCTTCTGCCAACACATATGCCGCCTCCTCCACATCCCCATCATCCACCCCCGCCCACCTCATCCCCACCCCCCTCATACACCGCACCCACCCGCCCCTACCTCCCAGACTACCCTCTCCCCTTACACATCCCACCCCACCATGACATTCCAACCCACACCTCATCCCTCACCTCCCACCCAACCCCTTACTCCCCACCCACCAATACATTCATACACACCCCGACCCCAACACACAGATCGAATACTGGCACACACATGCCCATCATCCACCCATCGCCAACCTCATCCCCTCCCTACTCAGGCATTGCACCCACCCGCCCGCCCCTCCCAGATTACCCTCTCCCCCGACACAACCCAAACCATCACTATCTACCAACCCTCAGATCAACCCTCACTTCCCACCCAACCCTTTACGCCTCATCCACCAACACACTCAATCACACCCCGGATGCACCACACTGACCGAATACTGGCACACACATCGGCTCTCCCCCACAACGATCCCAAACGCACCCCCCCCTCCTGTCCTCTCTCCGCTCCCAGCTCCACCTACTACTGAGATTTACCAACAACAACCACCCATATCACCTATTGTACCCATACTAATTTCCCTTCCACCCATCCATGCAAAATCACCCTCTACTCTTCTTGGGCCTACCACACACACAACGGAAAGTATCAGTCTCAATAGGATTATGTCTGAACTCCTACAAATCAAAGAGGAACTCCACACTGTCAAAAAGATGATTGCTAGACAACCATCGCACATCAAATCGGCGTACAAGGCTAGATCAAGTTATCCCCCTATTCATATCTCACACATTCCCAAGCACAATCGCCACTCATGGAACTCCATCCCATCCCCCAACCTCCCTTCCCGCCCTATCCGGTGCACTAACCCATTCTCAGAGAAAGATATCTGCTCCCTCTTACTCTCCCATAAGCCCCTTCACATCCCCCCTAGCACCACGACACACATGATTAAGGCTATCACCTCTAATCCACACAGACCCGCCACTCACAACAATAGAGGAATCAGTGATAATAACCTTAGAAGAATCACACTCACACCTGATCCCACACCTTCTCTCATGACACCCCTTCTCAAATGCACCCTCCTGAACTGTAGATCGGCCGCTAGACACGCAGTAGATGTCGCCGACCTCATCTCTCACGAGCTGGACCTGATTGTGCTAACAGAGACATGGCTTACTGAATCCTCCTCACCCCTTCTGGACATTTTGGTACCACCTAACTATGACATCATCAGACTTGACAGAAGTGAAAAAGTTGGGGGAGGAATAGCATGCATACACAGGAGCAACTTATCTGTAAACAGAGCCAAATCCCCCACATTCTCCTCTTGTGAATACATGTGCATCGGCATCACCAGTAATGGTACACCAGTTCGCTCTAGGCACATCATATATCATTAATCAAATCACAATCTAGAGACAAACCTAAACAACTACAAGAGACCTCAGGCACCCAACCCACTTGTGAAGAATTATCTGCTTTCTTTAACACCAAAACAGAAAACATCAAGAGGGATCTTCTCAATGACCTCACAGTCCTACAGTTTTACCCTCCTATAACAATACCTCCCTCTCCTCCAACTCCGCCACAACAAATAACCTCAAAACTCCAACTAAAAAATGATGCAGCCTAGTCTTCCTTCGACTCATACACTGAAGAAGCTGTAGGCAAGATTCTGAGCACCCCCAAGCTAGCCAATCATACCACCGATCCTCTCCCTGCTAACGCAGTTAAAGATCTAACCCCTCTGATCCTGCAGCTCTGGATCCGGATCATCAACAGCTCTCTACATCAAGGGTGCATCCCTGACGTCCTAAAAATAGGGCAAGTCACACCCATCCTAAAAAACACCACAGCTGACCCGATGGATCTTAACAACTATCGATCTATTTCGAACAGCCCTACCCTAGCCAAACTCTTGGAAAAATGCATCCTCCAACAATTGACAAAACATATTGACCTCTTCAACCTCCTTGACAATCACCAATCTGGCTTTAGAGCAGGGCATAGCACCGAAACAGCCATGACTCACATTATCGATGAGGCGCTTCAAATACTCGACCAGAATGGATCATGCCTACTCATCTTTCTAGATCTCTCCTCAGCCTTCGATACGGTCAAACATGAGAACCTGACTGAACTACTGAACCTCAGAATGGGTCTATCAGGGTCAGTGCTCAATTGGTTTACCTCCTTTCTTCATAACCGGACCCAAAAATTCAAGGTAAATAACTCCTTCTCCAAGCCAGTACCAGTAACTCTTGGAGTCCCACAAGGGTCCACGCTATCTCCCACACTTTTCAATCTATTCATGGAACCTCTTACTGTATTGTTGCAAGCATCCAACGTCCAATTTCACATGTACGCAAATGATACACAACTCTATCTGCAGATTCATACTCCTGAAGATGTCAAACTACTCAATCAAACACTGTTGAACACCCAAGCATGGCTAACTGAGAACCATCTCAAGCTTAACGCACTCAAAACTGAATTCCTACTTATAGCTCCACCCTCCAAAACTCCCCTCTTCAAGGATTGGTTCAAACACCTCACGGCATTCAACATGCAACCAACAATCATTGACTCAGCTAAATCTCTCGGTATCGCCCTTGATAGCAACCTCAAAATGCATAAAGACATTGCCAACGCAACAAAAGGAGCAAATTTTCAGATTAATATTCTAAGGAAACTTAAACCCTTCCTACCAAAAAAACGACTTCAAGACAGCAGTTCAAGCTCTAGTTATCCCCAGGATCGAATACGGAAGTGTCTCTCTCTGCGGTCTCCCCAAAGCCACAACAGCACCTCTAAGAGCCACCATCAACGCTGCAGCCAGGCTCATCACGGGCTCAAAAAAAAGGTCCCACATCTCCCCCGACCTAAAAGCATTGAACTGGCTACCATGGGAAGCCAGAATTCACCTAAAAATAGCATGCCTGACCCACAAAGCCATTCACCATAAAGCACCCAGATATCTCTCTCGGAAACTGTCTATCTCTGGAGGCAAGAGATCCACAAGAAATGCAGAAAGCCTATTACTGAAGCCACACAGATTTAATAAGGCGAAAACTTGCAAACGCTCCATCTCAGGGATGGCCCCTAGGATCTGGAACGCACTACCCCCTGAAACCAGACTTACCACATCTACTGCACTGTTCAAAAAGGAAGTAAAGGCGATTCTCATGGAAAAATTCACATGAGCCTCACTGAAATTCACGACCTATATAGATGCAAACAGACAATCTACATGGCACTTTGGCTCTCTTGGCCCGCAGCTTTCTCTGTATCCCATTTAGCTCAACTTAGGATTAATTATTTTTTTTTAATCTACCTCTCTTGTCTGTTTTATTTATGCACACTATATCCACACATGTCTGTATTTCTGTACTGTGTACTTCTTTATTATGTTTTATATCTCTTACTGCTTGATATATACTGTTATTGTATACTGTTGCTGTATCAATTTCATTGCTTGTAAAGCGCTCTGATATCCGCAAGGGTCTGGTTCGCGCTCTATAAAACTTTCTAAATAAATAAAATAAAATAAATAATTTAGGAAAGTCTTTAACCAGAGCTTTCTCATCACTCCAAGATTTTCTGGGGCTGGATAGGGGCTGCTCTTTCAGGATGTTTCTATATTACAGATTAAAAGCTTCACTAAAAGAGAAACTGCCCAACTTCTCTCAGGACCCTCTTAAACTAACTCAACGTTCATAACTTATAGTGGCACCAGGGTAGAAACAAAGTGTTTCAAAACTATATCATGGTTGCCACACCAAAAAAGCTGGTAAAGTTAAGTAGGGGTGGCAGAGGTGTCTTGGTTTAGAGCTGATGGATGATGAACAATGGAAGTGCTGTTGTCATCAACCACAAAAAGTTTCAATAAATGGTCACCACAGAGCTATCTCGAATAAATGATAGCGGCTGGCGTGCTTCAAGCAGCCAGGGCAACTGCAACTGTAGGCCGAGGCAACTTTTAAGTCGTGAGGTCACCCTGAGGCAGATCCTTTCCACTTGGCATGGAACTCTCTGAATTTATTGCAGTACTGAATGAAAAACTTTAAAGATTCATCCATCATGATAAAGTTGAGGTTGGTACTGGACCCTGTGTTGGCGCTTCTGGGATATGTTAAAGCTTTACCAAAAACTGTAAGTAAGTTCTCAGCCTTAGCACTACTACGAGCCCAAAGAACTAGTGACATAAAGATGGATACATTTACTGTAACAAACATACAGAATTATACACAAAACTACAGCTTCCCAGCACTCGCCCAAGAGACCTTTGGCACCCACTACGCCATGTTGTGGCTCATATAATATGATAATAGAACATATATGCTGCATGAACTATAGGATGTGCCTACCCGTGTCCTAAGTTTCACCAGCAGCATATATGTTGACTGAATATTCGTATGTAGACCTTCCCATGATTCACATAGACGGACACAACATAAGCCCATGTACCACGACCAGCAGCATTTGTATACTGGGAATAAATCTATGATTTATTTGAAAGTAACTCTCCTGCGGCTTCCGATTGTTGTCATTGGACATTTTGACGTAATTGCTCAATGGCAAGACAGCTATTATTAGTTGTTTCCATTGCTATGGGTTTCTTGTCCGTTTTATTGTTACCAAAAGGACAAAAATTAAAGTTTAAAAAGCAAGTCTATGCAATGAGAAAGAATTATCGTAAATAGGCCTTGTGTGTAGAGCCCAGTTGATGACTTTTGTAAAGTGATTTTAGAATGGACTCTCTGAGGCATTAAGCATTCCTTTACTCAATGTAGTAAAACTGTTATATGGATACATAATTCACCATTTTATGACTGACACACTTACTTTAGATAACCATGCCACATCCTTTAGTCATCCATTCTTTTCATAACCCTAGTGGCCCTGATAATGGTGAAGCTCTGCAGAATTTTTTATGGCTTGCCATTATGTTGATGGAAGCTATACTTCAGAGGGAAACATTTCATATGTTCGGTATTTCACAGTTCCTTGTGAAATTTGATTTTATTAGCATTGTATTTTCTGCAGTGAAAGCACTCAATCATGTGAGAGATCTGCACTGAGAAATCTATTTTATTGAGATACTAGTTCCAATAATCAAAACCTGTAACATATATTGAAATTGCGTTTGTACTTTAGATAATACTTCGGAATCTATTTTATATTTGTAGATGTTCTGCATTGTAGGTGCCCTTAATATGAACAAAATCAGTTTGAATTGGTGATTTTATTTGATTTCACTCACAAGAGGAGAGCTATAGCCATATATTATTTTATGTTGTGGGTTTTATTAAGCGTGTTGCTACCCATGCAGGTGTGCTGTTGCTAAGAATTGCATCTGAATGTAACGTGGAGTTAGAACTACCGCCCATAAGGCCAGGTCTCCATGCTTTCCTAAAATGCAACTGATCTGGGTTCCTGAACAGAGTTACTGGAAGAGAGTTCCAGAGTTTGGGCGCCACCTCTGAAAAAGCCCTAGCACTGGAACTCGTTTGATTGGCTCTAGGTAAAAGAAGAGATGTCAGTAAAACAGTGGGTCCAACCTACAACCTAACTAGTACAGTTATCCCTAAGATGCATTGGATTGTTATAAGCAAGGCGCTGAGAATGCTGCAAAGAGATTCCAAAGCAATCCCCTGCATCACTCTTGTTTGATTGTGGTGATTGCAAAGCACCTCTGTCTTGTCCAAACTCAACTTTAAAGCTTTCCAGCACAACCAGGACGGAAACTGCAGACCTGCATAGATGGAAGGTCTCAATGGGTGCAGACCCAGATTGTTCTATAACAATAATTAATAGTGCATCATCTACATAATTGAGCTCAAGAGATCTAACTTATTTTACCAAAGGACGGATGTACATGTTGAACAAAGTGGGGCTTGGCGCAGACCTTTGTGGGACCCCGGGTACAGGATTTCAGATTCTGCTGTAAAAGTTGGAAGGTACAAAGCCTGAGAGCCACCAGTACCAGCCTTAGACAGTCTGGACAGAAATGTGTGATGTGACACAGTGTCGAAAGTTCAAGTTAGCACTGCTCGATATAAGTAGTGTCCTCCGGGCTCCTCAAAAGTCCTTATATGAAGGTTTCGCCAATTTATGCGATAAGAATCAAATGGTTTAATCAATGTTTGCTTTTATTGTTATTGTTTCATCTTGTTTTATTCACAAGGAATTCTTTAATTCAGAAAAATCTTTCAGTTTTACAAAATGCACTCAATTGAATCCCAATGCATTTCGGCATTGTATAAATGCCTTCTTCCAGGGGAACAATCTCTGTCAATGAAGAAAAACGAGGTGTGTATAAGAAAATGAACTAAATATGAAAAGTATCACAGTGTAAGGCTAAAGAAAAGGAGTGCTAGGGAAAAGGGTATGATGAAAGCGGTGAAAAAATGCGTTCTAAAAACGCGTGTCGACTATCTGGTCAAGTACCATAGGGCACAGAGAATTCCAAGAGGTCTTAGGATACCTCTCAAACCATCGCTATGTAAAAATGTCCAAAGGTTTAAAGATAGATGGTACGCAATCCTTAACAAATGCAGCTTGGATTTAATATTGTTGATAATTGAAGAATGATCTAACATTTTGGAGGAAATATCCAAGGAAATATCCCAAGTCAAAACAGAATTGGAAAACAGTTACTCATCGCAGGAACTAGCTATGATCCTTGAAGACATCAATCAACAACTTTCCAGACATACAACGGAAGTGAGTGAACGGAAAGTGAGAAAACTAAGGCGAGACACCATCGATTATAAGATGGGAGAAGTCTACACGTGGGCAGAAATCTATGCCAAACGTCGTCAAAACAAACCCTACTCTGCCAACACCGATACATCATCATCCGAAGATGACACACTCAATCCACAAAGGAGAAGAGGACGTTTCCCCCCGCAAAAAGCCACGACTAATATTCAAACTACTTCCACGAGCTCTGAAACCCCGTCCACTTCAACTGAGCCTTTTTTAGAGGTTGGCCCAGAACAAGAAGACCCAGGAGGGCAAAAAGAAAAAACCAAAGAACCTCCACAAACCAGAACTGTGACCAGCAAGAAGGACAAAGTCAAGGGGAAACCAACGACAACTTAGTTATCAACATTTCCAATTACCAGTTGAACTCCATTCAAATTAGAACTTTACAAAAAGGGACATCTTTCATCCCTACATCCAACACCAACAAACTGGAATTGGAAGTTTCCTTCTTCAAACTGATGAGAAAACTTCGCCTTAGGCACTTTTTCCAAAACATCGCTCAAATATCAGATAATACAGAACCAGACTAGTTAATGGGATTACGACCGAGAAGTACTTTCTTAGCACCTGTTTCACATAAAAGTCTAGACACCTTCGAGACTCTTGTGAAAAACGACATATCTAAGCTCAATTGTCAACCCAAATCTAAGAACAAGAACTACACCATGAAAGAAATCAACACCCTGAAATCCATTGCATCCAACAAAGAAGTGACTTGCGTTAAAGCTGACAAGGGGGGTGCTCTAGTCATCCTAAATACCACTTACTACGAAGGTCAGGCATCCCTTCACCTCTTGGACACCAATACCTATCTTAAACTTCCTAATGACCCCACCACCACATACAAGGAAACACTTGACACAATCATCAACAAGGCTCAAGAGAATGAAGTCATAACCAACAAAACCGCCAAATACCTCATAACCCAATTTCCAAAAAGTCCCACGTTTTTCTTGGTCCCAAAAATTCATAAAGACATTCAAGCGCCTCCATGTAGGCCTATAGTTTCCACATGTGGAACCATCCATGATCCAGTGTGTAAGTTCTTGGATAAATACTTCCAACCTATTGTTACTTCTACACCCACTTTTTTGAGAGACACTACAGACTTTCTCAACAAACTGCAAACAGTGGAGAGTGAAGATTACAGCAATTTGACTTTATGTACAGTAGATGTCACATCTCTATACACATCCATTCCCCACTCCATGGGGATAGAAGCAGTAGAACACAGTTTACTAAGGACAGAATTAAACCAGGATTTGAAACTCCTTTTAATGGAGCTACTAGAATTCAGTCTACTCCACAGCTATTTTTTATGGAAAGATGATTGGTTTCAACAGCTGACTGGAACTTCAATGGGCAATTCGGCAGCACCTGCCTATGCGAATATTTTTATGCACAGGTTTGAGCAGGATCATATTCTCAGTAAAACAACATGGAAAGATCATCTGAAAATGTTTGTCAGATTCATTGATGACATTTTTTTAATATGGCAGGGTCCAGAAGATATTTTGCTCAACGAACTAACCCAACTCAACTCCATTGATCCACGGTTACAATTCACCCATGAAGTTCAATCACACTCTATAACTTATTTGGATGTCAAAATTACTAAGACTAACACAGGATTTGAAACAAGTTTGTTCAGAAAAAAAACAGACTGGAACAACACAGTACACTATTCCAGTTTCCACCCTCTACCACTCAAAAATAATTTACCTTACAGTCAACTCATTCGAGCCAAAAGAATAACTTCCAATCCCAACAAATTCAATGAAGAAGCAAACAACATAACATCACGCTTCAAAGCCCGAGGGTATCCGAACCAGATCCTTGAGCAGGCTAAACAACGATGTGCAATCAAATCCAGAGGCGATCTACTGAATTCCATCACAGCACCTAAAATTGACGTCATTACCATGGTTTCTAAATATTCCACAGCAAGCCATAAAATCAAACAAATCATCAAAAAACACTGGAATATTCTAAGAGTTGAACCAGACTTCAACAAAATCTTCGAGAAAGAACCAATTTTTGCCTATTCCCGAGCGAAAAACTTGGGGGAACTTATCAAACACCCTAAAGACACGAGCCAAACTTTCAAAGGAACTAATCCATGTTGGAACTGCAGTCATTGTAGCAGTGTCATAAAAGGCACGACCATTAATCATCCCATGAAAGGGCATCAAATCAAAATTAGAGCTACGGCCACATGCGATACATCCAACGTTATTTATGGATTGAAATGCCCGTGCGGCAAAATGTATGTTGGACAGACTGAGAGAAAACTTAAAATAAGGCTAACGGAACACAAGTCTAACATAAGAACCAAACAAACCAAATCCACCATAGCACAACATTTTCTTGAAGCAGGCCACGGCATCAGCCAATTGCGTTTTTCCGCATTGGAAACCATTATTAAGGAACCAGGCAAAGACAATCACAACGAACTCCTGAGACGTGAAAATTATTGGATTTTCACATTGTCTACCATGAAACCAAATGGACTTAACAATTGAATATACTTGTTATCTGTAACCCCGCCTTGGGGTTTTCCTGAGTGCGAACATTGGGTAGCCCTATACCGTTCATTTTTTTAATTTTAATTTATTTTAATTTCAATTTTTTTGATGGTTCAACCAGTTTCACATATATATTGTTTTATCACGATTATTACAACGTGTACATTATTTTCCACCTCATCACTCTATCTAGCTCACATACAGCCATTTCTTGTGATTCTTATGACTTCTGTTGTGTATAGCTAGGTACATTTAGTTACCTTTTTCATTTCTAACATGTCTGCACTTTTGGTATACTTCTTACACAGTACTCCGCGTTGAGTCCTTCGTTTCTTTTTGTTCACCACTCAAACATCAGCGTCTTCCGTAACGTGGCAACCACCAGTTTTTATCCGCTTCCGGTTATTAATCACACGTCCCAACCCGGCACACGAACGCGGTACCTTTCATTCAACCCTCAAGTGCACGCTACGGTAAGCCTTGTACCTCACACTCACCGTTTTAACTCTTCGTTATTAAAAGCACGCTGCCTTAGTTTCATTTCACCTTCTCGTACGCTTTACTCGCGCATGTTGCACACGCGTTTCTACGCGTTTTATATAATTTTGGAGTTAACATCCCATCACCGCCTTTGCACCATGGCATGAATTAGTTCACCAGATAGTCGACACGCGTTTTTAGAACGCATTTTTTCACCGCTTTCATCATACCCTTTTCCCTAGCACTCCTTTTCTTTAGCCTTACACTGTGATACTTTTCATATTTAGTTCATTTTCTTATACACACCTCGTTTTTCTTCATTGACAGAGATTGTTCCCCTGGAAGAAGGCATTTATACAATGCCGAAATGCATTGGGATTCATTTGAGTGCATTTTGTAAAACTGAAAGATTTTTCTGAATTAAAGAATTCCTTGTGAATAAAACAAGATGAAACAATAACAATAAAAGCAAACATTGATTAAACCATTTGATTCTTATCGCATAAATTGGCGAAACCTTCATATAAGGACTTTTGAGGAGCCCCGAGGACACTACTCATATCGAGCAGTGCTACCTTGAGCATTTTTTACTCCCCTGGTCGGAGGGAGATACTCCGGAGCACCTTATTAACTTTTACATTACCTACAAAAACGCAGTGCGTCCACCTATACCCTTTTGACAGTGTCGAAAGTGACAGACAAATCCAGTAGCACTAAGACCACTGGACTAACCTTTTCTACTAATAAAAACAGATCATCCAGGATTGACAGTAGAGCTTTGTCTGTACTGTGTCCTAAATTGAACCCAAACTGTGCAGGTCTGGGTCTGATTTTGTTCCAGGAAGATGGAGTTTGACATATTCACAGGCTCCTCCATGATTATAACCACAAAAGTCAGCTAGGAGATTGGCCTAATTTTGGAAAGGAATGTTTTATCTGCATCAAGTTTCTTTAATAAGGGAACAATCAGTGCCTTTTTGCAATTTGGTGAAACCCGGGTTTATCTAAAGATTTATTGTAGGCATCAAGTAAAGGACTGGCATGTTTGGAAGTAGCTCCTTTCCGAATATCCCTAAGAATCAGCACCAAAGGAAATCCTGATGAATTGTTCCAAACAGATTGGATCAAAGTGATCCTAGCAAAGGACTAATGACAGCTCTCTAGTCACTGCCTCCGCACCAGGTGTGGGTGGGACTTCAGCAGCATCGACTAGACCGAGGTTGGACGGCCCACATTAGTCACACTGAGAACCTGAGGGGATGATTAACTAAGACATTGTTATAGCACAGCATATTTCCGCAGCAGTTCCTCCATTAGGGTGGAGGAGCATCGCCCACTGTGCTGCCAGCGCAGCGAACATGGAAAATCAAATGATAATAAAACAATTTTATTACCAATTTATTTTTCAGTACAGCCTGCCAGCCAGAGCCAGGTTTTGGAGCGGGCCATTACTGCTGACTGACTGCAGGGGAGGAGGAGTGGTGCACACTTAAAGTTTAAAGCGTGCATGTCACTTTGGCCGGCTGTCTTGCGACGGCCAGCCTGACATGCGTACTTAAACTTCTACCACCCAAGATGCCTTAGACAGATGGGTGGAGAGCAGGCACAGGCCTCCTGTGCCTGTAGGAGTGCTGAGCCAGCCTGCTCCAACCAATCCTGCTGCTTCTCTCATGCTGGCTAACAGCATGAGAGCAGCGTCTGGATTGGTTAAGGGAGTTGGCTCAGACACATTGCTGCCTTTTTGCCACGGATTCCAGGACCAGGGTAGGTAAGTAAGCTTTATTTTTCATAATTAATGTTTATTTATTTATATTTACAGACTGTCAGGCAGTGTGAGAAACTCACACTGCCTTCAGCCTCAACTCCAGAACTCTTACTCATGGCCCTTTATAAACACTGCTTTTGACGGACCACAATTGAGAGTTTTGGAGTTACCTAAGGGCATTTGTGGAGTTCCTGAAAGTGGGTTGATAATATCTGCCTGATTTTCCAATCACTTTAAAAACAAGAAGATGCAACTCCATATTCTGTGTGGTAGATCCCTGCCAGTTACAAAAGATAACGCTTCTTCAAATAAATTTTAAAAGCTGAAGTGCTTATAACCAATAGAATACAAAAACTAGCCCGCACCCTTCAAATAATTAAAATATCCGGTTTCATTTAACTTTGTCAATCTAATGAGACAATCCACAATACACCAATGTTTTCCCAATTTCAAAGAAGTCAATGAAAATGTTCGAAGTTCATAATTTATTGTTTATTCATGTTCTTGAAATTGAAACAGCCAACGCGTTTCGTCCTTTCTCTGACTTCTTCAGGGCTCAAAAGGTAAGTAGTCTTAGTTCATGAGACTGTTCTTAATAGTTTGAACACAATAGGTTTGAAAGATGAATAAAAAAGGAGTTGTATATTGTTAGAAATGGGATCCCTGGTTGGCCAGGGCTTGCGCCAAAGTCAGTCAGAGACCACCACTCCTAAGTCAGGGCAAGGGAGTTACACGCCAAGATAACCCCTGCTCACCCTCTAGGTAACGTGGCGGGAGCAGAAAGGCTAAACTTGGAGGCGATATGAGTTAAGTATTTGCGCACGCACCCCAGCAACAACACCCAAGACCCACCACAAAGGAAACTCCACACAAGGTTATATATAAAAATAGCCTTTGTATTACACCATAACACATTAGATAAAAACACACACTTTACAATGTGCCAGAGGCACGGGCAGAATTTACAGGGGATATGTACAAGACAGGGCCACCTGGACCACTGTCAGGAATCAGCACTTTTAGAACTTAGAATACAACACTTGTAGGCCTAGAACTTAGAACATAGAGCCTAACGGACAGTACCTCCCGACCTGGTTGCAGGGATAATGCGAGTGACCTCCTTAGTAAACTTGAGCGGGCGGCCCAGCGAAGCGGCACGACTCAGGGGAGAGTGGTGCGGCTCGAGGCTTGAGCGGGCCACCGGCATGGTACAAGCGTTTCTCTGGGGCGACCAATGTGTGCGGCTCAGAAGAGGAGGGGAAGGCAGGATGCAGGCGACCCAGCGAAGCGGCGAGACTCAGGGGAGAGCGGTGCTGCTCGAGGCTTGGACGGGCTGCCGTGCACGAGCTGCCGAGGGGAATGAGCGAGGCACATTTCAGCGAGGCCCCAGGGGCCCAAGAGAGATCAGACAAGTCCCAGCAATTTGTCAGGGCAGGCACAATAGAGTCCACTGGTCCTGGGACTCTGGTCAGGGGGCGAGCTCAGTACCACGCCCTTGGAATATCACTTAGAATATAACAGAAAATCACTGTAGCACAAAACAAGTAACTACTGGTATTCAGGTAAGTACCACCTACGCAATCCTAACCACCCTAGGAACAGGTCACGCAGGGAACCAGGACCTCACTAGCACCACCTGTACTAGCAAGAACAACCAACTAAATATCACCATACATTTACGGGCATAGACCTGGGGACAAAACACATGATGCATAACATACATTCAGCGGTGTAAGGAGGGAAAACACATGATGCATCAACAATACATTCAGAGGTGCAGGAGAGGAAAACATATGATGCCTAAAAACATTCAGAGGTGTAGCAATCACAATTGCGCAGTAATCACATTGGCACATAAATCATAAATGCGCCAGAATCACATTAGCCACCACCTGTGGCAGTCCCTAGACCAACTGGCCTTGTTGGGGCTAGGACGCCCTGTGTCTCAGAGTCAGGGCAGGCTGTAATAAGCCAAATGTACACCAGCCTAAACGTGGCAGTTGCCCACAAAGTGCTGGGCAACTGGTGAGGACAACGTTGGAGCCTTCCAGGCCCTGAACAAATAAAATGTCCCCCTGAGCCTCTCGGGGCTCTACCCAAATGACTGGCTCTCCTGAGCCTCTCAGGGCTCGTAAAACTACTGTGCCCCCTTGAGCCTCTGTGGCTCGCCAAACAGAGAAATGCCGCCTGGAGCCCTCGTGGCTCTGAGAACAACTGTGGGAGGGGGGCGGCCCTCTGGTGGAGCCTCGCAGCGCTCCAAACAAACAATGCCCCCACAAGCCTCTCTGGGCCCGTCACTATCATAGGAGTCCCTCCCGGGGGACTCGAAATAAAAACAATTGGACCCCTGAGCCTCTCCGGGCTCCTTCACAAGATGCCGCCTGCTTTGCTGGAGTCCCCCTCCTGGGGACTCAAAACGACACTGGCCCTTTCACTGGAGGGGAGGGGCGGGCACCGGCAATATGCCCCGACGCCCCCCCTCTTCTGGGAAACACTCACCGGTCTCTTCTCCGGCGCTGCTCTTCTCCTCTGGGCAGGGCTCTCCCTGCCGGTCCCCAGGACGGCTCCACCCGGTCTCTTCCTCCGGCTCGGACTCCTCGGGCTGCGGGGGCGGGACTTCCGGGTTGCTACAGGCCTGGTCACGTCCTGCTGCAGCTTGCCTGGCTTCCTGCCTCGGGTGTCCGCCAATGGCAGCGCGGCCCCGAGCAGGGAGGCGGGCACTTCCGGGTCGCACTTGGCAGCGGCCCGGCAACGTTTTTAAACACCTCGGCCAGCGGCGGTGAAGTCCTGGGCAATGCCGGGTGGGCACCGGCCTTAATTACCATAAAGCGCGGTGGGCACGCGCTCGAAAGGCGGCAATGTCCCCGGCAGGGTGGGCACCTGCCAGGGGGCTCAAGACTCGTCACGGAGCGGGGCAAACGCCGGGTGGGCTCCGGCTTCCAAAAGTAAAGCGCCCCTCAGCGCTAAATGCAAAATAAGGCGCTCTTAAGCGCTAGAAGAAAAACGAAGCGCTCCCAGGTGCCCTCAGGCAGAGTAAGCGCTCCCAGCGCTGGCAGACAAAATAAAGCGCTTCCAGGCGCTTCAGGGGAAACACAAGTCCAGCAAAAGTTCTTCAGGAGTCCAGGGGCTGGGCAGAGCCCAGGGGAGGCAAGCCTTCCCCTGGGCCCAAGCAGCAGCACGCCCCTGGCAGATTCAAGCAGCAATCAAGAACAAGAACCTTTTCATGGGGTCACAGCCCCTCTTTTATACACCTTTTCCTTTGTCTGTAGGTGCAGGGTGGGGGCAGAACCAGTCGCAGCTGGTCTGTGAGCACTGTTGATGGCTCAACCACCCCTTTCATTCATCAGGCAGGCTAGGATCATCAGTCGCACCACAGGGGGCGGAGCCAGCATTGTGAGGGGGAAACCCAGCCTCATTCAGGACACAGGCGCAGCCCCTCCCTCACATCAGCATGCTAATCTCTCCATTCACCACCGGGGCAGACCCACACAGACTCCTGGAGCCTGGCATCCCAGCCAGCTCCAGCCAATCACACGCCAGCACCTTCACAGCACATACTCAGCCATGTCTAGAAGTGGCGCTTCCGCACAAGACACATACACGCCGCACATACCATTACGCAGCATTCACTCTCACGAGTTCGCACATACCAAACTTGACCATGCACGCCTCACGCATCAGGAACTACCAAGGACACAGACATTCCCCATGCATTCCTATGGGAGAGCAGGCCAATCTCACACACGCACTCAGGGAGAGCACGCACTTTACACTGCGCCACAGTGTCAAAGTGCGCAAAGACCAGAAATCACTATAATTCAAGGCAAAAAGTTCAGGGGTGAACCTGCCAGAAGGGCCAAGTCCAACATGACCCCCTTCCAGCCAAAACGCAGGGGAGAACAATCACCACCGTGATGGACTTCCCTGCTTGGGGCGATAGAACACGGACGCGGGCCCGCACTGCAGGGACACCCTCCGGTTCTACGCCACGTCTATCCATAAGACAAGCACATACTTAAAAAAAAACAGGCCCAACTAGGCTACCCCACTGGTACTCCTTAGTTGTCCACGGCTAGGACCAGGCCCTAGGCCACCCAGATACCACTGGTCCCTACCAATCCACAGAGTGGGGGGTGGTAACCCCTGGCCTACATAGCCATTCTCCACTCCCTTTCTCAGTGTAGTTCCAAACTACCACTGATCCTTCAACCTAGGGTCCACACCCTCAGGCTGATCAGAGGTCACGGGCAAGAATGCCCCACCCTACCTCTACTTCTGAAGCACCCTCCAGAACACAACTCTCCCACCAGTTTAGGACCTTAATCCCTCAGCAGCAGTGACCACGGTCAGACCAGCACAAGATCGGTGTAGTGAGGCGTTGCACTTTGCGGGTTGCCAGATGCGGCGCAGGCGGCGGCTCACGGACCGCGTCGAGACGGGGACGGCGAGCGGCATAGTCTGCGCGGCCGAAGGCAGACGCGGCTCAGTGCGGTGCTTACAGGACACCAGGCTGGTCATGACAGAGTCACAGCTCCCCTAACTGGTCTACCACCTGGGATTCGAATTCACTCCTCCTTCAGCAGCAAGGCAACCACTGCAGGTCAATCCCCCATACAGCTTACCCGGTTCCTTCTCTTCAGGCAGGAGTTCCTTCAGGACACTACGTACAGTTGCCCTTACGTCCAGATCCGGACAAACCGGCTACTGGCTCCCCAACAGAGGGACGTACCCCTTTGGTCAGATGCCTGGCGCACCAGGACTTCCTTGAGGGTGACACATAACTAATGTGTCGTGTACAAGTCTGCCTGACACTCAGGACAGAAGTGGCATCACCCTGGTCACTCCTTGGCGACACAACCCTTCTGGTTGGCCCCTGACCCACTGGTTACTCCACTGGGGAACCTATCCCCCTCGCACCCCTCCATCTGGACTTCTGCACCCTCCCAACTGGAGCGGTACTGCCAGATAACAGAACTACTAGAGCCCTGCTTACAGGCGCTCCACATTCTCTCCACACTGGGAGATCTCCCTAGAAGGACGCTCCATACGGACATGCTAGGCTCCCTCACCTGGTGTTCCTAAGAAAAAAAACACCCAGACTACGAAGACCAGGCTTGTGCTCCTCTGAGCCACTTCCACCACACTGGGCTGGAAGACCAGAACCTTCCTTAGGGTCACTCCCCAACAATTAACACAATAGCACAGGGGCAGGGGAAACTCCCATGAGCTTCAGGCCCACCCATGAAATCATGTTCACTGATGTTCTACATTCTTCAAACACTCTGGGAGATCTTCCTCAAATGACCTATTGGTACAGCCTAGGCCCCGACCTGACGTTCCCTTCAGAAACATTCCAGGCCCTGACACTGGGTTTCGGGACCCTGGAGACATGCAGTCCCACCCACTCCTTCTCCTCTTGAGACAGGACATGAGCCCCTACACTGAGACCTAGCTGGGCTACACTTAACCTCTTCCACCACACTGGGCTGGAAGACACCTCAGCCACTCCTTTTGGAATCACTCCATCCCCTATGCCTCTCTCCTCCCAGAACATTACCAACTCCAAACATCTGTCTCTAAATAGACCACAGAAATCAAAAGCAGGCTCCACTGTCTGCAGACGTTCTTGGGAAAAGTTTAACACACGGAACTTTAGGTATCTGAGCAAAACAAGAGTACACAAGCATTCAGCAAGCTCCCCATCCAGAGAACTCACACACATGTCCAGTGCCACACACCATTCATCCACACACAGCCCTCCCCAGACTGGTAAGGCAGTGTCTACCACCCCTGATTTCTCAACCTGACCACACGTGACACAGGTACCATTACTCCAGGGCAGGGACGGGGGACACATGCACTGAACACACTTATGCTGCCACCACTGGATCCCACCCTCATGGTGAATCCAGAAAACACACTGCACTTAGGGGGATGATCTACCCTCCCGAGCTAGGGACACCTAACTCAAAGTGCACAAGAAACACATTTCCACAGAAATGACGTTTTTAGCAAACTCCATACAATAATCCCCAAAAATGTGGTCATCTAAAATGCAGAGTTTTGTAGTGTGGCCTGTCGCCACTGTGGTACAGCGCAAACACAAATCCTTATCCTCACCGCTGCGTCCAATGTTAGAAATGGGATCCCTGGTTGGCCAGGGCTTGCGCCAAAGTCAGTCAGAGACCACCACTCCTAAGTCAGGGCAAGGGAGTTACACGCCAAGATAACCCCTGCTCACCCTCTAGTTAACGTGGCGCGAGCAGCAAGGCTAAACTTGGAGGCGATATGAGTTAAGTATTTGCGCACGCACCCCAGCAACAACACCCAAGACCCACCACAAAGGAAACTCCACACAAGGTTATATATAAAAATAGCCTTTGTATTACACCAAAACACATTAGATAAAAACACACACTTTACAATGTGCCAGAGGCACGGGCAGAATTTACAGGGGATATGTACAAGACAGGGCCACCTGGACCACTGTCAGGAATCAGCACTTTTAGAACTTAGAATACAACACTTGTAGGCCTAGAACTTAGAACATAGAGCCTAACGGACAGTACCTCCCGACCTGGTTGCAGGGATAATGCGAGTGACCTCCTTAGTAAACTTGAGCGGGCGGCCCAGCGAAGCGGCACGACTCAGGGGAGAGTGGTGCGGCTCGAGGCTTGAGCGGGCCACCGGCAAGGTACAAGCGTTTCTCTGGGGCGACCAATGTGTGCGGCTCAGAAGAGGAGGGGAAGGCAGGATGCAGGCGACCCAGCGAAGCGGCGCGGCTCAGAGGAGAGCGGTGCTGCTCGAGGCTTGGACGGGCTGCCGTGCACGAGCTGCCGAGGGGAATGAGAGAGGCACATTTCAGCGAGGCCCCAGGGGCCCAAGAGAGATCAGACAAGTCCCAGCAATTTGTCAGGGCAGGCACAATAGAGTCCACTGGTCCTGGGACTCTGGTCAGGGGGTGAGCTCAGTACCACGCCCTTGGAATATCACTTAGAATATAACAGGAAATCACTGTAGCACAAAACAAGTAACTACTGGTATTCAGGTAAGTACCACCTACGCAATCCTAACCACCCTAGGAACAGGTCACGCAGGGAACCAGGACCTCACTAGCACCACCTGTACTAGCAAGAACAACCAACTAAATATCACCATACATTTAGGGGCATAGACCTGGGGACAAAACACATGATGCATAACATACATTCAGCGGTGTAAGGAGGGAAAACACATGATGCATCAACAATACATTCAGAGGTGCAGGAGAGGAAAACACATGATGCCTAAAAACATTCAGAGGTGTAGCAATCACAATTGCGCAGTAATCACATTGGCACATAAATCATAAATGCGCCAGAATCACATTAGCCACCATCTGTGGCAGTCCCTAGACCAACTGGCCTTGTTGGGGCTAGGACGCCCTGTGTCTCAGAGTCAGGGCAGGCTGTAATAAGCCAAATGTACACCAGCCTAAACGTGGCAGTTGCCCACAAAGTGCTGGGCAACTGGTGAGGACAGCGTTGGAGCCTTCCAGGCCCTGAACAAATAAAATGTCCCCCTGAGCCTCTCGGGGCTCTACCCAAATGACTGGCTCTCCTGAGCCTCTCGGGGCTCGTAAAACTACTGTGCCCCCTTGAGCCTCTGTGGCTCGCCAAACAGAGAAATGCCGCCTGGAGCCCTCGTGGCTCTGAGAACAACTGTGGCAGGGGGGCGGCCCTCTGGTGGAGCCTCGCAGCGCTCCAAACAAACAATGCCCCCACGAGCCTCTCTGGGCCCGTCACTATCGTAGGAGTCCCTCCCGGGGGACTCAAAATAAAAACAATTGGACCCCTGAGCCTCTCCGGGCTCCTTCACAAGATGCCGCCTGCTTTGCTGGAGTCCCCCTCCTGAGGACTCAAAACGACACTGGCCCTTTCACTGGAGGGGAGGGGCGGGCACCGGCAATATGCCCCGACGCCCCCCCTCTTCTGGGAAACACTCACCGGTCTCTTCTCCGGCGCTGCTCTTCTCCTCTGGGCAGGGCTCTCCCTGCCGGTCCCCAGGACGGCTCCACCCGGTCTCTTCCTCCGGCTCGGACTCCTCGGGCTGCGGGGGCGGGACTTCCGGGTTGCTACAGGCCCGGTCACGTCCTGCTGCAGCTTGCCTGGCTTCCTGCCTCGGGTGTCCGCCAATGGCAGCGCGGCCCCGAGCAGGGAGGCGGGCACTTCCGGGTCGCACTTGGCAGCGGCCCGGCAATGTTTTTAAACACCTCGGCCAGCGGCGGTGAAGTCCTGGGCAATGCCGGGTGGGCACCGGCCTTAATTACCATAAAGCGCGGTGGGCACGCGCTCGAAAGGCGGCAATGTCCCCGGCAGGGTGGGCACCTGCCAGGGGGCTCAAGACTCGTCACGGAGCGGGGCAAACGCCGGGTGGGCTCCGGCTTCCAAAAGTAAAGCGCCCCCTCAGCGCTAAATGCTAAATAAGGCGCTCGTAAGCGCTAGAAGAAAAACGAAGCGCTCCCAGGTGCCCTCAGGCAGAGTAAGCGCTCCCAGCGCTGGCAGACAAAATAAAGCGCTTCCAGGCGCTTCAGGGGAAACACAAGTCCAGCAAAAGTTCTTCAGGAGTCCAGGGGCTGGGCAGAGCCTAGGGGAGGCAAGCCTTCCCCTGGGCCCAAGCAGCAGCACGCCCCTGGCAGATTCAAGCAGCAAACAAGAACAAGAACCTTTTCATGGGGTCACAGCCCTTCTTTTATACACCTTTTCCTTTGTCTGTAGGTGCAGGGTGGGGGCAGAACCAGTCGCAGCTGGTCTGTGAGCACTGTTGATGGCTCAACCACCCCTTTCATTCATCAGGCAGGCTAGGATCATCAGTCGCACCACAGGGGGCGGAGCCAGCATTGTGTGGGGGAAACCCAGCCTCATTCAGGACACAGGCGCAGCCCCTCCCTCACATCAGCATGCTAATCTCTCCATTCACCACCGGGGCAGACCCACACAGACTCCTGGAGCCTGGCATCCCAGCCAGCTCCAGCCAATCACACGCCAGCACCTTCACAGCACATACTCAGCCATGTCTAGAAGTGGCGCTTCCGCACAAGACACATACACGCCGCACATACCATTGCGCAGCATTCATTCTCACGAGTTCGCACATACCAAACTTGACCATGCATGCCTCATGCATCAGGAACTACCAGGGACACAGACATTCCCCATGCATTCCTATGGGAGAGCAGGCCAATCTCACACACGCACTCAGGGAGAGCACGCACTTTACACTGCGCCACAGTGTCAAAGTGCGCAAAGACCAGAAATCACTATAATTCAAGGCAAAAAGTTCAGGGGTGAACCTGCCAGAAGGGCCAAGTCCAACATATATTATCACCTTTATTTGCTCGGAGGCCAAGGAAAGTGTATCAGCAAACAGGTAGCGTCTCGTTTCTCATTCGATCATCTGGTTCAAATGGCTTTTGAACCAGATGACCGCATGAGAAAGGGAGGAAGCACAGTGACTGGGGTCCTGACTAATAAGATCCCAATCATTCCCTTTGAATGCTGAGCAGCAGATAATGCACACTTGGGGACAAACAATTAAACATTTCTGAGCAGTTTTCTGCTGCTAAGATACTTTTAGCGTAGTATACTGCTTTAGCTGTGACTAGCATTTGTTTATAACGCTTAACAGCCTTTGTAAGCTCCAATTTGGTGGAAGGGGAATAGTACAGATGCCAGACTTTCCAGTTTTTTACAACCACACTTGACTTCTTTTAATGAGAGAGTATACCAAGGGTCCAAAAGCCTACAACTTTTGGTAGTAGCCTTTTTTTTAATGGTAACACTACATATTAGGCTATTTCAGCTGAGTGGACATAGCTGTTATAATCTTCAGTAGTGAAATCCAATATAGGAGCCGGCCTATCGTACTGAGTCAATGGACAACGTCTGGAAAGGATAACTTACCCCATGGATGTATCGGCTTAGTCACATTAGGCCCACCTGTGTAGGAAAGACTTAATTCTTCAACTTGATGGTACACCGGACCAAATAATGATCTGACCACAATTGTGATATAATTTTCCCAAAGTTTACTGTCTCAATTGGACCAAAAATCCGATACAGCACATGCCCTTTTTCATGCAAAGACCCCAGAACAGTGACAGAGTTCTAAGGAAGCCATCCCATTGATAGATTTAGAATCCAGTTGACTTCACAGTGATTCTGCCCGTATAGTTAAAGTCCCCAAGCGCTATGAAGTTGGCGTGGGATAGTGCAAAGGAAGGAGAAGGTCTAAGAAAGAATCTAAAAAGGTCCCTACCTGAGTAGGTGGATGGAAACATTATTTTATATTAACTTTCAGAATAGGGGCCAGACTGTAAACCTTCCCTTTCAGGCCTAGAGAAAGATGTACAAAGCTATTTTCAAATGTAAACGCTGCAATTAAAAAAATCATAGTATTTATAACTGCAGAATGGCTTTCAAAGAAGGTAGCCACAGATTTGCAAATTGTGAGCTTACCCTGTTTGACCGCTTCCCCTTTCGGAACAGTGTTGGACGGTTTTCGACATGGCCTTTGTGCTTTGTACACGGTTATTCCGATTTCTTTTTGCTTCTTCCTCCTTTTGTTTTCTGACCTCTTTTTGTTGGCTGGACACTTTACCACGGCTAATCAGTGCTGAAGTGCATATGATCTCTGTGTAAATTGTGATTATGATTGGTTATCCATGATTGGCATATATGATTTACTGTCCTGTTTGGATACTGGCAGATCTGGTCCTGCCATCGCTTTTCCGACCGCTTTTCCGCCTTGGTGGTCCGCCAGCTGTATTTAGATGTTGGTTGGTCTATGGAGGAAAGACTGTCGGAATCTCGCCATCAAATGCAGAATTTTCTTCCTGCATCAATGGCATCATAGGCAAAAGCGGCTGTCAGAGGGAGTCCTGCCAAGAATACAGCTGATTTTATTACGATGTGCCTTTCCGTTGAGGCAACTATGGTGGGGAGACCTCCAAGCTCAAATTGGCAGAATCGAAGAAAAAGAGGTGCACACTTACCTTTTTTCAGTTTCCCACTTCCATTTCCATCTTGAACCCCATTGCCCAGGTCCTTCCTGTGCTGTTTCTACTTGACCATGACGCTAAGCAACTCCAATGTCACAGGAATGTAAAAGTAGGCTTCTATGTCACTTGTCACACTATGAATTGTGTGGTAACATTTGCTGTAGCCTCATGTATTTTTATTTTGCTAGTGCATGCATTTTTTTGTGTCATGCATAAGTGTTCATCTTACAACTTACTGTGGTAAAATGTCCACAATTGTATTGACACTTAAAAAACATATATTTGGTGGTTGTGGGCTTTGTGCTTGTAGAGCTCTTACGAGGAAGCGGAGTGAGTAGTAGGTTCCCGCAACCAGTTCCCAGCTGAACTGACTTTAACTTTTTGTAACGTACATTCCCCTGCCAGCCACTCGATGGATCCTGACCACAACCCAAGTTGGGTTGGTCTATTCAACATACAAAAGGTACCTCATTGCTAGGTTGTAGAGTGCTTGGTTCACCTTTGAGTAATCAACCACTGTGTAGATAGAGGCGTATTTCTGGTGCTGACGAATCGCCATGTGATTTCTTACACTATAGGTGAGCAACCTGTTGACCACGTATATGTAGCCACCTCTGACCATTATATCAGCAGTGACACCTTCCATGTTTTTAAATTGAGACCAGTGGACTCATAGATTAAATTCATTTTGTAGCACCATTGCTCCTCATTTTATCCCTCCATACACCTTCTCACCACACGTTTGTTCTCATCTACACCATGGGACCTCACACACGCACTTCTCCAAAACAGCTTGGGAAAAAGATCTCTGCCAAAGAGCCCTTCATAGGGTGCCTGTCCGGCATTGCAGTGTCGGCCTGACGAGGAACAAGCCCTATGATGAAACATGACACCCAACCGGGTGTGTAAGGGCCTCACCTCCCAATTTGGGAGACACCCCGTCTCGACCTTAGGGTAGGGATGTTGACCAACCCAGCCTCCTTCTCTTCTCTCCCCCCACAAGAACTGCATACTTCTTTTCTCGTTGTTGTGCTTGTAGTGCCTGTGGGTGTGCATTCTAGAGTGCGTGTATCTATGTTGTTGGTGTAGAATGCTATATGAATAAAAAGGGCATAACACATTATGTACATATACTTTTTAACCCATTCACAGCATATATGTGTATTGTGGAAATATTAAGTAGTATTTACCTGTCTCCACCCGGGCAGGGACTCACTCCATCATCAATCGCCCACCAAAACAATGCAAGCACAAGGACTACATCAAAATGGCTCAGCGTAAACCCTCCGGCTTGATGGCAATGGAGTACTGTTAGCCTGCAGAGAAGACCGCAGCTGTGGTGGAAAACAGTCTGTTGATGCCACATCTGAATACTGTGGTTGGACCGCGTCATCTCAACGGAGCACTTTGAATCATTGCTTCTGTGGAACGACGGTAGTCCTGCCAAAATCTGAATCAAGCCATTGATGTCGGATTTCTTTCCAGTCGTGTCAATTACTCATCGGTTCTACTGATACTCTGAAATGCTTCACACATGTGCCTCTTGTAAAGCATGACTGCTTTTTGTCACACTACCAGGACTGAGCATTGGGTATTGTAATAGTATTACATGGTGAGGCCTAACTAGCCGCACCACATAATGCTCCACCTTCCTACAGATATAGACGGCAATAGTCTACCTAGCCGCTACAGCAATCACCACAATCCTTTCAAGGCCGTAGACCTGGATCTGGCAGAAAATGCGCAGGCCAGAATGGGCACCATTCCTCCCATGGGGAGCAGGATTCAATGTTCTCTCCCATGGTGGCTATACCTCACATTTGTTATGGATGTATGACGTTACAATGCATACTTTTACAACGCATAGCTTGACAACACATTTTTTACAACGCAACATCTATTACAACGCATTCCATTACAACGCATTCCATTACAACAAATTTTAAAAAACTATGTTTCTTTTCCTCTGAGGCCCTTAAACGTATTATTTTGGCAATGATTCTGTCTAGTGTCGACTACGGGAACAGCCTCTACGTAGGCATTCCAGCCTACGAACTTCGCCGTCTTCAGGCTATTCAGAATCAGGCCGCCCGCCTTATCTTGCACTTTCCCAAGTCCCTCCACATCACTCCTGCTTTGAAATCCCTCCACTGGCTCCCCATCCGCCAGAGAGCTCTATTCAAGATGGGTTGGCTGGCCTTAATGGCCCGTGCCCGCACTGCCCCAGCTTTCATTAACTCCCTCATTAGCCCCTACACCCCCAACCGCACCCTCCGCTCTTCCAATCAAGCCCTCCTCAGTGTTCCGCGTTTCTGCAGATCCAAGACTGGAGGCACTCGATTCTCTGTACTAGCCCCCTGTTTCTGGAACAGTCTCCCACTGTCCATCAGATCAATCCCAGTCTACCTTCAATTCCGCAAGGCCCTTAAGACCTTCCTGTTTTCTCAAGTGAACTCCTGATGATTTCCTCTCAGTAGAATTCCACTCCTCTCAGCCTTCTACTTCAGCGCCAGGAAGCCGCTAGGTCGCAGTGCGCTCTATTAAGAAATTTTAACTTCAACTTCAAGTTCAACTTCTACGTTTACAACTCATTCCATTACAACACACACTACCTTTACAACGCATACCATTACAACGCATACCATTACATTGCATGTATGGTAAGTATTGGATAGTGTAGGGGTAAAAATTACTATTCTAACTCCAGGGGGGTGCAACAGTAGGGTAAGTGTTGGATAGTGTAGGGGTAAAAATTACTATTCTAACTCCAGGTGGTGCAACAGTAGGGTAAGTGTTGGATAGTGTAAGGGTACTATGCGTTGTGATGGTGTGCGTTGTAATGGTATGCGTTGTAATGACTGCGTTGTAATGACATGCGTTGTAGTGGTATGCGTTGTAGTGTCATGCTTTGTAATGGTTGCGTTGTAATGGCATGCGATGTAATGGATGTTGCGCTGTAAAAGTTTTGTTGTAATAGTAGTGTGTTGTAAAAGTTGCATTGTAAAAGTTGTTTCCCATTTGTTATGCATTGCTATGTTCTACCAAATTTCTCCCCACATTGGGCTGACTTTCAGATGACCATCTCTCCATTCTGTTACAGGAGGTTTGAGTGTTTCTCTCTAAAAGTACTTATGAGAGGGTTTGAGACTTGAAAAGAGAAGAGGGTTGTTACTCTTGCTACTTCCTTGTGCCAAAACAGGACGGATACCCTGCCCCATCATTGACCTTTGGCACCTAAATGCCTTCCTGTGGAGGCACAAATTCAAACTTCTTACGCTAGTCCAGATAATGACTGCTCTGGATTTGGGGGACTACTTGGGGACCTTGGACTTACAGGACGCATATTTTCATATAACTGGCCTTAGTCCCACAGATGTTACCTGTGGTTAAAGGTTGGTGTCGGTAATAACGGCACATTTTCAAAGGTTGGGGATAACGTCTTTTCCCTACTTAAAAGACTTATAGAAGGCATGCTTGCCACATGCATTCATAGACTACTTTCATATGACCTCTTGACAATGTTGGGGTTCACAGTAACAAAGTAAATGTCGCATCTCACACCTTGGCAGAGAGTCCAGTTCATTGGAGCTATCCTGGATAAGATGCAGTTCCAGGCTTTCCCTCTACCGCTGTAAGTTCAGGACATTCGGGCTACGATCCTGATGTTTCAACTTCAGCTCTCGATCTTGGTGAAAATGACTCTCAAAGTTCTTGGCTGCCAAGGCGCCCAGCCTCCTCCATCTTCTTGTCAGATTATGCCAGGAGCAAAAGCGGGCTCTGAAGTTCCAGTGGGTCCAGCACAAGGTTTTCTGAAGAGACAGTGCTGGATCTGCAGTGGTGACTTCTCAAATAAAATGTGTCCATCAGCAGGGCTCTCTTCCAACCCAAAGCTGATGGTTGTGATGGACACATCAATACTAAGTTTGAGAGGTTATCTAGTCTGGGGACGGTGGAGAGCAGAGTACTGGTTCTCATACTGAAACCTAGCTCCATATCAGTCTGCAGGAGTTGAGGGCCATTCCTACTGCTCTGCAAACCTTCCCTTAAAGGGAGGTTCATACAGTATCTCACAGACAAACTCCCTGCAATTTGGGATCCTGCAAAGTGTCAGTAGTCTCTTTGCCTCTGCAGTCAGCTGAAGCATTTTTCTGGTTGCAAACCACCTGGAGGCATCCTTGAATGTAAGAGTGGATTAGATAAAATGGTGGCATTTGGCAGATCAAGAATGGCGTTTAAATCCTGAGGTGACGCAGCGCATCTTCCAGCAGTGAGGATAACATTGGTTAGATTTTTACATCACTATCAAGAGTGCTGAGTATCAGTAGTTTTGTGCTTTAGAGTCTCTGCAAAGCACTCGGTAGGTGATGTGTTTCATCTGATCTGAATGGGGGATTCATCTGATTTCAACACAGGATTCTCACCCCTGCTTCTCCTCAGATTCTGAAAAAGATGAGGAGCAACAAGGACCGCGTCTTCAAATATGATACTCGGAACATCTATGCATGAGCATCTACTCTCTGATCTATTACCCCTTCAGGAGAGTCTCTTGTCCGCAGCTGCAAGGCAGGGTCCTTCACCGGGACCTGTGCAATCTACACCTCCATGAAGGGAGATTGAGCCTTGTCATTCATCTGCATTTGATCTGCCACCCAAATTGGGGGATCTCATCTTTGCCTCCTGGCACCCTTTCATGAAGTCCATTTAAACCGGCATTGGGACAAATTGTGGCCTGGTGTGGAAACCGCAAGGCAATTTGCTCACAAGCCATACTTTCAGATGTTCTTCTGTTTGTTTTATCCTTGACCCAGCAAGTTCTTTCAGAAGCTACTATAAAAGGTTTTTTGGTAGCCCTTCAGCCTTTTTACGCTTGCCAACAAGGGCAAACCAAGGATTTCTTATCAATGCCAGATTGTTGGTAAAACATAACCTAGAATTTGCCAACTTTCTTGCATATTATAGCCCAGATTGGGTCTTTATTACTGAGTCATGGACCAACTAAGCTTCCGGCCGTGACCTAACAGTCCCAGTTTCTCCAAGCTATGCCATTTCAAGTCTAGACAGAACAGGTAGGCCGGGAAGGGGTGTTGGCATTGGTGTTTAAGGCCCACTATCAGTGCCTTTCGGAAGCTAAATTAGCTATGAGGACCTGTAAAGCTCTGCATTTCAAGCTTCCAACTGAAATAAATAATCTCATTGAACTATTTATGATGAAAAATGGTTTGACCATTCTGGGTGATTTTTAATTTGATCTAGAAGAGAATACCAACAATTATTCTATAGTGCTGTCTGAGACCCCATTGAGCATGGAACTGTCCCAAATGGTTTCTACTCCCACACACGCTGTAGGTCACACCCTGGATGGCATCTTTACTACAAACCCTAGGGTGTCTTTCCTCGCAGTTGTTCATCTCAGGTGATAAGACCATGGTGCAGTCACGTTTCCATTTACGTCTTCCCCAACAGACAGGATCCATCATCCATCTAGTAATATGGTGCACATGAGAATTGTGGAAGTGGGTATTTCCTGAAGCCTTCTCTAATACTTTGTATTGTATGTCCATTGTAGGAGGCTGGCTTAGTACATGGTGCACACTTATTTAAGTGAAGCACCTTGCACTAATCTTGGCAACCCTTGTGGTGACTTTATGGGTCTTAGAAAACCATAGAAGCTCTCTAAGTGGTAGCTGTGGAGAGCAGTATTCAGGCTTATCAAGAAGAAGTGTTAAGCAGCTTGTTTTACCAGATCTAATCATGTAGCGTAGAGTAGATGAAAACCGCACAGTGTATATATAAAATAGTCTATTTCACAACACTCACTAACACATTGGTATATCTCCTAGCTGAAGTTATCTAAACAAATACACAATACTTCAATTGAAAATAGGCAAGTAAGCACAATACACGGTGGTCTCCAGGGGGAGACCAAACCATATACTAAAAATGTGGATGCGATCTGCGATCAAAGTCGGGACTTGGATCAGGAGACTCAGAAGAGCTGGGGACACCATGAACCTCCCATGGTAAGTACCCAGGAACCCCATGGAGGCTGTGTGCAGAGTGGAAACACGGCCACACATTCCATAGAAGTCAAAAAGAAAGTTGCTGTTGCAGTTTTGAAGAAGGACCCTTCCCAGGGGACTTTGAAGAAAATCAATGGAATAAAGAAAGTTGGAGGGTCACCCCACCCATGGATATCCTAGGAACCAGGATACCTACACCAAGGATGCCGAGTGCATAGGTGCGAAGTGACGTCGGAAACCGACAGAGACCACAATGTGGACTTCAGTGAACATGCCGCTGGCGAAGAAGGTGCAAGAGTTCGGTGGAATCCGAGGGTGGATTCTTGAAGTGAAGAAACTGCAAGCAGTGGGGACCATGTTTATGCAACTCAGAAGTGACCATGAGGCATGGAAGAACTATGCCCACCGATGTTGTAAGATGCAGGAGTGATGACGGTGACCTTGTTTCTGCAGCTGTGCTGGCCAGTCAGTGCTGTGGAAGACCAGGGGCCATGAAAAAGTGGTACCATGTTGAAAGTCGAGAACCAGAAGATTGGTGTCCGGGGGAGCACCAACAAGCCTTGGTAGCAGCAACAGACGTGGAAATCGAAGAAGGAGCAACGTTGAGACCAGTAAAGTCCAACTGACTCCTCACAAGTAGGAGAGTCAGAGCAAGCCCAAAAGAAGCAGGGGACCCCACTGAAGCAGGGGAAGACCCTCAGGGAGACCCACAGGCCAATGGCACAGGAGTCATAAGAGGACCTCAAGCAGCTCACCGAAGATGAAGGCCCATGGTTCAGAGGATGTGGTGAAGATGCTTATCTTGGCCTTAAGAGATGCTGGAGGCTGGAGCTTCTTATAACCCAAAGATCTCTGGAGTGCAGAGCCACCAAGCCTTGGTAACGGTAAGTCAACTCAGTGCACAGGGGTTGGATCCCAGCAGTTCTGACAAGGGATACTGGCCTCAAACTTACTGAGATCACAGATCAGGACTCGAGGGAGTTGCAGAACTACCACCTGTGTTGCTGAGTCGATGGGACATCAGGAGCAGCAGACCGATCAGTTTCATTACTTTGCCTGCAGATGCAGGGGAGTTACTCCTTCTCTCCAAGGGACATTACTTCAGATGTCCTTAATATCCACAGGTCTGTTGAAGATCCTGGAAGAAGCACAGACACAGACAACAGAGAAGACTTTCAGAACAGCGAGTCCAGGAGTAGGAGGAGTTTTCCTTGATGCAGTCTTGGTTCCAGGCGAAGTCCAAGTGTCCAGACGGGCGAAGAGTGACATGGTTTCAAGTTTGAGTCTTGTCCCACGATGAATCTGAAGAACCACCCACTCGTAAGCCCTTAAGTACCCTAAGGAAAGTGTTGGAATGACTCAGGGGTCCCTCCCAAAGGAGGGGCTGAACAGAGAGGAGGGTACACCCATGTCCTTTGTCCAGTTTGAAGCCAGAGCTGGGGCGAAGGGTTCCCTGAACCAGTTCCAACTGGAGTATGCAAGGAGGGCACCTAATGTGCCCTTTAACACAGTCTGGTGGTGCTGGCAAGTGCCCCTACCCCAGCCCAAAACACTATGTCCTGTCTGGGGAGGTGGTCACACCTCAATGCAACAGGAAACCTAATGTTCTGCCTTCCCCTGCCCAAGCTTGACTTAGCAGCAGGAAGTTAGAATCATGTCTGTGGTCGGCAGCAGCACCAGCTTGCTGTCAGACCCTGAAAGGCTGTAACTGGGAGTACAGAGGGGTACCCTGAGGGAGCCCACCAGTACACGGGATCATACTTCCAACACTGGAATCAGTGTTGGGGTATAATTCCAACATATTTGATACCAAACATGACTGGGTTTGGTGCAGCTACTATATTGTTAGACATCTCGTAATGACTGATGTCCACTATATGTATTAAAATGGCTGACCACACTTACAAAGCCTGGAGAATCAACTCCGGGGTTTGTAGGAGTATCCTGCTCATGCAGGGGCACCCTCACACTTATAACCAATACCCTGCCTGCAGGACTGGGAGGCCTGATAGAGGGGTGACATAGGTTTTAAGTGTAGTGACCTCAGGTATAAGGAATCTTATATCTGTTGTGAGAGGTGCAAGCACCAACTCACACAGGCTGCAGTGGCAGGCCTGTAGTCACAGTTTGAGTGGTCTCTCATGGGTGGCACAGTACATGCTGCAGCCCACGGGAGGCCCCTGGTGTACCTATTCACTGGGTACCTTAGTACCATATACTAGGGACATATAGGGATACACCAGGAGCCAATTGTGGAGGTACAGAGGTACAGAGGTACTTACCAAGTCAGATTTAGGGAGGAAGCGCAGTGACTGGGGTCCTGATTAATAAGATCCCAATCAGACAAGTCAAAAAAAGACTGACACCAGCAAAAAGTGAGAATAACCATGAAAGCACATCCAACTTTCCAATACCCATTGAGTTCCAGGTTGATGTGGATAAAGGCACTGAAGATTTTGCAGCCCGGTTCGATATGGCCGCTAATAGGGTGGCCACTTTTCAGGAAGGTGATCAGAAAAGGCTTTCCCCATCAGCCCCTTGGTTCAACGACACTCTCAAGAGCGAATCTGGAAAAAAACTTTGAGGAGCAAGAAAAATCTATTTATAGGACCAGGATAAGGGAATATAAACTAGCCCTTAACGAGGAGAATACTTCATACTGCATCTATCAAACGGAATCTGCCACATCCAACAAAGAACTGTTAAGGCAGAAGCTCTCTACCCCTCCATCAGTAAGGAGAATCAGACAGTTCACAAGTTTTCTCGTGACCAGCTAGCCGATTTCTTCCCAAGCAAAATCCTTGATATTTGTGACGGACTTAAAGTACCAAAACTCAAAAACAATTATTTGTTACAAACCCAAAGCAGAGCGTCTCAGGTCGAACCCATGGAACCTCTGGGGTCTAAAGACCAAGAATCTAATTTGCTCACAGTTTTTCCTCCTCTCACCTCTGAAATGGTAGGACAACATTTCCTTAACACTAAATCAGGTTCACCCCTGGATTCAGGTGGACCTGCAGTTCTACATATGGCAGCAAGCTCTGTGGCACCCAGTAATTAAGCCTCTTCTACAAAAAACAATCTTGATAACAGGAATCTTAAAAAACTACCATCTGATTTTGCTAATTCTGTTACCAGCCAAGATGCTTGAGAAACATCTGAGTGTCTACCTGATGAAATTTGTGGAAGAGCAGGGATGGCTGGATACATCTTAGTTTGGGCCACAACACATCATGGAACCGAAACTGCTTTGGTCTCAGCCAGGGACCGGATTAGGCGACTAGTCCTTTTGGACTTGTGCACCTCATTTGACACAATCTCCCCCTCGTGCTGATTGTACACCTCCAAGATTTGGGTATTACAGATCAGTCTCTGGCCCTGCTGTCTTCTTTCCTCAATGATCCCTCTCAGAGTGTTGCTCAATCGATTTCATCACTGCTCCTTTCCCTTTGGGGTGCCGGAGGGCTCATCTTTGAGCCCCATGCATTTTACTTTGTATGTGTCCCCACTTGCTGCCATCTTTCGTGCCTAGGGGATGAACGGATTATTGTATGCTGATGACACCCAGATCATTTTCTCAATCCCTAGGAACTCCACTGCTACTGCAGATAATTGTTCCCAATGCATGTGGGCGGTCACAGACTGAATGCAAAGTAATAAACTGAATGGGGAGAAAACTGAGGTGTTGCTTTTTGGGAGGCAAACCTCAGTCTGGAATGGGAATCGTAACCAGTGTCTGGACCCTCTAGGCACCCTTCCAATTCCAGCTGCGACGGCGAAAGATCTTGGGTGATCTCAGACACTGAACTTTCTCTGAATGGAAAGGCTAAACGCAGTCACCACGTGCTTCTGGCTTATAAGGAAGTTAAAAAGACATTTCCTTTCATTCCCCTTTGTGTTTGAAAGCAGGTTGCACTAGCCTTGGTCATGTCCAGATTAGATTCCCTTTACCTTGATTTGAGCATCAGTACCCAGGCAAAACTTCAGGTGGTACACAATGCGCTCTCCGGAGCCGTTCTTGGCATTCTTAAGCACCAAACAGTGGCTGGGGGCTAGGTGAACTGCATTTCCTTCCAATCAGGAAGTATATTTTGTTTCATAAGTCTTTCACCTTCCGAGCCCTGCCTGGATTAAATATATGTTCCATCAGCACATTGCAGGCAGAAACTTTCGCTCTGTCAACCCCAATATGGTCATCTTACCCAGGGTCCAGAGGAAGAGATGGGGGGGATAGAGCCTTCTCAGCCGCCGCAAGACTTGGAACTCGCTTCCTCAGTCTCTGATTACGATTATCGAACAACTGCCTTTTAGAAAGGCACTTAAGATCTGGCTCTACATTATCTAGGCAGCATTTACCAGAATCAATTAGATTTGTTTGACTCTGTTCAATGTTAGATGGTCGTGAGTACAGTGCTGCGATGCTCTTGGGTAAATGTGCGCTTTATACATTTTAAATCATAATCAAATCAAAATCAGGGGTGGATAGTAAATAGAGGCAATAAGGAGATTTAGTCCTCAGGGATGGCTAATGTCTAGGAGTAGTAAGAAGGTTTTACTCCTAGTGTGTAGTAGTAGTAGGAGGTCTTTAGTCCTCAGGGATGGGTAGCATGCAGAAGTAGCAATGAAGTTTTAGTTCTCGGGAATGGGCAGTGTGTAGGAGTAGTAAGGGTTTAAGTCCTCAGGGAAGGGTCAAGTCAAGTCAAGTCAAATAATTTATATAGTGCGCTACATACCCAGAGGGTCTCAAGGCGCTTGAAGAAGGGTGGGGAATTACTTGTCGAATATCCAAGTTTTAAGTTGCTTTCTGAATGCTAGGTGGTTCTGAGTGAGGCGAAGGTGAGTGGGAAGTGAGTTCCAGGTTTTAGCTGCCAGGTAGGAGAAGGATCTTCCTCCCATGGTGGTTTTGTTGATGCGAGGTACAGTAGCAAGGGCTTGGTTGGAGGATCGTAGCTGGCGGGGGGGGTGTAGAAGGAAAGTCGTGTGTTGAGGCATTCGGGTCCAAGTTCGTAAAGTGCTTTGTGTGCGTGGGTAAGTAGGCGGAATGTAATCCTCTTATTGACGGGGAGCCAGTGGAGGTTTTTCAGGTGGCCAGAGATGTGGACTTTACATGGGATGTCTAGTATGAGTCTGGCTGAAGCGTTCTGGATGCGTTGGAGTTTTTTCTGGAGTTTTGCGGTGGTACCGGCGTATAGGGTGTTTCCGTAGTCCAGGCGGCTCGTGACCAGTGCGTGGATGACCGTTTTTCTAGTGTCGGTGGGGATCCAGCGAAATGTTTTTTTGAGCATGCGAAGAATTTTGAAGCAAGATGATGAAACGGCGTTGACTTGTCTGTTCATTGAGAGTGAGGAGTCCAGGATGACGCCCAGGTTCCGTGCGTGGTCCGTCGGGATGGGTGCTTTTCCAAGGGCCTCTGGCCACCAAGAGTCATCCCAGGCGGAGGGGGAGGTACCTAAGATAAGGACTTCTGTTTTGTCTGAGTTCAGTTTCAGACGGCTGTGCTTCATCCACTCGGCTACTTTTTTCATTCCTTCATGTAGGTTGGTTTTGGGTAGTGTGTAGGAGTAGTAATGACATTTTAGTCCTCAAGGATGAGTAGTGTGTAGGAGAAATAAGGTTTTGTGCCTCAGGGATGGGTAGCGTGTAGGTGTAGCAATGACGTTTTAGTCCTCGGGATGGGCAGTGTGTAGGAGTAGTAGGAACTTTTTAGACCTCTGTGATGGTTAGTGTGTTGGAATAGTAATAGGGTTTTAGTCCTCAGGGAAGGGTAGTGTGTAGGAATAGTAAGGGGTTTAGTCCTCAGGGATGGGTAGTGAGTAGGAGTAGTAATACATGTTTAGTCCTCAGGGACAGGTAGTGTGTAGGAGTAGTAAATACATTTTAGTCCTCAAGGATGAGTGGTGTGTAGGAGTAATAAGAAGGTTCTGGGCCTCAGGGATGGGTAGTGTCTAGGAATAGTAATAATTTTGTAGTCTTCGGGGGTGGGTAGTGAGTAAGATTAGTAATGACATTTTAGTCCTCAATGATGAGTAGTGTGTAGGAGTAATGAGAAGGTTTTGGTCCTCGGGGATGGGTAGTGTGTAGGAGTGGTAATGAATTTGTCCTTGGGGATGGGTAGGGTGTAGGAGTAGTAAGACTTTTTTATTCCTCAGGGATGAGTAGTGTGTAGGAATAGTAACAGGTTTTTAGTCCTCAGGGATGGATAGTGTGCTAGAGTTGTAAAAGGTTTTTAGTCCTCAGGGATGGGTAGTGTGTAGGAGTAGTATTGACATTTTAATCCTCAGATGAGTAGTCTGTAGGAGTAATAAGGAGGTTTTAGTCCTCAGGGATGGGTAGTGTGTAGGAGTGGTATTGTTTTTTTGTCCTCAGAGATGGGTAGTGTGCAGGAGTAGTAAGAGGGTTTTACTCCTCAGGGATGGGTAGTGTGCAGGAGTAGTAGGAGGTCTTTAGTCCTCAGGGGTGGGTAGCATGTAGGAGTAGCAATGATGTTTTAGTTCTCCAGGATGGGCAGTGTTTAGGAGTAGTAAGAAAGTGTTAGTCCTCTGTGATGGTTAGTGTGTATGAATAGTAAGGGTTTAAGTCCTCAGGGAAGGGTAGTGTGTAGGAGTAGTAATGACATTTTAGTCCTCAAGGATGAGTAGTGTGTAGGAGAAATAAGAAGGTTTTGGGCCTCAGGGATGGGTAGACGTGTAGGAGTAGCAATGAAGTTTTAGTCCTCGGAATGTGTAGGAGTAGTAAGAACTTTTTAGTCCTCTATGATGGGTAGTGTGTCGGAATAGTAAGGGTTTTAGTCCTCAGGGATGGGTAGTGAGTAGGAGTAGTAATACATTTTTAGTCCTCAGGGACAGGTAGTGTGTAGGAGTAGTAAACACATTTTAGTCCTCAAGGATGAGTAGTGTGTAGTAGTAATAAGAATGTTTTGGGCCTCAGGGATGGGTAGTGTCTAGGAATAGTAATAGGGGTTTAGTCCTCAGGAAGGGTAGTGTGTAGGAATAGTAAGGATGTTAGTCCTCAGGGATGGGTAGTGTGTAGGAGTAGTAATAGTTTTGTAGTCTTCGGGGATGGGTAGTGTGTAGGAGTAGTAATGACATTTTAGTCCTCAATGATGAGTAGTGTGTAGGAGTAAAAGGAAGGCTTTGGGCCTCAGGGATGGATAGGGTGGAGGAATGGTAATGAATTTGTCCTTGGGGTGTGTAGGAAGGTGGATATCTGACTATGGTTAGCCCCAAACCTTTTGCCTGGTGTTTAGCTGGTTTTTGACATAGTTGGCCTGGGATCCTGCTATTCAGGACCCCAGTCTGATTGCTCTCTCCTTAAAATGGACTGTAGTGTAGTTCCTAGTTTCCCACTAGGCCCTGCGCATTGGAATAACATAAACAGTAGTATCGACGTGGAACTGGCTATATTCCAGGCCTCCACTGACTATGCTAAACTTAATTGGGTTGTGTTACCAACTAGCTCAGAGGTCACTGGAAACTTTCTTCTCTGCATAGGAAGTGATCAGCTTCCTTGGCACAGACAAGAAGGGATTCAGTTTTCCAACAACCGTGCAACATGACAACTTTGCTCCTCAGATCAAGAGTCGATCTCTAGGGTCGTGTGAAACAATAGACATAGATTTCACTCAGTCAGTCTGGTGCAGTTTACTTTCACAATATGTAGAGAATAGAGAGACGGGCGTTTATCAATAAAGGTTAACATTTATTGAACAGTCTTTCTTCTCATACAAGAGAAATGTATTGCCACAATTGCAATAACTGTTATTATAAAAAGTACGTACAGTAAGATAAGAATTGCGAAATAGAACTGTAAAAGCATTGATATGGTTTCTTAGCCATACAATGGTTTAAAAGTAATAAAACATATATACAGTCATATATACATTAGGCTAACATACTCAACTGGTGCTTCTAACTAAGCCTACCCCGGTGTGCCTGACCTAAGCCTAACACGTGAGAAGGGGAGTAAGTAAGTAGCTTAAGTTAAGTTGGTTTTGCCAAGGTTTGTTTCAAGAATTCTCTTCTAAGGGTTTAGTCAACACCATACCTCTGAATAGAATGATGGAGGATTGGTATCTCCTTCAGGGGTCTCTCTCGATATCCCAGTCACCCGCGAGGGTAAACCGGAAGCGCCGGGACTGGATTTCTCTGCACGAGAAAGGCAGCGGCTTCTCTCAGCGCGTCGGGAGGAAGGAGGGGTGACAGCGTCCGCGGGCAGCTGGGCTGGATGTCTTCGCAGAGGACGGCTGCACGGCTCCTCAAGCGTACTGAACCACAGTTCGCGCTGTAGCGGCGATAATGGTAATCAGCAGCTTCACCACCACAGGATAGCAGGCTGCAGCGACAGAGTGCTAGTTTTTACCAACACTGGTCATGCAGGCAGCTGGCATCAGCAACAGGCAACGCGCATTGCTTAAGGCAACGTTGGTAATATTTATACCTGACAGGTGCCGGGTTTGACGCAAGTTTGCTGGACATAAGACGTCAATTAAAGATGTCACTAGGAAGTGGCAGCTATCAGTTGCTCATTAGAGTTCTATTACTAATCAAAACATAGCAAGCGGGGATTTCCAGGTTTGCTAAGTTTTTATCTTGTTGAAGAACTCGGAGTGTTATCTAGGAATATCAGATAGTGACTGCTGCTCTGTCATTGCACTAATTGGTCGCAAAGGAAGTAGCAGAGAGTCATGCTGGAATGTGGCTCTGTGGCTCTGCTCGTGTGAGGCCAGAGATGACTTTTCAGAAAATCGTACTTGAACGGTTATGCCAATATAGGGAATAAAGGGCTTTATAGCCGAATAGGGGCATAAGGTCACAGTATCGATCAGGAACCTAGATAAGCACATGACACCCACTCCACGAATTCATGTCCATCAAAATTACTAAAACTAAGCAATTAGATGCATGTGTAACATTGTGTAACATAGCCCACCCCAAAATACATAAATGCATTCGAAATAGGCGTACTTGTAATACATGGAATTTAGGTACTGTACGTAGTTTTAAAGCATAGTAATCATTCAAAAGGTATTGCATATAAAATCAATGAACGATTATGCAAAAAGATTTACACATGAAGTATCTTCTGACAGAAGAAATGCGAGATAAATCATCACATAAAAATGCATTGTAATAACATGTGTGCTAGAGGCTGGTGTAATGTTGTTATGTCTCTAGATGTGTTTAGAAATAGAAGTGTGAAGCTTCTGTTCTCTAAGAATAGTTTTTACGTTAAGCAAAGAATTGTTCGTGCCAAAAAAGAAAAGGGTCAATATTTGAAAAATTGTCCAATTCAAAGAAAAATCAGTTTACCAAAGCTCCTGGCAGTTTTTTTGTTGAACAAAACTGAAGGCCGAATCCAGAGTTCATAGGAACGCTGTGTGTCGGAAAGCTTTTCAAAAGTTATTGTTTCTCTATGGGTGAGAACATCGTATCAGACAGGCTCGCAAAGAATTGGTCTACAAAATCAGGTGATAGTTCAACCAAATTAGATAGCGCTGTAACTTGGCAGGTGTGAGAATGATTGCTGTCATCGAAGACAGTACCAGTCCCGCTCACAGAACGTTGTACCTGGATGATGTTGCGTTTCTAACTCGCTCCACTGTTACCACTTGGCTGTAGTACAGGAGTCTCCACGAATGCCGTCATCAGGATTGGTAGCCGCTGGGGACAACACAATGCGTGAGCCGTTATTGGACTTAGCAAAGTATCGACGTCCATTGGTACTGCTGATGGAAGTGAAAGACAGATGTCCAACACGCATTCATCGCCGCAAAGCATACACCGTAGCACAGGTAAAATGCAATTTTGCCATATTGGTCTGAATGAAAGGAACCAGGTCATGTTTAGATCTCTCAGCCTGGCCAATCCGAGGACGTTAGTTATCCTGTCCCTGTAGCGCATTGCTAGGATTGTCTCTTCCATTCCCATGGGAGCTATGTCTGAGCCGAGGCTTGCCATAACGTAGCAGGAGGGTCAAAAATAGAATCCCTGCGATGAGTCCAAAAAATAGTGGAATACCACCAAAGATGGAGTGCACAAAATTAGGAAAGATTCCCAAAATTGCCTGGAATGGTGTTAGCAGTCCTGTAAAGACTGTCTTAAATATGCCTGGGATGCTTGTAGCACTAGACATGTTAAGGAGTTGGTCGAGCATTTGTACGAAATGCACGGGGCAATTTGTTGATAAAAGGTCATGGACTTCAGTAGCCGTCCTTGCGACTAGAAGATCATACGTCTCTTTGGATGACGTTATAGGCACTGTTGTCTGTAAAAGCACAGATTTCATTTTGCTTAATGTATCAATTCGTATAGAATAGAGATTCAGACGAGGCCAGAGTGGAGTCACTATTTCTGGAGGCCCTCTCGGGAACAATGCTTGCATACAGCATTTGACCATGGACGTAACTTCTACTAGATAACTTAGTCCGGGCGCGAGGCCACAGCACCTGTGATCCGTTCTTAGAATGTAACTCCCGTTTGCGAGTTGCATAAAGAAGGGCTCTATCTGAGTTGCAGGTGTGACTAGCTGGTGGCATGAAAGGTTGTTTGAATTTCCATCACATGCTCCGTGTAAATTAATACCCTGACACAAAAGTATACCGCTTAGTGAATGTTTACAGTTGTCACCACTAAGAAATACATTTTTGTCGCTGTCACTATAGCAAGAATGAGTGTATGGTAATTTCCATTCGGATTTTAAGTATCCTTTACCTAATTGTTCATATTGGCCAGCAGGTATGTACTCAAGGCACTTATGAAATCGGAAAGTTGTAATCGGAATTGTGATAATTCCGTGTATTATCCATTCAATGACAGGGCTCTCTGACATTGTCAATGGTAATCGCTCGAGTTTCTCGATGCTCAAGATTGTATAGTCTGCTCCTTTCTGTGCCAAACTGATCTGTTTATCAGTAAGGTTAAAAATGGAAAACAATGACGTTGTGTTGATTAAACGCCAAGGCACATAGCCTGAACGAAGATTTTGCAGCGTCCAGCCTAGTTCTATAATAGAGCGTAATTGAGACTGGCCATGTTGTAACATAAGCAAATCTCTGTCTATCACATCAAAGGCAGATGATACAATATTGTCCAAAGAATATATTCTGGAAGACAGAGTCATTAACCCATTGTCTACCACAGAAAGTGTTTTCTCCAAATTAATACGATCAATTTCTCGTATTTTTTCAGCAGTTTCAATTTGCTTTACTTTCCAAGCCTCGTTGTAAGCAGCATAGATGCTGGTCGCTATGAAACGCTTTTGACGCTGTTTGCGTGGTCCAAGAATGAAATCGCGCAAATCAGCACCATCTTTTAATAAAGACAAGTGTTGCTTAATTTCAGCCAGTGTGGATGTAGCTAGCCATTCTAGGCAGAGTTTACCTACACTGTATGTTGTTATTATTCCTGGATGTTGTCTCTGGGAATATCTAGAGTCTAATCTGGTCATTTTTAAACCCTGTGTTTTATTCAGGAACCTATCTTGACAGTTATTTGTGTCTGTAGGCCAGATTAACCACTTTTTCCAATCAGGATGTGTTCTGTTGAAATGTAAAATGTGTGACACGTCTAACTCATTATCTGCAGTTGCATTCTCAGCTATTGGCTTTGGTATAGACGGTGTTTTCATTTCTTTGTTCTTAGCTAGGCCAAGACAGGATGTTTGGTGTACAGTGTCATTTAAAAATAACATTTGTTCTGGTATCATGCAGGTTCTAAATAGTGCTTCTAAGCCTTGCACCTGCCAATCTTTTGTACCCCAAATTGTTTTCGTTTCAATATTATTTTTCCAATAATCAAAACCAAATGTCATCATTTTGTCATAAAATGCTTCTGAATATATCAATTTAGAATTTGTCAGCATTGTTTTCATTCCTGTTCTATCTAACAGTTTATAATAAAACGTTTCTGCATCACTGGTGTTGAACCCTGAAAAATATTTAAATTTCTCAAAAAATGCTTTAGAACTGCTTTTAGGTGGTGTAGAACAATGTTCCCATTGATTATACATAAAAACATTTCTAGGCTGTGCAGATTTATACAAGTAGTGATCACCATAGTGGGTATAACAGAATAACTGCTCATAACTAGATGAACCTTGTAAATAATCATGATCTGTGAATCTAGCTGACATTACTAAATCAGACATCATGTCATTAATACTGTTAAAGTCCCAATCATCAGAGAATGTACTTGGTGTAACAAAGTCACTTAAGGAAACCTTTAGTTGATGAGGATACTTCAGGATTTCGACCGGACCATAGATCTCATAGTCTGTTTTCTCCCATACTACCCCACCAGGTATTGGAATTGCTGTGACATTTACTGTTGACAGTTCTCTTTTCTTCACGTGGGATGATCTGTGTGGTTTCAGGACTAGGTTGATGTTCTGACTTGCTGTGTCCATTGTAATATATTTTCCTTCAATGAATTTTCCCAAACACAGTACCATGATGAGCCAAAGCAGGAGGAAAAATACACCTAGACCGAACCAGAACTCTAGCCAAGGGGAAATGAGGTAGATTTCCTTCAGTTGATGAAAGAGTTTCGTTGCTTTTTCTTTAAAAGACTTTTTTGTTTCTGGCATCACTTCGGGGTCGTTTAAATCTTCAGAGAAGTTGTCGAAGTTGATGAAATAACCAGAGGCAGTTCTGTCAATTGATGGGATTGTTCTTTCAATCTGTCTCTCGGTAGCACTTTCTGATGCCACATTAGTGTAGACTGGTGTTTCTTGACGAACTGTTTCAATTTGTGTTTCAAGAGGCACGAGTTCCATGGCATTATTGCATAGTCCTTCATTGTGCACTGCAGGCTGATCGAATGTGATTAGTCTTTCAGTTTGAACCTCTTGGATTGTTGCAAGTTTGGGTATTCTGTTGTTTCTTGGGAGTCCACTGGGCCTACTGTTGATTATAGGCCACATGCTTGTGGTTTTACCAGATCGATGGACACGATTCTGTTCTCCTTTTTACCAGCAAGGGGCGGTAGCACAACTGATCTTGTTCCGGTGACTGCCAAGACAGGTACTGCTTTTCTGTAAGAAGGCCCAAATTCCTTCTTCACCGCGATCTTTTCTCTGACTAGATCCCCAATCTTTGGAATCCAGACAGGCCTTGCCGGGGCTGTTGCGGGTGGTGCCTCGTCAGTGGTACTTGGCTGTTGCTTTAACTTTATGTTGCTTAATGATTTTCTTGTTTCATTCAGTTCCTGTAAAACAGCCAAACGGTCTTTTACTTCAAACTGCTTTGTTTCTTTTTGTACCACTGACATCTGACTATCGAGGTCCTGAACGTTCATTCTAATTCCGAACAATAGTTCGTATGGGCTGAAACCTTTCAGAGAATTTCTTGGCATGTTGTTAAGACTAGTCTGGACACTTATTAAATGTTTGACCCACCCAGCGCCTGAACCTAATACCTTCGCTGTTATAGATTGCTTTATGTCCCGGTTTTTTCTTTCCATCACACTTGTGCGACGGACAAGAATACCACAACCCAATTCCCATGCTGGCCATGGCCTCCTTATAAGCTCGAGAGCTGAAAGCAGGACCCTGGTCAGAATGGAACGTGGTAATTGCGTATGTGCCGATATGGACTCGCTAATCTTTTTATAACTGTTCTAGGCGTCAGCCGAGCGCTGGAGGCCTCATTATTTAAGTGTATTTCGTCTTAAACGTTGTACACTGGGACGCGCTTCTCTTCTTTGATTGCGCAGATAGACCGCCTTATGCTGTCTAGAAGGGATCCTGAAACTACCCTGGCCTGTTCATTACTGCGATCTCTGTTGCAGTCTTCACAATTTTGAGCAAAACATTGAATATCTATACTCATTCCTGGCCACCAGTACTCTGATTGCAATTCTTTCAGAGAGGCTTTGATTGTTTGGTGTCTCAGTCCCAACCCCATGTGTGCTTCCAGTAAGAGGAAGCCCCTCCTGCTCCTGTTTGGAATTACTCTATCCCCCACTCCAGGGATTCGAGCAAAAGGAACGGAGTTTGCATCGATTATGTATGCATAATTGAGTGGATAGTTTACGGGTAGTGCTGCACAGTCGCCTTTTACGGTCGTTCTTACTGCCAGCATGGTTTCCCCGTCTATATACTTATCTGTACGCTTTTTTGTGGCTACGGAAGCCGGGTTAGTTGCTTCCGCTGTGGCTGTATTAGCCAATGAATTCCCTGCAACGTGAACGCCATCACGTTGAAGACTCTGTGCGTGAATCACGTGAGTCATTTGTAGTTCTTTGTGTAAAAGAGCTACCTCGTTCCAGAGCTTTTTATGCTTTATTGTGGCACCTGTGTCATCTTTGTAGTCGTTTTCGATCCAACTCTGCAGTTTGTTGTTGAAAGAATTGACGCAAAAATGAGAATCGCACACGATAAGTGTGGGGAATTCGCGTTCTGCATTTTCGAGCGCCATCTTTAAAGATCTGATTTCAGTTCTTTGAGCCGAACAGTACTTAACTGATTCAGTTTTTGTTATTTTCGGTTTGATTTTACCGCACAGCCAACGACATTTAATGATCGCACATGCTGCATCGTAGGATTTTCTCTCTACGTTGAAATGCTGTACAAAGCTATCTGTATAGATTATACAGGCATATAATGGGAGAGGCAGGATTTCGATTGGCAGAGGATATTCTTCTTCATAATCTAAATCATTCAGTTCTGTGTATTGCGGGGCGAAAAAGTATTTCACATCTTCCGCTCCTAGAGAATCTATGCACTGTATCCATTTTGGATTCAGTGACACTGTAGGCAGGTTTACTGGGCTGAATAGCGCCTCGAAGGCGGATTCCGCTGTGAGGATATTAATCCGTTTGCCGTGTGCTAGTTCTCTTTCATTTGCTAATGCGATTTGCACTGCGTTCACAGTTTTTTCTGTGCGACTGAATGTTTTTTCTGCTTGTGTGTACAAGTGAGATTTAATTGAAATTGGTACCTTTTCTCCCTCATTAGAGGTTAGGTATGTGAATCCGCATCTTCCTGGGATGACTCGGATTACCAGATCGCGTGTGTTGTCACGTGTATCTAATTTTGTTTTTGCTAACATGTCTGTTTGCAGTGATCTCAAAATTTCTGTGTGTTTTTGAGTCCAATTGATTTGTTTTAAATCAGGTTTAATTAGTTCGTAGAGAGGTTTAACCCTCTCTGCGTAATTTAGGATGTAAGTTCTTCCGAAATTCAGAAAACCTAGTATTGATTGTAAATTCTTCAGCGTTTTTGGAGCTTGGAGTACAGCGCACTTCTCTAAGAAGTTGTCCGCTAGGCTTTTCCCTTCACTTGATAATTCGTACCCTAAAAACAGTACTGTCAGATGGGCAATTCGGGATTTTTTAAAGTTGAATTTGTAACCCTCTGCTGCGAACCCAAGTATAATGGTGTTCACTCTTTTCAAGTGAGTATCCAAGTCGTCATCTGTGAGATAAATATCATCTACGTAAGATAATGCTTCATCATCATAGATTTGTAGTAACTCTGTTACCCTAGCTGAGAATAGTCCTGAGCTGTTCTTGAACCCCTGTGGGAGTCGACAGAATTTTTTCTGCGACCCAAATGCGGAGAAAGCGGTCAAGTATCTGCTTTCTGGTGCAATGTTTTGACAAAAGAAACCATTAGATATGTCTAATGTCGTTTTATATTTTTTCCTAACTATGTTATTCATTAGGGCTGCACTATGCGAGTTTTGTACTGCAAAAGTTTTGCAACATGTATTAAGATGTCTGTAGTCCAAAACTAGACGATATGAATTGTCTGGCTTGGAGACAGGAAACAAAGGATTGTTCATTTGAGAGGTGCATGTTTCAATCACCCCCTGGTACTCAAGTTGATCTAAGATCTCCCTGACCTGTTTTTTAGCTTCTTGCTTTATGGGATACTGCCGTTGGGCAGTTGGTTCACTTTTTAATTGGATTTTGTGAGGCGGAGAATCCTCATCCCATCCTACATGATTTTTATACAATGCAGGTGCCTGGGCTACTGCCCATTTCCTGGCATATGTGTATTTTTTATGAATCGGTATGTGATTCGAGAAGGCAGGCATAATCACTTCTTCGCCACGAGGGCACTCCCTGACAAACTCCGGGGGCCAATCTTTTTCAGCTAACAGAATATCATAGCCTTTTGAGAGCTTATCCCAAAATAGACCCTTAATTTTCCTAGTCTTATCACCCTCCATACGCAATGTTATTTCGTATATTTTATGGGGCTCGCTAAGTCTGGCGTCGGCAGTTTCAACCTGAATGTATTCATTCGTGTCCACTGTCTCCAGATGACTCATCAAGATCTTGCGCGCTATACTGATCTCTGCTGCACTGTCCAACATTTTCAATGCCCACTCCCCGTTTTTCAACTGTGTCCTCAGTATTCTCGGCATGGTTGATTACTCTAATACTGGCTACCTTCTTTTTCTGAAATTGAGATTTCTTATTTTGAGCAGGTTCCTTGTCTTTGGACTTGGTGTGCTCTCCTGGGTCTGACCGTCCTCTTCTTTCCGAATTCTGTGGAAGAGATCGAGAGGGACGTGTATCAATACTTTGATATCTATCAGGTTTTTTTATATAATCCCTATTTCTAAGGTTATATCTTTTCTCAGAGGGCTCCCATTGGGGAGACTGGCGTTCTCGAGTCGGAGTTCTTTCCCTCCGTCGAGGAGACCTTCCTCTGGTCTGGAAAACTTTTTCCTTGGGAGTGGATTGTTTATTTCCATCCCAGTTCTTTTTAGGAGTATTTAAATTATTTTTAATAAATAATTTTTCAGGATTTTCGAGCAGTTGGGGTTTAACTGGTTTTCCACCCAAGCTGTCTCTACCTAATTCTTCATAGCATTTTTCTATGATTTTTGCAAGCTCAACAGGATCTTTTATATCTGTTTCCCTCAACTTCTGGCGAATCGCCACAGATGCTGCTTCTCCCTTTACATTGGCTAATAATATAGCCGTGACCTGCTTGAAGTCTTTCAGTAATTTCCAGTGGCGGCTGGTGACATTTGAAAGTGGTAGGGCGTAAAACAATAGCCGTACTCAAATCCTTTATTCAGTTTGTCCATGCGCAGTTCAGATACTATATTTACATTGCTAATTCAATTTCAATGTGGATAGCGCTGGAATAGGTAGAATTCTCCACGCTTCTACGCAATTAAACATATTCTGAATTATTATTCACGAGCATCAATCAGTGTAGCCATTCTGAACTGTTGTCAAACTAAGCAAGGAAGGAGGGGCATTTCGTTGAAGCTTGCAGAATTTGGTGGATGAAGCATTTCTAGAGCCAAAAGAGGTCAGTTATTAGTACATAGCACTGCCATTTGGTATCATTAATTTTCAAAGAATCCACTTTCTGCTACCCCACACCTCACATCTCACCCAAGCACTTTACCAGGGCTCAACTACTCAGCAGTCCAAAACGTTAGCCAAGAGAAACAACTGAAATGCTGAAATTCAACTACGTGCTAGGCGCTGGAATAAAACTGTCTTTCCTGTCTGCCCTGCATGGCCATAGACAATGGCATCTCATTTGGTCTGCCAAGCTGGAAAGGTGCAGGAGCGTGCACGGAATTAGCAATGCAAACATCGTACACATGGAACATGGAGGAAAGCAAGCCCGACCACAAGCATGAAAGCAGAAAATGAAGCGCCTGATTCCCATCTCTGGGCATTACCAACAAGCCGCTCGCGCCCAGCCTCCTCATCTGCGATTCATTTTCATTTCAGGGAAGCATGCAGGCAGAGGCCGGTGAAGATAACAAACAGCAGGCCGATTTCAAGCACTCACTGGAAAGCCTGCACAGCCAGGTTCATGATTTACTCTGCACACTTACAGAATGTGGGTCCAGCACCGCAGAAATAAACGGATTCATGAGCATCAAAGCCGAAAGAAAAAACTGAAAGCAGCCTGACAAGCTCGCAAGCACACGATACAAAATACACACCGCGTGGTACAAGGTACGGAAAGTGGCGGCAATGGAAACAGAGACTTGGTCTGACACTCTCTCACTTGCCACGGTATCCATATTCTATTTAAACGTTCATATTACTTGCACCGATTTATGCCCTCTCTCTTCCAACTGAATTTGGGGCAATCCAGCTCTTAATAGAGCACTGTTGAACAAGCCCCTCACGTTCTACAGAAGGCTGTGTGATAAGTGCATTTGGAGAATGCGAATATTTGTTTCTTTTGTGCCGTCAGCTTATGTACGGTATTTTCAGTTTTCTGTTGTATGTGGGAAATGTAGCTGTTTTGTGGTATTTGTTTAATCGCTGTTAATGTCAAGGGTTCCGGATAGAGCTCAAACGAGCAATGGTCAATGCTTGGAAGAGAGCGTGACTGTCATGCAGGTGTGAGTACAGCTCAGCCAATACCAATTGCTGAGATGGTGTCTTTAGACACGTTCTGACCTGGGGCCGCCTTCCAACTGCTTCAAGAATATTAGTTTGTCTCTGTCTTTCTCATTAACGTTTTGCTTTAGTTGTACTTTTTTGATCCAAAACACAAGTTGCGCCGTTTTGTGTCACCAGCCAGAAACGTGATAATATTTCATAAATATTATCCATTTGTTTTTTCAAAGCCGGCTAGCCTACCTCAGGGTGGCACGACCAGCGTGGTTCGCTGTCAGAGTCTGCCCCTGCGGCCTACCTGGTGAGTGACCGCTGGGCAACTTCAGATCCCCCAGGCTTCCGCTGCATCTTGACGTCACAAATGTGGACTTGAAAAGGTGGGTGAGAGCACCCTCGATGTGCGGCGGGTGCCTTCAGAGGTGCGGTGCGAGTGGCCCCCGGTTCACTCCGTGGCCTGATAGTTCAAAGACTATGACAATTCAGTTAGTAGCCGCTGTTTTTCGTCACATCTTCCTGCCTTTCTAGATGAACAGCAGCCCATTATGCGAGCCAGATACAAAGCAAGGAGTTTACAATTAACAAGGCATATTCAACGGCAAACAAAACTCTGCAAAAGTTCCCCAAATTGACCTCGAATCATGATTTTAGAATGCCGAAAAGACTTGTGTTCAGGTCTCTCTTCCAAAATGTCTCGTTAACGCTGCATTTCTGCCAAAACGATGGTGGCACCAACTACGGTGTCAACCAGTGCATCCTCGCAGCGTTCCACACCCCAAGTTATTTATGTGCAGTCACGGCCGGCATTACGGGCGGGGGGGGGGGGGGGGGTTTGGAAATGGGGTCCCACTCGCGACGACATGAGGGGGGAGGCGGGAGGGGTTTGGAAACGAAAACAAAACAAATATATAAAATAGAATAAAGTAAACTTACAGTCCGGAGACTCCGTCCCGAATCCCGCCGTCCTCGATTTCAAGTCCTGCAGCACGTCATCAGGAAGGCGGCGCGGCAGGCAGCCAGCCAGCCTCCCTCCCTCTTGATTGGTGCGGCCGGCTGCCCCAGGCTACGTAATTTTCTCTCTAGAGAGAACAGGGAGAGTGAGTGGGTGGTGTTACTCGAGCCGAGGGCAGGGGGAGTGGCTTGGGGGAGTGGCTTTCCCACTATTGTTAATACTGTCTGTTTGGGCGACCTCAGGCTGCCCAAACAGTCAGTATTAACAACAGTGGGCAAGCCACTCCCCCAAGCCACTCCCCCTGCCCTCGAACACCACCCACTCTAAACCAGGAAGTTAGTTCTACTTTCTCGCCGTGCGAGAAGGCAGAAACAAATGGTAGTTATAAATAACTACCATTCGTTTCTGCCTTCTCGCACGGCGAGAAAGCAGGGGGGGCGGCGCCCAAACGCCCCCAAGGAAGAACCGCCACTGGTAATTTCATACCTAGATTTAAAGCGGGCTCTGGACCGAATTCATTTTGAATCTGTTTTAGCACGTCTGGTATTACCGCCATAGACGGAACACCGTGTGTTTTTGTGTAAATGGAAGCAAAGACTGTACCCCAAGTGTCGCAGTCCTCCACGTGTGGTGCGATTCCCATAGGAAGGCAGATGGTCAAGATTCTGTGTTTCTCAATAGGGGTAGTATCAGGAAATACTGCCTCTATTTGAGTGATTTTCTGGGCTAACCAGAAAGGAATTTGTTCCCGTTTTACGGGTGTTTTACCAAGACATGACTGTATGTTCTGTGGTGTAATTTTATTTGTGTTCCCCTGATGAGGGGTCAGCTGTGGTGAATTAACAGCTGGCTGGACTGTTGCAGTCCGTATTACATATTGGACTAATTGCCTATGTATTTTTATTAATGTGTTTAGCTGTGCTAACAGCTCTTCTCTAGACATTTTTGCAATGTCAGGATGTGGTGTGTAGCTGGCTAGAACCGGCCACGTAGCTCCTGGTCTACCTAGTGGACCGAGCCTGGTAATGTGATCATTGTGTTTTAGGGCGCCATTAAACCAGAGCAGGTGCTCTTGAAATTTAAGTGGAATTTCAACCTCCTCGAAAGGGGCGTACTCATCCGGAGGTTCCTCTATTTTGTAATAGTGAAACTCTTGTGTTATAGCGTTTACCGCTGGAAAGTTTATCCATGAATAGAATACCTCTGTCTGCCGATACTCGTGAGCCTCTATCACGAAAATTACTGTACCACCTTGAGGTGGTAGTCCATTTTCTATAAGTTTTAAAGTTATAGATCTTCTTAACTGGACCGGGATGATAATAGCATCCGGGTCTGTGTATTCGGGACCTTGCTGAGTCGCATCTACTGCGGCCCCAGAGGTGCCGTTGTTTTCTACTGACATTGTATGAATGCAGTTTTTGCAGAGTAGGTCTCCAAGGAGACAAAGATTAGATGCACAATATTTTGGAACACTGTATCCTTCAACGTTGAATAAACCGGAGCTTTACATAGGAATCTCTTCCTACTAAGGTCGGGCGGATTTTAACCTTTCACCCACTCCAGACGTCTATTGGAGTTTTTACGGGAGAAAGGGGTGTGAAATATGCACGACTGAGTTACTCTACAAGTCTTACGTTAGTTTATCGCCTTACCAAACGTTGGGCGCCATGTAGTGTAGTTCCTAGTTTCCCACTAGGCCCTGCGCATTGGAATAACATAAACAGTAGTATCGACGTGGAACTGGCTATATTCCAGGCCTCCACTGACTATGCTAAACTTAATTGGGTTGTGTTACCAACTAGCTCAGAGGTCACTGGAAACTTTCTTCTCTGCATAGGAAGTGATCAGCTTCCTTGGCACAGACAAGAAGGGATTCAGTTTTCCAACAACCGTGCAACATGACAACTTTGCTCCTCAGATCAAGAGTCGATCTCTAGGGTCGTGTGAAACAATAGACATAGATTTCACTCAGTCAGTCTGGTGCAGTTTACTTTCACAATATGTAGAGAATAGAGAGACGGGCGTTTATCAATAAAGGTTAACATTTATTGAACAGTCTTTCTTCTCATACAAGAGAAATGTATTGCCACAATTGCAATAACTGTTATTATAAAAAGTACGTACAGTAAGATAAGAATTGCGAAATAGAACTGTAAAAGCATTGATATGGTTTCTTAGCCATACAATGGTTTAAAAGTAATAAAACATATATACAGTCATATATACATTAGGCTAACATACTCAACTGGTGCTTCTAACTAAGCCTACCCCGGTGTGCCTGACCTAAGCCTAACACGTGAGAAGGGGAGTAAGTAAGTAGCTTAAGTTAAGTTGGTTTTGCCAAGGTTTGTTTCAAGAATTCTCTTCTAAGGGTTTAGTCAACACCATACCTCTGAATAGAATGATGGAGGATTGGTATCTCCTTCAGGGGTCTCTCTCGATATCCCAGTCACCCGCGAGGGTAAACCGGAAGCGCCGGGACTGGATTTCTCTGCACGAGAAAGGCAGCGGCTTCTCTCAGCGCGTCGGGAGGAAGGAGGGGTGACAGCGTCCGCGGGCAGCTGGGCTGGATGTCTTCGCAGAGGACGGCTGCACGGCTCCTCAAGCGTACTGAACCACAGTTCGCGCTGTAGCGGCGATAATGGTAATCAGCAGCTTCACCACCACAGGATAGCAGGCTGCAGCGACAGAGTGCTAGTTTTTACCAACACTGGTCATGCAGGCAGCTGGCATCAGCAACAGGCAACGCGCATTGCTTAAGGCAACGTTGGTAATATTTATACCTGACAGGTGCCGGGTTTGACGCAAGTTTGCTGGACATAAGACGTCAATTAAAGATGTCACTAGGAAGTGGCAGCTATCAGTTGCTCATTAGAGTTCTATTACTAATCAAAACATAGCAAGCGGGGATTTCCAGGTTTGCTAAGTTTTTATCTTGTTGAAGAACTCGGAGTGTTATCTAGGAATATCAGATAGTGACTGCTGCTCTGTCATTGCACTAATTGGTCGCAAAGGAAGTAGCAGAGAGTCATGCTGGAATGTGGCTCTGTGGCTCTGCTCGTGTGAGGCCAGAGATGACTTTTCAGAAAATCGTACTTGAACGGTTATGCCAATATAGGGAATAAAGGGCTTTATAGCCGAATAGGGGCATAAGGTCACAGTATCGATCAGGAACCTAGATAAGCACATGACAGGACTCCATGTACCTTAGGTGCATAATACAATTGGAATTGGTTCACCTTATAGGCCCCTGTAGCAGTGTACCATAGGTACCCAGGGCATAGGTGTAGCCAAGGCCTACCAGGGGCTGCAGCATGTATTGTGCAACCCCTGGCCTGGCCTCCATATTTGACACAACTGGCTGATCAATCAGCTGGGATAAGTTGGTGTAATCACCTCTTACTTAGATATAGTATCCCTATATCTAACCTTAACTGGACACATGGTAACCTGTAAGCCATTCCTATGGAAGGCCCCTGCAATCCTGGGGGCAGAGTGCGTGGTTTCATGTGAGGTTGTGCTCTAGCATGAGCTGAGCCTGTCTGCAGCTGTCGGGAACAACTCCCTTAGCTGTTCCGGGATATTGCCATACCATATACTCTTAAGTGCATTATAATCCTCGCGGTTATATGCTAACTTTGGTTTGGCTTTATCAAAACATGTCGAGTAAGGTGTCATACGATTTGGAATACTATCCCCTCGACAGTTCTGTCGACGGGGATAGCATTCCACCCTTCTAGAGGGACACGACATGTGTGTAGCCTTAACCCCGGTTAAAGTTAACCAGAGCCTCAGCATCACAAAATGGATGCTGCCACCACAGACACAAGTCTGACCTCCTGCTGCTGGGAGTCCTTCCAGCGAGGGAGGCTTGGACAAAGGGTTTCCTGCCTTGGGAGGTGCGAGCACCACCCCAGACAGGATTTTGTGTATTGGGTAGGACAGGGCTGAATAGATTGAGACATGCCCGGGGCACACAAGGTGTCCCCGTGCATAAGTCAGTCCAAACCGGTCCTGGGACTTTACAGACCCAGGCCTGGCAAGGAGCTGGACAAAGGAAAGGGGGTGTAACCGCCCCCCTTCCTGGTCCCACCCAGAGGAGGGACCTAGTAGGTGATCCACCCCTCAGATTGGGAATAAGAGTGGGAGCAGTGCCATTGCACAGCAGATCATCCTGAAATCAACTTTAAACGAAGAAGATGGCTGGACTTTGACATTCTGCTGCACAGAAGACTGAAGAGAATCTCCCTTGTGGCTTAGGAGTGGCCACCCTGTGAAAGCAGGTACCAACCAGCGAATTGACGTCTGCTTTGCCGCCGCCTCCCGCCTCCCGCCGGAGCCCAGAGCCTGACAAGACTCAGACTCTCAGACTTCTCACAGCCCCTGCAAAGAAGGGACCCGTGGAGGCACTGAGAGACGTGGGACCGGACATCTTGGAAGACACCCGAAGAGCTGACTGCACAGCATCAGAGGCATCCTCGATGCTGTGCTTTGGGGACTGAGAACCCCCACCACCGAGCAGCCTTTGCACCGAAGATCAGCCCCCCAGCATCTCCACGATCTGCGTGGGGCCCTTTTGCATTGTGCCACTCAACGCGCCATCCCGGCCACTAGCCACGTGGTCAGTGGCCATCTTGGCGACGAAACCGAAGAACTACACTACGGGTCTGGTTGCTCCAGACTTGCCCTCGCTCCTGTAAAAAAGAGAACCCACTCTGACCTTGCTGGTCCGAGTAACAAGCCTTTCTCGACTCCCGCGTGGCTTGCATTAGCCAAGGCCTGTTTGCTTCAATCAAGTTGCCGACACCGCCAACAGCGAGAAGCCTGCGTGGGACAGCTTTTGACTAATTCCTGGACGTCCTTGACCCCCGGTGTCCACGTGGCTGCAGAGAGAAGCTACACCTCAACGCCTGTTTGCACCCGACATCGCCTGGTTCCAATCTGGTTCCACGGTAGTCACTGGCTAGTGACTTTGAACATTGTCCCCTCTGCTTTCAGGTCTTCACATCTTCAGATCCACCCTTGGATCCACCGGAACTCTTCACATCGAGCCGCCTGCAGCATCTTCAGCTCCAAGCACCATCGACCAGCGTGACGAAATCCGACACTACTTCGACCCTGTGCACCCGCTTCCTGTGGGTGAGGTAAATCAGCAACGCTGGTGTTCCTACACTGGTACACACTTCTAGGGCCTGTGTCTCAAGTTTCAGCTTTCTAGGTCACTCGGAAGGTTCCGAACTAACTAACTTTCTAACTTTTACGCTCCATAGACTTTGTATTGGTGAGTGCGTGCACTTTAAACACTGCACCCGAGTCCCGCTGGCCTTTCCCGACTTAATCACTGCTAGTCCCGATCAGCTCCAGTGATTCCCAAGGCCCTAGGCCTATTTCCTTTTAGATTGGTATCTCTTATACCACTTTCTTAGTATATGGTTTAGGTGGCCCCTAGGGCTCATCCATATTGTGCAAGTTTTCTGTATTTTAAACTGTGTTTTGTTTAACGCTTGTGCTTCTTTGCTCATAAAGAGTATAGGGGATATTTGCAGTTAATAAATATATATATATTTTCAATATATATCTGTGTGGTGTCCTTTCATCTGGTATTCAAGGGGGTTGTGTATGGTAATACAGCTGGCTTCACATGCCTTTCAGAGTTTAGCCTAAGACTGCTTTGTCCACGTTACCACTAGGATAACTGGTCCATAAGGTTGACTTACAACCAATCATCATAAGGGTTGTTTGGACTGATACAAGGTGGTTCCAGAATTGGAAACATCATATATCAGGCCAACTTCTCACAGGGTGGGTAGTGTGTAGGAGTAGTAAGGGGCTTTTAGTCCTCAGGGATGGGTAGCGTGCAAGAGTTGTAAAAGGTTTTTAGTCCTCACGGATGGGAAGTGTGTAGGCGTAGTAAGGACATTTTAACCCTCCGAGATGAGTAGTCTGTAGGGAGCAATAAGGAGGTTTTTGTCCTCAGAGATGGGTAGTGTGCAGGAGTAGTAAGAGGGTTTTACTCCTGGGGTGGGTAGTGTGTAGGTATAGCAATAGGTTTCTAGTTCTACAGGGTGGGTAGTGTTTAGAAGTAGTAATAATATTTTAGTCATTAGGGATGGGTAGTGTGTAGGAATAATAAGATGTTTGTAGTCCTCAGGGATGGGTAGTGTGTAGGAATAATACGATGTTTGTAGTCCTCAGGGATGGGTAGTGTGTAGGAATAATACGATGTTTGTAGTCCTCAGGGATGGGTAGTGTGTAGGAATAATAAGATGTTTGTAGTCCTCAGGGATGGGTAGTGTGTAGGAATAATACGATGTTTGTAGTCCTCAGGGATGGGTAGTGTGTAGGAATAATAAGATGTTTGTAGTCCTCAGGGATGGGTAGTGTGTAGGAATAATACGATGTTTGTAGTCCTCAGGGATGGGTAGTGTGTAGGAATAATACGATGTTTGTAGTCCTCAGGGATGGGTAGTGTGTAGGAATAATAAGATGTTTGTAGTCCTCAGGGATGGGTAGTGTGTAGGAATAATACGATGTTTGTAGTCCTCAGGGATGGGTAGTGTGTAGGAATAATACGATGTTTGTAGTCCTCAGGGATGGGTAGTGTGTAGGAATAATAAGATGTTTGTAGTCCTCAGGGATGGGTAGTGTGTAGGAATAATACGATGTTTGTAGTCCTCAGGGATGGGTAGTGTGTAGGAATAATACGATGTTTGTACTCCTCAGGTATGAGTAGTGTGTAGAAGTAGTAATTAAGTTTTAGTCCTCAGGTATGGGTAGTGCTTTGGATTAGTAATGAGCTTTTAGGCTTCGGGATAGAGTGTGAAATGGGGTAGTAAGGCATTTTAGGCTTTAGGGATGGGTAGTGAGGGAAATACATTATAAATGAAACTTAATATGGAAAAATTAAATAAAAAAGTACCCTAGGCTGTAAACGACTGAGATGTGGAGGTACTCCCTTTGTAATAGTCTGCGAAGTAACAACTGACATTCAATAAAAGTGCATTAATGCTTCGGTGTCTTTAGGGTTTTAGTGTGCTAAGGAGTCATATGTAGTAAAACAGTACACCCAACTGAACACATTAGCATTTTAGCACTGCATGTGCACATCTGTGCTATTTAGACTTTATTGCAAACCATTTCTAACTCCTCAAGGTGTCAGTTACTAGCGGTGATGACCGGTAGCATGGCGGTATTTTCACAACATCTAATTTTAATCTGTTGTGTCACATTTCTATATTTTTATTGTTTAAAAAATAAATTTGAGGGGGTGGGGTAGTCTGGCCAGCTAATATGGCGTCCGCATTCTGAGCCAGCTAGGCTGGTTGCGGGGCCAGGAGTGGGCCAGGAGGAGGAGAGCTAGGTTGACTGCGGGCCGGGAGATGCAGCTTGTTGGCAGCGGCCCACAGGCCCTGGTATGTTGGTCAGTGGTCTGGGGTGTCGGCTGAGCAGTGGAAGGTCGCAGCGTCCTGGTGGCCTTGCTGACCTTGAAGGTGTTGCAGCCTGGGAGATTGAAGCCGAGAGTGCTGCTGGGGTGGAAAGCGGGCCTGGTGATCTTGCCATCACCTGGGCGCGGGCACTACAGTGCATTGGGTTGCTGCGGTGGACACCATGCTGCCTTGATAGACCCAAAGGCTCCGGGGAGTGGCGTGGTCGGTCTGGGCTCCTGGGGCACAGTGGCTGCTGGTGGCGCTGCTCTGCCAGGCTGCCCCGGGCCACCGAAGGGGGTAACATAAGACGGCTGTGCGGCATAGGCCCGGCGCGGCCGTCCTTCAGCCTGCGGGTCTATGGAGGGAGAAGGGGTTGGTGATCTCTTGCGTGGCCCTGCCTTCCGGTCCGTCCCACTGACTGCGGGCCTCATGGGGGGGGGGGGGCAAGCATAGCCAAGAGGCCTTTCATCATGGGGATTGATGGTGGGTTGGGTGGGCAGCGCCGGCCTTCCTTCGCATGTGGGGCATGCAGCGCGGTGGACATTGTATAGGGGTTTTAATTGCGATCCTGTTGAGGTGCGGTGCTGCCGTGCGGCTGCCCCTCTGCCTGCGGGTCTCTGGAGGGGGGGGTCATGATCTCTTAGCTAGTTCCGTTCCCCCAGCCCCCTGGTGCCGTGCCCCCCTTGCCCCGCCTGCTTCCCTCTGTGCCTTGTTGTTCAGGGGTGGGTGCGTGCGCTGCTTCTCCTCTTGTCTCTGCCCCTTGCTGCCGGTCTCCCACTTCGCACCGTTGCAGGCCCGTTATGGGAGGCACCCTGCGGCTTCTTGCTGGCGTGGGCAGAGGGCGCGGCTGGGCATCCCTCACGCGTGCGTCCCTGGGAGCCGCGACTCATGAGGCTTTCACCCATGCCCCCGTCCGCGATGACCTTTGTAGGGGCAGGGCGCGGGCAGAGCCTGCAGGTGGGTGGGGGCAGTGGGCACAGGCATTGCCAGGGACAATGAATGTGTTCAGTTTGACAAGTTTGTATATAGCGCAGACTGCAACCCGTAGTTGTCAGAGCACTTCACGTCTGTGCCCCCTGATGCCGGTCACTCTGTGTGCGCTTGTACGGGCCCGTTGTGGAGTTGGGGGGGGGGGCACTCAGTTTCTCCTTGCCTGCGTGTTTAGGGGTCGCGGTGGGTAAGTCGGCCGCATTTCTTACAGCGGGCGTCCTTGAGAGCCCCGACGCGTGCTGCTTTGCACCCCTCCCCCGCCTGCGCTGAGCTTTGTAGGGGCAGGTCGCGGGGATCAGGCTGCCTCCCAGTAGGTATTCCCCCGTAGTTAGCATTACGTGTTCCGGGCTCGCGGGTGATCGGGTGCTTTTCCCGCCTGCGGTCACCCGAGCCGGACAGAGCTTTCCTCATGTTCTTCATTTGAGTGCGACGTTTGTAAAGAGTGCGGACGTTACCCCACGGGGTCGGAGCGCTTCACAATAGGAATAGAACTGAGACAGGAGGAGAACTTTGCAATGGGCCTCACCTATGTTTGAACGCATTACATAAGCAAATGTGAGGTTACATGAGGCTAGAGGACAATTGTGACGAACAAAATACAAGATGTAGCGATGCATTACAGGAAGGAGAAGTGGCATGTGTGCAGGTTACTAAGGCGTACTAAGTACAAGGAGAGGTATAATACTGCAGTAAATGGCAGACGCTCGAGCGCAAGAGTGAACGTTACGTAGCGATGTCCTTTAAATACGTTTGTAATTAGCGTGAAAATTACCCAAAGGTGTGCGAGCGCATCACAGAAGTACCAGTTTCAAGTTAGGTAAGCCATGTATATTGCCTCCCTCGAAATGTTTGGAAGGAATTGGGGCTATATTTTGTTAAAGGCGAATGTATATAGCGTGAACTTTACCCGAGGGCGGTGGAAGCACTTCACACAGAATTGTGAATATCATGGGTGCAAAAGGGGAATATTATGCTAGAGTTGCTTATGGACATGAGGCTAGGGGAAGTGTTTTTATTGACACTTGCAAGGTGCATTTTCCCCTTGCCCGTCCAGCCCCCCCAGGACCGGGTGTGATGTCTATGTGGGGCGGGGTTGGGGCTAATTTCACGTTTTGTTCTATGTCCATGCAGGCTACCATGCAGAAAAGGATGCTGGGGCATGCATCGTTGAAAGTCACTGGAGTGACCATGGATAAACAAGTGTCGGCACACTGGGGTCAGTGGGCCTGATGTGACGGAAAACAGGTCTGGTTTGAGGCTAACGTGCTTTTCTAATTACAGATTGTCTGTTGGCAAAGAATTAGATGACAAAGAGGACTTTGGGATTTCATGGTTCGATCCCCGTTGCCGGCGACAGGTTAGCCCAGCACCATGTGACTCTGGGCAATAGCTCGCTTAATTTTCCAGAGGGTCCTCAGCACTGGGACACCACTTCGGAGGTAGCTGTGCGCTTTACAAATACTGTTATTTCATTTTACACCATTGGAGCTGTCGCTCTTGGGCCTGGGTGTACCTGCAGTGGTAGCATCAGGTTCGATGCTCGGCAACCGACACTCATACATCCTGTAATTCGGGGCTATTCATGTTGTTCCCGTGTCATAAATTAGATGCCCCCTTGTAAAGCAACTGGTGCTATCGTATTGGGGCGGGAACATGGACGACCGAGTTAGGGCCTGCGTACCTGTCAGCTGCCTGCATGTATTTTGCGTGTAAATTGAGTCTTAGTGTACTGGGGCTACGGCGTCAGGGGTCAAGGGCCCGCAGCCGGATTGTGCCGAGATTAGGAGGCTGGATGCTATGGGCGTACACACAATGCGGTGCGGTTCCGTCACAGCTTTTGTGTGTGACTATGTACAGCACTGTTAAATAGGAATGTGAGGTGTGTGTATGACAGCCTCTGCGGTTGGTTGAGTGCGCCACTATTGTTTGCAAACTGTCGGTGTGTGGGGTGTGGGGGTTTGTGTGACAGCAATGTGCCATGGGGAGCGTTTGGCATCTCTTGAGCACGTCACCACTGTGCGTGAATGCACAGCATTGGTGTGTCACAGATGTGTTTTATATACCATCATTATATACCTTCACTGCGAGTGTGCGCAGGGTCACAACCTATTGAGTCCCTGTGGTTCTCTCGGTGTAGGTGTCAAAGCTACCCTCAGGAATATGCAATATTTTACATCACAGCATGGGGAAAGAACTGGGTGTGGTTTTATTGTCCAATTAATGGTGACTGTATAGAGCTTTTCCTACATGTGGTCGTGTGTAGAGTTATTTGTTCGCCCATGGACGGGCCCCGTGGACAATTTGACTTAGATCAAACAATGCAAGAGGTAGCAAACGGTGCATTACAGGAGGCAAGGTGACATGTGGGCAAGTTACAAAGACGTACAAAGTACAAGTAGAGAAGAATAGTAAGGGGACGAGTTAAGAAGTGACTCTAAATCACACACTCCAAAGGGCAATGGTCATTATCTGACTTAGCATGGGAATAATTGACTTAGTTCCAAGACACTACACTTCTGCATCTGGCGCTGGAAGGTACGCAAGTATGTGCCCCACCCAACTCCTTTCGAGAATGTATTGTGGGCAAACTAGTTCTCATAACCGACAAACAAGCTTGGCCTCGGTGGCGTGTGGGGCATTGATGGCCCGGTCTCATTGCAGAGAATCCATATTGTTATACGGAGGGGGCCAGGGCTTCTAATGGATGTTTTATGTATCAAGCGCAGGAACCGCGCTGGAGAACCGCCCTACTCACATGGAGGTCCACCTGAACTATCAAAAGGTAGAAGGGTTGTAGCACGCTAGGGCAGTGTGCTAGGTTCTGGGACACCCAGGTCCTCCCCAGGTGTCAGGACTGCCCCTGTTGTGGGGCACACAGGTTACACTTGTAGTCAACTGGTGAATCTGGTGAATCTGAACTTAGCAGATAGCTCCTGTACAATAATTGGAGGTTTTCTCTTGTAAAACATCGGATGAACCTGGGCAATTTGTTGATTTAATGGTCAATAATTGGGGTGTTCTGTCGGTAAGCAGGGGGAGACTGTGGGCAAACCAGGCATGCCCTGTAAAATAAATAAATAAATAAATAAATTGAAATGCGTTTTCTTTGAGGCATATCTTGCAGCCCATGTGCAATATTTGAATGTGTTCTTTGGTACAGCAACTGGTGCGCAAACAAGGGGCTCAGATCCTGGCGATCGAGTTAGAAAACTAGTTCTCGTTTCCGACGAACAGGCTTGGCCTTCGTAGCGTGGGGGGCTTTGATGGCCCCTGTCTCTTTGCAGAGAATAGAATCAATTTGGTAGATGAGGGGGGGCATGGCTTCTTATGGAGGTTTTATGTCTCAAATGCAGGAACGGCGCTGGAGAACTGCCCTACTCACAAGGGGGGGGCACCTGAACTATCAACAGGTAGATGGGTCTTAGCACACTGGGGGCTGTGTGATAGGGTCTGGGATTCCCAGGTTCTTCCCAGGTGTCATTACTGTCCCTGTTGTGGGGCACGCATGTTACACCCCATGGAAGTAATACATTGGTAGTTAACTGGTGAGTCTGTGCAGAGTAGGTAGCACCTGTGCAGTAATTGGATGTTATATTGTGAAAACAACTGATGCGGTTGGGCAATTTGTTGTTTTACTGTGCAATCATTGGGGTGTTCTCTCTATAAGCAGTGGCAGAGTGTGGGCAAATCATGCATTCCCTGTGACAAAAAATTAAATACGTTTTCTTTTACACAGCGGGTATCCGGGCATATCACGCATCCCATGTGCAATAAGGGAATGTGTTCGTTTGTACAGCAACTGGTGCGCAAGTAAGGGGCTCTGATCCTGGCAATCGAGCGAGCAATAGGTTTACCTGTCAATGCTGGTGAGGGGCTGTTTTCATGGATTTATTATTTCTTCCAGAAACGCACAGGTTTCGTTCTATAATGGTCAAACCACGCCTAGCAAGCTGGCCTGCCAGGGGTCAGAGCTGAAGCAGGGGAAGAACACACTGGGGCCAGGGTGTGGGGTTCTGGGTCAGCATGTCCAAGACTGGAGTGTAACCTGTTTTCTAATTTAAGGACAATCGGATCAAGTTCACAGGCACCACTCTGAGAAGGACAGGTGGGAATGGAAGCAGGAATGGCCAGGGGTGCTCCGGGCTCGTGGCCTGAATGCTGTTCCCGATTAAGTGCTCTTGGAGGGCAAGGTGACAACCCGGTTCTGACTTCTTATAGGGGAGAGTAGATGCAGTGTTAAGTATAGCGGTTGTGCAATTGCCATGCCCCCCGTACACATCAGCCACAGTTGTGCTCAAGTACCTATGCAACTGCTGGCCTCAGCTCATAGGTGAAAGGAGGGGTAACCACAAGGGAAGATGGGCAGAAGACTGGTATGGTTTTCATTAGGGGGGTGCCCAGGGATCTTCTCCAGAACTTATCTGTTGGTCAGTACTTGTGTCACACTATAGGGTTTGCACACAGCAGGGGAGAGGGCCTGCCCAGGTGGTCATGGGCAACGGTATTGTCAAGTCTAGACTTCTGTAAGCGCGGCTAGGGCCCGCCAGGAGGCAACCTTTTAGCCGTAAGGGGGCCTGGTTTGCTTCTTTTGACACACTGCTGTGGGATACAAATGGGTCATTTCTGTGTGATGTATGCTCTGATGGGTAGAGCTCCTTAAAGTAAGGCGTGTGCAGCTTGGACCTGGGGTAGCCAGCTCAGGCTTGCTCCTGGGTTGTAAAGTTAATGTGATGGGCCAAGGGGTGCTGCACCATGTGTATATTATATAGTAATATAGTATAGTATCTAGTTTTCCAGTTCTGTATGGGACCATCATTAGCAACAGCAGCTGCTTATATGGATAAATCGGAGCAATGTGCACTTAGCAGTCAAGCAAGCTACGTTTCAACAGAACCCTGATACACTGTCGGGAATAAATGCAAGGTTATGGGCTCCACATAAATAGGCCTTTCTGTGTGCAGGGGGCGCGAGTGAGCCATTCACAGAAAGGTGCGGGGGGCCTTGACAGTGCTGAAAAGGAGGGGATGGAGCACTAATACAGACATCTCCAGAGCACAGTTTGCAGTGTTAGTTGAGAGGTTCAGGGACATTAGTGATACAGTTCTCAGTCCTGAGGAGCGGCAGAACTGATAAGGGATTTTGGTTGCTGGGTGTAGGAGAGTAGGGTCTGCAATCCTATGATCACCCAGATTTTTTGCTTTTGTTTCACTGGTTTACGACTTTCTCTGGCTGTGGGCCTGCCAATCAGACCCACAGCCTGGCTGTTCTCTCTCTAAATTACAACGTGTACCCTAGGTGCATTTACCAATTGGTACTGGGCCACCTTATCAGACCCTGTAACTCAGGGCATAGGTGTACTCAGGGCCTACCAGGGGCTGAAGCATGTGTTATGCCACCCCTGGCTGGCCTCCTAAATTTGACACAACTGGCTGCATGACAGCTGGGGCAAAGTCGTGTAATCACCCTTTGCTATAGATATAGTATTCCTATATCTAACCCTAAAAATGGACACACAGATTCCTATCAGTCACTCCTATGGCAGGCCTTAACAATCCTGAAGGCAGAGTGCTTGTAATCGTGTGAGATGGTGCTCTGGCATGAGCTGAGCCTGTCTGCAGCTTGCGGAACCAAGTCCTAATAGCTGTTCCATGGTATCGCATACCATATACTCTTAAGTGCATTATAATCCTCGCGGTTAAATGCTATCTTTGGTATTGCTTTATCAAAACATGTCGAGTAAGGTGTCATACGAATTGGAATACTAACCCCTCACCAATTCTGGCGACGGGGTTAGCATTCCACCCTTCTAGAGGGACACGACATGTATGTAACTGTGAACCCCGGTTAAAGTTAACTGAAGCCTCAGCTCCACAAAATAGATGCTGCCACCACAGACACGAGTCTGACCCCCTGCAGCTGGGAGTCCTTCCAGCGAGGGGAGCCTGGACAAAGGGTTTCCTGTCGAGGGCGGTGCTAGCACCGTCCCAGACAGGGTTTTGTGTATCCTGGATAGGCAGGGCTTTACAGGAAGGTGACTGCTGAGTGGCACCCCGGTGCTCACTACGCATAGGCCAGTCAGAACCAGTTCCAGGGGCACACCAGCCCCTGGCCTGGGGAAAGTCCGGCATGGGAGAGGGGTGTAACCACCCCCCTCCTAGTCCCACCCATAGGCAGGACCTAGTCACCGGGTCAGCCCCCTTTTTTAGTATAAAGATAGGAGCGGGCCCCCTGTTCAAATTAGATCATCTTTGGAATTAAGACACGATTTTCTACGAAAGGACATCAAGATTTCTTCTTCAAGATTCTCCCTTGTGGCTAAGGAGTAGTCACCCTGCATCCGCAGGCACCATCAAGAACACTGCGGTCTGCTGCAAGTCCTTCCTCAGGAATCCGACGACACAGCTCGACGAGACCCGGCTTCCCTGGCACCTCTGACCTCTACTCACCTCTACAGCCAAGCTGAGAACCGTGAGTGCGACGAGACCTCGAGGGACCGACGATCACCAAGACTGCATGACTTCTTTGCAACAAGCCCACCGAGTCTTCCACTGGTGAGTGCTTTGGGGTCCGAGAAGCCCCAACCCTGAGCAGCTCCAGCACCGAAGATCAGCCCTCCAGCATCTCCACGATCTGCGTGGGGCCCTTCTGCTTTTGCCTGCTCACCGCGTTGTTTGGCTACTAGCCGGCTGGCTTGTGGCCTTCTTAACGACGCCCGACGACATCACTGCCGCTGGTCTGGTTGCTCCAGACTGGCCCTTGCTTTCTTCTTCAAGAGAAGCACCCCGGACCCTCCTGGTCCACTCCAGACGCCATTTTGAGTCCACCGCGTGGGCTTGAATTTGCCAAGGCTTTGTTGCCCAATCCTGGGTCCAGCGACGCCGACAGCTTCATCCATCGTGGGACAGCTCGCTCCTCCATCCGGGTCGCCGACAACGCCTCCTGGTCCGTGAGATCTGCAGAGCACAGCGTCGCCCACTCACCTAGTCAAGGTGACTACCATCCGGTGCCCTCCTGGTGCCACCTGACTACTGGCTAGTAGTCACGAACTTGGTCCCCTCTGCTTTCAGGTGTCATCTCTCTTCGATCCAGGCTTGGATCCATCGAACTTTCTTCACTGGTCGCCTGCCAGCAACTTCTTTCTTCCAGGCTCCTGGTCCGTCTACGAGGATTCCCGACGTCTTTTGAGACCTATGCAGCTGCAGCCCCTGGGCTAGGTAACTTCGGCATTTCGGTGCCCCAGCATAGCCTCACTATCCAAGGGTCAGAATCCACTTTCGTTTTCCTCCTACCAGGTCGGGTTCGCCCGAGAACACTAACTTTCTGAAATCTAGCTACCATAGACTTTGTCCCGCATCCCGCGTGAGAGTGCACACTCTGCACCCGAGTCCCCTAGGCCTCCTAGAAGTAATCTGAAGATTCTATAGTCAAGACCTAGCGATTCCAAAGCCTATTAGTACTGTACTTACCTGCTAGTAATTTCGCATTCCACTTTCAGAGTATATGGTTTTCCGTGCCCCTCGGGCATTTGTATATACTGTGCTAACTTAAGTATTTTCGTAAGAGTTTTGTTTTGTGCTTAGTACCCTGTCCTCATAAAGAGTACAGGGCTGTTGTGATTCTTAATAAATATCTTGTTTATTTTCATAACACTTGTGTGGTGTCCTTTCACTGGGTATTCAAGGGGTACATGTGTGGTATAACAGCTGGCTTAACACGCCCTCTCGAGTCTTTAGCCTTAGACTGCTCGTATCCATGCTTCTAGGATAGCTGGTCTATAAGGTTGACTTACAACCAATCATCAATAAGGGTTGTTGGACTGATACATAGTGTTCACTAGAATAGTGAGCACTGCATATCAGGCCACCTTCTCACATTGGTGAGTAGCGGTTGGGATTTGAGCTTGCTGTTGTTCTACCACACGTATCCTAAGAATATCTTGTTGAAAGATCACATAAGTACTGTTAGGTACATATAACTTAGCTTAGAATACTCTGAGTTCTACTGAACCAGCTGTTGTAGCTCCTCAAGGCTTAGCACACCTTGGCTGCAACTCTTAGCAAGGGATCAGTAGGTAAACACATAGTGTAGGTAGGTGCATCACTTACACCACACTAGAAGCATGTCTAACCGCGGAGAGTCTACTGAGACCCCTCTGGTGGTTGAGGACCCTCCACAGGCCTCTTCTAGATATGCAGCCCTTAGCTTCCAAGAGATGAGACAAATCTGTACATCCAGGAAGATAAGACAGGGGTCTAACCCCACACTCCCATTCCTGATTGGTCTCTTGGAGACTTATGATGCTAGAAAGGCTGAGAAACTTCTTAGCTCTTCTCATCCAGGAGGGGACATGCCAGCCCTAGAGGGAACCAGGGGTGACCCAGATCTCATCCATCTCTCAGGTGAGGAGGATGATGATCAGGAACCATCTGGGGATGAGGCAGACAAAGGTCCAGAAATAGTTAGTCAGCTAACTAGGGACAACTTAAGCAGACATGAGAGTGATACCAGGAGAGCCCTGGGACCCCTCTCAGGTCAGCTTAACATTGGGAATGGACGAGTTAGGTCTCTCTCAAGAGGCTCTAACAGATCCATTCGAACCAATGGCTCTCAGGCCTCTGCTCTGAGGAGGATGACCTCCCCTCAGAGGAGAATCTATGAAGCCAAGGAAAGGGAAGTCAATCTGAGGATTGAAAGGGAAGAACTTGCCCTGGCCAAAGAGAGACTTGCCTTTGCTAGAGAGCAGGAATTGAGTGGGTCAAAACCCACTGGTGGCAGCAATATACCTAGCAATAGGGGAATGAGTTTTGATACAAAGCACCTGAATAAGATAGTGCCCCCCTTTAAACAAGGGGATGACATCCACAAATGGATTACTGCTTTGGAGAGGGCCTGCACTGTGCAGGGTGTTCCCCAGAGTCAGTGGGCAGCTATCTTGTGGCTCTCCTTTGAAGGTAAAGGTAGAGATAAGCTCCTCACTACAAGAGTGGAGGATGCTAACAATTACCAAGTCCTGAAGAACACACTGATTGATGGGTTTGGCCTAACCACTGAGCAGTACAGGTTGCTGTTCAGGGATACCCAGAAAACTCAGTCTCGGGATTGGTCTGATTTTGTAGATTGTGCCGCTAAGGCTTTTGAGGGCTGGTTGCTGGGCAGTAAGGTTACTGATTATGTAGGATTGTATAATTTGATCATGAGAGAACAAATTTTAAACAATTGTCAGAACCAGTTGTTGCATCAGCATCTTGTTGACTCAGATCTGACCTCTCCCCAAGAATTGGGAAAGAAGGCAGACAGATGGGTTAGAACAAGAGTTAAACAGAACCAGGGCCAGAATCAAGGTGGTCAGAAGAAAGCAGACCAGAAGGGTAAAGATTCTAAGGGGGAACAAAATGACCAGAAGCCTTCGACAGGTCCCCAACAACCCAAAGAGGGTGGGGGTCAGGCTCCCCAGAAAAAGAAGAATCAAGAAGGCCAATCTAAAAGGTGGTGCCAATACTGCAAAAGTAAAACTCACTGGTTTAGTGAGTGCACCAAGAAAGGAGGAGGGCAGCCTCCTGCCACTGCAGCCCCTACGGCACCTGTGCCCCCTAGTACAGTCAGCAGTGGTAGTGCACCTCCCAAGGGTTTAGTAGGGTTAACCTTGGGTTCTGAGGGGTATGACAGCTTAGTTGGCACACTCACTCAGGCTGTCCTTGTCTGTACAGGGGATGTGGATATATCCCCTGATATAAGTCCCAATACTTTGGGCAAATACAGACAGACACCTTTAATAAATGGAAGAATGGCTCAGGCCTATAGGGACACTTGTGCCAGTGTCACAATGGTGACACCTAACTTTGTGGACCCTGGACAGATCATGCCAGGTACAGATTTCCTGGTGACCAATGCAAGCAATGTCACTACCAGTCATAGTATGGCAATTGTTGCTTTCTCCTGGGGAGGGGTAAATGGCCAAAAGAAGGTTGTTGTTAGCTCAGACCTCCCAGTAGATTGTTTGTTGGGCAATGATTTGGAGTCATCACAATGGTCAGAAGTGGAGCAGAGGACTCACATGGAGATGTTAGGCTTGCCAGCACATGTGCTTGCTGTGACTAGGTCACAGGTCAGAAAATGCCCCACTGAACAGGTGCTGGATCCTGGAACAATGGACCAGACACCTTCCAAGAAGAAGAGCAGTAGGGTTAAGGCTGTGCCTTCCCCCTTGCCCCAGGTTGAGGATCAAGTCTCAGAGGAGGCTGACCTAAGAGAATTGAGGGAAACTGAGCCTAAAGAATTTGAACTTGATCAAGTTGAATTTCTGGGCTCAGGGGGACCCTCAAGAGAAGACCTGGGGAAGGAACAATTAGACTGCCCTCCCTTGAACCCCTCAGACAGCAGGCTGCTGCTGAGGCTGCTGGGAACGCCACAGGTACCCACAAGGTATACTGGGATGATGGACTCCTGTACACTGAGGCAAGAGACCCCAAGCCTGGCATGACCAGGAGGCTGGTTGTACCCTTGACTCAGAGAGGTTTCCTTCTCACCTTGGCCCATGAGATTCCCTTAGCAGGTCACTTAGGCCAGACAAAGACTTGGGACAGGCTTGTCTCCCACTTTCACTGGCCTCACATGAATGAGGATACCAAGGAGTTTTGTCGCTCCTGTGTCACTTGCCAAGCCAGTGGTAAGTCAGGTGGCACAACAAAGGCCCCCCTTATACCAATGCCTGTGGTGGGGGTGCCCTTTGAAAGAGTGGGGATTGACATTGTTGGTCCAATGGAACCCCAGACAGCATCAGGGCACAAGTTTATACTGGTGGTAGTGGATCATGCCACCAGGTATCCTGAAGCTATTCCACTTAGGACCACTACAGCACCTGTAGTGGCAAGGGCCCTAGTTGGAGTGTTCTCCAGAGTGGGCTTCCCTAAGGAGGTTGTCTCTGACAGAGGTGCAAACTTCATGTCAAGCTACTTAACTGCTATGTGGAAGGAATGTGGTGTCAACTACAAGTTCACTACACCCTATCATCCACAATGCAATGGGCTTGTTGAAAGGTTCAACAGGACCCTAAAAGGGATGATTCATGGACTACCTGAAAAGCTCAGGCGAAGATGGGATGTCCTGATACCCTGCCTTCTGTTTGCTTACAGAGAGGTCCCACAAAAGGGGGTTGACTACAGCCCTTTTGAACTTTTGTATGGGCATCCTGTAAGAGGCCCCCTGTGCTTGGTGAAGGAAGGATGGGAGAGACCTCTCAAAAAGCCTGCAACCAACATAGTGGACTATGTACTTGGTCTCCGCTCCAGGATGGCTGAGTATATTGAGAAGGCATCTGAAAACCTTAAGGCCAGTCAAGAACTTCAAAAAGCTTGGCATGACCAAAAGGCTGTCCTGACTGTTTATCAGCCTGGACAGAAGGTGTGGGTGTTGGAGCCAATGGCCCCAGCAGCACTCAAAGACAAATGGTCTGGGCCCCACACAATTCTTGAGCAAAAGGGAGAGGTCACCTACCTGGTGGACCTTGGAACTCCCAGGAGTCCCCACAGGGTACTCCATGTCAACAGGCTCAAAGCATATGTCGACAGGAAGGACATGAGCTTGCTCATGGCCATTGATGAGGGACAGGAGGAAGAGAGTGACCCTCTCCCAGACCTGCTAACTCAGAATCCTGATGATGGGTCAGTAGATGGTGTTGTCTTTTGTGGCAGCCTCTCTGAACATCAACAGAAAGACTGTAAACAGGTTCTTCAGTCTTTCAGACATATGTTCTCTCTGACACCCAGTCAGACCAATTGGTGTACCCATGAGGTTGACACTGGTGACAGCTTGCCAGTTAAGAGTAAAATCTACAGGCAGCCTGATCATGTTAGAGACTGCAGAAAAACTGAAGTGCAAAAAATGTTGGAGTTGGGAGTCATTGAACCCTCAGATAGCCCCTGGGCTAGTCCAGTAGTTCTAGTGCCAAAACCTCACACCCAGGATGGTAAGAAAGAGATGAGGTTCTGCGTAGACTACAGGGGTCTCAATGCAGTCACTAAGACTGATGCCCACCCAATACCAAGGGCAGATGAGCTTATAGATTGGCTTCTGCCAACTACTTAAGCACATTTGACCTGACAGCTGGGTATTGGCAAATCAGGTTAGCTGAGGATGCCAAGCCCAAGACGGCATTTTCAACCCCTGGTGGGCATTATCAATTTGTGGTAATGCCCTTTGGTCTGAAAAATGCACCTGCCACCTTCCAAAGGTTGGTGAATCATGTTCTCACTGGGCTGGATGACTTCTGTGCAGCATATCTAGATGATATTGCTGTCTTTAGCTCCACCTGGGAGGATCACCTGGTCCACCTGAGGAAAGTGTTAGAGGCTCTGCAAGCAGCAGGCCTCACTATCAAGGCCACCAAGTGCCAGATAGGGCAGACACAGGTTGTATACCTGGGCCACCTTGTAGGAGGAGGCCAGGTTCAGCCACTGGAGAGCAAAATACAGTCAATCAGGGACTGGGCTCCTCCAACCACCCAGACTCAGGTTCGAGCTTTCTTGGGCCTGACTGGTTACTACAGAAAGTTGTCAGGAACTATGGATCAATTGTGACTCCATTAAATGAACTGACAAGTAAGAAAATGCCAAAAAAGGTTCAGTGGACAGCAGGCTGTCAAAAAGCATTCGATGACCTAAAGCAGGCCATGTGCACAGCACCTATCCTCAAGAGTCCAGACTACTCCAAACCATTCATTGTCCAAACAGATGCTTCTGAGTTGGGTGTGGGAGCTGTTCTATCTCAACTGAATTTTGATGGTCAAGACCAGCCTATTGCTTTTATAAGCAGAAGGCTGACCCCCAGAGAGAAGAATTGGTCAGCTATTGAGAGGGAGGCCTTTGCTGTGGTTTGGGCCCTGAAGAAGCTGAGGCCATACTTGTTTGGCACTCACTTCAAGATTCAGACCGACCATAAGCCCGTCTTGTGGCTAAATCAGATGAAGGGTGAAAACCCCAAACTGCTTAGGTGGTCCATTTCCCTACAGGGGATGGACTTTACAGTGGAACATAGACCTGGTACTGATCATGGCAATGCCGATGGGCTCTCCAGATATTTCCACTTAGAACAAGAAGACTCACCTGGTCAAGGTTAGCTTATTGTCCCAAAGTTTGGGGGGGGGGGGGTCATGTAGGAGAGTAGGGTCTGCAATCCTATGATCACCCAGATTTTTTGCTTTTGTTTCACTGGTTTACGACTTTCTCTGGCTGTGGGCCTGCCAATCAGACCCACAGCCTGGCTGTTCTCTCTCTAAATTACAACGTGTACCCTAGGTGCATTTACCAATTGGTACTGGGCCTCCTTATCAGACCCTGTAACTCAGGGCATAGGTGTACTCAGGGCCTACCAGGAGCTGAAGCATGTGTTATGCCACCCCTGGCTGGCCTCCTAAATTTGACACAACTGTCTGCATGACAGCTGGGGCAAAGTCGTGTAATCACCCTTTGCTATAGATATAGTATTCCTATATCTAACCCTAAAAATGGACACACAGATTCCTATCAGTCACTCCTATGGCAGGCCTTAACAATCCTGAAGGCAGAGTGCTTGGAATCGTGTGAGATGGTGCTCTGGCATGAGCTGAGCCTGTCTGCAGCTTGCGGAACCAAGTCCTAATAGCTGTTCCATGGTATCGCATACCATATACTCTTAAGTGCATTATAATCCTCGCGGTTAAATGCTATCTTTGGTATTGCTTTATCAAAACATGTTGAGTAAGGTGTCATACGAATTGGAATACTAACCCCTCGCCAATTCTGGCAACGGGGTTAGCATTCCACCCTTCTAGAGGGACACGACATGTATGTAACTGTGAACCCCGGTTAAAGTTAACTGAAGCCTCAGCTCCACAAAATGGATGCTGCCACCACAGACACGAGTCTGACACCCTGCAGCTGGGAGTCCTTCCAGCGAGGGGAGCCTGGACAAAGGGTTTCCTGTTGAGGGCGGTGCTAGCACCGTCCCAGACAGGGTTTTGTGTATCCTGGGTAGGCAGGGCTTTACAGGAAGGTGACTGCTGAATGGCACCCCGGTGCTCACTATGCATAGGCCAGTCAGAACCAGTTCCAGGGGCACACCAGCCCCTGGCCTGGGGAAAGTCCGGCATGGGAGAGGGGTGTAACCACCCCCCTACTAGTCCCACCCATAGGCAGGACCTAGTCACCGGGTCAGCCCCCTTTTTTAGTATAAAGATAAGAGCGGGCCCCCTGTTCAAATTAGATCATCTTTGGAATCAAGACACGACTTTCTACGAAAGGACATCAAGATTTCTTCTTCAAGATTCTCCCTTGTGGCTAAGGAGTAGTCACCCTGCATCCGCAGGCACCATCAAGAACACTGCGGTCTGCTGCAAGTCCTTCCTCAGGAATCCGACGACACAGCTCGACGAGACCCGGCTTCCCTGGCACCTCTGACCTCTACTCACCTCTACAGCCAAGCTGAGAACCGTGAGTGCGACGAGACCTCGAGGGACCGACGATCGCCAAGACTGCACGACTTCTTTGCAACAAGCCCACTGAGTCTTCCACTGGTGAGTGCTTTGGGGTCCGAGAAGCCCCAACCCTGAGCAGCTCCAGCACCGAAGATCAGCCCTCCAGCATCTCCACGATCTGCGTGGGGCCCTTCTGCTTTTGCCTGCTCACCGCATTGTTTGGCTACTAGCCGGCTGGCTTGTGGCCTTCTTAACGACGCCCGACGACATCACTGCCGCTGGTCTGGTTGCTCCAGACTGGCCCTTGCTTCCTTCTTCAAGAGAAGCACCCCGGACCCTCCTGGTCCACTCCAGACGCCATTTTGAGTCCACCGCATGGGCTTGAATTTGCCAAGGCTTTGTTGCCCAATCCTGGGTCCAGCGACGCCGACAGCTTCATCCATCGTGGGACAGCTCGCTCCTCCATCCGGGTCGCCGACAACGCCTCCTGGTCCGTGAGATCTGCAGAGCACAGCGTCGCCCACTCACCTAGTCGAGGTGACTACCATCCGGTGCCCTCCTGGTGCCACCTGACTACTGGCTAGTAGTCACGAACTTGGTCCCCTCTGCTTTCAGGTGTCATCTCTCTTCGATCCAGGCTTGGATCCATCGAACTTTCTTCACTGGTCGCCTGCCAGCAACTTCTTTCTTCCAGGCTCCTGGTCCGTCTACGAGGATTCCCGACGTCTTTTGAGACCTATGCAGCTGCAGCCCCTGGGCTAGGTAACTTCGGCATTTCGGTGCCCCAGCATAGCCTCACTATCCAAGGGTCAGAATCCCCTTTCGTTTTCCTCCTACCAGGTCGGGTTCGCCCGAGAACACTAACTTTCTGAAATCTAGCTACCATAGACTTTGTCCCGCATCCCGCGTGAGAGTGCACACTCTGCACCCGAGTCCCCTAGGCCTCCTAGAAGTAATCTGAAGATTCTATAGTCAAGACCTAGCGATTCCAAAGCCTATTAGTACTGTACTTACCTGCTAGTAATTTCGCATTCCACTTTCAGAGTATATGGTTTTCCGTGCCCCTCGGGCATTTGTATATACTGTGCTAACTTAAGTATTTTCGTAAGAGTTTTGTTTTGTGCTTAGTACCCTGTCCTCATAAAGAGTACAGGGCTGTTGTGATTCTTAATAAATATCTTGTTTATTTTCATAACACTTGTGTGGTGTCCTTTCACTGGGTATTCAAGGGGTACATGTGTGGTATAACAGCTGGCTTAACACGCCCTCTCGAGTCTTTAGCCTTAGACTGCTCGTATCCATGCTACTAGGATAGCTGGTCTATAAGGTTGACTTACAACCAATCATCAATAAGGGTTGTTGGACTGATACATAGTGTTCACTAGAATAGTGAGCACTGCATATCAGGCCACCTTCTCACACTGGGCAGCACAGCTGTCCAGAGGAGGAGAGGACATGTCCTTGCTTGAGCCGAGGGAGGCCTCCGAATGAACAGGCTGTAGGTCAATAGGTCTATAGAGGCCACTCACTCCGCTTTTGAAGCTGCTCTCTTTTCAGCAACTTTTGCGGTGGCTTTCTTTGGTGCTTTTAGAATGGGGAGCTAGTGGCGAGATCCAAACAGGACGCATCAGGAGTAGCCTTGTGCAGACGGGATGCTGTCCTGACAGGCGAGGTCCTGAGTTTAAGGTTTAGGAGATCTAAAACGGACCAGGAAGGGGCAGGAAAAGTTATATTGTTGAACAGGTTGGAAGTTACCAAGTACGGCCCGGTGCGCCTAGTTGCGAGATACCTGGCGCTGCACCCCCCTGGCGATGGTTACCTTCTGATGCATGCTGATGGGACCCCATTGACCAAATACCAGGTACAGCGCATAATGGAGGTGTGTGTGGAATTCTCAGGCAACAAGGTCCAGAGCAAGCGCTTTGTAGCCACTCCTTTAGAATAAGGGCAGCAACCACGGCTTTCCAGGCAGGCTTGCCAGTGGAACCCATAAAACGAGTGGGGCGTTGGGAGTCTAGTTGCTACAAGAAATACATACGTTCTTAAGAGGAAGGTTTAGGCACTGACCTCGAATTTTGATGTGCCGTAGTTGTGCGACCTGGAGTCGGTGTAATCATGTTTGCAGTGTTTGAGGAATTTGGTTGGTGTACATAATAAACAATGTGTAAAACATCTGCCTGGGGCGCATGGGCCTGCTGCACATGATGAGGAACACTTTGTGTGAATTGAGCGACTTGCTGAGGACTTGTGAGTTATGGTGGTCCAAAATTACCCCGAGGCTATCTTGGCAGGGCGCAAGGTCAGGGGAGGCGATGGAGACCTCACGCAGGCGGGTGAACAGCTCAATGTGCAAATTCACCGAGCAAAGAGGATTTGGTTTTGTCAGACATGGGTTGCTACATGCAAAATGCACAGGGTGCTTTGAAGAAGATGGCAGGTTGTAAATAAAAAAACAATAGAAGGTGGGGGGGCTCTGGGGCGGCGGGGGCCACACCTAGAGCCATGGCGGAGTTACAGGGCGATCCAATGCTGGAAGGTACAGAAGGGTACCCTCTACATGAGCACAGGAAGGGTGCGAGAGCCAATTATCCCCAGGGAGATCCTCGGTGGGATCCTGGAGGAGTGACGGCGCCCTGTTAGTCCTTCGGGTGGTTGTGGAACTGAGCAACCGGGGGTTGCCTGCAACGCTCCGCCCCCCGGAGGGGGAGGGCCGTGAGTAAGGGGTGGACTGGAGGTCCGCCGGGGGGGAGGCGGTTAGCCCCTCCCCCACGGTTAACACCACAGGGGGTTTATGGCTCATCAGGTGGGCTGGTCGCGAGGGGCGGCCTGACCCTGGATCACCCGTAAGATAACCCAACTTGTTGGCATAATGTTTATGCAAATAAAGCTGCAACAACTTTCTCCAACAAAACATTGTGTGGTGTCTGTTATTATGGGAAATTGTTGTGAGCGGTCTGGGGTATGGGCCGATGTTGGCACTATGCTAGACTGCCCCGCGCCTCTGAAGGAGGCCACATAAGAGGGCGGCCACCCTTAGTGCCACAGGATGGCACAGACCCCAAGGAGCGGTCTAGTGTTGGGGACCAGGAGGGTCCCCAGTGATGTCACTTCCGGCGGGGGAGGTGCGGGTCCGAGGGTATATGGCCGGGGGCCCTCTTTGAACCCTGACCTGCCCCGTGGACGGACCCTCTCCCCCTTGACTCCGACTAGCGGTGCTGCCCGGACGCTGTTTTCCCTCCCTACCGCTAACCCGGCTGTCGGGCAGCAAAGGGGGGTAGTTATCTAATACTATTTTGCTTTGTGTTGCAGGCGGAGTTACAGGGTGATCCAACGCTGGAAGGTACAGAAGGGTACCCTCTACAGGAGCACAGGAAGGGTGCGAGAGCCAATTATCCCCAGGGAGATCCTCGTGGGATCCTGGAGGAGTGATGGCGCCCCATTAGTCCTTCGGGTGGTTGTGGACCTGAGCAACCGGGGTTTGCCTGCAACGCTCCGCCCCCCGGAGGGGGAGGGGCGTGAGTAAGGGGTGGACTGGAGGTCTGACGGGGGAGGCGGTTAGCCCCTCCCCCCAAAATTGACAACACCCCCCACGGTTAACACCGCAGGGGGTTTATGGCTCATCAAGTGGACTGGTCGCGTGGGGCCGCCTGACCCTGGATCGTTAGTAAAATGACCCGACATGTTGGCATAATGTTTATGCAAATAAAGCTGCAACAACTTTCTCCAACAAAACATTGTGTGGTGTCTGTTATTATGGGAAATTGTTGTGAGCTGTCTGGGGTATGGGCCGATGTTGGCACTAAGCTAGAGAGAGAGTGAAAGACAAGACCGAGATGCTCTTTGCCCCCCTCTGGTACTGAATATGGTGGCCCAAGGATGCATGGCGCTGCCCTTCATCTGAAAAACAGGACGTCTGCAGGGGCGATGGTATGCCCTGACCTCCAAGAACACCCCTAGGCACTGGTGGCATGAGACAGGAGGTCGAGCAGGTGTCCCAAAAGGGAAGGGGAACTGGAAGAGAAAGAGACAAACACTGCTAAAGCCTTGCCGCCAGGTACCAAATGTCTTCGGGGTGCAGGTACTTTTTGTTAGTGTCGCGTTGGATTAGAGTACTGAGTGGGATAATGAAACAGGGCATGGATGACACAAACAAGTAGTATGCGGCCTTACAGCTCAGTCTCCTGGTTCTCAAACTCAGTGGAGGCTGACTCTCTCTTGCTTGTGGTAGAAGGAGGCTCACTGGAATGCTCCTGAATGTGGTTACAATTATTCCAACTGTAGTCACAGTTCCTACCACTAATCTTGCACTCAAAGAAGCCTTATACAACAATTAGTTTAGTAACACCTGAGGGGTCTTTACACATTTCTCTCCTGCAAGCTATAAAATGGAAGATTCTTGCACTTTCTGTAGGATAATGGGATGAAGAAAACAGAATACTACTGTTTGTAAGGGCTCAAATAATAACAATAAAAATAGCATAAATGAGAGGCAAACTGGTCTTTTACGCAGGGTTAAACTAATGACAAATAAAACCAGCCTCTATAGGGTTAATCAAAGATTAATTAAACCAGAAGTGCCATTGTCTGCCCTGAATACTTGGCTGCCCAAGTTATCTGTGTATGGGAAGCCTAACAAAGAGGAGATCTCCAAAGCAATAATGCACTTTTAAACAATTTGAGGCAGAGGGAGATGCTCACAGAGAATGTAACCTCACATAATTACACCTCAAATGAAAGCGCTTTGATTACAAATATGCCCAGGCACTTTATAACAATTTGAGGCCAAGCACGATGCTCACTAAGATGTAAAGTGCCGCGGCCTGGCAGTTCGGGCTGGACTATACCCATTGGGTGCAGGGTCAAGACTGATTTGCATATGGCTGGGTTCAAACTGGAATGGCATGGTGAGCAAAAAAACGTTGGATTTAGGCCCAGATCTCTGTACTGGGGTGAATGTATGACATTGCTCTGCATTCTTTCCATCAACTGTTGTTTTTGCATTTGTCACCCCGAGTGGGACGGGTATGCTCAGACGTGAGTCCCATGCTCTTCATGCCACTGGAGTCAAGCTATCTTGGCTGATGAGGGCTTAAAGCCCAAAACCGGTCCTAGAATGCTTGTTTCCAGTCCAGGGACGGTGTGTGAAATAACAAGGACCCCTTGGTTCTCTGGGAACTTCTAGGGCAGGGTAAAACAATATGTAAGTATCTCTCTAGAACACAATCTAAATAATACACACGTATGCCATACAGTGGCCTAGTAAATGCAATGTCAAGCAAACATGACTATTATAAAAAGTTTATAGATTTATTGTTTTTAAAAAGTTTTTTTAAAGAAAAAGGAATTTATACCAAATATTTGTATTACAAAATACAGTACATATAATATTCAGTCATAATGTGCAACATCATTAAATCAATATAAAAACTTAAAAAAGCAGTGCATATATAAAGTTATATTTTAGATGGTGGAGCGAGATTAAAAATAATCCCGACGCGCGTTTCGGCGCTATTCCAGCGCCTTCTTCTAGGGAATCGAGCCACAGATTCCTGAAGGTAAATAAAAACGATATCCATATTATATTTCTCTTTAGCTTAACAATTGCGGCAAATCAATTTAACAACAAAAACATTCTAGAATTAAACATAGGCCAGTGTGACAGTTAAACGTGATAATATTTAAAAGAAATTCATGAGGTGCCTTAGAAAGATAGAAGCAAATGCATTTTAATGGTTCCTAAATTAGTACAGAAAAGTTATGAAGCCTACCACATAGCCTTATCTTAAGTAGTCAAAAAAAACTATATTGATGAGAATAACTGGAGCAAATGGACAGTGCTGACGGCGTAATGAATAGAGTGGATTATACGAATGTGTTAGTGAAAATAAAAAAGTCACTATTATCAAAAGGGAAACAATCAGAGGGGACTTAGTCAAAATACCTGAGTCTAAAGAGGACAACGAGTAAAGGGAATTTGAGAATCTTCTTGTCCCTGGAGTTTAGAAATGGACGTTATTCTCAAAAACAGTGGCATTTAAAATAGGTCAAATAAGTGTGTAAAAAGATATAGCTTAAGATTTATTGTGCAGACTACAGATACGAGGTTGGCTGTGTATATGCTAATCTGAATTGGAAGGTAAGGACTGCCTTAAAGGGTTCTGTATCAGTCCGGGTCCTTCGTTGACGTAGTAGGTAAGTATATTTCTATTTTGTTTTATGTTGATGGACTGATGCACGTCTTCGATGGGGTAAGGCTGTTGGGCAGATTCAAGAATGAATGGACTATGAATATACATGAGGGCATTTACTGTTCATGGCACCCTATTTATCTGTTATCTAAATAAGCTTTCTAGATGCTAAGTCCAGGGACGACCTGGCTTGGCAGTTCGGGCTGGGCTGTTACCATTGTGCACAGGGTCAGACTGATTTACATAGGGCTGGGTCCAAACTGGAATGGCATGGTGAGCAAAAAAACGATGGATTTAGACCCAGATCTCTGTACTTGGGTGAAGATATAACTGTTGGACCAGGCCCTTTTGGCAGGTTCACCCCGAGACTTTTTGCTTTTTCCTAGCCTGTTTATGGAACCTGGTGGTGGTGATTTTAGGCCTCTGCGCACCTTTTTCACTGTGGTACAGTATAAAGTGCTTGAGCTCTCTGTGTATGTGTGGTGAGTGACCTGCCCTCCCATAGGAATGAATGGGGAATATGTATGCCCATGGTAGTTCCTGATGTGTGGGGAGTGCAGGGGCGAGTTTGATATGTGCGAACTCGTGAGATTGAATGCTAAGTAATGGTATATGCGGCATGATTGTGTCTAGTCTAGAAGTGCCACTTTTAGAGGTTGGCATATTTGTGTAATTTGTGTCTGGCATGTGATTGGCTGGTGAGCCTGGCCCAGGAGTGCCTGGGCCTGCTTGTGGATTGACTGTCTGGTTTGAGGATGACAGGGGCTGGGGAGCCCCAGGAGGTTGTCTGAGTCAGCCCGTGGATGAAAGGCTGCATCTGCTGCCAGGGTAGTGGGAGGAGATGGCACCTGGGAGTGACTAGGGCTGTCCCTGCCTGACCACAATGCTGGCTCCACCTCCCACTGGGCGACTGGCACCTCTGTCCCTGACACTGAAGAGAGTTCCCTAAAACCAGTTCTAGCTGGTTCTCACACTGCCTGCACAAAGACTTCAAAGACTTTTCTCTGTATAAGACGGGGCTGTGTCCCCTTCCAATTCGTTCTTGTTTCTAACTTGAATCCTGCCAGGGGCGTGCTGCTGCTTGGGCCCAGGGGAATCCCTGGGCCCTGCCCAGCCCCTGGATGCCTGGAGGACTTCTGGGGGACCCCTCTGCTTTGCCTGGGCTGATGGGGGGACTTTGCTTTGCCTTGCCCAGCCCCTGGACCCCTGAAAGAACTTTGTTGCGGGACTTTCTGCTCCCCTAAGCACCTGGAAGTGCTTTTTCTTTGCTATAGCACTTGGGAGTGCTTGATGTGTCTTTCCTAGCGCTTGGGAGCACTTTTTGCTTTATGGGAGCGTTTCTCCTCCCCGCATTTTGCGTGAGGAATTGCAGGTGCCACCCTGCTTTATGCCCGATATCGCTATATTTTTATTTATGGGTGACACCCCATTTAATTTATTGCCTAACGGGTGCTCACCCCGTTTCTACTCCTATTTGTGATACCGAGGGTGCCCACCCCTCATTTTAGCCCTTGTTGTCACCGCCACGGCCCTCTCGCGCCACCATCAGGAAGTCAGGCATTGTAGGGCCTGACGCGGGGCGGGACTTCTGGTTTTTCGAAGGAAGTCCCCGCCGCCGCGCACTGATTGGCCGGTACCCCGGCCCGAAGGAGGAAGGAGAACGGCGGCGCCGGTGTGAGCAGGGCTCCCGTGTTCTGGGGGGAGCCCTGCTGGTGCCATGGACGGTGTTGCCGGTCTCCCGTGATTCAGAGGGAGACCGGAGAAGAGGAGAGCCCCGCGATTGCTGCCGGATAGAGAAGTCCCCGAAGCCCGGTAAGTGAGGGCTGTGCATGGGGCAGGGCAGCATCCTATTCAGAGCCGCCCCCGCCTGCGAGGGGGGCGCTCCAACGTCGGGGGCAGGTTGTGTGATTGAGCGGCCCCACTTGATAGCGGGCTGCTCCGACGAAAGATGGCATTGGTGAGGAGCCCTGAGAGGCTCTTGAGGGCATAGATTACTTCGAGTCCCCCGAGAGGGACTCCAACGAAGGGGGCATTCTTTCTTCAGAGCCCCCAAGGTTCAGAGGGTGCAGTTTGTATTTCGAGCCCGAGAGGCTCCACCGGTGTAGGGGCATGTTGTTTTAAGGAGCTGAGTTGGCTCCCCCCGCCCCCCTTATTTTTGAGAGGAGCCAAGGTGCTCCAAGGCCACAGTGACTTTAGCGTCCCCACGAGGGACTTAGGGGACATCTTTGTGTTACAGAGCCCCGTGTGGTACAGCCTGCGCAGATGTGACTTGGAGGGGACCTGTTAATTTACGGAGCCAGAGGGCTCCAACAGTGGGCGCAGTTTTGTTTCCTAAGGGCCAGTGAGAGCCCTATCACAGTTTTGTTCTCCAGCTGCCCAGCAATTAGTGAGCAGCTGCACCGTTTAGGCGCAATTGGAGAGAGAGTCCCTGTGTGGAACAGAGGTGGCACAGTGGTGCCAGGCCTGCTACAGCTGCGCAGCACTTAGTGCCAGCTGCACCGTTTAGGCGCTTGGGATTGTCCTCAGGTGCCCAGCAAGTAGTGGGCACCTGCTACGTTTAGGTTTTGCGCCATTGGCGCACCCCTGACTGGCGCTGCTTAGCAGCGCGCCCTGACATTCTGGACACAGGGCTCTTTTAGTCCCTTTATTAGATGGGGACTGGTATTTGATTTCTGCGCAATGTGATTTCTATGTTTTTAATAGTAATTGCTAAGGTGTTTTTGCGCTATTGAGTTATGTTCTGGCACCTCTGAATGTTTTTATGTATCATGTGTCTTCCTTGATTTTACACCTATAAATGTAATGTTTTATGGATCATGTGTTTTTCCTTCCTTACACCTCTGAATGTTTTAGGCATCATGTGTCTTCTTGCGCTGCACCTCTGAATGTATTTTATTGCATCATGTGCATGCATCATGTGTAATGTGTTGTGCTTATACCCCTAAATGCTGTGTGATACTTAGGTGGTTGTTCTTTTTAGTACAGGTGGTCCTAGTGAGGTCCTGGTTCCCTGCGTGACATTCTCCTAAGGTGGTTAGGGTTGCGTAGGTGGTACTTACTGTTCCCAGTAGTTACTGGATGTGATCTATAAATGTTATTTTGTGCTATACTTATCTAAGTTCTAGAAGTGCTATTTCTAAAAGTGTTGATTCTGATAGTGGCCCAGGTGGCCCTGTCCTGTAAATAATCCCTTGTGAATATTGCCCGTGCCAGTTGGCACCATGTATTTTGTGTGATACTATCTGATGTGTTTTTACAATACAAAAGTTATTTTATAATAATCTTGTGTGGAGTTTCTTTTGTGGTGTGCCTAGTATGTTGTTGCTGTTGTGCACTGGCGCAAATGCTTTACACATTGCCTCCGAGTTTAGCCTTACTGCTCGTGCCAAGCTACCAGGGGGTGAGCAGAGGTTATCTTGGCATGTGACTCCCTTGCCCTGACTAGAATGGTGGTTTCTGCCTAGCTTTGGCGTCAGCCTTAGCCAACCAGAAATAGCCAGTTCTAACAATGACATTTTCTGCATTCTGTCCATTAATTGTTCTTTTCGCATTTGTCACCTCGGTGGGGCGGGTATGACCAGACCTGGGTCCCTTTCAGTGCTTAATTTGTCAAATTTGAAGTGCAAGTGCTCAAATCTTTGTCAGAGACCACACCCCGGCCTCTAATGATAAGCTCCAAGGGCTCACATGATTGCCATTGGCTTTTGGTTTTGAAGCAACGAAAGCCTTTTTTCTTTTTTTTTATCTATGCTTTGCTTGCAGGCCAGCCCAACAGATAATAAACCACGTAGTTTCCTTTAAAAAAAGGCTGAGTAGGCACATATTTGATGTAGCGCTCACTGTAGTCACTTGTGGGGGTCTCGTCTGTCAATTAAACCACTTTTGAATTGTAAACAGAGGAGAGATTCTCAGATCCACGAGGCCACTGTGAACCCCCAGAACAAAGGCCGGAAGCATGCCTCGTGTGTTTTTCTTGTTCGTTAAAGCTTTTATTAACGATTAAATGTGCCCGACCAGGCATACAGTAAAAAGGAAAAGAACAAGCATGTTTTTTGTTAGGCACAGGGAGATTTACTACTTTGCCCAGACGCTCAGAGGGTGGTTGCCGAGGCTCGAACCCGGTTCCCCAGAATTGAAGTGACCGCCCTAGCCGTTATGCCACATCCTCTCCCCTTGTTAGTATGTGCGCAGCGGCTTCTTTTGCAGAAACATCCGTCTCTTTGTGATCGTAGCAGGTTGATATTCGAGGCGCGTGAGGAGTCCAAAAATGTTGGCTCAGAATCCGGGAAACACCCCTGATCTGCCATAGAGGCCGGAGGATGTAGGCAAGATGTCTTATTAGCATCGCCGTGTCACCGTCCGGGGGTGCTGGAAAACATGTTTGCTCCTGCAGCAATAGCGCACTTTTTGTAAACCGCGGATAAAAGGTACATACCAGCTAATTCTACTCATCTGAACTGTCCTAACAGCTCTCGAGAGGCTAGCAGGAAAAATGTGCGGTTCAAGACATTCTGTGAAGTACGAAAATACACAATGAGCAAGGTTACGTAATTTGCGCAGGTGCCGGGCTATTTTTGCTTCAACATTTGCCCCAAAATAGAAAACACCAATGCAAAAACGACATTAGTAAGAAATGATGAGTGTTAAAGCTGAATTATACAGCATGTCATTCCTCTGATGATGTGCCAATGTCATTTTTTGGGAGTGCTTGGTTGGAAAAGTGTTAAGTTGTAGTGTGGCTCTGCGGGAAGTGTTGCACTTCTATTATTTCTATGGTCTTTGTAGGGCTTTCAGTGCCTGATTGGTTGCACGCAGCAAGGGGAAGACACGCATTTAGAACAAGCATTTGCAATGCAATAGGTCTCGCATTAGGAAAGTTTGAGCTATTGGTCTTGTAAATGACAATTTTTTTATTTATGTTTTGTTTATGCCAATAGTTATAACTTTCGCAAAAGTGACACCTATAGCATTTGTAATGCAATATGTGTTATATTTACGTGACTTAGATGTATTGATATTACAAATAACAATGGCTTTTAATTTTTTTTCAATAATTAATACTTAAATAAAAGTTATTGTAATTTATAATGGCAATAGATTAAAGTTTTGTAAATAACGTTTGTGAAGATTATGTTCAGTGTATTTTATTGTGACGAAAATTCAAGAACAGAAGTGAAATATTAACATCTTTTTGTTACATTTGTAATAAAGATTGAAACATTGAGAGAACATATTTGAACCAGGTGTTGTTGAATGGCTGCACAGATTGATGCTGTGGTGGCGCTGAGTGATGTTGTGATGGCGAACGAGTGATGCTGTGGTGTTCAGTGATGCTGTGGTAGCGCATAGTGATGTTGTGGTGCCCCTGAGTGATGCTGTGGTGGTGCGGAGTCATGCTGTATGCTATGCTATGTTTTTTTTGCTATCCTATGTTTTGTTTTGTTATGCTATGCTATATTTTGCTATCCTATGCTTTGATTTGTTATGCTATGCTATGCTGTGTTTTGTTGTGCTATCCTGTGCTTTGCTATGCTATGTTTTGTTATGCTATGCTATGTTTTGATATGCTATGCTATGTTTTGATATGCTATGCTTTGTTATGCTATGCTATGTTTTGTTATGCTATGCTATGTTTTGTTGTGTTTTATTATGCTATGCTATGTTTTGTTATGCTATGCTATGCTATGTTTTGTTGTGTTTGGTATGCTATGTTTTGCTATGTTATTATATGTTTTGTTTTGCTATGCTATGTTTTGTTGTGTTTTGTTAAGCTATGCTATGTTTAGTTATGCTATTTGTTGTTGTGTTTTGTTATGCTATGTTTTGTTATGCTATACTATGTTTTGTTTTGCTGTCTTATGCTTTGTTTTGTTATGCTATGCTATCTTTAGTTTTGCTATCCTATGCTTTGTTTTGTTATGCAATGCTATGTTTTGTTGTGTTTTGTTATGCTATGCAATGTTTTGTTGTGTTTTGCTATGCTATTCTTTGTTATGCTGTGCAATGTTTTGTTATGCTGTTGTGTTGTTTTTTTATTATGCTAAGCTTTGTTTTGCTATGCTATGTTTTGTTATGCTATGCTAAGCTTTGTTTTGTTATGCTATGCTGAGTTTTGTTAAGCTATGCTATGTTTTGTTGTATTTTGTTATGCTATGCTATGTTTTGCTATGCTTTGCAATGCTATGTTTTGTTATGTATGCTATGTTTTGATATGCTATGTTGTATTATGTTATGCTATGCTATGTTTTGTTGCGTTTTGTTACGCTATGCTATGTTTTGCCATTGTTTGCAATGCTATGTTGTGTTATGTTTTGTTATGTATGCTATGTTTTGTTGTGTTTTGTTATGCTTTGCTATGTTTTGTTGCGTTTTGCTATGTTTTGTTATGCTATGCTTTGTTTCATGTTATGCTATGCTATGTTTTATTATGTTATGCTATGTTGTGTTATATGCTATGCTATGTTTTGTTGTGCTTTGTTATGCTATGCTATGTTTTGCTATGCTTTGCAATGCTATGTTTTGTTATGTATGCTATGTTTTGATATGCTATGTTGTGTTTTGCTATGCTATGTTTTGTTGTGTTTTGTTACGCTATGCTATGTTTTTCCATTGTTTGTTATGCTATGTTTTGTTATGTATGCTATGTTTTGTTGTGTTTTGTTATGCTATGCTATGTTTTGTTGTGTTTTGCTATGTTTTGTTATGCTATGTTTTGTTACGCTATGCTATGTTTTGTTATGTATGCTATGTTTTGCTATGCTATGCTATGTTGTGTTTTGTTATGCTATGCTATGTTTTGTTGTGTTTTGCTATGCTATGTTTTGTTGTGTTTTGTTATGCTTTGCAATGCTATGTTTTGTTATGCTATGCTATGTTTTCTTCTGCTATGTTTTGTTGTGTTTGTTATGCTATGCTATGTCTTGTTTACTATGCTATGTTTCATTTTGCTATGCTTTGTTATGATATGCTATGCTTTGTTTTGTTATGTTGTGTTTTGTTATGCTACGCTATGCTTTGTTGTGTTTTGCTATGCTATGTTTTGTTTTGTTATGCTATGTTTTGCTATCCTATGCTTTGTTTTGTTATGCTATGTTTTGCTATCCTATGCTTTTTTTGTTATGCTATGCTTTGCTGTGTTTTGTTATGCTATGCTATGTTTTGTTATGCTATGCTGGTGAGGGTGTGTGAGTGTGTGTGAGGGTGAGGGTGTGTGAGGGTGAGTGGGTGTGAGGGTGAGGGGGTGTGGGTGAGGGTTTGTGAGGGTGAGGTTGTGTGAGGGTGAGGGTGTGTGAGGGTGTGAGGGTGAGGGGTGAGGGGGTGTGAGGGGGTGTGAGGGTGAGGGTGTGTGAGGGTGAGAAGGTGTGTGAGGGTGAGAGGGTGTGTGAGGGTGAGTTGTGTGAGGGTGTGAGGGTGTGAGGGGTGAGGGGGTGTGAGGGGGTGTGAGGGTGAGGGTGTGAGGGTGTGTGAGGGTGAGAAGGTGTGTGAGGGTGAGAGGGTGTGTGAGGGTGAGTGAGTGTGAGAGGTGTGAGGGTGAGGGGTGTGAGGGTAATAGGGTGTGTGAGGGTGAGATGGTGTGTGAGAGTGAGATGGTGTGTAAGGGTGAGATGGTGTGTGAGGGTGAGATGGTGTGTGAGGGTGAGGGGCTGTGAAGGGGTGTGAGGGTGAGGGGGTATGAGGGTGAGAGGGTGAGAGGGTGTGTGAGGGTGTGAGGGTGAGGGTGGGTGAGGGTGTGTGAGGGTGGGTGAGGGGGAGTGAGGGGGAGGGGTGTGTGGGTGAGGGGGTGTGAGGGTGAGGGGGTGTGAGGGTGAGTGAGGGGGGGAGTCTGGGGTTGTGAGGGTTTGGGGTTGTGAGGGTGAGGGGGTGTGAGGGTGAGGGTGTGAGGGTGAGGGTGTAAGGGTGTGAGGTTGAGGGGGTGTGAGGGTGAGGGGGTGTGAGGATGAGGGTGATGGGGTGAAGGTGACAGGGGTGAGGTTGAGGGGTTTGTGAGGTTGGGAGGGTGTGTGAGGATGTGAGGGTTTGCGAGGGTGAAATGGTGTGTGAGGGTGTGTGAGGGTGAGGGGGTGTGAGGGGGTGTGAGGGTGAGGGGAGTGTGAGGGGAGTGTAAGGAGGAGTGAGGGTGAGGGTGATTGAGGGTGTGTGAGGGTGAGGGTGTGTGAGGGTGAGAGTGTGTGTGAGGGTGAGGGGTGCGATGGTGCGATGGTGCGTTAGGGTGAGTGAGGGGGAGAGTGTGGTGTTGTGAGGGTGAGGGTGTGGGGGTGTGAGGGGGAGAGTGTGGGGTTGTGAGGGTGAGGGTGTGAGGGTGAGGGTGAGGGGTGTGAGGGTGAGGGGGTGTGAGGGTGAGGGGGTGTGAGAGTGAGGGGGTGTGAGGATGAGGTTGGGTGAGGGGATGTGAGGGTGTGTGAGGGTGTGTGAGGGTGTGTGAGGGTGTGTGAGGGTGAAGGGGTGTGAGGGTGAGGGGGTGTATGAGTGAGGGTGTGTGAGGGTGAGGGTGAGGATGAGGAGGTGTGTGGGAGTGTGAGGGTGTGAGGTTGAGGGTGTGTGAGGGTGTGAGGGGGTGTGAGGGTGGGTGAGGGTGTGTGAGGGTGAGGGGCTGTGAAGGTGAGTGGGTGTGAGGGTGAGGGGGTATGAGGGTGAGTGAGGGTGTGTGAGAGTGAGTGAGAGTGAGGGGGGGTGAGGGTGAGTGAGGGTTAGTCAGAGTGTGTGAGGATGTGTGAGGGTGTGTGAGGGTGTGTGAGGGGGTGTGAGGGTGTATTATGGTGAGTGGGTGTGAGGGTGAGGGGGTGTGAGGTTGGGGGCGTGTGAGGTTGTGGGGATGCGAGGGTGAGGGGGTCTGAGGGGGAGAGTGTGGGGTTGTGAGGGGGAGGGTGTGGGGTTGTGAGGATGAGGGGGTGTGAGGGTGTGAGGGAGAGAGGATGTGAGGGAGAGGGAGGGTGATGGTGATGGGGTGAATGTGATGGGGTGATGGTGAGGGTGTGTGAGGGTGAGGTGGTGTGAGGGTAAGGGTGTGTGAGGGTGAGGGGGTGTGAGGGTGAGGGGGTTTGAGGGTGAGGGGGTGTGTGAGGGGGAGAGGGTGATGGGGTGAAGGTGATAGGGGTGAGGGTGTGTGAGGGTGTGGGGTTGTGAGGGTGAGGGTGTGTGAGGGTGAGGGGTTTTGTGAGGTTTGGAGGGTGTGTGAGGGTATGAGGGTTTGTGAGGGTGAGATGGTGTGTGAGGGTGTGTGAGGGGGTGTGAGGGTGAGGGGAGTTTGAGGGGGAGGGGAATGTGAGGGGGAGGGGGAGTGAAGGTGAGGGTGAGTGAGGGTCAGTGAGGGTGAGGGTGAGGGTGTGTGTGTGAGGGTGAGGGGTGCGAGGGTGTGGGGGTGTGAGGGGATGTTAGGGTGAGTGAGGGGGCGAGTGTAGTGTTGTGAGGGTGAGGGTGTGGGGGTGTGAGGGGGTGTGAGGGGGAGTGAGGGGGTGTGAGGGGGAGTGAGGGGAGAGTGTGGGGTTGTGAGGGTGAGGGTGTGAGGGTGAGGGGGTGTGAGAGTGAGGGGTGTGAGGGTGAGGGTGTGTGAGGGTGTGTGAGAGTGAGGGGGTGTGAGTATGAGGGAGTGTATGAGTGAGGGTGTGTGAGGGTGAGGGTGTGAGGGTGAGGGGGTGTGAGGGTGAGGGTGTGTGAGGGTGAGGGTGTGAGGATGAGGGGGTGTGAGGGAGTGTGATGGTGAGGGTGTGAGGTTGAGGGTGTGTGAGGGTGTGAGAGGGTGTGAGGGTGGGTGAGGGTGTGTGAGGGTGAGGGGCTGTGAAGGTGAGTGGGTGAGAGGGTGAGGGGGTGTGAGGGTGAGTGAGGGTGTGTGAGGGTGAGTGAGGGTGAGGGGTTGTGAGGTGAGTGAGGGTTAGTGAGAGTGTGTGAGGGTGTGTGAGTGTGTGAGGGTGAGGGTGTGTGAGGGAGTATGAGGGTGTGTGAGGGTGTGTGGGGGGGTGTGACGGTGTGTAATGGTGAGTGGGTGTGAGGGTGAGGGGGTGTGAGGGTGAGGGCGTGGGGATGCGAGGGTGGAGGGGTGTGAAGGGGAGTGAGGGGGAGAGTGTGGGGTTGTGAGGATGAGGGGGTGTGAGGGTGTGAGGGAGAGAGGGTGTGAGGGAGAGGGAGGGTGATGGTGATATGGTGAATGTGATGGGGTGATGGTGAGGGTGTGTGAGGGTGAGGTGGTGTGAGGGTGAGGGGCTGTGAGGCTCAGGGTGTGTGAGGGTGAGGGGGTGTGAGGGTGAGGGGGTGGGGGTGAGGAGGTGTGAGGGTGAGGGTGTGTGTGAGGGTCAGAGGGTGTGTGAGGGTGAAAGATGGTGTGTGAGTGTGTGTGAGGATGTGTGAGGGTGAGGGGGCATGTGAGGGTGAGTGAGGGTGTGTGAGGGTGTGGGGGTGTGAGGGTGAGGGGGTGTGAGGGTGATAGGGGGTGTGAGGGTGAGGCAGTGTGAGGGTGTGTGAGGGTGAGGGGGTGTGAGGTGGAGGGGGTGAGGGGTGTGAGGGTGAAGAGAATGAGGGTGAGGGGGTGTGAGGGTGAGGGGGGTGTGAGGGAGAGGGGTGTGAGGGTGAGGGTGTGTGAGGGTGAGTGAGGGGGAGAGTGTGGGGTTGTGTGGGTGAGGGTTTGGGGTTGTGAGGGTGAGGGTGAGGGTTATGAGGGTGAGGGGTGTGAGGGTGAGGGTGATGGCCTGTATGTGACAGGGGTGAGGATGTGTGAGGGTGAGAGGGTGTGTGAGGGTGAGTGAGGGTGTGTGAGGGTGTGTGAGGGTGAGGGTGTGGGGGCTGAGAGTGAGGGGGGTGAGGGTGAGGGTGTGTGTGAGGGTGAGGGGGTGTGTGAGGGTGTGATGGTATGTGAGGGTGTGTGAGGGTGAGGGAGGGTGAGGGGGTGTGATGGTGAGGGGGTGTGTGGGTGAAGGGATGTAAGGGGTTGTGAGGGTGAGGGTGTGTGAGGGCGAGGGGGTTTGAGAGGGTGTGGGGAGGGTGAGGAGTTGTGAGGGTGAGGGTGTGTGAGGTTGAGGGAGTGTGTAGGGTGAGGGGTGTGATGGTGTGGGTGTGTGAGGGAAAGTGAGGGAAGGTGAGGGGGAGAGTGTGGGGTTGTGAGGGTGTGGGGTTGTGAGGGTGACAGGGTGTGAGGGTGAGGGTGATGGGGTTAAGGTGACAGGGGTGAGGGGGTGTGAGGGGGTGTGAGGGGATGTGAGGGTGTGGTGGTATGAGGGGGTGAGGGTGAGTGAGGGTGAGAGGGTTGTGAGGGTGAGGGAGGTGAGGGTGTGAGGGTGTGTGAGGGTGAGTGAGGGTGTGTGAGGGTGAGAGGGTGTGTGAGGGTGTGTGAGGGTTAGGAGGTATGAGGGTGAGGGTCCAAAGTAAATGGTGGCAGGGCAGACATCAAAAGACAGAGAGAAGAGACTGCATGGTGACTGCGTTGGTCAGTTTCAGAATCAGGAGGGCAGAGTCAGCACTGTCTGCGAGGGATCAACGTGTCTAGAGGCAAAGCATAGCGGATGTAGCATTGCAGCTAGCAAGCCGAGTGTTTTAAAGCTGAGTGTCCCTAGAGAGATGGCAACACAGCAACAGCATTTGAGGAGCAAGGCTACTGGAAACAAGCACGGTAGGCTTTCACTTTCGTCCAGAAAAAAAACCCGAGAAAGGTGCAGAGAACGCCGAACAAAACACAGCTTCCCCGTGAAATCGATGCAAAAAAACCCAAGTGAGAGCAATAAAGCAACAAGCTCTCGGCATTGCGGGGGTGTTGCGGGGGGGCGGGGGAGCGGAGTGCATTCCTTTCAAGTCTGATGGGGGTCGGGGGAGCAAATGGTGATCGCGCGCCCGGCGCACATGCACTGGCCATAATCCGCATTCCAAGGCCCTCTGGCAGCATTTCCTGGAGGCCCTACATAAGTCTCGCCTGAGCAATGCGCAAGCGCATTGGCTCAGGCGAGACCTAAAAAGACTGAGGTGGGAGAGAGACAGGAAGGAAGGGAGACAGAATCTGGGGGACAGAGAGAGCGAGAGATAAGGAGCGATGGAAAAGACAGCCTAAGACAAGAAGAGAGGCAGAGAAAGACAGGGAGCGACAGAAAGATGAGATTTTGTGTAGTGACTAGAGACTGTGGCGTACCGTACACAATACATCTGATGTGATGTCAGAGAAGGCGATCCATCTATATCGCATGTCTGCCTTGTCGCCCTTAGAAAGGTGTATGAGCGCTTTAAGTGGGCTGGGTTCTGCCGGTGCCCAGCACTTACTAAGCAATAAACAGAGTGAGCGAGGTCCCTACCCCACCCTGTCTTCAAAGTTTCTCCACTAAGAATGGAAATCTAGATGGCGCCAATGGTTCTAGCCGCACTGTAAAGCACTCCCGATGCTGTGCTCTAGCCTCTACAGCATGGTTTAAAAAGACGCTTTGTTTTCCGATCCTAGTTGGATTGGTAAACAAAAAAGAATAAAAAATAGCATGGGTAAGGGGAAGAAAGGCGAGAGGGATGAGGGAGCGGAATTACGGAGGGCTGGAGGAAGCAAAACGGGTGAGCAGGGAAGCAGCACAGAGGACTGGGAAGAAACACGTAGGGTGAAGGTGAAGGTAGTGAACATGGTTACATGGAGGCAGCAAACAGGCAAGAGAGCGCAGGGTGGAGCTGGGGTGAAGAAGCACACGGGTAGGTTCACAACAACTCGGTGGTATAAGCACACAAGCAGGGCATCATGTGAAAGGGCAAGAGAAGCACAGCACAGGGGTACAAGGGCAGCGAAAGGCCAACACGAGCAAGTGCAGCGGGGTGGGAAGAGCTGTACACAAGCAATTAATCAATCAGTACACCAAAACAGAATGCGCCCGCGGCCCCTCTTTCCCAGATGCTCTTATTGGGGACCAGTTCAGCGGGACCGGACGTGGGTGGCCAGGCCATGGGAGCGGGACTAATCATTGATTAGGGCTTACTTAGGCCTGCCAGGTGGCCCTGTCTCACATGGTGCAGCTGGTTAACTCAAGGCTGAAGGTTCCCACCCAACGTCGTCCGGCCGCCGGCCGGGTCGCTCACTCAGTAGTAGTGAGTGCAGTCAACGGCCATTAAACGAACCTGCACGATGGAGAACGTGGTGCAGGTATGCTGTGGCGTGGCACTGACTGGGAAAATGCTGCGCACAGCCCCAACACCGAGAACCAAAGGGAAGACCTGCCCAACAGTATCCCACCCACTGGGCCGGCAGCAACACTAGTTGCATCAACATTCGAGCCACGCCCACGAGCCGACTCAGCCAAGCAAGATCAGAAAGAAAAAAATCTGATCAGAGAGCTTGAAGAAGTTAGTGAAGTGAGAGTGACAATACTGCAGACAGTGTCTCCGGAGTCACTGCAAGCAAGTAAATTACGAGTATTATAAATTAATTCCGTGCAGTGCACTAGCGTGTGTAGACCCGGCCCTGATAATTAAGTGTCGGTGCTAAGCACCGGAAAGCACCAGCACAAATTAAGCACTGGACTCCCTTGCTCTCCATTACACTGGAGTCAAGTTGTCCTGGCTGATGAGGGCTGAATGCTCAAAACCGGTCCTAGGATGCTTCTTTCCAATTCAGGGAGGACCTGGCTTGGCAGTTCGGCCTGGACTGTTCCCATTGGGTGCAAGGTCAAGGCTGATTTGCATGTGGCTTGGTTCAAACTGGAATGACATAGTGACCAAAAAAAAGCTGGATTTAGGCCCAGATCTCTGTACTGGGGTGAGTGTTTGACATTGTTCAACAGTCTGTCCATCAATTGTTGTTTTTACATTTGTCACACAGAGAATGTAATATTACATATTAACACATCAGAGGAAAGTGCTTTGCTTACAGCTATGCCAGTCACACACACACAGTTCTGTCAAAAGTGCATTGCTTAGACAAAAGCCCCCTGGAGGGAGCTTTTCACTTAGCTGAAGCCTCGAGCTCAGAAAAATGTCAGACTTCAGCTGGAAAAGTCCTGTAGACATGGCAGCAGAGAAGACTGGAGCTGAACTGCAGGATCCGATACTGGAAACAGGAACAGCAGCCAAAGCCAAGCACAGAGGCAACCTTGACTCAGTTATTTATACCCAATCAGAGAGCAGTTGGAAAAGGAAGAGTCTTGAGGACCAAAGGTGTATTTTGCTTAGCAACAGTCCAAACATGTGGTTCGCGGCCTTCCGCAACTCGCGGCTTACCTGCCAAAGAGCCTCATCGAAAGTAAAAAGCACTGGTCGTTAAAGCCACTTACCTTAACTCTGCATATTGCCGACACCGCCAGGAGTCACGAGAGGGGTCAGGAACAATCACCGACACCGCCAGGAGTCTCGTTGCACACAGCATCGCGCCGCCGCCCCGGGTGACTACAGTACCCTGCAGGCTCAGCGGCGGCGCGTCCTACACGCAAGCGGAGCGCCTGAAGGCGCACTTAAGGAGCACAGTTCCCGGCAGGAGCGGGGGACGTTAAAGCCACTTACCTTAACTCTGCATATTGCCGACACCGCCAGGAGTCACGAGAGGGGTCAGGAACAATCGCCGACACCGCCAGGAGTCTCGTTGCACACAGCATCGCGCCGCCGCCCGGGTGACTACAGTACCCGGCAGGCTCAGCGGCGGCGCGTCCTACACCCAAGCGGAGCGCCTAAAGGCGCACTTAAGGAGCACAGTTCCCGGCAGGAGCGGGGGACGTTAAAGCCACTTACCTTAACTCTGCATATTGCCGACACTGCCAGGAGTCACGAGAGGGGTCAGGAACAATCGCCGACACCGCCAGGAGTCTCGTTGCACACAGCATCGCGCCGCCGGCCCGGGTGACTACAGTACCCGGCAGGCTCAGCGGCGGCGCGTCCTACACGCAAGCGGAGCGCCTGAAGGCGCACTTAAGGAGCACAGTTCCCCGCGTCGCGGGACGCCGGGCCAAGCCCGGGCCAAGGGCGGGCCCGTTTAAGCCCGTTCAAGACCGAAGAGGCCGGGTCGGGCTACCCCCCTTCAATCCACCATCAAGTATACCTGAGTGAGTACATTGCCACTAAAACCCCCTGTAATATTTTGCGACAGTTGGCATGCCCCCTAAAGAGTCCAAGGGGAGGGCGGGTGCTGCAACATTCACTGGAGCTATGGACCTATTTATAACCAAGATGAACAGTGTTGTTGATGAAGGGATCACCATAATGGAGCGCCGTGTCTCGCATGAATTAGCCACTGCCAGAAGATCTTCTATGGGACTAATTACGGACGCTCGAACTCCTGATCACCTGAACACTAATAATCGTTTGAGTGCTTCCCCTATTTTAGAACTCCCTATTCCACAGCTCCCTCATTGCAATTTGTCACAAACAACCCTTAGCAGCCAATCTACAGCCTCTGAATCATTGTTGCTGTCACCTCAGATGCTCCCTACTGCAGCTGGCGTATCTAGCGTAGTAAAGGTGCATAATACTAGGCAACAGTGTGGGAAGGACCCAGGAGCAATACCTAAAAAGACCCATCAGTCGCCCAATAAAGCAGGTGGGAGGAAAAACAAGGGCCGTAAGGGCAAGAAAGCGAATTCACCTATTGCGGTGCATGGAGCCGCCAAATCACCTCTTGGCCCGATAGACCCCGTTCCACAAAGTAGGGCTGCAGTGGCCTCAAGGGGGTTACCAATCCAGGAAATGCCACAGAGGGTGTTGGAGGTAGAGCCTAGTGCTGTCTATGACACCATTAGGCTCCTGTTAGCTCCATTAGAAGAGAGGTTGAGCAAGATCGAGGTCCATTTAAAAAGGATCGAACGTGATGTTAAAAGCCTTGCTGAACTTACTCTCAGAGTTGTGCCACCCCCAGCTGCAAAACCGTCCAAACCTTCTAAAAACCATAAAGAAATAGTTCACAACCCTGTGCCTAACAAGGAATTAGTCGATTCAGGTTCAGTCCAGACGACTATACCTGCTCCTGAAGCTATCCCTAAGCCCAAAGAATTAGCTTGTCCCAATGTGAATAGCTTATCCCAAAGAAAGAAAACTCCAGATCAAAGCATGCCTGGTGGGGGGGGGAATTGGTCAACCAACCCATTGCAGGCAAAAAGATCTTAAATTTACCCCCGGAAGCTTGTCCATTTGTGGTGGTGCTAGCGGGAGCTCCAGAATTGGCCGCAAATGAAAGGGAAAGCCCCTCAAAATTATGGAATAGAGTGACACACTGGCTAAATGTGAATAGACCCTTGCCCCCATATATAGCAGGCAAAATACTTATGATTCGCAGGACTTCATGGGTAGGTCATTTGGCTAAAAATATAAGGGGAGATTGCATTTTGATTAACTTCAGCAATCCTAGAATTGTTGACTTTATTTGCAATTGGGCATACTCTAACACAGGCACGACCGTCCATTCCCTCCCTCTAACTTATTTCTACCCCCCCGGCCATTTCTCCGCTCAAGCTGACGGATGGACCATGGTTCCTGGGCGTAGGAGGGGAGTAGCACAAGGAGATTGGTCCCAGCCCCCTGCAAACTTTGATAGCTTCTTTCATCACAATCGCTATGATTGCCTGGACGCAGTTGATTGACCAGATGTAACTGCAAGCGTAATAAGTATCCCCTCTTCCCCTCAGGGTGATCATTCTATAGAAATACCTGTACTTCAAGTATCAGAGGATATAGAACCCACTGGCTTAGCCTTGGACCCGGTGGCTAGTATTGACACTAAAGCCTCCTCAACCTTGACTGACACCTTAAACATTGTATCCCTTGGTAGAGATAATGCAAGCACGCTTAAGATTGTTTCGTGGAACGTGGCAGGACTGCGAAGCAAGCTTTTGTTGCCTGACTGGGTTGACTTTATCAATGGGTATGACATCTGCATGTTTCAAGAGACTTGGAGCTTAGAACCGTTGCATATGCATGTTTTTTCTACCTTTTGTGTGCCTGCTACATCGGCTGGTCGTGGCCGTCCCTCACGGGGACTCATAACATGGGTAAGGGTTGATCTCAACCTTAGGTTTATACATCATACTCTCCCCTGCCCGGACATCATGAGGCTATCTGTTGAAAGTATTAATGGTGACCCTGGCAGGGACTTTTTAAAAGTTTATATAAGAGGTACGCAGGGAGGGGGCAAATCGCCCACAGTTGAGATATTAATAGATTTGTTAAGGTTGTGTGCTCCTGATTCCTTAGCCCTAGTAGCTGGAGATTTTAATTGTTCATTCGAACCGATGGCAGTAGAGGATATTTTAGGAACACATGAGGATGACGCACAATGGGGCGTTCCATCCTTAACTCTCAAGCCTGTGAGAAGATGGTCTCCTGTAATCATTCAATTAAACAGCTTAATGATAGAAACAGGTTTACGGGCCGTCAACGGTCGCACTATCTCTGACACCCAGGGTGCTAATACTTTTAATAGAGTATTGTGTGAGAGTAGGATTGACTACATAATGATCGATAGGAGAACCTGGAAGTCTGTAGTGGATATGGTCATTATCCCATCGGTTGAGAGTGACCACAACCCTTTGTCCCTCACATTGCAAAACTCGCGGCTTACCTGCCAAAGAGCCTCATCGAAAGTAAAAAGCACTGGTCAGAACCAAACATGCATTGGTTAATGCAATTGTATAGACAATGTACACAGTCATGAATGTTGACACCTTTCCCTAAAAGAACCTTAACAAGGACATGGTTACTTAGTGACATCCAGTCCTCCCCACCAAAGATCTTCTCAGTGGGCTGTACTTGGACGGGTACTGAAGGTGGAAATGTCAAAAAAGGCTTGGAGCATGAACAGTTGTAACAGGTCCTAGGAATTGTCCTAAAGCCTGTAGCCTTTCCAGGCTAGTAGGTAGTGTGAAAACACCACAAATACATTTGGAGTCAAGGACTCTGGCCACTTCGAATTCCCGTTGTCCATCTATTTTCACTGGAGGCGGTGGACGGGTATCATGGGTATCAAGAGAATGGAGACAAAGTAACGACACATGAAACACTGAGTGCACCTTGAAATCATCTGGTAGTGCCAATTCCACTACTACAGGATTGATAACTTTAACAATAGGGAAGGGATCAAGAAACCGGGGATTCAACATTCTTGAACCTGTGAAATAAAAAAGCTTTGTTGAGACCCACACCTGGTCCCCTATCTGATAGATGGGGGTGGGCCTCCTTCATTTGTCTGCCTGCTTCTTGACCTGGGTTTGGTAGGGCTTTTAAGTGGTGTTGTACTTGTTTTTGAATTTCTAGTAACTTTTTGTGAAGTTCTTGTACTGATGGGACTTCTGTGAGTGTCTAAGACCTGGGTATGGGGAGCATCCTGTGGTGTGAGCCTAACAAACAGTAAAATGGAGATACCCCAGTGGCCATGGGAAAGCTGTTGTTCTACACAAATTCAACAAGAATTAATGCTTTACCGCACACAGTAGACCATGTGGAAACATAACACCTTAGGGTTTGCTCCAGCGATTGATTGGTGCGTTCTGTTTCACCATCTGTTTGAGGATGATATGTGGAGGACAACCGGACGTCCATAGTGACAGAGGTACAGAAGCAACACCAAAACTGTGACCATGGTGGGCATGCCATGTAGTCTTACAATGTGATAAAAAAACTCAGTGAGCTTGTAAGCCATAGGCAGGCATTTTAACAGAACAAAATCAGCCATCTTAAGCAGGTAGTCTACAATGACCCATATGACAGTGTTTCTATTGGAAGCTGGGAGATTGATAATGAAGTCCATACTAATGATATGCCATGGGGCCAATGAAAAAGGCATGGGAAGTAATAACAAGTGGAACAGGTCTGGATGTGGCTTCAGACATCTTGCATGAGGGTGGCCCACCAAAACCAGAGTTGACACAACTCTATCATCTTTTTCTCACTGAGATAGCCAGCGTGGACAGAGTCATGTCCCCAATGCAACAGCGTATCACGTAATTCTTTGGTAGGAACATACAACTGATCAGCATGATATAGTAAACCACCCTTTACAAGTACATCAAGGGGGGCAGTGGACATTGTTTTTGGCTACCCGTAGATTTTTAAGGAAATATTGTGAGGAATATATTGACACTATCTTTTCTGGGTGTCTGATGGTTTGTGTCTGTTCCTCCTCATCATCTATAGAGGTGATTCCAGCCTGGACAGAGTGTCTGCCTTCCGTTGTGCGGTACCAGGCCTATAGGTAATAACAAAGTCAAACTTGTTAAAAGACAGAAGCCAGCATAGCTGATGGAGTGAGTATAAGAGCCCTTGTTGTTCAGAAAAACTATAAATGATGGTGATCAGTGTAGATTGTTACAGGGTGCCCAGCAGATGGTGGTGCCATTCATGGAAGGCAAGTTGGATGGCCAGCAGCTCTCTTTCTGCCACCGTGTAATGTTGTTCCGCTGGCAGCAGTCTGTTTGAGAAGTATGCTACCAGTTGGAAATGGCCAGATTCTGGATCTCATTGGGAATTAATGTGTGTTTAAGTTATTGAAAGGCCTTCTCAGCTTCTGTAACACACAGGAACGCTTGGAGCGTGAAGTTCAGCACTAAACTCCGCCTAGGCAGCGTGGCGGAGTTTACCAACGCTGATAATTCCAGACAGGACTCTGAAAGATATCCTAAAGAGTGCCATTAGTATAGGGGATGCAGCACACCTACCTTAATTATAAAAGTGCATATATGCCAACAGAACAGACCCGATGCGGACTCACTCCAGTCAGAAGCCGATCCGTGGCGGGGCGAGGAATGGAACTCAATCTTCCAGCATTTAGCAGCCTAATGGAAGCCTATTGGAAGACTAATGGGCAGACGCAGAGTGAAGATTGATGTGCAGGCTCGTGTGTTTATAAAATGTGTACCAAAGGCAGGCTGGGAGCGGCAGATCAGAGTGAGGTTTGAATGCAAACTCTTGTTACAAAAATCTGTCTGCGTTTCAAACCTCACTCTGATCTGCGGCTCCCAGCCTGCCTTCAGTACAAGGATACACATGAGAGTCTGTGTTTCAAATCTCACTCTGATCTGCGGCACCCAGCCTGCCTTCAGTACAAGGATACACACGAGAGTCTGTGTTTCAAGCCTCACTCTGATCTGCGGCTCCCAGCCTGCCTTCAGTACAAGGATGCACATGAGAGTCTGTGTTTCAAACCTCACTCTGATCTGCGGCTCCCAGCCTGCCTTCAGTACAAGGATACACATGACAGTCTGTGTTTCAAGCCTCACTCTGATCTGCGGCTCCCAGCCTGCCTTCAGTACAAGGATACACACGAGAGTCTGTGTTTCAAACCTCACTCTGATCTGCGGCTCCCAGCCTGCCTTCAGTACAAGGATACACATGAGAGTCTGGGCCATATTATCAAGAACAACGATAACATTATTGCCGCTTTACCTGTAGGAAACTGCTGCTAAAGCGGCGATAAGGGGCTTGATAATATGCCCTTGAGAATTCCCATAGAAGCCCTGGTTCTGGTGTGAAGGACATTCTTTCCTCGTTTCCTTGCTAAACGTTATCCGTTGCAGGGATTTTCAGATTGTGTCCTACTGTGGTCAGGGCAGACTCTTTCATGGCGGGGTTGTCTGCCCAGGGGTTATCATGTCAGAAGACGCGGTTCCATCGGACCCTCTTGATAAAAGAATTGATTTTCAATGAAGAGGTCTCTTGCCGCATCAAACTTTGCAAGTGTAACTGCGGCCAGTTCCAGCTGTGCGGTTCAATCCCTAATGAAGGACCTTCTAAGGATAGCGGAGCAGAAGCAGCAAGAGGAGGACCTGACCCACAGTCTGATGGAGCGACAGCGTTGCCTCTTAACTGACCCCTCGAGTGCCTGTGCCCCGGCCGCAGGGTCTCCGGAGGCTGCTGTGGAGGAGGCATGGAAAGCTGAAGCTCCACAGGAAAGATGATTTCTGGTTCCAGATGTTTATCATTGCATCTAACTGATCCCCAAACAGCCAGGAAACAGTCATTCTGGGCTTATTCTGGGCATCTGTGGTACAGTCGCCCTTGGTGGTGGGCTAACTAACCACCACTAGCTAAATGCACACCTGTATCTTCCATGTTAATCTTTTGTGTATTCCTTCTGTAATCCTTTCGCGTGCAGCCCGATCACGTGGTGTGCCCAAGTACCACATAGGTATGTATACTTCAAAGAGTGGAAGGGAGCTGCACTCCCAGCGGATGCACAGCGTTCTACGTGATTCACTCACAAAATACTTGACAACTTGTCCAAATGTAATCCAGTTTTATTCCAAATATCGTTTTTTCAAATATTCTTGCTTTTGCCACATGTGGGGCTCTGTTTAGTATATGAAAGTTCTACTGGTGGTCATTTTGACACAATGGTGCTTCACAGCCCATGTTCAGTTTGGAAGCCTTGTTCCTGATGCACCTCAGAGCCACAGACCACTTTCTGACACGGTTGTTGTTTCATTAGATACATGGAGGCATTTCCTCATCTCTCTTCATGAATGCTTTTATGGCATTATGGCACCCCCTGTTCTCCCCCCTCTCCAAAAGGAGTGTCCCACACATTTGGCCACACCCATCTACCACCGGTTGCACAGGTCCTGTAGCGGGTTATTACATAGTAGCTGGGCGTATATGCCTCACGCCAGTTACCAACTGTACTTAGGGCTAGATTTATCAATACTTTGCACTGGTGCAAGGTCACCAAAGTCACCAAAAGTGACACAAACCGGTATAAAGTTTTGATTATGGAGGTGCATTTCAGTTCAAAACTTTTTTCTGCATTGGAGAGTTGCCTCAAGTAATCCTTTAGACTACTTTACTTTACTTTGCACCATGGGGCTGTCCCATAGGTGCATCACGGATGTTCCCATATTATCACCCATGGTTTTTGGTGCAAAACCCTATTTACAAACATCTGTACAGGGCTTCAGGGCAAAAGTGGCACCTCATTGAGGCAGGCTCTAAGTAGGGAAAAATAATGTTTTCTCCAAACTCTTTCAACGTTACTTGTGTGTTCGCTGTGTAGCACACGTACAAAATGGGAAACGTTTTAAGTTCGCCTGAACATAGCATTTTGTACTGGAAGGATGCTCTTCCCTCTGTAGAACCTATGCTCGATCCCTACGCACTGTGGTGCACAGGAGTGTGCATGGGGCTAGCAGCCTGAAAGTGCATCAGGGCTAGGGACATGTGCAATATCCTATTAGATATGGCGCTGTCCTCCTCTCTCCCTCTCACGCAACGCAGCTCAGCAATTTGGTTGCTGCGATGAGGGAATTATTGGTAAATCTGTCTCCTACTATCTGCGTCTTTTTGTGTCTGTGTTGCACAGCAGAGACTTCACGACTTGAAACACTACAACTGAAGCAAATTCTGTGCTTGGGGTTTACTGACAACTACTGGCAAATGATTGTTAGTGACACTTCCTCTGCTTAGAACCAATAACTACTTTTGCTGTACACATTACTCACACTCACATTGCAAACATGAAGTTTTCCAAGCCCATGTGTGATGTGCTCGTCCAGTGTGGTTTTTTTTTATTCTACTGCTTGTAGTCTTGTTTATTGCATTATAAAAACAGGACTGCAAGTCTCAAAATTCAATGAATAGCAAGCATTGGCAAAGTTAATAGGTCTCACCTATGCAAGAGCGATTGGCTTTGGCAAAGTGTCCGTGCCATGTTGTACACCAGTGTGGCTGCTGTTCCGCATAGGTAAGAATTAGTGGCTTGGAGTGTCGTCAAGTGGAGTAGCGGAGTAGAGTAGATATGTTGGAGTAGAGTGTCATAGAGAGAAGTAGAGTGTCATAGAGAGGAGTAGAGTGTCATAGAGAGGAGTAGAGTGTCATAGAGAGGAGTAGAGTGTCATAGTAGTGGAGTAGAGTGTCATAGAGAGGAGTAGAGTGTCATAGAGAGGAGTAGAGTGTCATAGTAGTGGAGTAGAGGGGAATAGAGTTCAGTGGCTCAGTGGTAGAGAGTGTCGTACAGAGCGGTGTCATAGTGTGGAGTGGGGTGGATTGTGATTGGGTGGGGTGGATTGAAGTGGGGTGGGTCGGATTGGATTGGACTGGGGTTGACTGGACTGGAGTGGGGTGGGGTGAATTTTTGCAGTGGGGTGGAGAGAGGTGGAGTGGAGTGAGGTGGATTTGATTGGTGTAGATTGGATGGACTGAATTCGAGTGAGTTGGATTGGATTGGAGTGAGGTGTGGTGAGGTGTACTGGATTTGGTTGGTTTGAAGTTGGGTGATCTGACTAGAGTGGGGTGGATTGGATTGGAGTGGGGTGAATTTTGAATTGGTGCGGGTGGAATGTTTTGGAGTGGGTGGATTGGATTGAATTGGAGTGGGGTGGATGGGATCTGTGCGGGATAGATGGGATTGGTGTAGGATAGACTCGGGTGGGTGGATCGAAATGGGGTGGGGAGAATTGGATTGGGGTAGGGTTGATTGGATTGGAGTGGGGTGGAGTGGAGTGGTGTGGGTTGGAGTGCAGCGTATTGGACTGGAGTGGGGTGGATTACATCGGAGTTGGGTGGATTGGATTGAAGAGGTGTGGAATGGAGTGGATTGGATTGGGTTGAGTGGGGTGAATTGGATTAGAGTGGGGTGGATTGGAGGGGTGAATTGGATTGGAGTGGGGTGAATTGGATGGGGTGGGCGATTGATTGGGTCAGGTGGATTGGGGTAAAGTAGATTGTATTGGCGTGGGGTGGATTGTATTAACTGGGATGGATTGTGCTGGTTGGATTGTGCTGGTTAGATTGTGGTGGATTGAATTGGAGTGGGGTGGAATGGATTGGGGAGGATTGAATTGGAGAGGGGTGAATTGGGGTGAATTGGGTTGAGGTGAGATGAGATGGACTGGAGTGGGGTTGGGTGGACTGGAGTGGTGTGGGTGGACTGGAGTGGTGTGGATCGGAGTGTGGTTGATTGGAGTTGGGTGGAGTGGAGTTGAAAGGAGTGGGGTGGATTGGATTGGACTGGAGTGGGGTGGATTTGTGGAGTGAAGAGGATTGGAATGGGGTGAATTTGATAAGGGTGGATTGGATGGGGTAGATTGAATTGGAGTGGGGTGGATTGTGGTGCACTGGATTAGGTGGGAGTGGGTTGGATTGGACTGGATTTAACGGAGTGGGGTGGTCAGACTGGAGTTGGTTGGATTGGATCGGGGTGGAGTGAGTTGGATTGGAGTTGGGTACATTTTGGATTGGTGTGGGGTGAAAGGGTTTGGTGTGGGGTGAATTGTATTTGTGTGGGAGAAGTGGGGTAGCTTAGATTGGTTTGGAGTGGGGTGAATTGAATTGGAGTGGGGTGAACTGACATGGGTAGATTAAACTGGGGTGGGCGGATTGGATTCCGTAGGATAGATTAGAGTGGGGTGGATTGGATTGGTGTGGGGTGGAGTGGGTGGATTGGGGTGGAACGGTGTGTGTTGGATTGGGTTGGAGTGGAGTTGAAAGGAGTGGGATGGATTGGATTGGACTGGAGTGGGGTGGATTTCTGGAGTGAGGTGGAGTGAGGTAGATTGGAATGGGGTGGATTTGATTGGGGTGGATTGGATGAGGTGGATTGAATTGGAGTGAGGTGGACTGAATTGGAGTGGGATGGATTGTGGTGCAGTGGGTTGGATTGGACTGGATTGGATGGAGTGGGGTGGCCAGACTGGAGTGGGTTTGATTGGAGTGGATTGGATTGGGGTGGGTGAGTTGGATAAGAGTGGAGTACATTTTGGATTGGTGTGGGGTGAAAGGGTTTGGAGTGCGGTGAATTGTATTTTTGTGGGTGAAGTGGGGTGGCTTAGATTGTATTGGAGTGGCGTGAATTGTATTGGAGTAGGGTGGACTGGCATGTGTAGATTTAACTGGGGTGGGGTGGATTTGGATTCAGTAGGATAGATTGGAGGGGGTGGATTGGATTGGTGTGGGTGAAGTGGGTGGATTGGATATGATTTGAGTGGGGTGATTTGGTGTGGACTAGAGTGAGATGGATTGGAGTGGGGTGGGTAGACTGGACTGGAGTGGAGTAAGGTGGATTGGATTGCAGTGGACTGGAATGGAGTGGGGTGTAGGAGATTGGAGTTTGGTGTATTGTACTATATTGGAGTGGGGTGGATTGAATTGGAGTAGGATGGATTGGATTGGATTGGAGTGGGTGGGTTGGGCTGGGTTGGATTGGCATTAAGTGGATTGGATTAGATTGGGGTGGATTAGATTGGATTTGATTGGAGTGGGGTGGGGTGGATTGAGTTAGTGTTGGGTGTTTTGGATTGGAGTGGAGAGAATTATGATGTGTTGGACTGGAGTGGGATGGAGTGGGGTTATTGGATTGGGGTATGGTGGATTTGACTGGAGTGGGATATATTGGACTTGGATGGATTGAAGTGGGGTGGATTGGGTAGTGGGGTGATTGGCACTTGCATAACGAAACTTGAGGTGGCCCTCCTGCAAGGCACATGGAGGGGCCCCCTCCAGACTCAATCGTGAGCTGTCCATCCAGGGTACTGTGCTGAAGGAGCCCCCTGGAGCTTGGGGGACCCTGCACTGCAAAGCTGCAGAGGCCTGTGTTACGCCACCGGTGATTGGAGTGGTGAGGATTGGTTGGAGAGTTATGGATTGGATTGGTGTGTGGTGGATTGGATTGGTGTGTGGTGGATTGGATTGGTGTGTGGTGGATTGGATTGGTGTGTGGTGGATTGGATTGGTGTGGGGTAGATTAAATTGAGTGGGGTAGATTGGTGTGGGAGGAGATGGGGTGGATTGGGCTGGGGCAGAATTGATTGGGTGGATTAGTGTGGGGTGGATTGGATTGGGGTGAGTGAATTGGATTTGAGTGAAGTAGGGAGGATGGGAATGGTGTGGATTGGATTGTGTGTATTTGTGTGGGGTGGATGGGATCGGGTCGGATTGGAGTGGATTGGCATGATTTGGGGTGAGTGGTTTCGATTGGCGTGGGTTGGATGGGAGTGGGGTGGATTGAAGATTGGGAGATTAGTGTGGGGTGGATTGGATTTGAGTGCGGTGGATTGTAGTTGATTGGGGTGAGTGGTTTGGACTGTAGTGGAGCGGATTGGATACGGGTATATTTAACTGATCTTGGGTGGATTGGATTTGTGTGGGTTGGATTGGATTAGATGGGATGGATTGGTGTAGGGTTAGGTGTTTTTAATTTGGATTAGAGTGGGGTGGGGTGGTTTGGATTGGTGTGAGGTGGATTGGTGTGAGGTGGATGGGAATGGGGTGGATTGGGATGTTCTGCATGATTCCATGTTAAAGCATAATTTTGGAAATTACACATAAGAAAGAAAGAAAGATACAATGCCGCTTTTTAGAACAAGATAATCATCATCTTTCAAGAACAACACTCATGAGCAAAAATAAAACAAAACATGAGGGCAAAGTGAGAAAAGAACATTAGACAAAATTAAAGAAAGTTAGTTATATAACATAAAACTTTGGAATTGTGTTTGTCCTGCTGGACACATTTCTGCTAGTCTCAGCCCTTCTGTTAAAAAGAAAAGAATAGTACCCAATCAGTGCTTGGTCCCTGCGCCACAGAAAGTAATGGAAATGATGCTTGGCCTGAAGTGACCAATTGTGAGGCTGCAAAGAAGAGAGCTACACAAGCCAACAAATGGTAAGCAACGGACGGGCTCTAAGTTCTTTTTCCAAACAATAGTGTCTCTCAATCACAACGCATATGCTAACAGGGGCGGCTCCTCCATGTGAGCGAAGGAGGGTCGCCCACTGCTTTCTAGCAGTGCAAGAAGCAGAACCATAAAGTGGTATTGATACTAATAATATTGCTAATTCCATTTTATGTTTGTACTGCGAGAAAGCAGAAGGGTTTGGTTTGGGGTGGGAGGGTGGGCGGTCCTGCTCCAGGGCAGGGGAGGAATGCTGGCCCACTGTTGTGGGCACTGACTGTTTGGTCGGCCCCAGGGCTGACCAAAGCAGTCATATGCACTCTGTCCTTTTCTCCATGTAGGTTGCATGCAGCCTACATAGAGAAAATGGCCTCCCCATAGACGCCTCTGGGGTCGGCGTCCCAGCCAATCACAACGCTGCTATTGCAGCATTGTGATTGGTTTAGGGGAGGGGAGGGAGGCTGCCTGCTTCCTGTGTGGAGCACAGACACGCAAGTCGACGCGGGACCAGACGGGACCGGGCCACGAAGGTAAGTTAATTTTTTTCAAATTGATGTAAAATTAAACTCCCCGCGTGACTCCCTCCAAGTGCGACTCCCCGACCCCTACCTGCGAGTCATGCGGCCGCGACTGTATGCTAGCGCATACTATTGCAGACTAGACTCTAAAAACTGCCTTTAATCAGCACATCAAGCATGGACCTGGGAAACTTGGTAGCTATGGCAGGCTAAGACTCTGTTAGGCCTCTTGATAAAGGTTATATTCGCTCTTTCTGTTTTTCATCTTTATTTGCTGCACCGCTCATTCACCTCCCACTCCCAAGGCCTTATTTCAGAGTCAGTGACTCTAAACATCACTGCTTAAGGCCTAGCATGTTTGGCTAGCAACGGGGAGAGAATGAGTTGGAATGACCAAAGCAGCCGAGTTTGGATCTGGGGCCTGTGTCTCAGCATCAGCTCCACATCCTAAAATTCTCTGCAAATCACTTAATCTTCCTGTGCCTAAAAATACAATAAAAGAATTTGACTTTGTAATGTAGCTGGTGGTTATGTTAAACGCTCCAATACAATCTGGTCGAGCAATGCTTAATTTGAGCCGGTGGTTTCCGGTGCTCGGCACCGGCACTTAATTGTCAACACAGGAGCTTGTGAGAGTCTGCCATAAGGTGGCGCTGTCTAGCCAATTTAGAGATAACCACAACAGTTAATTATTAATTCAATATACAATAAAAATTATTAATATGTGGCAGCCACGCCATTCCTATAGATTTGGGGGCCTGGCATAGTCTGAATTGTCACACCTGTAGGAGTGTGTTGGTTGGTAGTTGTCAGGGTTTTAAGTGGGCCGGGTCTCACTGGGTCTGAGCACTGGCAGGTTTTTAAAGGCGGCCTAGAAACAGGTCTCTATCGGGCTCTGTTTTGTGCCCCGGCACATGCGGTCCATTTTTTTCCGGACTGCAGTGACAGCAGGCACATCGATGTGCGGGTGCTCACACCGCTCACTACTGGAGGAGGTACGGCAAGATGCTATGCCAGGTGAGTTGTAGGGGAAGGAAAATCCTTTAAAGAGAGTCATTTTCTCTCTGAATTTCCCTTCTCTTTTTGATATTCAGGAGCAGCAACATTATCGTGGTGTCACCAGGGCTTTAAGGCGAAGCTTTTCAATATTATATACGAGCCATAATTGTTGCTTATTTATCTTCTGCAGCTAAGAACCACTGACAAAGCCAATAGTCATGACTTGTTGTAGTATGTTACTTGCTGTATCATATATCTGGATCCAATGACAGAAACAGTAAAATATAAGTCGGGCGGCACACTATGCGAAGTACAGATTTTTAGCTTACATGTTTTTAAGTCACGCCCTTAATTGCATTGGCCACGCCCCTTTGAGAGACCCTCCTGTTTTTCCATCCCATTTAAAGCCCTGGTAGTTGTATTGTATTGTATTGTAATTGCATTTATATAGCGCTTACTACCCCTGACGAGGCGTCTAAGCGCTTTTTTGGCGGGTAGCACGCTACTCCGGGACCCACAGAGGATTAGTGTTGAATTAGTATAGTGAAACATGCAAGTACATTTTAAGTAGTGGACAGGTTAGTCAGTTATTTGGATTTGGAATGATAGCAGAAGAATAGAGGAGGACAAAGGTTTGTATTTATTTATCGCTCGCTTCTTGACGCACGCTATTCAGGGAGCCTATAAAGGATTAGTGGTGAATTAATATGGTCAAATATGAGGTAATTTCAGTGGTGGATATTAGTCTGTTACTTGGAGTGAGAAGGATAGCGGATGGATAAAAGGGGAAGAAAGATTTGCATTCATATAGCACTTGTTACCCCTGATGGGTGTTGAAGCGCTTCTCTGGCGAGTAGCACACCACTCCGGAACCCATAAAGGATTAGTGTTGAAAATTAGTATAGTATAAATATGAAGTAATTTGAGTAGTAGATATGTTATTCAGTTATTTGGGCAGTATATTAGTATAGTTGAATATGGAATATGGAATTTGAGAAGTGAAACATGTTAGTCTGTTAATTTTGATTGAAAAAGGATAGTGGAGGGATAAAAGAGTGAAGGAATTTTTTTTTTGTCTTAGCAGTAGGAAGAGGCTTTTGGGTGAGTAAAAGGGAGTTTTGGAGGGAAGGAGTCAGAGGGGAGAGTTTAGAAATGTTTGTTTTAGGGGATCGGTGTAGTAATAAGAGGTGTCAGATGATGCAAGGAGGGGTAGAACAGGAGAGAGTCTAGAAAAGGTTATTTTGGCGATCATAGTAGTGGTATGGTGTTTGAGATAAATAAGATTGTGGATGTAGAGGATATATTGATAGATCTATAGGATGAGAGATAGGGTAGTGCTTTATATGGAGTAGTAGAAAGAAGTTTGAGATGAGTCAGAAGGTTGGGCTAGAAGATATATTGAGCGAAGTATAGGCTGAGAAATAGGCTAGTGCATTGGAAATGCTAAATTAGAAGAAAGTGATATATATATAGATCCATAAGTACATTGAAAGTATATAGATACATAAAGGAAGTAAGTATATTTAGATTAACTATATTGATAGAGGCACAGGATGAGAAATAGGGTAGTGCATTGGATATGCTTTTTCAGGAGAAAAGTAACAGACACACAGATCCAAGTACATGGAAGGTACATAGATGTACAATGGAAGTAAGTACATGTAGACCAAAGATGATTTTTATTTATTGATTAATATTATTATCATTATTATTATTATTAATATTATTATTATTATAATTTTTTTCATCTCTTAACATAATTGTTTTCCATGTTTTATAAAGTAATACACAAAGATAGGTACATATCTATAGTGAAAACAAATGCTTATATACAGAGGGATATGCTGTAAATTTATATTTCCGTATGGTGCTTATGTGGGGAAGAGCCAGATCTTGAGTAGTTTTCTGAAGACAAGGTGGTTGTCGGTGGATCTTATGTTGGGGGGTAAAGAGTTCCATAATTTGGCTGCTTGAACAGAGAAGGATGTGCCACCCATTGTTTTTTTCTTGCATGGTGGGATTTTGAGGTGAGATGCTCCTTTAGAGCGTAGGTTCCTTTGTTGAATGTGTTTGGTGATTTTATTCCTGATGAAGAGTGGTCCTATTCCATGTATTGCTTTGTGGGTAATACAAAGCAGCTTGAACGTGGATCTTCTGGCAACCGGTAACCAATGCAGGGCGTTCAAGGCAGGGGAGATGTGGTCTCGTGGTTTGATATGCAAGAGTAGTCTGGCAGCCGAGTTCTGAATCCGTTGTAGTCTTTTCATGGTCGTTAAAGGTGATCCGTGGTAGAGGCTATTGGCGTGATCGAGTTTGGACAGATCAAGGGAGATGGTAGCTTGGACCTTGTGTGGAAATCCCAAATGAGGGAAAATTCGTTGCAGCGTTTTTATAGTAGCAAAGCTTGATCTTGCTAGTTTATTCACTTGGACATTCATCGACAGTTTGGAGTCCATGGCCATTCCGAGGTTTCTTACTTCCTTCGATACTTTAGGCAGTGATCCCAGTTCATCAGGCCATGCGGCAAGTGGGTTGAAATTTTTCCAATTGCCACACGTGAGTTTTTCAGTTTTTGAAGCATTCAATTTGAGATGGCTCCAAGTCATCCACTGATCCACGGCTCTGAGACAGCTGAAAATTGGTGATTTTCAAATGTCTTTGGGGCATTCCAGTTGAAGGAGTATTTGTGTGTCATCTGCATAGTTGTAGCACATGAGGTGAAATTTATTGATCAGTTCTGGTAAAGACTTCATGTAGATGTTGAAAAGCATGGCCGAGAGGATAGAACCTTGAGGGAACACTGCTTTTGTGGAGTAGGGTTTGGACGAGAAAGGTGGGGTATGGATGACATTAGTTCTGTTTCGAAGGTAGGACGCGATCCAGTCTAGAGCAGTTCCCTCGATGCCGGCTTCATAGAGTCTTTGTTTCAGAGTGTCATGGTTAACCGTGTCAAAGGCAGCCAAGAGATCCAAGAGGAGTAGCGCAGCAACCCCGTTGCGGTCAACTGTATTCTTTAGGTCATCCTAGATGGCAAGGAGGGCAGATTCAGTGCCTCTTCCCGGACTGAATCCTGTTTGGAAATCTGAAAGTATGTCATTCTCTTCAATGAATTGTGACATCTGGGTGAACGCTGCTCTTTCTATCAGTTTGCCCAGGAAAGGTCCATTTGTAATTGGTCTGTAGTTGTCGGGGTTCAGCAGGTCCAAGTTTGTTTTCTTCAGTCAAGGGCGTATGTATGACTTTTCAAGTTCTTCTGGAAATATTCCAGTAGTTAAGGAATCGTTGATGATTCTTCTTACTGGAATGGCAGCAGAGGTTGTTAAAAGAAATTGTCTTGAAAGTTTGTGGCGGACAGGGGTCAGAAGGGCTGCCGGGAGGCCTTCTTGCTTTGATCAGGTCCATAAATTTATCATGTGAGATGTGTTGGAAGGAACACACAGCGACCAGTTTGGAATTGAATTACACTGGATCGCATTTAGTGCTTACAAAGTCAAATAGTGAAGGTATCACATAGTAGCGTGGGGGCTATTCGGCCCCAATCTTACTAACATGTGCAGCATCGTGGGGGCAAAGTGTGGTTAAAGCTGCAGTGGCTCCCTGAAGAGATCCATGGCACTTGCATTTTTACAAACTAAGCACTGGGATCGAGTTTGCGCCATCTCAAAACAGCAAATAAAGTTTCAGAAGTGTGTTTTATTAATGTTATGTTAGTATGAATTTGTAGAGCGCACGCTCACCCTGGGGTTTCTTGGCGCTGTGCGCCGCTGAGGAACCTGTCCTGGCATTTACCTGTAAGATGGTCCCTATTGGGCATCCCCAAGGTGAAGCCAGGCATCCCTGGCAGCGAGGGGGCCGTTGTGGAGATTAAGCAAGCTATTGCCCAGTTGCAGCGTGGGACCCCTGGTTAGAGAGGCACCGAGGAGAGATTTATCGAGCCCGCTGACATTGGTCCACGACCCTGCCGCGTCGGGAATTGAACCCTGGTCCCGGGCCAACCTCTGCTTCTGGGTCTGCCACCTCTAACCAGTGAGCCACACTTCTCCACAATTAATAATCCTGGTTGTGCATCTGAGCATGAGAAACTGGATTCGAGGGTGTGCTGAGGAGGCCCCGTGTCTGTGCAGCCAGGAGTCTGCCTGCTGTCAGCAGCATCAGTGCATTGAGGTTTGCTTTAACATGCTGGAGTGACTTATTGTTCTTTTCTGGTCTCAAGTTTTTGAAAGGTTAAGAAAAGTTCCCGCAATTGTCCACCAGAGGGCGCGCTAAATGCACCAATACACATAGACTGAAATCACATTTCACATGTAGAACATTAGTTTCTCCCGACCTTCAGGAGAGAGACCCTGTCTGTCTGAGCAGAAAGGAGGAAGAGAGGCCCCGTCTGCCTGTGCAGAGGAGGAGGGAGGGAGACCCTGTCTGTCTGTACAGAGGAGAAGGGATAGACACCCTGTCTGTGCAGAGAAGAAGGGAGAGAGACCCTGTCTGTGCAGAGGGGAGAGACCCTGTCTGTGCAGTAGACAATACACATAGACTGAAATGACATTTCACCTGTAGAACATTAGTTTCTCCCGACCTTCAGGAGAGAGACACTGTCTGTCTGTGCAGAGGAGGAAGAAGAGATACCCTGTCTATGCAGAGGAGGAGAGAGACCCTGTCTGTCTGTGCAGAGGAGGAGGGAGAGAGACCCTGTCTGTCTGCAAAGAAGAGGAGGGAGAGAAACCCTGTCTGTCTGAGCAGAGGAGGAGGGAGAGAGACCCTGTCTGTCTGTGCAGAGGAGGAGGGAGAGACACCCGGTCTGTGCAGAGGAGAGAGACCCTGTCTGTGCAGAGGAGGAGGGAGAGAGACCCTGTCTGTCTGTGCAGAGGAGGAGGTAGAGAGACCATGTCTGTGCAGAGAAGGAGGGAGAGAGACCCTGTCTGTCTGTGCAGAGGAGGAGGGAGAGAGAGCCTTTCTGTCTGTGCAGAGGAGGAAAAGAGACCCTGTCTGTGCAGGGGGAGGGAGGGAGACCCTGTCTGTGCAGAGGAGGAGGGAGAGAGACCCTGTCTGTGCAGAGGAGGAGGGAGAGAGACCCTGTCTGTCTGTGCAGAGGAGGAGAGAGAGACCCTGTCTGTGCAGAGAAGGACGGAGAGAGACCCTGTCTGTGCAGAGGAGGAGGGAGAGAGACCCTGTCTATGCAGAGGAGGAGAGAGACCCTGTCTGTCTGTGCAGAGGAGGAGGGAGAGAGACCCTGTCTGTCTGCAAAGAAGAGGAGGGAGAGAACCCCTGTCTGTCTGTGCAGAGGAGGAGGGAGAGAGACCCGGTCTGTGCAGAGGAGAGAGACCCTGTCTGTACAGAGGAGAGAGACCCTGTCTGTGCAGAGGAGGAGGGAGAGAGACTCTGTCTGTCTGTGCAGGGGAGGAGGTAGAGAGACCCTGTCTGTGCAGAGAAGGAGGGAGAGAGACCCTGTCTGTCTGTGCAGAGGAGGAGGGAGAGAGAGCCTTTCTGTCTGTGCAGAGGAGGGAAAGAGACCCTGTCTGTCTGTGCAGAGGAGGAGGGAGAGAGAGCCTTTCTGTCTGTGCAGAGGAGGAAAATAGACCCTGTC